>NC_134856.1:23682500-24298500 GCF_049852395.1 Peromyscus maniculatus bairdii
TTAGGCATCTGATTGGTCTAATAAAGAGCTGGATGGCCAATAGCTAGGCAGGAGAAAGGATAGGTGGGGCTGATGGGCAGAGAGAATAAATAGGAAGAGAAATCCAGGTTTGAGAAACAAGAGAAGGAGGAGGAGAGAACTGGGGAGACACCCAGGGCCAGAAGTCAGGCAGCTGCCAGCCAGCAGACATGAGAAACAGTGAAAGTGAGATATACTGAAGGAGAGAAAAGGAAAAAGCCCCAAGGCAAAAGGTAGACAAAGAGAAACAGGTTAATTGAAGTTAAAGAGCTAGCCAGAAATGAGCCAGAGCTAGGCAGAGCTTTCAAAACTAATAATAAGTCTCCATTTCATGACGTGGGAGCTGGTTGATGGCCAAAAAGAAAAAAAGCCCGGTACAAGACCATATACGGGAGGGATTTCAACCTGAAGACGCCCAAAAGAGCCTCACTTAAGAGAGCTCAACATCTGTGGCCTCCTCTGGACTGCAGCTTTGATGGTGTACTTGGCCCAGAAGTTCAGAGACTCCTCCAACTCAGCACAATATTAGTTCATTGTTTCTTCTTGCTCCAACATCAACAAATCAGGATAACAGCAGGAGCACACTAATGGAGCAGAAGGACTGGGCTCCCTAATACCTCACCCCTACTCTAGCCATGTAAGGTAGGGTACATAAACTTCTATGATCAAGAGAAATGTGGCCGGACAGTGGTGGCACACGCCTTTAATCCCAGCACTTGGGAGGCAGAGGCAGGTGGATCTCTGTGAGTTCGATGCCAGCCTGGTCTATAGAGTGAGATCCAGGAAAGGCGCAAAGCTACACAGAGAAACCCTGTCTCCAAAAACAAAAACAAAAACAAAAACAAACAAACAAACAAAAAAAAAAAAAAAAAGGAGAGAAGTGTGGAGGCCTGGTCTCAAGGACCAGGATAGTTGAATTGCTGAACAGAAGCCATGCTGACAACATAATGGGCAGAAGGTTCATCACTGGAGAGCCATGAAGGGTTTGCCCCATCAGATGGAGGACAAATCCACTCTGTGCTGTGTGAAGCATAGTAGGCCGACTTGACTGCACATTCACGTCATCCGGAGAGCTGTCAGAAACTCAAACTAAGTAATTTAGAACCTCTGGGGATATAGCTAAAGCATCAGGGTCTTGTAGGGTCCCAAGTAATTCCAATGTGCAATCAATGAGTGACAGACAGAAAGCATGTGGCATTTGATCATAGTCCAAGAGACTACTTCATATACTGGAGGTGTGTGTGTGTGTGTGTGTGTGTGTGTGTGTGTGTGTGTGTGTGTACACCTGTGTGTGTTAATTCCAGTATCTTCATGACTTTATGAGTCTATCTTCTTTAAGAGCTCATATAAAAATTACAGATTTAATGGTAAGTTTTAAACTTTAAAAATATTTAGTTGTTAGTGACTTATTATAAATGATGCCTCCTATATTCGATGTTGTGATTGAGATGTGAAATGTCCCACATGGTCATATGTTTGAAAGCCTGGGCCCTAGCTGTTTGGAGAGGTTATGGAAACTGAGACATGCGGTCTTGATGGCAGACATATGCCTCCAGGTGTGAACACACCTCCTCTAGATCTCTCCAAGTTCCTGTCCACTGAGATGTAAACAAGCTATGCCCCAAAGTCCTGCTGCCATGGGCTGAATGGCTATGGTGGCCATGAATTCTCTGCCAGGATGGATGGTATCTTCTAAAATGGTGAGCGACAAGGAGCCTCTCCTGCCATAGATTGCTTCTGTCAGGTGTGTAGTCACCGCAGGAAAGATGCTAACGAACATGCAAGGAAAGAACAGAAAACATTTCTTGCAATTAGTTGTGGGAAGTTATCTGCTGTGCAAATGTTTTAAGTTGAAAGGCACATGATGATGTCATAATTCTGCCATAAAGTGATGGCTTCTTTCTCAGGTTTATGCTGAGTGTCCAAGTCAGGGTTTTCTGAACAAAAATCTTCATGCACAATGGTGTGTATGCTTATGATAGGAGTGGACTCACAGGACTATAGAAGCCAAGAAGTACCACACTGCTCTCCACAAACTGCAGAAACAGCTGAACCAGACACCCGAGGGCCAGTGGCACTGCTGTGTGACAGAAAGAGAGGAGGGCCACTTGTTCACAGAGTGACTTTATCTTACACTTCTCTTTTCTGTTCAAGTAGGCCCTCAACAGATTAAGCGATGCTTACCACATGGTGAGGGCAAGTCTTCACAGCCAGTTGATCCAATGTTAATTCCTTCCGGAAACACTGTCATCAACACACCTGGAAACCATGTTTCATCCACTATCCCTTAACTCGTCAAGGCTGACACATAAAATGAATCATTACCCTGGGCTTTGGAGAATTGCAGAAAGTTCTGGTTGAGCTTAGCTGTCTCGCTTCAAACTAAGATAAGTGCGTTGGAGAAAATGTCAGTTTGCAGAAATGGCAAGAACTCCCTTTATATATATTTTTCCCATCTGAACGTTCTCCCTGATGGTGTTTATTGATTTCTAAAAGCTGAATGTTTGGACTGGCTGCTTCAGAAATCACTCTGGGAGCCTATTAACAGTATTGATTCCCTGGCCCGTGACAAGACCTCAAGAACCGGCGGTTTTGGTGGGGAAACTTAGGCTGCAGTACTGTAATAAATGCTCCCAGGAGGTTCTGGTGCCCAGCCAGGTTAGGACTGCACTGGAAATGCCAGTTGGTAATGAGACCTTAGATGAAGCAGAAGCCTGCAGTGAGGAGAGTGAGGTCTTAGTTAGGGAAGAACCTGGCCATTAGCAGGCCCTGCTAATGACTGTGTGCTCTCAGAAAAGCCTGTAGAGACAGCAGTAAACACTGTGGATTGTTTTGTGGGGGCATTGAAAAAGTTTCCTGAATTTTTTGGGGGTCATGGAGAGGCATTACATGGGGAGGTTTTCACAGAAGTTGGAAATTGGTTGTATTTGCTGAGCCATCTCCTCAGTACTAGGTAGAGTTTTTGAAATAGAATTCTAGTACTGCCACCCACTAGCTATATGAATTTAGCCGTGTGTGTAACCTCTGTATCAGTAAATTTATCAGCTCTGGAGAGTTAATTTCATACTGGTTCTGTGGGAATTAAATGAGCAAGTGTGATTAAGCATGCATTTACCCACCTCTGAGTCTCATCTATAAGTTCATGTTGTTGGCTCCTGGGAGAGGATAAGTGCTTAGTGAGTGACAGACAGGTAAAGAAAGGCCTAGTCAGTAAGTTACATAGGGTTTCAAAGCTGCAGGAGGTGCTAAAGTATTTCTGGAAGTGTTTTAGAGCAGAGAAAGTTGTATTTACCAGAAGTTATGTCAATGAGCATTTTATGTGGTTGGGGGAAATTCTTTTATAAGATGCTGGGAATGGGAGTAGAGTTGGCAGGCACGGTGTTTCTTGGTAAGCCTACATGTCCTCCCTTGCCCAGGAGAGCATGTAGGCTCTTAGAAGTTCTGTTTCTCTTAGAATTCTCAGGGTGGAAGCTAATCCACATGGTCATTCTGTGTCAGCGTCATTGTGGGTCCAAGTTTTCATTGCTGTGATAAACATGGGATGGGAACAATTGAAAGGGAGATTTATTTGTGATCACAGTTTTAGAGGCTTTAATCTATGGTCTGCTGGCTCCATTGTTGCCAGCTTTATGGTGAATTACTTCACAGTTGCTAGGAGGAGGGAGGGGCAGCTGGAGGGAGGGGTGAGAAAAGAAGAAGGGCACAGGGTACATCCTTGAAAGACATACTCCCACTGACTTCCTCCCTTTACTTTGGCCCTGCTTCTGAAAGTTCCTATTGCTTCCCAGCAATGCTTCAAACTGTAAACCCATCAAGGGTTCAATCCACCTATGGAGGCTGAGCCTCACAGCCAAGTTAGGCTAGTTGTGGACCAAGCCTTCAACTTATAAACTTTCTTAGGAGAAACCTTCATACTGAAACCACAAGAATCGTGTTCAAATGATGTTTTTTGACCACAGAATCACCTTTATGGAGAGAGGGATTTTTTTCAAGCACAGTTTGGCAATCCTATGTGGTGTGTGCAAGCTCGGAGCAAGGACACAGTTGTTTTCACATTTGAGAAGAAGCTGAGCATTTAGTGCCTCTAACCCTTCCAGTGCTCAGTTCTCAGCCCCTGTCCTAAACACACATTGAACACGGTAGTTAGAAGAACTCACCCTATGGCTCAAGCTAGGCCTGGTAGGAGCACACGTACTCAGCGGCTCAACAACAACGTAGCAGAATTATCTGCCAGGAACAGATGTGCACCAAGTACAAAAAAGTCCAGATCTCAGTTTTTGTCATAACTTAATTCACTGCTGACTCATTTTCCCCAGTGGCCCAGAGTTGTTGTCATTGTACATGCCTCAAATACCTGCCAGCTTCTGTGTGACCACATGATGAAAATGAGGTCCTCAACTTTGAATGCTGAGATTAAAATAAGATTAATCAGCGGGTGGTTACTTGTAAGCTGAATGTAGTAACTCCGAAATTGTTCTGTTCTTTTTCTTTTCTCAAGAATATTCCAAGCTGTTGGGACTGCTGGGTAAACATGATGTCACTGTATTGGTAAGTTGTGGTGGCTTTTTGTTTGTTTGGTTTTCCCAAGATGTTCTGTGAGAGAACCAGGTCCACAGAAAGGTGGCCCATCCTCTCTTTGTCTATGCTCACTCCTTTGACAACCTGTTCTGGTCTCGAGGATTTCGTGACGTCTTTGCAAAGATGAGCCAAATCTATACCTTCAGTGTGAAATTCTTCCCTGAACCCAGGCTTGGAAGCAAGAGCTGCGTCTTTGCAGGTTCATCATCCGGGTCTAGCAAGCGTCTCACATAGTATGCTCCAGATCAAAACCGTCATCATCCCCAAATCTGTTCTGCTTGAGTCTTCTCCAATACAGTGTGTGGATTTCTATTCTCGAAGTCATGCAGAAGAGACATTAGAGTCCCTTTGACATCTCAGTTTTATTTGTACTGCATCAACTTTTTCCGTCCCTTTTTATTTCCAAGATATGCCCAAATCTGTGTCTTTCTCAAACACCCACTTTGACCTCAGCCAGTCTCACGTCTGGTAAAGATTATTTCCTCCATCTCCCATCAGTGCTTTGCTCCCTCATTCCTCCCACCGCCAACTGTGCTCAGAAAGACCCTGGTAATCATCCTCTCGGATTTCCAGCCTCACTTTTCCTTAGTGGTTAGATGGACAGATGTCTCTCCACCACCCTCCCCATTCCCACTGATCTAAGGTCATTACTTGAGGTTGGAGCTTCAGTGGCCTCTTTAGGTCTGCATAAGAGTATGAATAAACCTGCCTGCCAGTAGTCTCCTACTGGAGAATCTCACACCTGGGGCTTGCTCTAGAGGTTCCTCAAACCGAGCAAGCGAAGGCTCCAAGGGCGTTGATTTTCCTCTGTTGCTCAACCTGTTTGGATAACTGTGAGTGTCTTGGCGTTTTGCAGTGTCTGACAATACCAATTCCTCAAATGTATTTGCATAAAGAATTATAGAATGAGAACCATTTAGTTCTACTGGGATTTTCTGAGTATCAGTGGCAAGCCTTAGTGATTTACTTTATGACTGACATATGGCTCTCTTTTAGTCTTTTTTTTTTTTTATTGCTTAAAAATTGTATTAAATGAAGGAAGCAGCATCAAGGTTTCTCCTGCTGACTGGTTCTGCTGTTCTTAGGTAAGTTGGGACCCTTTCTGGTACCACTTACCTACATCTGTTGTGGTTTCACATTTTGGTATGTGGAGTGGATCAACCCTACTTTCTAAGAAGGCATTCTCTGCTTAGAGTCCCTTTAAGGTTTGTGTGGTCACTCTTGCTTGCAAATGTGAAGGGCATTTGGACTGCTGCCTAGGGTAGAATGTACACCCTGTTTGTACATGTCTACAGCTAGCACATCTCTACCCTCCCTAGGTTTGCAGGACTCTCAAGAGGGAACCCATTTGGATCAGTGGTCCTGAGGCCCTTTGAAAGGGAAGGAATGGAACCTCTAACTTATTAGTCAGCAAACTTTCCCTCACAAAGGTCCTATGTTATTTCATCAGTGATACTGGGAAGACCCACTCCAGAAATGCTACCACCTGCAGCCTGGTGTGTCTCCTTATGGAGCCTCGGGGACTTCTACATTGATAAGGCAAGAGTCTTGACTATAATACAGAAATGAATTTCTGGATGAGCCTGGAGGTTACCAGTGTGAGAACATACTTGGAAGCACGGGCATTTTAGAAAGAAAAATGTTTAGGAAAACACATCTAAGACAGAGGAGCAAGATGTGGGAGAAAGTGTGCTTAGCTGTCTTTATGATGGCAATATATTTACTCCTGGATTTCTGAGTTGAATGCCCCAAAGGATGTAATTTATGACAAAGTTTAAAGATTAAGCACAGATTATATATTTAAGCAAACTTAAAAAAATGAATAAAATATGAGTTGAATTGCTAATTTTTCTTAAGGAATTTCCTTTTATAAACGGAATTACAAAGGTTTTGGGGGTGGGGGTAGTACTTTGTTTAGATTAAGGATGGAAGAACAGTGCTACTGTGAAAATCAAGGTCACAAACATTCTAGTTCTAAGTAAATACCATTTATTTGTTGTTCTTAACATCCTCTTTTGAAACTTCGTCAGGAAAACACACGATCTCTGTAGGCAATTTTGGCTCTGTCTGTTATGTTGGAGTTTCTTGACTCTCAATTATAAGGAAAGAAAAAATAGATTACAAGATGAGGGCCATCTTCTTTTTTTAAGATCCATTAAGTCTCACTTTTTAAAAAAAAATAATGTCTCAGTTATATGCCAATATTAAGTGAAAAATATAATAAGACTTTTTGGGTACCAGAATTTAAAGTTCATATAAATTCCATACATGAAAATACACTCTTCATTCGATTTCTTTATCTGTTTTTACTTTTTCATTTCTCATCCTGGCATTGAATCCAGGGGTGCATGTGTACTAACCATATACCCCACTAAATGAGCTACACTTCAAGTCTCTGAGAGGTTTTTGAAATCATTTAAAAATGTAAAAATGATCTTCAGCTTAGGGAACAGTGGAATCAAGTGGTGGCCATCAACTGTGTTTGCAGACCTCCCTTACAGGGAGAGCCAGATAACACCCAACAATAGAAGACAACTGAGGGCTGCCATGGCTGAAGAAGGGCATGTTCTAGTACAGGAGGTGTCCGTGGACCCAATTTTCCTTGGCATTGTGTATTTTCAGAAATATTCACTCATGCCTACATAGGATAAAAACTATCATTTTGTAGTCTAGGTGTGTGGCACTCAGATGCTGCACAGGGCCCTGGCACCATTGGCATGAATAGCAACAGATGCTGCACAGGGCCCTGGCACCATTGGCATGAACATAGCATCAGATGCTGCACAGGGCCCTGGCACCATTGCATGAACATAGCATCAGATACACAACCCTGGATTATGTAGGACTGGTGATCAGCAGGCACAGGTGGTTTGATTGCATAGCCCAGTAACTTTCCCTGCATGACATTTAGTACCTGGGATAAACGTTTTTTTAAATAGGTGAGTTTCTGGGTTGTTTGCATAGTTTAGGAGGAGCTAAAGAGAATTCTCCAGAGGGAGTTCCTGGGCTTCCTGCCAGTGTGGTTATATTGATTCAAGCCAACCATATTTATAATATGTGCTGATGAATAATGCCATATCTGTTATGCTTAAGTTATTCCTTTAGTCCCCAGAGTCCCATAGAATGGCTTACCCTGAGAGCTTAGTAAGTAATTGGTGAATTTACATAAACATAAGCCACTGTCCCTTGACCAATCTTTTATCAAGAATGTATTGATTTTTTTGCATGTATTTATTTTGTGTGTGGGTGTAACACGGCACACTGGTGGAGGGCAGAGGACAGAGGAAGGAGTTGGTCTTCTCTTTCCGCCATATGGGTTCTAAGGATCAAATCAAAATGCCTGTGGGTGCGAAGTGCCTTTACCCAGCAGCCCTTTCTCTAACCCCTTATTCAGAACTTCGGGGATTGAGAGGAAAGGTTCAGGCTTTGAACAAGGATGTTTGGGCATGGCGCTACCGGCCAGGTCCTGAATCTTCTTTGTTTCTCTTTCCTGGAAGGTAGGCCTCTTCATCTGCAAGTGATAAATGACCTACCCAATGCCTTATAGCAGCTGATGGGAAACACCAAGGCCAGAGCTGATGTTTGGTCAGCTCAGTAAGTGCTGTTCAAGTCTGACCTTTACCTCTTCGACAGAGCTCTGCGACACACACACACACACACACACACACACACACACACACACACACACACAGTGCAAAATGCTCCCCAGCACCTCTGCAGTGCACACAAAAGGGTGGCATATTGGGACTGGCCGGAACCTCTTACTGGAGGGTTATTGGCCCCATTTTCTGTGGTAAAGGCAGGTTCTCTAGGAGTGTCTGTTTGGCCTCTTGCCTGTGTGGTTCCTTCTGAGTGCTAGCTTATTTGGATCTTTCCACTTTCTTTACAGTTCAGTAGGTAAATGCAGTCAGTTTTTTTTTCTAAAGCTGGAGCAAACCTGGATTTGATCATCAAAATAGAACATCAACCCACCTACCTCATTGTCAATAAAAATCAAGTGAAAAACCCATCTCCACCAAATCTGCTTATTCACAGCCAATTGCATGGGCAGTTTGTGATATCATATGTTCAGGCTTTGATAAGACACTTTGTGCATAATATTCATGTATTCATTTATGTGGGTGACTTTTTCTTCCTGAAACATTCATTAATGCATTGCAGTTTGGGTTGTGCTTGGAGAACAACCATCTCTGGTATCCATTAAACACCCTTTCTTTATGTTCAGACAAATTTATGTCTTGTACTTGCCCCACCCCCAGCTTTCTGGTTTCCTTGAGGGGAGAAGGTTTCTTGTCCTGTGTCACCTTCCTGTGTCACCCACAGGAAGCACAGTGATGAGGACCTTGCAGCATTCGAGATGAGGAGCCAAAATACATCCTTAGTCCTTTAAGCTGTTTTTCTCAGGTGTTTTCGCCCAGTGATGTAAAAGCCAACACACTAAGGTCTGAATATGGTCCCAGGGGATCACTTCATAATGTCCTAGGAAGGTTGCCGGGAAGAACAACAGTATCATGTTTTCTTTTCAGGAGAATTATTCAGACTTGACAAACTCCAAAGGAAACAGGTTAGGAAACCAGTTTCTCCTTCTCCTGCTAAGATACTGGTGGCAACATCTGCTTACTCCTGCGGCTACGAAGCGACTTTTTAGCCGGTGAAAATCTTCACAGTGTCTCATACTGCTCTGCTACATGTGACAGGCTTTCCCCCTAGGGACTGTGCTCTGAATGTGGGTAGTTGAATATTTTATTTCTTAATTTCAGCCTTTTTCTAGAGTCTGTTTTCGTGTTCTAGAGAGCAATGATGTTTGAACTAGAGAATCTTTGATGTCCTAAGGAGCAGGGTTTGAAGCACTTTGGGAAAGTCAGGAGTGGAAGTGTGAAGTGGATCTCACATGTGCACAGCCGGCTCCTGTCTCCTGTGCATTGCAATGAGCAGCGTCCCTGTGGAGGCTCAGGACTTTGCTGTGTGATGTCCTTTTGCCGGTAAGAGTGGGGGTGATGGCCGACAAAGGGAGGCAGAGCAGAGTCTGGTCACCTCGGCAAGTGCTGGTGACTCTGACCTTTACCAGCTCTTCTATAGAACTCTGGCACACACACACACACACACACACACACACACACACACACACACACACACACCCAACCCCCCGCCACACGACAGAGGGAAACAGAGAGACAGAGACACACAGAGAGAAGTTCCACACAGAGACTGCACATGCACACAGAAGGGTCATCATCTTTGGTCCTGGCAGAGACTTTGGTACCAATATTTTTAGTGTACTTGCCTATATTCAGGTCCTTCCAACCCACCCAAGGCCTGGGTTAAGGAAATGGAGGGGCACAATGAAATATATCTCAAAGAAATTATACAGCTCTATAAGTAATGAATGTAGACAGATGGCTGACACACTTCTGACTTCCTTAAGAGCATTTACAGGAGTTACTTCTATAGCCTGTGAAGGCATTGTTGGTAGCAGGAGTTAGTGACCCTCACTTGGAGTGTGTCTAACAAAGTCTGAGGTAGAGAAGCAGGAGGCTGACGTTTTATTTTGTCATTTTCCTATTAAGATGTCAAACATAATTTTTTAAGAGGAACTTTTAAGGTTTCCAAAGGACAGTTTATCAGTTCTTATCTCAGTTGCTGACACCTTCCCTCTGCCTACAGCTTCCTCTCCCTCTTGACCAGCCACTGGCTCACTGAAGGAGGGCCAGGTGTGCTGATCTTGGCAGGGAGAATATTTAAGAGAAGTGTGGATCTGGTTTTCTGTTTACTAAAGGATACAGTTGAGGTTAAATTGCCTAATTTGTAAACCAAGGCTCCAGGGAATGGGCACAGCTGTGGACTCAAACAGCAGCAAGAGCCAAAGTAGTTTTAGGTTTCTTGGAAAAATGTTTTCCTATTAGAAAAAAAGAGTTCTGGGAAATGCTACAGCTTCAAGGAAGAGAAAACCATTCGGTGGAAGAGAATTCTGGAAGAAGCTAGTTCTGAAAGTCTCACCAATGAACTCCATGGTGTTTTTGTTGTTGGGTACTCTACTGAACACCTGTGGGAAAGAAGTTTATTTAAAGAATAATGAAATGAACAGAATTGAGAAAAAGATTGGAAACAAGAAACAGAACACAAGCAGTGTTGAGTTGCAACCAGAAGAATTTTCAGGGAGAATTTATCTCCCCAATATATTAAGTACTTAGCAGGTAGAGGGGATGGGTAGATTGAATTTGGTGAGGGATAAAAGGCCAAGATGAAACACAATTATTTAGGAGCAAAGTATTCTGAGAATGAGTCCTCAGTGAGAAACTGCCCACTTAGTATTAATGGTGCTGAGGACCTAGTAACAAAGTGAATGGAAGACTCAAAACGTATTTTATGGTCCTTCTACTAATGAAGGAACTTCAAGAGCAGGAGGCTGTTTGGAAGTAAGTATCTGAAAAGAAACACACAGCCCACCTGCCTCTACTTTCTGCTAGCATTAAGTGCTTCAATTTATACATAAGTTCACAACAACTTCTGAAAAAGGAAATGCCCCGTTCAAGGAGATACTGTGAACTTCCAAGTTCAAAAGTCATAGAAAATCAAATTACAAGTATATATTTTCAAGTCATATACCTAAATTCACAATCATACATTTCTGATAAAATATTGGCAGTGATTTGTCAACTTAATGAGTGGAATGCTTCTTTGAATACCAAAGGTTAGTACAGAAACTACTCACTGAAACGAAGCACTGGTTGGTAAATCACAGGGTTTTATCCAGAAATATAGCCCATGTCCAAGAACTTCAATTAACCATGAGCTATTCTATTTATTTGTGTGCATGCATGCACATGTGTGTGTGTGTGTGTGTGTGTGTGTGTGTGTGTGTGCACGAGTGCATACCATGGTGTGGAGGTCAGAGGACACGTTGGAGTTGGTTCTTTCCTTCCACCCTGTAAGTCTCGGAGATCACACTCAGGTCAGCAGGCTTCACACAAACACTTACCTGCTGACCCACCTCTGTGGCCCAGGTTATTCATTATGAGCTTCAAATATCCTCAGTGTGCCTGAATTTGCAATGGAAGTTATTGTGTTTTGCTGAATATTCCATCTAAGTATTTTTCTCTTCTCTTTAGTCATATCATTAGTAACACTTTAAAATTTTATTTTTTATAATCTTACATAGAGGGAATGGACTATGGAACTCAAAATTGGGATGTAAAATCCATCTTTATCAATGATGTCCTCATTAATGTGGTCAGGCCAAAGTTATTTGTAAATAATATTTAAGGAAAATGAATAAAATAAGTACCCAGAGAACTCATTTCTGTTGGAAAGAACCTTGGAATTTGCCTGCCTTCAGCTCTAGTCTTAACAACTCTGTCCTGCTCAGCAAGAGCCGACTGACTCCAGATTGACCCTGGGAGGAGCCAACCATGGAAATGGAACAGTTCCTGTGGAGGATCCAGAAGTTCACATTCAGTATGCTCACGCTGATGCTTAAATACCTGGTTATGTGGTCTTTGATTCCGAATCCTAGTAAGTGGGTTTTAGTGGTAAGGAAAATGTGTCTTTTTTTAAATTTATATTAAAAGTTACAATAAAGGTCAAAAAGGTCAAAGCACACAGTACCTGGGTGGATTTGTTCCTGGAGTCTGACTGTAAACGTAACAAAGTTGGGAGAGGGTGGAGCTAGACCCTGACTGCTGCAGTCCTCAACCTCTGTTGCCTAAAATGCTACCCACCACAAGGTTACTGAGCTCCAACCAGAGCCTGCTCTTGGTTTTCAGACTACCTTGCCTCATCAGACTGCAAGGTGATCTGCCTGCAACAGTTTTGATTTGGAAGCTGGAGGAGACCTGGTGCTTTGTGTTAGAGATGGCGGAGAGAGTCACTTTCCACATGGAGAAATTATATGTTATAAATGAGAGACACTAGGTGATAAGATGCAGCATAAGAACACTCTGAGGACTGAGGACTCTGTGGTGCAGGCCTGTAATTTCTGACTCACAGGAGGATGAAGCTTGCCTGGGCAATTTAGGAAGATTCTGTCTTCAAAATTTGAAAGCAAATTTTTAAGGGACAAGGACACAGCTCAGTGGGAAAGTACTTGCTTAGCATGGGAAAATCTCCAATCCAATCTCCTCCATTACCGATTTTAAAAAAGTTGAGAAAATGCCTCAGTTATAGATGTAAGTGCAAGGAAGACCATTGGGAAAGCAATAAAGAGTCCTGTGAGTGAACTGAACTGTGTGTTGGTCCTTTGACATTGTACATGAATGTAACATTGTACTGATGGTTAAGACTGATTGAAGAATTAACACCTAATATTTATTGGAAACTCAATATAATTTCTCCTTTTTATAATGACACTAGTAACATTGAGTTTAAAGCCCACCCTAATAATCACAGGTTATGTTGATCATCTCTATAAATTGTCTCTTTCCAAGTAAGGTTATGGTTTCAAGAGCAGCAGGATTCATGCAAAACCATAGTTACAGGGGATAACAGAACCGCAATATGACAATAGACATAGGAACTAAGTGTTCCATGTAAGGTCATAGTTGTAGGGACTGGAGGTCCCAAGTAAGGTCGTGGTCACAGAAGCTGAAGTGTCTCTGTAGGTCATGGTCACAGGAGCTGAAGTGTCTATGTAGGTCATGGTCACAGGAGCTGAAGGGTCTATGTAGGTCATGGTCACAGGAGCTGAAGGGTCTATGTAAGGTCATGGTCACAGGAGCTGAAGGGTCTATGTAAGGTCATGGCCTCAGGAGCTGTTGGGTCTATGTAAGGTCATGGTCACAGGAGCTGAAGGGTCTATGTAAGGTCATGGTCACAGGAGCTGAAGGTCCCAAGTAAGGTCACAGTCATAGGATCTTAATATGCAACAAACTTATCCCCATCCTTCTGTCTCTCCCTCTCTCCTTTTTTTTTTCTTTTCTGTAGTAGAGATTGAGCCCCAAGTTTTGGCATGCTAGGCTTTACTGGTGAACTACAACTCTCTCTCTAAAGTTGCCTAGCCTGGCCTTGATTGACTTCTGTAATCAAAGGAGGCCTCAGATTCATACTTTTCTTTTAACTTTCCAAGTAGCTGAGGTTGCAGACTTGCACAAGACTCAGCTTTGACATCTTTCTGAGGGCACATAATTCAGTCCCTATTTTAAGGATGAGGAAGTTGGGACACGGAGATCAGCGAAGTTGCCTGCTGTCACTGAGGAAGTAAGCTACAGAAAGAGCATACTCCTGACTACTGAGCTATGCTACCTCTGTAAAGACACCAGATATGGAACCTATGTGACGCCACAAGAGAGTGAGCTGGCTGTGACAGCGTGGATTGCCTCTCCCAGTTCTGAAGCAGCTGTGAGCATGAGAATGTTTTGTAAGATGACTTCAGTTGGAAATTTTATCTGTGTTACCCGAAGGCACATCTGTTTAAGGAGATTGGCTGACACCAGGGAAGAGCATTGCAACTCCTTGTTTGTTTAAAAATAACCTGATTTTAAAGTAGAGACAAAACAAAGAAACTTGCTTTTTCATACCTACATTACTTTTAATAGAGTTTAAATTTTATTTATTTTTATGTGTGTCAGTGTTTGTAAATGCTCCTGTGTGTTCTGGGCCCTCAGAGGCCAGAAGAGGGTGTTAGAACCTTTGGCACCGGATGGTTATGAGCTGTCATGTGGGTGCTGGGGCTGAACCCGCATCCTCTGGAAGAGCAGTATAGTTCTTAACTGCTGAATCATCTCTCCAGTCCCTATAATATTTTTATTTGTAAAGACGAAATGTGCAAAAAGAACCATACCACAAATTCTGAAGCAGATTTGAAGAATTTGAGCTGTCAAAAAAATCAGACACTAATTTTGTTACTGTAAAGAAGTCTTCGAAAAATACCAAAGAACTCCAATCCCAAAATAGTACTTTTTAGTTAAAATATACTTGATGATAAAATTAACAAATTTTAGTAATAATTTCATGCATACTGGATGAAATAAAGACTAGATCTTTATTTCCTACTCGAAGACACTTGTTAAAGGGCATGCACATGAACTGAGGCTAAGCCAGTCTCTGCAAAGGACAGAGGTGAGGTGGCCATGCACAGCACACCTCCATTGGTGTGACCAGTGCAGTCTCAGAGAAGAATAGCTCTCACTAAATTCAGAAAGATGCACATCTGTACATATCTCTTTCAGATATACTTCAACATGCCCAACTGGGGAAATTCTTAGCCAGTCAATAAATTGGTGGCTGTAATTTGGCAACAAGAATCTCAGATCTGTGTCTGGTCCCAAGCCATAAACGATTATGTCACATTTTTCAAGTGTCCCTTTTATCACAGGGCATGCTGTATGGACTCTGCAGTACTTTGTATCACAGAGAAAGTTGCAATTAAATAGACTAATGCATTGCTCTTTTTCTGTTTTCTCCTTCAGGGCTTTGAACTGACTCATGCCTAGTCATTATGTAGATAAATTTCCCTGTGTATCTTTTGATCAGAATTTATCTTTAAGAATACTGTGTAGCAGATGGGAGTCTCGGGAAAGCTAATGCAAAGAAAGAAAGAAAGATTGCTCCGTGAGCAGTATCTTAGTTACAGCCATTCCCAAGGTCACGGACCCCTTGGTGGTTCAGGTCCCTTCACAGAGGTCATCACAAAGCTCCGTGCGTGCTGGTTCCTCTCAGTCACTCTCCCAGCTCTGCCAGCTGGCTGACTTGCACTCTTGGCTAGGCAGCCTCTGCTGTAGCAGAGCATTGCAGCAGCGGAAGCGCGAACCCTCCTTCCTGCGTTCCCCTGCCAAGCTTCCAGGGGATCTGGTTCCATGTGATGAAACTCGCAGACCAGATAAGGGAACACGCATTTAATCAATTTCCACTGTTGTTTCTTCCTCTCTCCCCTATCACAGTGCTAAGGATGGAACCAAGGGCCTTGTGCATGATGAGAAACTGCTTTACAACTGAACCACATGCCTGGCTCTTCAATATCTGATCTTTATCTCTAAGTATGCATAAATATATACTAACCAATAATGATTTATACTAACACACATTCCTCTGAATTCTGGAACATTCTCTAAGTGATGCTCTATTAATCTTCCAAGCAGCCTTTGACACAAATAAGAAAATGAACATGTTTTCTGTGACTCATAAACAACATGGATGCACTTAATAAACTCAATATTTTTAAAATTGTGGTGTTGACTCCTCAGCTCTAGCAAAGTCAGAGAAATATTCGCACTGAGGCAAGTAGACTGCAAAAGAAGGATGTTAATGGCTGCAACCCTCTCTACCTGGAGCCAATTAGCCAGTATATACACATACATATATCTCCCTATGCGCGCATGCGTGTGCGCACACACACACACATGAGTAATTTTTATTTCCATCAAAAATTCTCTTTACATTAAAAATTTCTTATCAAAAAGGAGAAATACACTGTGTATAATTATAAGATTAAAATGAACCTACATGTAGAAAAGATGCTATGAAAATCCCTCTCATGACCACCTTTTTCATTTCCTAGAAGTAATAACTGTTAACACTTTGTATTTTCCTTCAAACATTCCTCCTACACCCAGGTATATTTACAACATACAAATGTCTGTATATTATTGTGCAGCTCTTTTATATCATGGAGTGAAACAGGTTGTGGCAATATAAAAATACATAACAAATTCATGATTTTTAATTGCTACATATTGTCTTTAGGTGTAAAGGTAGCTCATTGATGATAATTTTTATGGTTTCCAATTATTTTCATATTGTGAATAATGCCACAATAAATGTCCCCATGAGCAGGAATTCCATAATATATATTCTTGTAGTACTGTTCACAATAAGCTAAGTGCTTGGCTTTTCTTGGACAAGCTAAGTATGTCTTTACTACAAACCCCTAAAGGAAGACTTACTTTCCAAATGGTAATTTCACATATCAACTATTTCTGTATAACAGCTGTAGATAGTCATTTATCCATAGGATGACATTGCTTTCAGCCTCGGCTACACTGTGTAACATGTCTGTTATGTGGGAGAGTGTAGAGAATGCCGGCAATGGGACCCACAGGTCTGGGCCTGTAGAGTAGAATATAGAAAGGTGAACTGGTCTCTCTTTGCAAGCTAGGGTAGATTGGTGTTTGTTTGTTGTTATTGTTTTTAAAGAAAATTGTATTACATTTGTTTGTGTGTATGTAACAGCACTATAGTGGATGCCAGCGGACAATTTGGAGGAGTCATCTCTCTTCACCTAAGTGTGCCTGGGACATCAAACTTAGGCTGCCAGGCTCAGCAGTGGATACTTTTACTTGCCAAGCTCACTGGCCCGGAGGGCAGGGTTATAATCTGCTGTCTCGGACATCAGAAGTTCTGACCTTTGTTTTCCAAAACTTACACCAGTGGCTCCTGGGACCTCAGACCTTCAGTGTCAGACTGTGGGTGGTCCCAAGGGCTTCGGACTAGGATCCTGGCGTGCCTGGATCTGCAGTGTTTAAGCAACCTGGTACAGAACTTTTTAACCAACCACAGTGGGTAATTCTTCAAATAAATCTCTCTTGTGTCTACATATATATATATATATATATATATATATATATATATATTCATATATTCTCTCTGGGGAACCTCATTAGCATAGATTTGTTATTGCAGAAGCATCACATCATTGATTTTTATTCTACTTGTCACCATACAATAAAGAGAGTGAGAAACTCTTCCCACAAAAGACTGACAGCTTGCATGTGTTAGAGCGCTTACTAGTGAAAGATAAAAGTGTAAAAGCTAATTATTATCAATGCTGTAATAATAGAAACTCAGGTATAGCAACGAAGTAATGCTCAGGCTTTGAAATGGACAATACATCCTTACAAACTGCAGACCAAAACCCTTTTCCAGTGAAACTGGACTGTCTTGAGGTCTCAGAAAAGGAAATGCTAAGAACATGAGGAACTCCTCTGTCCTTCCTGCCTCTTGCTGTTATCCCAAGTAGGACCTTCTGCTTTCTGTCTGCCTGTTCCCACAGTCAGACCTCTTCCTCCTCTCTCATAGCTCCTTTGTACTTTCCTGCCCCATACGTGTGTGTATGGATGATAGAAATTTAAATCTAGATTTTACATACAAGAAAAAAATGTGATGTTTGTCTTTTTGATCTGCTTTATTTAATGATTTCTAATTCTATTCATTTTCTTGCAAATGTCATAGTTTTCTTTTTCTTTATGGCTGAATGTTTAAATATATATGTAATATATAATGCATACACAGAGTCCATTGAAAAGACTGGTTATGGCTTGGTTATCACAATTGAATTTCTGTTATCACAGTACTGATAATTGGATTTTACATTTTTACCATTCAACCATTAATTGTGTGTGTGTGTGTGTGTGTGTGTGTGTGTGTGTGTGTGTGTGTGTGCACATAGCATTTTATTTATCTATTCATTGTAGCTAGAGTTTTCCTGCCTTGCCTACAGGACAAATCTCTATCACACGCCAGTCCCACAGCTGCTCAGACCCAACCAAGTAAACACAGAGACTTATATTGCTTACAAACTGTATGGCTGTGGCAGGATTCTTGCTAACTGTTCTTATATTTTCAATTAATCCATTTCTATAAATCTATACCTTGCCACACGGTGGCTTGTGGCTTACCGGCGTCTTCACATGCTTCTTGTCATGGCACTGGCTGGCAGTGACTCCCTCTGTCTTCCTGTTCCCTCCTTTCTGCTCTCTGTTAGTCCCATCTATACTTCCTGGCTGGCCACTGGCCAATCAGTGTTTTATTTATTGACCAATCAGAGCATTTGACATATAGACCATCTCACAGTAATTCATCTCTTGATGGACAGCTAAGCTAGTTCCATACTTTGGTTGTTGTGAATAGAGCAGCAATAAATTTGAATGTGTAGGCATCTCTGTGGTTTGTTGACTTACAATCTTCTGGATATATGCAAGAGTGTGATGTAGCTGGATCATATGGTAGTTCTAACTTGAGTTTATTGAGGAACCTCTATACAGATTTACACAATAACTACAGCCCTTATGACCCCTCCAGCACTGTGTTAGACCTGGGATGACTGACTGCCTTTCAATTCATTAGCCTGATTATTGGCTAGAGGACTTGGTTTTTATTGTTTTCAATTTGGAGTTCGTTACACTCACTTCCTGTTGACTGTGTAGCTGATAAAGATTTCCTCCCACTCTGTAGGCTGTATTTGCTGCACAGCAGCTTTTAAATTTCATGCAATTCCATTTGTTAGTTACTGCGATTATTTCCTACTCTACTGGAGTGCTTTTCAGAAAGTCCTTGCATATGCCGACATTTTGAAATGTTTCTTAAGCAATTTCACTTTCAGGTCTTACACTAAGGTCTTTGATCTGTTTTGAATGAATTTGTGTGCAAAGTGAGAATTATAGATCTAGTTTCATTCTCTTTGGAGAGGATTTCTATTTGTCCCAGCACCATTTGTTAAAGAGACTTTTTACCGATGTATATTTTCACATCTTTGTCAAGGATTATGTGACTTTAGCTGTGTGGGTTTATTTCTGGGTCCTCTTTATTCTATTCCATTGGTCTACAGGTGTGTTTTGTGCCATACCATGCTGCTTTTGTTACTATGGCTCTGTAGTATAATTGGAGGTCAAGTATTATGACAACTCATGCACTGCTCTTTCTGTTTAGGTTTGATTTATTTTACTGGGATTTTTTTTTTTTTTTGCTTTCTTATGAATTTAAGACTATACTTTTAGGTTTTGTGAAGAATTTTGATGGAGATAACACTACACCTATAGACAGCTTTTGGTAATGTGGCCATTTCATAATACCAATTCTGCTGATGCAGTCTTCCCAGCTTCTAGTGTTTCCTTAATGTCTTTCTTTATGGTTTTCACTGTAGTGGTCTAGTGCCTCTTTGTTTAGGCTTCTTCACTGAATGTGGCACATGGAGTTCCCCTTCTCTGCTGTCCTATCTGCCAGAGGCAGTGCCACCTTAGAGAAACCTGCCATGGATGTGAGGCTTGTAGAGTTGCTGGCTTGTCCATCAGACAGGACGTCGGGGTCTCTCCACCAGGGCTGTCGGACTTAACTTTTGGATGTGACTCCTGCTTCCCTTCCCTGCATTGGGAAGTCACACAGCTGGAGCTGATCCAGTATCATTCTTTTTTTTATTTAATAATTTGTTTTTATTTATTATGTATACAATATTTTGCCTACATGTATGCCTGCACACCAGAAGAGGGCGCCAGATCTCATTACAGATGGTTGTGAGCCATCATGTGGTTGCTGGGAATTGAACTCAGGACCTCTGGAAGTGCAGCTAGTGCTCTTAAACCTCTGAGCCATCTCTCCAGCCCCCAGTATCATTCTTTTATTTTGTTTTTTAATTATGCCATGTTCTTTCCTTTTCTATTTTGTGGAATAATCTGGAGTATTGGTATTAGCTCTACTTTGAAAGTCTGGTAGAATTCTGTGTTGACACTGCCTGGTCCTGGACTTTTTTTTTTTTTGGCTAGGAGACTTTTGATGACTGCTTCTATTTCCTTAGGGGTTACAAGTTTATTTAAATTGTCTATCTGATCTTTATTTAACCTTGGTAAATGCTATCTATCAAGAAATTTGTTCATTTCTTTTAGATTTTCCAATTTTGTGGAATACAGGTTTTCTAAGTATGACCTAATGATTCTTTGTCTTTCCTTGGAGTCTGTTATTATGTCTTCCTTTTTAGTTCTGATTTTGTTAATTTGGATATTCTCTCTCTGCCTTTTAGTTCTCGTGTATACGGGTTTATCTATCTTGTTGATTTTCTGAAAGAACCAACTCTTCATTACATCGATTCTTTGTTTCTATTTTATTGATTTCAGCCCTCAGTTAAATTATTTTCTGCCATCTACTCCTCTTAAGTCTGTTTGCTTCCTTTTGTTCTAGAACTTTCAGGTGTACTATTGAGTTACGGGTATGAAATTTCTCCAAATTTTTCATGAAGGCACTTAGTGCTATGAACTTTCCTCTTAACACTGCTTTCATTGTGTCCCATAAGTTTTGCTATGTTGTACATTCATTTTCATTGAATTCTAGGAAGTCTTTAACTTTTTTTTTTAATTTTTCTCTTAGCCCATTGATAATTCAGCAGAGAATTGTTCAGTTTCCATGAGTTTGTAAACTTTCTGTTGTTTCTGTTGTTGAAATCCAGCTTTTATCCATGGTGGTCAGACAGGATACAGGGGTTATTTCAGTTTTTTGTATCTGTTTAGATTTGCTTTGTGGCCGAGTATATGGTCAGTTTTGGAGACAGTTCAATGAGGTGTTGAGAAGAAGGTATGTACTCTTGCGTTTGGGTGAAATGTTCTGTAGATATCTGTTAGGTCCATTTGAGTCATAAGATCTGTTAGTTCTGTTATTTCTCTGTTTAGTTTCTGTCTGGATGACCTATACAGTGGTGACAGTGGGGTGTTAAAGTCTCCCACTACTAATGTTTGGTGTTCTATGTGTGATTTAAGCTTTAGTAATATTTCTTTTACAAATGTGGATGCTCTTGCATTTAAGGCATAGATGTTCAGAACTGAGACTTCATCTTGGTGGAATTTTCCTTTGAGTATGAAATGTTCTCCATCTCTTTTGATTAATTTTACTTTGAAGTCTGTTTTGTTAGATGTTAGGATAGCTATGCCAGCTTGCTTTTTGGTCCATTTGAATGGAAAAAATGTTTTTTCCATCCCTTTACTCTATGGTAATGTCTGTCTTTGATATTGAGATGTGTTTCTTGTATGCAGCAGAAGGGTAGATCATGTTTTCATATCCATTCTGCTAGTCTGTGTCTTTTTATTGGTGAATAAATCCACCCATTGAGTCCATTGATATTAAAGGATAATGATTATTAATTCCTGTTATTTGTTGTTTGTGGTGGTAGTGTATATGTGTGTGTTTTCCTTCTTTGGGTTTTGCTAGTGTGAGATTATTTATTTCCTGTGTTTTTGTGGGTATAGTTAACTTCCTTGGCTTGGAATTTTCCTTCTAGTACCTTCTGTAAGGCTGGGCTTGTGGATGGATATTGTTTAAATTTGACTTTGTCATAAAATATCTTGTTTTCTCCATCTATGATGATTGGCAGTTTTGCTGGGAATAGTAGTCTGGGCTGGCATCCATGGTCTATTAGAGTCTGCAAGACATCAGTTCAGGCCCTTCTGGAAAGTAGAGTCTCCATTGAAAAGTCAGGTATGATTCTAAAAGGTCTGCCTTTATATGTTGTTGTGGGATAGCTGTTTTTAATTTTCTTGGTTGTGTTTGTTTAGTGTTTTGATTATTGTGTGGCAAGAAGATTTTCTTTTCTGATCCAATCTATTTAGTGTTCTGTAAGCTTCTTACATCTTGATAGGCATGTTCTTCTTTAGGTTGGAAAATTTTCTTCTATGATTTTGTTAAATATATACTCTGGGTTTTTTTAGCTGGATTTCTTTTCCTTCTTCTGTTCCTATTATACTTGTATTTGGTCTTTTCATAGTGTCCCAGATTTCCTGGTTGTTTTGTGTTAGGAAATTTTTAAATTTATCATTTTCTTTGACAGATGAATCTATTTCCTCTATTGTGTCTTCAATGCCTGATATTCTCTCTTCCATCTCTTGTATTCTGTTGGTGATGCTTGTAGCTGTAGTTTCTCTTCATTTACCCAGATTTTCCATTTCCAGGAATCCCTCTGTGTTTTCTTTATTACTTCTATTTCCATTTTTAGGTCTTGAACAATTTCCCTGATCTGTTTGTTTTTTCTTGGCCTTCATTAGTGATTTATTGATTTCTTCCAATTTTTTTTGCTTGTCTTTTCCTCAATTTCTTTAAGGGATTTCTTCAAATCTTCTTTAAGGACCTCTATCATCTTCATAGTCATTTTAAGGTCATTTTCTTGTGCTTCAGCTTGTTGGATTGTTCAAGTCTTGTTGTTGTGGGATAGCTGAGTTCAGGTAGTGACATATTACCCTTTCTATTATTGACTGTGTTCTTACTCTGTCATTTAAGCATCTGGATTTGGAATGATTATAGGTCTAGGTATTGATTCACACATTTGTCTTTGTTGGATGGGTATTTTGTTCCTTGGTTTCTCTTTTCTTTCTAGTCATCTGGCCAAGTGGCCAAGGGTTCTGTTGACTAGTGAGTCTTCAGGTCCAGTAAGGAGTCCTCTCTGGGATTTTGGGAGCTTGGGGCTCTAAATCTGGCCTGGCCTCTGGTAAAGCCAAAGTCTTCTTCCAAAGTTGTAGGCCAGGAATGGAGCCCAGAGGAGGGGATGCAGGCTGGGGATATTAGGCAGGCTTAAAGGGGTTTAATGGGTGGTGGGTAGTATCTTGCCCAGGGTTCCAAGGTCCATCCTGGTCTCCCATAAGGGTGCCAGGGCTTTGAGGCCTAGTGTGGAGCCCAGGGGAGAAAGTGCAGACTGCAGTTGTTGGGTGGGATGTAAGGAGTGTTAGTGGGTAGTGGGCAGTATCTTCCCTAGGGCTCCTAAGACCACTTTGGCCTCTGGTAAAGCTGACAGGGTTGTGGGCCCTAGTGTGGAGCCCAGGGAACGGGGTCTTCAGTGTCATTCTTATTGCTATATCCCATTTGTATTTCTGAAAATCTTTTAGCTGACCTGTCACTCTCTTCACTAATTTCTGATACCCCTGCCCCAGGAATGGAGTCTACATTAAAGCTCTCCCTCTACTCTCTGGAATGGAGTCTACTTTTTTTTTTTAATCCCAACTCTTCTCCTTCACCTGGCACACTAAGGTACATCTAGTTTGCCATCTTACCCAGAAATCCAACTCATCTGTGACACATTTTTTAAAGCTTGTTTGATGCTTGGGTAGACAACACAGACCAAGATGGCTTTCAGTTGAATTCCCAGATCATAATGACATTTTTGGGATTAAGTGAGCCCAAGCCTTTTAAAAGTAATTTTTAGGTATAATGACCAAAAAAAAATTATTATTATTATTTTTCATTCAGGCCAGTGCATTTAGTAGAACACTTAGATGAGAGCAGGTGTTCTCAGGGTGCTGTGACTGCAGACAATGGAAAATTCAGATAAGTGTATCGATTGTTCATTACTGCAGTGATGAAAGCATCAGTTGAAAAATCTGTCACTTGTCTCTCTTGGAATTCTTTCCAGCTGATGCAATGCCAGGAGAGTTTAATGAACTCAAGTCATACATACCTGAGGAAGCCTGGCAAGCTACTGACTGGTTTGAAAACAATTATGTACACAGAGGGATAAGGTGTTCAATCATGTCTATTATTTTTTCCAAACCTGTGTGATCTATATGTGAATATATAGAGAATGGCGTTTTGTGTACCCCAAACAATACAGAGGCATGCTGAGGGCAAATTTTAATAGGTAGTGCTTGTGTTGTGCTATGAATTACAGAGGAATTTTGTAAGAATAGCCCATGTAGAAAATGAGTAGGAATGTATTCTCCAGTGAGACCCATGCTCAGATGGATATCCATCTTGATGCAAGATTTTAAAATACAGTAAATGACTATGAAAGTGGTCGATACTTAGGTACCACTGCCATGTAATTCTCCATGATCTTTCCCTGCCATGCACCTTTTCACATGTTGAATTTTCACATGTTTTTTATATGCTCCTGGGATTGGATCAGGCCTTGCTGCACTCATGACATCCCTAGCCATGTTTGTTTGTCTGTCTTTGGGTCAGGCTCCCACTCTTTGCAGGCCAGATCCACCTTGATTTTTTGATCCTCTTCCTTCAGCCTTCTCAGTAGCTCTTGTTATACTCTTGACCACCAGGCCTGGCAGCTTATTCTCTTCCTTTTCCCTACTATTTTAGATGGTCAACATTTTTTTCCCATGATTTGCCAGGCTATGTATTTCATCTTTTGAATAAGTTAGGTAAAAACCTTCAGGTCACTCTAATATATTCTATGCAGTTTTGGAAACTCAAGTATACAAAAATGTATTTCACAAAGTTGACTCAGCTCATAGGCATTTGGGTTACATATAAAACTTTGAAACCTAGTGATGGGGGATGCTTCTTTTATACACATATTTTTGTGAGAGATGCAAATATCTGATCTCTGTTCTTTGAGTGCCTGAATTCATGATATTGACCTAGCAGTGTCTGATCTATCTCCTGAAGGGGCTTTGGTTGTCTTCTGTTGTATTCATATGACTATAGTTACAAAGCTGGACACACAGGATTACCAATCACTATGATTTCCCCCACCCCTCTTTCTTCTTCTTCTTCTTCTTCTTCTTCTTCTTCTTCTTCTTCTTCTTCTTCTTCTTCTTCTTCTTCTCCTTCTTTTGAGACAGGGTTTCTCTGTGTAGCTTTGCACCTTTCCTGGAACTCACTCTGTAGTTCAGGCTGGCCTTGAACTCACAGAGAGCCTCCTTGCCTCTGCCTCCCAAGTGCTGGGATTAAAGGCGTGCGATACCACCACCAAGCTCTTTCTTCTTTTTTTAGTGTTATAAGTGGAACCTAAGACCTTGAATATGCTAGGTAAACACTCCACCACTGAGCTACATCCGGAGCCCAACATTTACCTTTTAACATATCTTTGAATGTGTGTTTTGGATTTTTGACTCAGTATCTTGCTGTGTATACCTCAGGCTGGCTTTTGATTCACAGTCCTCCTGCCTCTGCCCCCAGACTGCTGAGATTATATGCATATGCCACAATGTCTGGCAATGTATTACATATGACTATACATATATATTATACATGTATATGATTTGACTGTTCATAACTGTTATACTTGTAGAACTCTTGTTATACTTAAGTGTCTGTGTCTGCTCTTACAAAACATATGTTAATGAGTAATTATAATTACCTACATAGTGGCCCAAGTTTCCTTTTAAAATATAAATAAATGTTTTTGACAAAAAAATAACATCTATTACACAGTGCAGATAAAGATGTAAGGATGACAAGAAAAGGGGAACCCAGCAACAGAATGAGGGTCCATTTAAGTTGGGTAGTCAAGGAAGCAGGGCTTGCAGGTATTTCTGGTAGGAAATTCCAGGCAGGAGGATCCACAAGTGTAAAGACCCCTGGAAGAGAGCATGGCAGTTACATGAGAAGAGAAAGAGACCGATGAAATGAAACCAGAGCAAAATGAAGGCTGGAGGATGGGATCAGCAGATGAAGTGAAGGCAGGATCTGGTGAAATCTTTTAGGTCAACTTAGTGAAGGGGGGGGTCCAGTGGGACCTTGTAGATCAACTAGTGAAGGTGGGATCTGGTGAGACCTTTAGATTACTGTAGTGAAGGCAGGATCTGGTGGGACCTTGTGGATAAACCTAAGATGCTGGCTTCCCTCGGATGAAGATGATCTGGCTGGAGATGATCTAATATAAGTATTTTGCTTACTTATTGGTACCTGTGTATCTTTCCATCCTTGGACAAAACATTGCAGTTTAGCCACACCCTTCTCATCCTCATTTGCAACCACTCATAACAGAACAGAAAAAGATGGAATCCTGGGTCTCTTCACTTGTGCTTAAAGCTTTTTTCAAAGTTCCAGAGCTGCTGAGAAAATCCTATCTAAAAGAGACAATCATTTAAAATTGTCCTCAGTGCTTTCACCTTAGTAATCTGGCGGTATTTGAAAAGATGAAGATTGTTGTCCATTAGTTAAATGCAAACTTATTTAGCCTGAGCTCCAGAAGCCTCCTGTGGAGCAAGCGGTAATCCATGTGCCGGCTGCTTTCTGCCTTTGACTTGGCTTTCACTGTTTAGCTGAGATTGAGCATAACGATGATATGTAAAAGTAAAATGCAAGGTCACACTGATGTGCTAACTGGGTTATTTCAGTGATTTGAAGGATAGAAATCTGTTTCTGAATCAAGTGCCAGGTGGTAGGACACCTTGTTTGTTCTTTAGAAGTAGAAAAAAAAAATGCTCCAGCACAAACTCTAGGCTGCTAATGAAACTGTTCTCTATCGAACTCTCCACTCCTGTTGACTTGCTATGGGTTGATACTGATGGCCCCAATAAATGATTTGACCACAGCAATGACTGCCATCCCTTGTGCAGATGGGCACTTCCTACTCCATTAAAACTCAGTGGTGGCTGAAACTGTGATCTTGCCCCATAGCCTTTAATATTGTTGGGACCCGCTTCCTATGGCTTCTTCTCCTCGCTACATAAGACTCAAAGGACTGAGTTGACTGTGATTAGGGCAATTCAAAGGCAAGTGACAGAGCTGCAGAGATGGCCCAGGGGACAAAGCAGGAGCATAAAGGCCAGAGTCTGAATCCCCAGACTGCACTTCAGACCTGGGTGGGCATGCAACCTGATTGTATTCCCTTGCATGGAGGAACTAGACAGGGCACCCCTGGGTCAAGCTGACCAACCAGACTCACCAAAATGAGTTCAAGTTTAGTGACAGCCCTTGAACTGATATATGGGCAGCAATCAAGGAAGGTACCTGACATCAACTTCTAGCCTCAAATCTCACATGAACATGTGTGCACCTATACACAAACACATGTCTACATATAAGCCAAGAGTATACACACAGACATGAAGGCCACACAAACACACCTCCACAAAGAAGGCATGTAATTGAATTGTGTTCTTCTGGCTCTGAGCAGCTAAAGGCTTTAGAAACACATAAAAGTGCAATCTCCTACAGACAGCCTTTCCTAATTAATTGCCTCACAGTCTCCAAAGAGCCGCTGCTCCTGTGCGATTAAGAAGATCGTTGGCTGGCAGACAGTAGAAGTGAGAAAGATCTCCTGCCGAATATGAGGCTCAGCAGCAGAGTGCTTGTCTAGCATGTGTGAGTCTCCTGGTTCAGACCTCAGTACCACCCAAACCCCTAAATACCCAAACCAAGACAAGTAGGCTCTTGAAGGTTGGATAGTCTAAGTATCCTGCATGAAACTTGAACTGAGGCAAAAATAAAGTGTGTGATATCTTATAAAGATAATACAGCCCACTATGAAGGCACTTGGGAAAGGCAACCACACCCTGATGGTTTCCCTACCTGTGCCTTCCATCAGGTGTTGAGTTAGTAGCAGCAGTTTAGGCAGCTGTCTTTGGAGAACATTGCAGACATGGAAAATCCTGAGATTATTGTTTAAATAACAGGAAAATCTCGGGGAACACTGTGAAAAGTGATCTTCAATATTCATCTGGCATCTTGTACAATGCTGATTATGTCAGATACTCAATAATACATCAATAAACATTTGATGGCTGACTGACTGTGGTAGCACAGGAGATAATATCATTAAGCTTGAATGTTCATGAGGAAGGGGGTAAAATTAAAGGAAAAGTGAAGAGCTGAGTGTAAGAAAGTCTGTGTGCAGAAGTCTTAGTAAGTGAGCCCTCCTGTATTCATTAAGAAACAGCATGAAGCCCTCAGATGCTCAGGACTCGTAAGTACTGCCATGAACATGAATGGCTGGGACC
This sequence comes from Peromyscus maniculatus bairdii, assembly GCF_049852395.1. NCBI lineage: Eukaryota > Metazoa > Chordata > Mammalia > Rodentia > Cricetidae > Peromyscus > Peromyscus maniculatus. The sequence continues at coordinate 23,710,454 of NC_134856.1, forward strand.
TTCACTGCCTTATTGATCACCAGGGTCATTGACTTTCCTGGTGGGATCTTTTCTTATTGATCATTTTAATTAGCCTTTGGAAGTTGCACTTGTGTGGGAAACAAGTATCCTTCCAGGGAGAGAACACCATCCTCAGATGGAGGGGCCATGTCTCCTTCGATTGCTTAGTTCTCATAAGACTCAGAGTGCAGAGGTGGACGAAAATGCAGGGGTCCAGCGTTAGAAGTGTGGGACATTGGTTGTTTTTTTTTTTTAGCTCTCCACTTGCCTCAGTTTATGCCTTCAGTGTCACAACAGTGTATCCCCTCACCCCACTGTTTTCCTAAGATTGGCAGCCCTGTGGATGTCCCAGAAATCACATCTGTATCCTCTAGTTCTTAGCAAATGTTTTGAGCGAATGTTAGGCTGCCCATCCTGGGTGACATTAAATTAAAACCAAAGGCAGGTCAAAGATCTCCTGGAGTATGATATTATTGAGAGGTCTGTGAACGTGCAAGTTCAAGGAAGACATGGTCCCCACAAGAAGCAGGAAGGAAACAATCTGTGCTGTTAAGTTAAGCTGGGATGTCGGTAATGATTACAACCTGTTCCTTTTCTCCTCTGGCACTTCAAGAGCATTCACATCTTAGCTAATGTATTATAGCACAATTATAGCAATGTGTTTTAGATTGCCTAAAATCTGAAAAGAGGATTGAAAAATGGTGTGGTAAGATGAATGGCTGCCACGTGGGTGAGAGATTAGTGCTACTGTTGCGGGCCTGGCCTGAGACGGGGGAAGGGACCCAGTGCTTGCCTGGAACACCCGTGTAGCCGTCTCCCTGTGAGGCAATTGAATAGAGAAATGGATTTCTCACTTAAAAGAGATCTGTCTAGTGTGAAGTTGGCACTATTTCGAGTTAAACCAAATGAAGTATTGGGTTTTAGAGATCAAGCAACATAGTGGCAATTTCAAATGGCTCAACCTACATATGTGTGTGTGTGTGTGTACACGTGGGTGGTGTGCCCATGTATGGCATGTGATAGCCATAGACTGGTGTCAGATGTGTTCCTCTTCCCACTTGTATCCTTAGTTTTGTTGCGACAGGCTCTCTTACTGAACCCTGATCTGGTTGTTTTGGCTGGATTGGCTAGCCAGCAAGCTCTGGGATCTGCCTACCTCTGCCTTCCCAGCACTAAGACTATAGACATGTGCCACTGTGCCCAGCTTTTACATAGGGATCCAAACCCAGGAGCTAACACTATAGAAACACTTTGCCATGTAATTCCTATACAGAACCCCACTCCCTCCCTCCCAGGCATATATAGCTAGCGAGATGGAGATAGAGATAGAGATAGAGATAGAGATAGAGATAGAGATAGAGATAGAGATAGAGATAGAGATAGAGATAGAGATAGAGATAGAGAGAAACAGAAAGTGACAGACAGAGACAGATGAGAGGAAGGAGGAGAGTTAGTTTCAAACTTGGTTTTAGGATTCTCCAGCCAAGTCTTTTTTTTAATTTTTTTAAAAATTTTATAATTTAATTTAATTTTACATATCAGCCATGGATTCCCTTGTCCTCCTCCTCCTATCCCCCCCACCCCCACTTTCCCCCCCATCCCACCCCCCATTCCCATCTCCTCCAGGGCAAAGACTCCCCTGAGGATTGAGTTCAACCTGGTAGATTCAGTCCAGGCAGGCCCAGTCCCCTCCTTCCAGGCTGAGCTAAGTATCCCTGTATAAGCCCCAGGTTCCAAACAGCCAGCTCATGCATGGAAGACAGGTCCTGGTCCCACTGCCTGGATGCCTCCCAAACAGTTCAAGCTAATCAACTGTCTCACTTATCCAGAGGTTCTGATCCAGTTGGGGGCTCCTCAGCTATTGGTTCATGTGTTTCCATTTGTTTGGCTATTTGTCCCTGTGCTTTTTCCAATCTTGATCTCAGCAATTCTTGCTCATACAAACCCTCCTCTTTCTCACCAATTGGACTCCTGGAGCTCCACCTGGGGCCTGGCCATGAATCTCTGCATCCAGTTCCCTCAGTCATTGGATGAAGTTTCTAGCATGACTATTAGGGGGTTTGGCCATCCTATCACCAGAGTAGGTCAGTTCAGGCTGTCTCGCGACCATTGCCAGTAGTCTATTGTGGAGGTATCTTTGTGGATTTCTGTGGACCTCTCTAGCACTTTGCTTCTTCCTATTCTCATGTGGTCTTTGTTTATCACGGTCTCTTATTCCTTGTTCTCCTTCTCTGTTCTTGATCCAGCTGGGATCTCCTGCTCCCCTAAGCTCTCTTTCCCTTGACCTTTGCTCTTCATTATCCTACTCACGTCCAGGTTGTGCATATAGATCTCATCCATTTCTCTGTCATTGGGTGATCCCTGTATCTTTCTTGGGGTCCTGTTTTCTAGGTAGCCTTCCTGGAGTTGTGAGTAGCAGTCTAGTCATCTTTGTTTTACATCTAGTATCCTCCTATGAGTGAGTACATACCATGTTTGTCTTTCTGAGTCTGGGTTACCTCACTCAGGATGATTTTTTTCTAGATCCATCCATTTGCCTGCAAACCTCATGTTGTCATTGTTTTTCTCTGCTGAGTAGTATTCCATTGTGTATATGTACCACATTTTATTTATCCATTCTTCAGTTGAAGGGCATCTAGGTTGTTTCCAGGTTCTGGCTATTACAAACAATGCTGCTATGAACATAGCTGAGCAAGTGCCCTTGTGGTATGATTGAGCATTCCTTGGGTATATGCCCAAGAGTGGTATACCTGGATCTTGGGGGAGATTGATTCCTAATTTTCTATAAAAGTGCCATATTTTGATTTCTGAAGTGGTTGTACAAGCTTGCATTCCCACCAGCAGTGGAGGAAAGTTCCTCTAGCTCCACATCCTCTCCAGCATAAGCTGTCTTCAGTGTTTTTGATCTTAGCCATTCTGACAGGTGTAAGGTGAGATTCCAGCCAAGTCTTACTCCTCTGGGCTGGGCAGCCTTACTAAAATTCTGTGCCATTTCTTCCATATTGATAAAGGAGAAGTCCTATCATATACTTGCACCATGATTCCCACACCCACACGTGACTTACAGATGCCTCCTCACCTATTTGATGGAGATCGACTTAGGAGCACATGTACACTTGTGTCACACTGCTTGAGGGACATGTCCTGGAAACCTGCCACTGCCATTGGTTTTCAGCCCAAGGATACAATATCAACCAAGATGGAAAGCATGCAACTTTCTTTGCTGTGAAATGTACCTTTATAACTTCTACTATACATTTCTTAAGTTCATATAGTTGGTAAAATTTATCTTTTACTGCAGATAATTGCATATCCCAGAAGTATTATGACTTTAGCAGCCTGGTAAGATTAAAGCTGTGAACACATTACTTAGTGGGCTCTTCTGGATAGCTTGTATTGAGAAAAGAAAACACTTCTCAGGCATGTCCAGAAAACCTGCCACACTTATTGCATCTGCAAGTTGTCCCATGCTGGACAAGCACTTGACAAATAGTAAATAGATGGCAGGCTATAGGAAGGTGACTTGATGTCTCACTTATGTGTAGAAGGTTTAAGAACAATCCACTATTGGAGACACAAAAGGGTGACTGGGAGAAGATTGGAGAAGGGCTCTTGGATTTGATCAGCTCATGCTATAGAAATGGATGGGAACAGCACATGGAACCCCATTCATATGCACAATGAATACGAATTAACAAAATAAATATGTAAGATAAGCCAAAGGATATGAGAGATTTTTAGAAAGCATGCCCAGTATTCTCTCATCCTGGTTCTCAGAAGAGAATGCCTTCTTAGCCTTCTAATCAGAATGTTATCTCACGCTACACACAGGACAGTGATACTTAGACACTATCAACACAAACAAGGAAGTCACTTTCCTTGCATGTGCTTAAGGTTTGAATACATATTTCCTTTCTTTCCTCTTCAGTGTGCCTGGAGTGGATCTTTGCAGCTGGATCAGGCCCCTCATGAACCCAGGTCACAGTTTCTCCAGAACTCAGGGCTCTGCTGGAGACCCATTTCACAGATATTTATTTGAGTAGCTTCTTTGAATAGAACTGAAAGAGGATGAGGGAAAGGCAGGTATCTTCAGGGCTAGTTGAGAAACATACCCAGGAACAGGAAGTTCTTGGAAATTGGGGACATTGGCATGCCTGGCTCTTTCTTCCCAGGATCGGGAATGGGTACCAGAGGCGAGAGGAAGAGGAAGTACCACATAGGGAAGATACCTAAATCACAGCAAGCATCAGCGGGGATGGCATCCTTGTTGATGTAGCAGCCAATCTCCAGCTGTTGGTCCACTGCTCTTGGGAATTACTGTCCATCTATACTGTCAAATTTTTGGTTTTTCGAGACAGCGTTTCTCTATGTAGCTTTGCGCCTTTCCTGGATCTCTCTCTGTAGACCAGGTTGGCCTTGAACTCACAAAGATCCACCTGCCTCTGCCTCCTGAGTGCTGGGATTAAAGGCATGCACCACCACCACCCGCTTTTACTGCATGATATTTTAATAATGACAAACTTAATATAGAAATGATTAAGTTTCATCCATCTAATGAGGTTTTGTATCATAACAAAACCTGGGAAGTCAAGCTTGGAATACCCCTTAATGCTTGACAGGCACCAAAGTACAAATACACATGATGATGCATTCATGAAGTCAGAGGAGATCAATGTACTGTGCAGGCAAAACCTGAGCTCCCATCAAGGCTGTGTCCTGTGGCTGGGATGTCATCCAGCAACTTGCAGGTAACGACAGGAGGCAAGTCAAGGCTGTTCGTATACAACCTGTATGCATGCTCCAATGTCCAGGTCCAGACTTTGCCACCTCGTAAAGGTAGCTTGAAAGCAAGAGCAAATGAGCTTTCTTGTTCCAGTGAGACACCCAAAGGCACAGCTAGAAGGTCTTAAGGGCCTCGTTGATTGGGAACAGCTCCGCTGTGAAATGTGAACAGTTAAATATTCACCTCAGAGACCCCTCCCACCCAAGTTCAGCTCAGTGAGCTGCTGCGTTTATTGGGGCTACTTTCAGGGACATGGGTGATGGGCTGTGTGTGGGAGCATGGGAAACTCCGAGTCAGCTGCGTCATTGAACAGTCCACTCCTGGACAGTGATGACTCACAAAAGCCGCATCCCTGCTTCTCCCTGTGGAACACGCAGGACGTTCAGCAGATTGGAGAACCTTACCCCTGACCCCAGCAGCTGCTCCTGCTTTTGTAGCCCTGGGAGGGCCTTTCAGACCTTGTAACTGTCTGAGCTTCTGGGACCTTCTAAATTTCATCCATTTCCTGAATCTTCCTAGCTCCTCTCCTCCCTTCAGGAGGAGACGTTTCAATTAGGAGGAAGAGACACACCACAGTGGGTGTGAAAACCTGTGCCTGCATGAGAGAACAGGGGATGGATGACATAACATTGCACTGTTTAAGTTAGGAATTTAAATGCCATAACCGTTAATGTGTTATTTTAGATGCTCCTTTGTGAGTTCATATTTAAATAGCATTTAAAAATTTAAAAGCATAAGAACGTTGGTGTGCTTATAAGAGCATAATTGAGTGTAATGAAGTGGAAACACAGGTCCACTTAGCCTGATGTATCTTCCTCTGTACAGGTCTGTAGATGGTGGAATAATGGTGGATCTCTCAGAGGAAGCAAGTTCAGCAGGAACTTACCATAGTGAAGCAAGGGACAGTTAGGGTAAAAATAGCACAGATTTTGGAGGAGCTGATTCACCCATGCAAAACTCTCAAAGTCACAGCCCATTTCAACTCCACACGGTTCAGTTCAAACCCTGTATCAGGAAAGTCTTACACCAATTCAGATGCCAGCATAAATCATGTTGCTACCCAAGCTCAAGCTTCTTAGGACTCTGGTTTCCCTCCCTCAGGATGTAACTTGGACAAATGGAATAGGTGAAGCTGAGATGCACATGTACCTGTAGGACAGAACATAGCTTATGAGCACGAGCCTTAGCAAATAAAAAGGCAGGGTATGCACATCAATTTGAATCTCAGAGATACAGAAAACACCTTCTTTCAGTGTCCTACATATTGCATGGGCTGTATTCACAGTAAAGAAAACATGGTTTAGCTGCATTTCAAGCAAGCAGGCCCTTTTATATGGTGTCTGACAACACTCATGTGTTTAGAATGTGGGTGGAAGATGATGCCATTTAAAGGTAGTCAGAGTTTTGCTGTAGATGTTGGTTGATTATGTTTGTACAGCTATGTTTGAATGGCCCTCTTCAAGAATCAAATGTCAAAGAGAGGGGTCACGTAGCAAGCACCCTGGCTTTCACAGGAGATTTTTTTTCTATTGCTTGATCAAGTTTACTCCTTTAAAAAACCCATTATTTAGCAGAGAAGGCACCTGGTGGGAGTTTACCATTGACATGTTTATTGCATACCACTCAACCACTGTCTGCTGAGAGCAGAGGAATTGGGATCCTCAACGAATCCCTGGGAACATTTCATACAATGAAGTCTGAATAATGGATTGAGACGGTTCTGACCAATGTCATCTTAAAGATAAAGATACCTGGGTCTTTGTAGGAAGAGGACACACGTGAAGGCAAGGGGCAGGGTTGCTGGCTTAGATCAGCTGCAGAAGTCTGTCTGGCATGTGGCAAGGACTGAAGACATCCTTGGCTATTCTTCCTGGCAGGGTGTGTGCCGTGACAGCGACCGTAAATGAGTGTGAACAATCTTATGAAGTAAGGCATTCCGTTTTCAAGGATTATGATTTGGAGAGAGTAGAACCACTTTGGAGCCAAGCACTGCCTTGGCCAGCAGATACATGCGTCAACTCCAACTTCATGAGAATAGATGAGAGTTGAATCCAGTAAAGTCTGGTGAGGTCAGATTTCCAACAGCACCTATTATGCTACACACTACTCAACTGCTGTCCATTGACACTCAGTCCTGCTTCTTAGCCTGCCCCTCTCTCCCTGCAAGTGATGGCTCTTTTAGAAACCTTTGTTCTTTTGTGCTCCTTGCTACTCTTTTCTCCTTGGTTATGCTTGGCCATCCATTAGGAATGTTTCACTAATTCTTCTTCCCGTAGGTTACTTAGTAAGAATTTGAAGGGTGGGTGAGAGAGAGTCTGTGAGTGTGGGGCAGGGTAGGTGTGCTACTTTCACATAGTTGATACTGGAACTGAATGTTGGCCTCGGCCCCAGCCACTTCACTTCGCTGTATTTAAAATGGCTGGAAGTGGGCACAATGAGCCATTCAATAAATGCTAGTCTGTCTTCCTTCACCCTTCTAGGAGCAACTGCCCTAGAACAGCTGTGTCTAGAGAGAAGAGGTCAGGAAAATGGGCACGATAGAAATGTGCTTTTCTCTGGCTTCTGAGGGCATTGCCAATGTTTTAGGCAGGAAGAATAATGAACAATCAGACAAAACATTTGTAGGAACTCTGATGGCTGTTCTTGGTTGTCAACTTGACTACATTTGGAATTAACTAAAATCCAAAAATAGCTGAGCATACCAGTGAGTAATTTATGCCCAAGTATTTGAAGTGGGAAGATCCATTTCTAATTTGGACCTTTGAGGTGAGAAGACCCATCTCTAACCTGGGTCACAGCTTCTGCTAGAAGCATATATAAAGGACCCAGAAGGAAATGCTCTTTGCCTGCTCACTCTCACTCTCACTAGCAAGTCCATTCCTTTACTGACATTAGAGTGTACTTCTCCAGGATTCCGGCATATACCGAAGACCAGCTTGCGGGTTGTTTACCCACCAACCCTACAGTTTCCCAGAGTTTTCTTGAGTGTGAGCAGCAGGAAGTATTAGATAGAAGGATTTAGATTGTGGAGACAGATAGAAAATAAAGGATAGCCTCGAGAGGGCCTGGAACCTATTCCAACAAGCCCTGACTGTCTCTGCCCTAAGACATTTATAGAAATGCCAAGGAGTGGAGCAAAAGACCTCCCCTCCAACACAGCCAAGTGCAGACCATCTCAGACACCTGCACTCAGGCCCATGGTCCAATTATCCTCTCTATGCGGACCTGCTGGGTAAAGCCATGAGGAACCTGACAACAGGCTCCCACACCAGCTGAGACATCCAGCCTCTTTGAATGAATGACTACTGGATTCTTGAATCTTCTTTTGGTAGACAGCCATTGTTGGACTAGCTGGACCATAGATAGGTTGATAAATAGATAGATAGATAGATAGATAGATAGATAGATAGATAGATAGATAGATAGATAGATTCATTCTATAAGTTCTCTTACTCTATAGAACCCTGACTAATTCAGGGACTTTCTTTATTCCTTCAAACAGAGAAGAAATTTGGAATGAATCAGTAGTTCATAACCCTGGTTACATTATGGTCATTCAGAAAGTACCCAGAGAAGTTCTGTCCTCATGGGAGTAAGACAAGAAAATTTGTCATTTAAACAAGGACCCTCAAGGAGAAAGGAAGTGCTAACAAGAATTAACAGATCTCAGTTATTCCACAACTATATCAGACAATGCTTTTCTCAGGGAAAATGGGACATAATCTCTCCCTATGAATTTCTGGAAATTATGTCTGAACTGCTCCAGATTTAGGAGGAAAGAACATGTTTGAAATGTTTTTATTATTTATTTATTTGGTTTTTTCAAGACAGGATTTCTCTGTGTAGCCCTGGCTACCCTGGAACTTGCTCTGTAGACTAGGCTGGCCTCAAACTTAGAGATCTGCTAGCCTTTGCTTCCCAAGTTTTGGGATTAAAGGCATGCATTATAAGATTGTTCAAGTGGGCAACTCATTTATTTGTAAACCACTGGAAACTTCCACTTCTTATAGTTCTCTGTACTGTGTCTAACAGGGCCGTGCATCTTGTACACCCAGATGCCAATGGTTGTAGGGGGTACCCTACATTGTGAGTATTAGTGATTTCTCCTCATCAGCAGTCTTCAGTGGTTTTTCTAAGGTGCCCCCTTTTTTATTTCTCTTTCTTCCTTATATCTATCCGGCCTGAAGAGAAATGGGGAGAATAGTTAGAGGAAAATCCTGAGAGCCATTCAACTTATTTTTTCCTTGTAAGAAACTCAATTCTAAAGAAATCCCTCAGGGACAATGGCCTACCACAGAGAAAGTAGATTAAAAATTATTGTGCCCTCTAGGAAGAGCATGTTTACTCATTCCTGAATTCAGGTCATATTAGTGATGGAGGATTAATGGTATATCCAATTAAGCTGAGCGCTGGGAACTGCAGGTGAAGCAGTGGCCTGACAATTACTGTCATAGCACCCCAGCATCTCAGGGAGGCACTGTGCAGCCGGTTCTTCCTAGCAACAGAAAACCTCCCTTATCCCTTAACAAGGATTCACTTGGCCGATGCAGATTGCATTGCTCTTTCTTGTTTCTTATAAGGAGCTATACTCATTTTAAGCACTGAGAATGATGTGCCACTTAGAGTGTCTATGTCACGGCTGTGGGCTGTGAAGGGCCTCCTGAGTCACCCGGCCTCATGCTGTGTGCTACTATTCCAAGGGCACAGGACAGAGATAGGCAAAGGTCATTGCTAGAAAGGATGACATTAGACACTGTATTTCCCTTTATTCACAACAGAACTTAAGTACAGAGGGCAGCTAACCCCGTGGTGGGAGAGGTAGAATTTACAGACTAATGTACAAAGAGTTAGAGAATCTCACTTTACAAACATACATGCACATGAACTAAGGGGAAGCAGATCCGGCAAGGCTGGAAGGTGGCAGGAACATTGGTTCTACTTGTGAACACTGGTTACCAGTCAGTAGAGAGAGGAGGGGACAAAGAGGGAGAAGGAGTTGGGGAGGGACTATTAGACAGAACAACACCTTTCCAACACTGGGAAAGATACTCAAATGTATGACTGTGTTTTATACAAGTCCTGACCCAGATGGACCCAGATATAAAGGACAGATGTTCTAGTGTTAGGAAGTGGTGCATTAGAGAAGGTTGATGCACTGGGGGCGGGCAGAGAGGGAAGGAACCACTTGGAAAGGTGCAGCCACAGTAAAGCTGGATTTCAATGAAGACCTAAAAATGGCCATTTCTGAATCCCGGCTTAGAGTGATGTTGACCTCTGGATCTATCTGTCATCCTGTCCTTTTGGGGAAGTATTTCTGTCATTTAAGTAATCTGTTTTGCAAAGGACATAGTGGAAAGCAAATATAGTGAGTATTTACATAGCTGTGTTATGTTTAAACTCACACAACTAGGTTGAGGATTATCTTTGGATATTTTGTGATATTAGGTTTTTATATCATTTTAATTAGGAATAGATGACACAAAATATTTGTTTGTTGACAGATATGTCATATGGACTTGTGAACCTCAGAATAAGCAAGACTGGCAGCAGGGAGGATCACAGGCCCCCAAGGGAAAAAGTCATCATAAGAAAGACCCCAGCTATGGAGTGAAAAGTTAACACAGTGAAAGGGTAACTACAGAATGAAGCGGAGTATGCAAATCATATACGTGATATGTGGTTGATATCCCTGAATTATAAGGAAGTTCTACAACTCAGCAACACCCAAACAAACAAGCAATTTTAAAGCTGGGAAGATGACTTGAATAGATAATTCTCCAGAGAGTGCACAGCAGTACCTTGGAGGGATGCTTATATGACTCTGTTACTCATAGCATCATTCACAATAGCCGCTAGGTAGAAGCTGTCCAAATGCTCATCAGATGAGTGGATCAAAAGGTGTATGGGTATTGTATACTTTTAATGACAAAGAAAATTTTGACTTGTCATTGTAGGATGAATATTGAAGGCATTGTGCTAAGACAGAAAATGACATATACTGTAAACCAGTCAGAAAATAACATACACTGTATGAATCAACTGAAATGAAGTGTGCAAAATAGTCAGAATTATAGAAAAATGATAGACAAATGGTTTTTAAGAACTAGGGAGGTTGGAGAGACAACTAGTGTTTAATGACCATAGAATTTCAACTTTAAAAGATGAAAGGGTTCTGGGAAATCATTGCAAAGCAATGCAAAATACTTAACCCCTAAACTATGTACTTCAAATGAATTACCAAAGTAACATGTGAAGGACAGAGGGCCGGAGGATGGGAGTGGAGAGAGAACAGAATGGGTAGGAGGGAGGGAGAAGCCAGGAGGCAGCAAGGAAGGCAAGCCAGGGCTAGCCTTTGATGCTTGGTGAGCAGGTAACAGGAGTTCTTTCTTGGTCTTACCCAGGCCCTTAGCATGCTCTGGATATTCCCTGGACAGCACAGCAAAACTAAATGGTAAGTGTCACAGGAATTAGAGTATTCTACAAATCCCTTTTTTGTTTGTTTGTTTTTGCTTCCCTCCTCTTTTTTGATAGAGTCTTACTGGCCTGGAACTCACTATGTGACTAGGCTGGCCTCACTCACAGAGGTCTGCCTGCTTCCTAAGAGTACTGGAACTAATGATGTGTGCCACCATTCCAGGCTCTACTTTGCTAATCTCTTTCTTAGTAGCTCCAATAAAAGCATGCAAGGATTCCTAATATACCTCTGGAGGAAGAGGAATTCAAGGAGTGCCAGCAGATCTCCCTGACCTGAGACAGACATAGGGGACACTGGGGAACGCCAGAGGCCTATGGGGAAGGGGCAGTTGCCCAAGTGTCAGCCACCCCTGTCTCTAAGCCTGTATGGAAAGTTCGACGTAGTGTTGTTGAGTGATTATGTCAACCAATCTGAGACATAATGAGCCCAACTCTCTGAATCTGGGGCATGCAAGATGTGCAGACAGCACACAGATGAGAAGGAAATTCTGCCCTAGTTTGGCTCCTCTGTGAACCAAAACATCTGGGGCCTTGGCAAGGACCTGGGGATAAAGATGGACTTGTCACAGCCTGTTGTTTTTCAGTCAGTGCTCAAAGACTACTTGATCCATGGCTGTATTTAATTCCTGGACCAGAGTCTTATAGATAGCTACTTGAGGGAACAGCATACTATGCAGGCTTATCCAGATGGAAGGGAGACAGTGAGTTAATTTGTGTTGTAAAGATAAAAATCAGGAATATTGATTAGGAGATTAAAAAACCTTGAGGACTGCAGAGGCCATGCTCAAATACCTGGATCTGTTGTGAGGTCCAGGGGAGGATAATGAAACAGTGGGTTAAGGATTACACAGGTTAGATTCAGATTTGAACTTTATGTGCAGGGTGAATTGGGGGTTATACAAGGCATAAAGTTCTGTAAAACTAATGGGAGTTTTGATCATGGGAGGGAAAATATGGAAATGCCGAAAACTGAATGTGAGGGACCCTAAGGAAATCAATGTTGATAAGCTGGGGGACTAGTTAGATATATATTTGGTTAATATAATCACTTTAATCTCTTATATCTTCTTTAATGTTATCTATAACACATATTGAACTACAATTTGACTAGTCAATACAAAGAGTTAGTTAAATAAACCTTAGCACACACCTCATTGCTAATGCAGACTAAGATATCACATAAAAGCAGTATATAGAACAAGCTTTGCAAATTCTCACCAATTTAAGAAGAATAATGACCAGAGAAAGAATTGGCTTATCACAGTGCATAGACTTCCAACATCCTCAAGAAATGTAGTTTAGGGGAAGTTTATGTACAGCCATCTACTCGGTTTCAGTTGCTTAAAATTTATATAGTTAACACAACTCTGTACGTATCAAAGCAAAGTATTTCTAATTAATTATTTTTTTTAGTCACAATTTGACAAACTGAATTTTCCTAATTGAATAAAGATAGTTTGGGATAGATTGAGCTCAATTGAAACAGATCCCATAACAGACTGGAAAGATGGCTCAGTGGTTAAGGGCCTGTACTGTTCTTGAAGAGGATGCGAGTTCTGTTCCCAGCACCCATCTCTGGTGGCTCACAGCCACCTGTAACTCCCTCTTCTGGCTCTATGGGCACCCGCACTCATATGCACATACTTAAACTTAGATACAAATGCTCATAAATATAATTTTAAAAGCAAATTAAAAGGGAATAAAGTCCCACAAATACATGGTTATGTAACACGAGTGTAACATAAGACAGAAATTTACAGGATCTGGACCCAGGATCTAAACATCCCTCATTGCGGCAAAGTTTTCTGGCCAGCAATTCTGTAGAAAGAAGAATTCCAGGGGTTGCTGCTGTTCCACAGAAGAAAACGCATGTGGTCCTGAGCCTTTGGCTGTGTTCGTTATGGGTTGGATTGTAAGCCTCTAAATTACAGTGTAAAGCTCTAAGATCAGCGTGTCTGGAGATCAGACTTTTCAGGAGGTAACTAAGGCTATTTGGGATTCTAAAATGGTGGGGCACTAACTGAAAAGAACTATTAGTATCCTAATGAGAGGGACAGAGGACAGGTCCCCACCTCCAGTTCTCAGAGGGAAGGAAAGGACACATGGGAACTCAGGATGCAACCATCGCATGCCCCATCTATTATGAAAACAGTGTTGGGGTCAGTTTGGGGTTCTTTCTTTGGCAAGGATTTCTTGGTTGAATTTATGTTATAGCTTTAATTGAGCTTATTGAACGTATTCTATAACAAAAATAATGAAATTCCAGCTGCTTTTCCAGGCACTTCTGACATGTTCTTTTATTGCATGGATTTTGTTAGCAGAATTAAGACATTATCACCTGGAGTAAAGGCAATCCAGAGACCTTAACATTTCTTCCTCACTCTTTACTTTCTTTTATTCAGTCTTTATATTAAGAGAGAATCTACTTACAGACTTAAAGAGAATGCGATAGAGTGAGAAAAAATTTCATTGGATGAAGCACATGTCCTAAGAGAAGATTTGTTTATGATTTTCAATAATCTTTTATATTTTTTAAAAATTCTGTGGCCTTGGATTGAGGCCCTGGCTTTCCAGAAAAAGTGCATTAAATGGAGTGATTTTATGGCAGTCAGATGGGTTAAAGGACAGCTTTTAACATCTCTGAGCCTGTCGAACAAAAAGGCATTATCTACATTTCTTTGAAAAGTAGGTTTTAATTTTATCATTGCTGCTTATCAATTTGGGAAAAGAAATCTTGCAGAAGAAGTGTCATTGTGGTGTATAGTAACATTTCTGACAATTGTTGGCCCATCCCATTACACCTTCTGGAAGGCTAAGCAAGCAAAATTTGAGAATTGGGAATTATTACTTAAAGAATAATAAATCATAAAAGTGCCTGGATAAATGTCCCTAGAACTTAATTCAATAAATTAATTGTATACTTAGTAATCTTGGCATTTGCTTTTACTTATTAACTACCTCTATAATACACAGAACTATGGAAAATATGATAAAAACCCAAAATATAATAAAAATAATTGTTTTAATGTGAGTTAATTTCATTTCAATAATTTTAGGGGCAATAGGTGAATTTTTACATTTTTTTTTTGCTTCCAATAACTTTATTTTAAGATGTTAGTGATTCTAATAAGCTTTTGACTCTTGTCCTCAAAGGCATATTACTTTGGCTTTGGATTTAAGTTTAGAAAAAACAGCGCTTTCCACCTTTGTAATAAACTAAGCACCCCATTTCCAAGGAAGCCAGTCGGTCTGCATCATGGGCACCATGTTTCAGTTCCTGGATGTTCCTGTAGATGTCGCTGCTTCATCTACAGTGACAGTGGACCTCCAGGAGGGGCACGTCCTGAGGTGGGCTTCCCGAGGAATTTGAGGAAGTCAGTGTAAGAGAAGTACAGACCCATCCTAACTACCTCAGAGTGTTTTTGTAGCCAGTGAGAACTCCGCTGTGCCGGGCGGAGATGGTTCCTGCTTTACTCTCCAGGCGGTTCTCCTGCATAATGTGAATTCAGCACCATTTGGTTTATAGTATGGCCTATGTTTTTGTTAGAGAATATTCATAAAAAAATAGACATGCCATTTTCTCCATTCTATGACAAATCGTTTTAAAGGGTATGGAATCTGGAGTTGATTTTGCTTTATTCTCCATGTGCCTTTTGATTTATAGCAGGGCTACATCCAGATTAGTCCATCACCAGATGAGAATTTTGTCAGCCACATAAATATTTACTATACCTAACCTATCAATATCCGACTCAGCAATGTGGCACACTGTAGAGCACCAGCCTTTTCCACTCATGACCACGTGACATGGTGGGAGTCACAGTTCTTTGCTGCTCTTTTTGAGAGTATTGTCTTGCACATCAGTATATTGGGAAAAGGTTAAAGTTCAAACTGGAAGTTTGATTTGCATAGAATGAGTATTGCTTTCAAAAATCATAAAGTTGGAGAACTATCAATCTTGGAATATCTGGATTCACATGCAACTGTCTTGGCAATGTCAACCTACACAAAAATACAGTAAAAGTTTGTTCAGCCAAGAGGGCAGGCATCTGAGACGTGATTGGACTTGCAGTTTAAGTTTGTAGATTAAAAATGCATACTTCACTTATCAATGAAATCTCAACTAAAGAGACTAAAAATACTGTGTTGCTGGAGAGCTTCTCTCCAGGTTCCCCAAGCCCCGTAGTCCCACAATCCACTTATAAAATAATCACTCAGATGCTTATATCACTTATAAACTGTATGGCAGTGGCAGGCTTCTTGTTAACTGTTCTTTTATCTTAAATTAACCCATTTTTATAAATCTATACCTTGCCACGTGGCTGGTGGCTTACCAGAGTCTCTACATGCTGCTTGTCCTGGCGGTGGCTGCAGTGTCTCTCCCCCAGCCTTCTGCTTCCCAGAATTCTCCTCTCTCCTTGTCCCACCTACTTCCTGCCTGGCCACCTACTTCCTGTCTGGTCACTGGCCATCAGTGTTTTATTTATATAGAACGATATCCACAGTAATACTGTGATCCAACGCCAAGATCCCAAGAAGGAATGTGCCAGATAGAAGAGCAGGATGGAATGAACTGGAAGGTCACCACTTCCACACAGAGGAGAATAAGAGGCCGGAGAACTCAATGGTACCAAGAGGCCCAGAAGGAAGAGTTAGGGGTGGAGGTGAGGGAAGAGCCTTGCTCCCGGGTTGATGGTTTCCTGCAGCATTATCAGACACTGCCAGGCACTTAGCAGCCCCTCCCCTAGATCCCTGTAGACCAGGGGTTCCCAACCTTTCTAAGGCTGCAACCTTCTAATATAGCTCCTCATGTTGTGGTGACACCTCAACCATAAAATTATTTTGTTGCTACTTCATAACTGTAAATTTTTCACTGTTACTAATTGTAATATAAATACCTAATATGCTAGTCCTGTGGAAAGCTCAGATAGGTTGTGACCCCCAGGTTGAGAACCACTGCTATAGATGCTTCCTGAGAAACTTGCCTTTGAGGACATCTGGAACAACAGTGAAGAGGACGGTACATGGTGATGACAGGAGACTCACGTGGAGCTCCAAATGCTACAGGTTCATGTCCCCCACCCCCACCCCCACCCCCACCCCACCCCACTCCACCCCCACCCCCAGAGGTGGCAAGCTGCTGTTGAGGCCTACCTGCCATGCATGCTGTGTTGGCAAAGTTCTCTCTGAAATATTTGATTGACTAAAAAAAATGTATTTTGGTGTTCCTGGGTCCTAACCACCCTGAATACAGGCCCGTCTCCTAGCATGTTCTGCCCCTTACACACCATCAATGCTGTAAATGTAAGTTAACAGCCCAGACGAGGAACACTAGGCAGTGGAGAAAGCATCTCACTTGAAAGTCAGATAGAAAAACCAGGTGATGGAGATTTTGAGGGAGTAGAGGCACTGTGCAAACAGATGAGAAATAGATAAGGAGTGAGTGACCTTGGGGTCTGAGGCCATGGATCTCCCATGCATATGCTCTCAGAACACGATAAAAGGATGTACTTAACTAAAGAGAGGCCAAAGGAGAGAGAGTGGGGGTGCTGTGCACACTCAAGCAGAAAGACAGACGTACCACACAGCAGGAGGCCAAGCAGGTTATGGCCAAGGATGTCCCGGTTTCATAGCCACATACAGACCTGAGAATATCAGACTAGATCATCAAAATCAGCTTAGAGCTTTTCCAGGTGTTGATTTCCAAGCTTGAAGTAGAACTGACTCATCAGTTCAGTGCCCGTTGTAGCTATAAAGCATGCTTCAGCAAAGCCAAACAAAAGATTGGCTCAGAACACAATGTTTGACTCCAACTGTCCGTTTTCCAGTATTGGTACCCTCCCTCTTCCAGACAAATTCTGCAGAAGTCTGCCTAGGTATGTGGCTTAATGTGAGAAAAGAATCTGGGGAGGCAGAAACAGGCTGGCTGTCTCTCTAAGCACGTCTTCTTTGATGCAAAGATTGCATTCCCTGGCCTCCCTTGCAGTTAGGTGTGGCCAGACAACCCTGTCCTGGCCAACAGAACATAAGAGGGAATGGCTTATGAAACTTTGGAGTCTTGATCAAAAACATTCCTGATGCAAGATGCTTCATGTTCATCCTTTTTCTCCCAGACTTATGCAGACATGAACTTTCTGACCCAGGAAGCTACCTGTTGGGTACAGCAGGACCATATAATAAAAGATAATCAGACTGGGTGTCGGGTTCACTGGTGGATGCCTGGAATGTAGCCACCTGCTAATCAGAAGCAGACATCTCACAGGGACAAGAAACAATCCTTAAAAAAATTATAATGCCATAGCAAAACCATTTAGAAAACTGTTGACTGGAGGGTGAACCAGACAGACACATTAGCATGTAGCTTGAGGAGAGGGCTTTGAAAAAACTAGAGCAACAAACAATACCTCATGCTTTCGATGAAGTCTGACTACAGATGGGCGAAGAACTGGGGATTTGAAAGCATAAATGCAAAGGGAAAGACAGGGGCAAGAGGGATGATTCCGTGAATTAAAGGTGCTGGCTGCCAAGCCGGATGACTGGAGTTCAGTCTCCAGGACCCACGTGGTAGGAGAGAAGCACTTCCTGAAGGATGCCTCCTCATCTCCACAGGTGCACTGTGGCACACACACACACACACACACACACACACACCCCTCACCTGAAAACTATAACGTGGATAAATGTAATTTTTTAAAAAATATGTCTAAGTTTGCATTGGAGGAGAGTTCCCCTAGTTCCACATCCTCTCCAGCAAGACATCCACGGCTGGGCCCCTGGTGGAGCACTGGGAGTCTAATTAGTGAGTAAGAAGAGGATTTATATGAGCGAGAATTGTTGAAGCCAAGGTTGGATAAAGCACCGGGACAAATAACCAAATGAATGGAAGCACAGGATCTATGAACCAAAGGCTGAGGGGCCCCCAACTGGATCAGGCCACCTGAACGGGTGAGACAGTCAGTTGGCTTGATCTGTTTGGGAGGCAGCTGTGCATTGGTGCCAGGTCCTGGGCTCGTTGCATGAGTTGGCTGTTTGAATCCTGGGACTTATGCAGGGACACTTGGCTCGGTCTGGGAGGGGGGAATGGACCTGCCTGGACTGAGTCTACCAGGTCAACCCCGGTCCTCGGGGGAGACCTTGATCTGGAGGAGGTGGGAATGGGGGGTGGGCTGGGGGGAGGGGTGGGCGAGAGGGGGAGAACAGGGGATTCTGTGGCTATTATGTTGAACTGAATGGTGTTGTAAAATAATAATAATAATAAAAAAAAATATTATAACATAAAAAAAAAAAAGATCTAAAGATCAGGTCTTGGACACACACACAAAAAAAAATATGTCTAGTAACAAGAGGAATAGTGAATGAGAATTTGGACTCTAAAGTTTGAGATTCTAATCTCAAAAATACTGTCAATGTGTAAAAATGAAGTTATGTAGTCCCAAATGCAACTCTCCCTGAGGTCTAGTCTCTACCCCCACCTGAAGTGGACCAGCTGCTTTCTATGGGAGAAGGAAAGATGGTTTTTCTGTCTACTCTACATGGCCCACACCCCCTCCACCTGAAAGCTGTTATTACAGATGCTATGGGAATGGTGCTCCCAGCATGGAGAGGGAAAGGAGCAGGGGTTTTGATGAGCCCTCATACTGTTGAGATCGGCAGATGTCTGGAGCTAGCTTTCCTCTTAGCGTTGTGCTGGTAGCTCCAGAGCAGCTTCCCTACAGGGCTCATCTGACAGCCACCATCTGCAGAGCAGGCATGCCTCTCCAGTTGCCACTCAGGCCCTGGGTCTAGGAAGCTGCACACTGCTGCCTCTTTCTATTAAAGGCCCATTACCCTGCCACAGGGACCTCTTTGGCAGGGCTACACATGGCTCCAGGCTAGCTCACAGAGGTTCCCATTTCCTCCAACAGAAATACATTACTCCGCTGCCCAAACAGCTCACTAACTGGACCTCCTGCCTTCCACTAAAGCTGCCAGATGCCAGTCTTTTCATCACTCAAGTACCAAGGGGTTCAGGCTCTTCAGTGAAGCCTATTTAGAAAATCATAGCACCCTATCCCGTCTTTCGGAGAAGGTGAAACAGCTTAGTGTGATTTGTTTGCATCAGAACCCACCACCACCTCTTTCTTCCCAAGTCCTGTTCTCATCTCAAATCTCCCGACAATCAAATGCTGTTCTGAGGCGTTGGAACTAACTCCCTGACTGGTTCTTGGATAACTCCATTAAACATTTCTGTTTTGCTTTGTGAGTTCTCTTTGTGTTTTCCTACTTAATGAACTGCAGCAATAAATGAAATCTCCTAGTTATTATTAAAGGGGAAATAACCAGTTACAACCAAGGTTCAACCAATTCTTTACTTCTGATACTGTGTGTATAGTATCAATTCAATTCTGATAGCCATTATTGAGGGTTCATGCTTATCCCAAAGGCTAAATGTTCAGGCTCACAAGTGCCCAAGATACCCACAACTTCTCTTTAACTTGGCTGCAAGCTGAGACTCACAACTTTCTACTCAGAGTTGATAATTTTCTGTGATTCTCAGGACTGAGGGAAGCATTTGTCTGTGTTTGGTAGAGCTTATTCTGAAGGACGTGACAAAAGATAGAAGGTAGACAAAGAGAAGGGGCCATACCAAAGATGAGACCTGGAGTTCCTAGAGGGGAACTTCCTGTTCCTGTCTGTTGGGATATGCTGCCCTTCTGACATGCATTGAGTGTTCACACAATGGAAGCTTTCTGAAGCCCCTCTTTTGGGAATTTCTTAATATAAGTTTTGTCACATATATGTGACCAATTTTGCACTCAATTTTTAACCCCACACTCCTCCTCAAGGGGATAGAATTGGGGCTAGATGTTCTAACCATGGCCTGATATTCCAGGAAACCAGCTCTGAGACACAAGAGCATGCAGGAGCACACTAAGAGTTGATACCTTAGAATAAAGTCTCTGGCCTTTCAAGAAATCATAAAGGATTCAGAAGCTTAATGTCAGGAACTGAGGTCAGAGATTACACATTTATTTTCTCATGCTGAAGGCTTCTTGTTATCATTGTATCAGAAAGAATCCTCATGACTATGTTGGAAGACTGGGGAGGAGAATAAGTTATGGGTACAAATAAATCATGTGATAAAAGTAATAACAATTAAGCAATTTAAAATTAAACATAAAATGAAAAGTGGTATAAAAAGGGACCGGTTACCTTCTTTCTTTCTCCTCCTCTCAAATTCCACAAGCTACTCCTTGAGTAACAATTCAGGGAATGCATTGGAGACAGGCCACTCAGCCCTGGATGGTCCTGGGAGTTCAACTATGTCCACTGAGAAGAAACGTTGAATTGGTGGCCTTGTCCACATCAGATACCCATTCCAGAATACTAAAAATATCTATGGAATACATCCCTCTATGTAAATTGTAACTTTATCCTGACAGAAAATAATGGGCATGATCAACAGATTCTTTACTCTTTCGATGCCTACAACTAGAAACTTCAGTTTTAGACCTGAGTCTTCTCTTTGACAAAATTTTCTTGACATCCCCTCATTCTTTAAGCATAGTGAATCTTTTCCTGGTTCCCTACTGGTATCCTGGAACATCCCATACTTCATAATGCTTCATAACACTTTATAAACCAAACAGGAGAGAACTGAGCACATGCACATGACAGGAATATAGTATCCCCACCCTCATTTACAGTGAAGATTATTCTGTAGGATAGGATTATTACTAGTCAGGAAAAAGGGAATTTGTGATACTATTTTTGTTTCACACAGGCAGCCATGTGTGTCTGTTCCCATGGCTAGCTAGAGTTGTTTGAATAGGTATGGACCCCACAGACTCATGTGTTTGAATGCTTGGCCCACAGAGAATAGCGTTGTAAGGAGGTGTGTCCTTGTTGGAGTAGGTGTGGCCTTGTTGGATGAAGTATGTCACTTCAGGGATGGGCTCTGAGGTCTTATAAGCTAAGCTCAAGTCTGGCTAGTGTAGAACACAGTCTTCTGCTGCCTGTGAATCAAGATATAGAACTCTCAGCTCCTTCTCCAACACCATGTCTGCCTGCATGCTACCATGTTTCCCACCATGAAGATAATGGACTGAACCTCTGAAACTGTATGCCAACCCCAATTAAATGTTTTCTTTATAAGAGTTGCTGTGGTCATGGTGTCTCTTCACAGTAATAGAAACCCTAAAGAAGACACTAACCAACGCTGTACTGTCATTGATGGGTCAATGGCAAGCTTCTTAGTATAAGAGAAGTCCTTGAGGTTGAATGTCTTATACATTTCTGTGCTCCAGGTCCCAGAACCAGGCCTGACACAGATGTTTTCAGGCATGTTTAATGCATCAAAACATGGATCAATAAATTAAACTCTGGTAAACTCAAATATGAATTGTACTTGTCAGCTTCTTAAATCTTCTGACCTTTTTTATTTCTTTGTTTCTTCCTCTGGACTCTGAGTGTCAGCATGAATCTTATCTCACTTATTTCTGGGAGCCTCAGCATTTTGCCTCATGCTTAGTGTCAGAAATTCACTGATTTCTCAGTACTTTCAAAATGAAAACTAAGACTGCATTACTTCCTAAACTATGCAAAAATAACATGTTTGGACCCAGAGCAGGTGTGCATCTACTCGGGAGGGCCAGTCATGAGGATCATGAATGCTTGAGCTACAGCGTGAGTTCAAGACCAGCCTGGGCAACTTCAAGAGACTATTTCCAAACAATAAGTATGAAAAGGGGCAGAGATAGAACTCAGTGGTTCAATACTTAGGCCAGACTTATTCTCCCACCCTCAAGAAAATACATTGTCTGGGTGACCTGTGTGTCTCACGTTTTCTTTTCTTTATTGAAAATAGATTTTTTTCACATACTGTATCCTGATTATAGTCTTCCCTTTCTCCTCCTCCTAGTTCTTCCCGACTTCCTCCCCCATCTAGATCCACACCCTCTCTGTATCACATTAGGAAGCAAACATGTTTCTAAGGGATAACAATAAAATAAAATAAGATAAAAACAAACACATCAGAATAGGACAAAACAAACAGAATGAAAGAGCCCAAGAAACTGATATTGATACCGATGTCCAATTGTTCACAATCAGGAATCCCATAAAAACACAAAACTGGAAGGCATAACATATACACAACACACATAATAATACACAATACTCATATTAACACACAATATATATAATATACATATAAGAGTAAAAAAGAAAAATAAATAAAATAAAAATAAAAACTAAAAAAGATAAAATAAAATAAAAAAACAAAAAGGATAAAACTATAAAAAGATAAGATAAAAAAAAAAAGCCCTGTCACAACATTATGAGACAAGGACCTCCAAAGATGTCACTGGGTTCATTTTCTGTTGGCATCAACTGCTGGGCATGTAGACTACCCTCAGGCGTAGTTTGTTTCTGCAGTGAGACGCCCTCAGAGAAAACTAAATTTTTATTTGCGAGTAGTAATCAATAGGAAACAACAGCTTCCGGGTTAGGGATGGGGGGATGTGTCCACTTCTTTCAGCTCTAGAACCCCTTCTGGTGCAGACCCATGCAGGCCCTGTGCATGTTGCCTCAGTCTCTATGAATCCTATACATGTGTCGATTCTGTTATGTGCAGAAGGCATTGTTTCCTCGGTGACCTCCATTTCCCTTTACCTTACACCCTCACCATTGCACCCTTCTACCTGCCCCGCACAGATTCCCTGAGCCCTGCTGGGAGGGATTTGATGGAGACATCCCATTTAGGGGTGAGTATTCCAAGGTCTCTCACTGTCTGAACATTAACTGATGTGGGTCTCTGTATTTGATCCCATCCACTACAGGAGGAAGCTTCTCTGATGATGGCTGAGCAAGGCATTCATCTATGAATATTGTAGAATGTTATCAAGTACAATATTTTTATTACATCACTCCTGTATTCCTTTTTAGTGACTTTAAAATGTGGTTAAAATGTATATAAAAAAATCTTTGAAGAGTCATTCCTCTATTAGCATCTTCATTTCCTTATGAAGTGGCGATTTTGCTTTTTAAGGTAAGAATATTTGCTTTCTTTTCTTCTCTCTGAATGAAACCCACTCTTGAAGAGCATGTTCTACAACTTTTATAGAACCCACACTTGGGCTTATTAATCCAAGCTCTTTTGTCCCATCAATGCTGAAGGTGCAAGCTGACTTAACAAAAACGCCTGAGGCTTATAGATAAAAAGAACTCATGGAGCAAGGTATTATGTGGTCTTCCTTATCGAAGTATAATTATTTCTGAATGACCCTGGCACCAAGGTAAAATAGATAAAATATTAGTGTTTTCAAAGTCTTTTTATCCCATAGACATGCTACTCTTATTTTAACTCTATCTTAGACTGCTTGGCATCAGAAGTATGTCAAATACTCATTCTAGGCAAAAAGAACAAATTTTTCTTCCTTATTCACAAAGCAAAGAGAGTCCAAATATCAGTTCTTAGTTGCAAACTGTCAGACCTGTGGACATCTTCCCTGTGCAAAAGACAAGGCACTGAGAAGATGAATTGTAAAGATGAGATCATTATAGGTAGCTGAGACTTTAGATTGCCCTTACCCTAAATGAAAGAAAGACTACATTGCAAAGCAGGAGTGAGGAGAAAATTGGTTTATGAAAACTGGCTGAATCTGCCATGTTCAATTGTGCAACGGAGCAAAATGATATGAATGCATTAGTGACAGTTGCGAAAAATGGCTTTCCAGAACCATTTATATGAGGTTAATTTAAGAAGTGCTGAATAAGAATCATTAGGTACAAAATACCGTAGACATCAGTGTGAGTTATAGTCTGCTTTTGTTTGGTTCACTGGACACCACATTGTACCTTAAATCTGATGAGGAAGCCTTTTTAAATGCTTTGAAGGAGAACTATTAAAGTCTCCTCTTGGAGCAGTGATGTTTTCCCAGGGAGAGAGGGTCCTAAAAGAATATCCAACTTTCTCTCTGAGAGGTAAGAGCAAGTCATGCTTCCAGCTGGTGCATAAAATCCCTAAAACCTGCTCTTCACCCTGCCCAGGGTCTCCATTCTTGAATAATTTGTAAGTGAATACATTGGTTTGTTTTTCATCTTGTAAACGCTAAGGGGCATCAACTACCCTTTAGACATTAGGCACAATGCTGAATAAGTAAGTCAAGCAAGATTAGTACATTTTCAATACAGCTGAAGAAGAAATGGCACATAAAACTGACAAGAGGTTCAAAGTGCTGAGAAGTGAAAATTATGTTTGTAGTTTTCACTTGTCTATTTGACATTTTTGGAAGCTTTTGTTCTAGGCTTCTTTAGACTCAGGACACAGAAATACATAAGCTCTTTAATGTTAAGGGATCTCTTGCATGCCATTAGCAGATGGACAACAGTGCAGCACATGCTAGTCATGGAAGAAGCTCCTGGGAGTGGTGGGAACTGAGAACAGCTGTAACAGAAGTGTTTTTCAGCAACAACCCTCTTTTGGTCGGAAACAAGCAAAGAAATACGGGCAGGAACAGTGAGCTTTGCTGGGATGACCTAGAGCAGGAAGTGGGAGGAAGGGATGAAGCCTGAATGGCCCATGCTGGAAAGACTGGGAAGCAGAGCACAGCAGTGAAAGACCCTGCACCCCTCACCCCTCCACCCTACCAGCCCTGTGCTAGCCTTGCTTATACTATTACTGTGGGATGGTAAGGGGAAAGTGCCCCACCCTTCACCAGCCTGAACACCATGGATGGAGTGTGAGCCCTTGTAACTATTCATTTGAAGTGGTGAATTAGATATAGGGAAGAAAGGATAACTCCCAAAAAGGGAAAGAGGACTGTTCTTCATAAGTTCTCAATTATTGAATACTTCCTGAGTCTGGAATAACGTGATCAATTTAGCTATGTCTAGATACTCCCAATTATTTCGTATGTTCTCAATTACTGAATACTAGCTGAGTCTGGAATAGCGTGATCAATTTAGCTATGTCTAGATACTCCCAATTATTTAATAAGTTCTCAAATACTGAATACTTCTTGAGTCTGGAATAATGTGATCAATTTAGCTATGTCTAGATACTCCCAATGATTTTACGTGCTTGCCTCCTGCCTTGCTGGTGCTGCAGGCTGGGTGTGAGAATGAAGCCCCATTTCCCATAGCTGTTGCATTAGGATCTTTTCCTCACCCTTATTCCTCTGACCAGACTGAGGAGAAGTGCCAGGCTATCTAATCTCTTTGTTACACAGCTTTTTCCACAGGATGTTTATATCCAGATGTGTCTCCTGAGACTTGGCTATGGTTGTCTTCCTACTAAATCTTTGCTTATTGACATGCTTGTTTTTAAAAAAAATATATATATATATATATTTTCATTTACCCCTCAGGACTTAGCTAGGGTGACTTTGGGTTCTGAATTTAGGTGAAGTCACCCCTTTCCCATGGTCTTCCTCAGGAGCTCCAGCTCATACCATGTTCCCAATATCTAAATCTTCACTTGAGACAGTCCTGTGTAGCCTCTCTCCTCCCATACGTCTTCTACTCTCACTGGAGGACTTTTCAGCTATACTTAAGTTCTTTGATTACAGATTTGTGTTGTGTTCATTGTGGCCTTTTGTTTGTTCATATTGGGATTTCACACACTGGTGATATCATCTTGGCTGTCTCTCTCTGACATGTTAGAGTGTGTGTTTTGAGAAAGTTGAAACGATTCCTTTCGTCCTTGTGAAGCCTGCTTTTCCCCCTCACTTATCCAGTCTTGGCAGACTCATCAGTGACCCACCACTACCATTCAGGGCTAATAAAAGGTATCCGCTCCCAGGCTTGCACTGTTGAAGGAATGCTGCTCCTCAGCTGGCATGGACACAGCTGGCTCAGGGATGGCATGGGGCAGGAGAATGATCTACACACTGACTCCATGTTCCCTGCTCTAAGACAGAAGGGGCACAGGACTTGTTCCCAGATAGGGAAGCATGAGGTGATAATCCGCCATTCTTACTTACTTACATTCATTCTTACTTACTCATCGACACATAACATCTGGCTTACTAGGTATGTTTTCACTTTGTCACTCACTTGTTATTCATCATGAATTCTGAATTCATCTGTCATATACTAAAGCTTATGGTGTGCGAATGAATCCCCCAGTGATGCTGGATAGCAAACTCCCAGAAAAACCCCAGTAAACATTTGACAATAAACATTCATTAATGCATGAGCCTGTGAATCAAATGGGTGGTTTTTCCTGTCTGGGCAAGGCTTCACTGATGTCACTGAGCTTTAATGATTCATCTCTTGTCAGCCAACAAAAGGGAGACAGGAGTTGGTAAGGGGTTCTTGGCTTAGGACTATGAGACAACTTCAGTCTGTCACACGGTCTTTCAACTTCTAGCCACCATCTTGGCCCTTACTGCAGATGGAAACAATTTAAAACAGCAATGGGAATGAATAAGACCTCTTGAGAGATTGCCTCAGAATTGACAAAACACTTCTGGCATGTTGTACTGAAAAGCAAAAAAAAAAAAAAAAAGCAAAAAAAAAAAAAAAAGAGCCCAAGTGTCAACCCTGCTGTAAAGTCGAGTTGAATGGTTGATTAATAAATTCAGTCATGACAAGGAGGGTGTTGCAAGATCCAGATGGTTCAGGGAGACCATTTGGACCACTAATATGTACTGGAAAGTAAGAGATAAGAAAATCTAAGTTAGTGTATATTGTGTCAAGGACTTTATATATATATATATATATATATATATATATATATATATATATATATATATATGTGTGTGTGTGTGTGTGTGTGTGTGTGTGTGTGTGTGTGTGTGTGATAAATACTTTAGCAGTATTCTTCAACCTTCATCAAGCTACATTTAAAGGTAAAATAGAAAGACACATGTATGATTGAGACCCAACACTTTCTCTTTCCTATCAATACACAGAGATGGTGTCTGTGCTGGGTGGCCTCAAGGGTGTTCAGGTCTTGCCCAAGGATATTATTGTCTAACACTTTCTCTTTCCTATCAATACACAGAGATGGTGTCTGTGCTAGGTGGCCTCAAGGGTGTTCAGGTCTTGCCCAAGGATATTATTGTCTAAAGTTTTGGGGCTGAGGAGTTTGGAAGAGGTCCTGTCTACAGAGGCTACATAAATACGCACATTACTACTCTCAAAAAGGGGATCTATTGGGAAATAGGCCTGTATTTAAAGTATGCTATTCTCCCCTGGGGAGTTCAAGGAAGGTCTTTCTGGGTTACATTTTCTTTCTGGAAGAATTGGATACAAAGTTTCCTCTCAGTTTCTCACCCTGTTGTTACTTGGTGTCTCCTTTGTCTGCCTTAGACTCTGTCAGTTCTCAGGCAGAAATGGCTACCTGCTATGCTTTTCAGAGCTCAGTAGACGCTCGCTATGGGTTAAACACGATTCAGGGATATTCTTACCTTGAAACTTAGAACTTCCAGAACTGCACCAAAATCCTGTCTGTTAGTTGATATTATTTTCCTCTGGGTGTTCTTACAGAGAAAGGTCCAGGCAGCACTTCTCAATCAGTGCCATGTGGACATCACCACAACCCTTACCAATGGAGAACGGAGAAGTGACTTCATGGTGAGGGGGCAAAACAGATTCAGACTCTGAGTCACCCAGTCTGCCTGTTGCTCTTTGGAAGCCCAGGAGCAGCCTACTTTGAAAAGAAATAACCCACTTCAAAAATGAGGACTTCCTGGCTGTAAGATCTCTTGATATCAGAACAAGACAGCAGCAGCCTCTCCTCTGGAAACATTTGATGATAAGATCTGCAAACTTGTTTTGATGAATTATATGGTTTCTGTGATGTCATGTATCAGAAATTACTTTTGAAGTTATCAGCATTCCTTATTTCTTTGCTTTTGACACTCATATCTTGACGCCAGTTCACTTCCACCACAAAGTGGACACGAATTTGCACACTTTTATATGAAATTCAGATGAAGAATATTAAATTGAAAGAGACTCTGAAAACCTCTGGTTCATGTCCTCTGTTGTACAGGTTTATAAATAGAACCACACAGGTGGAAAACACCTTGCACAATATTGGCCTGTTGATACTTGCATTCTGGAAGTGTCCTGAGGTACAGGGCACTCACGTTGCATAATTCATAGAAACCTGCTTTTACACATGAAATGCATCTGGAGGTGGAGACAGATGTAGAAGTCAGTTTAATGGCAGGAATGTTATGCAGTAGCCAAGTGCCATGAGGCATGCCACACATGCAGGGCCAATTCTAGTGGGAGGGGCAGCGGGTACTAGTTACTTGCTCCACTTCCAAACTGTGAGATGTTCTTTCGACTCTAGAAATACTTCTACTGTTACTAAAGTAAATATCCTTGTGGTGATACTGTGTCCCCCAATATATTGTGCACCCCAATAAATTTATATGGGGTCAGAGGACAGAATACCCATTAAACAGACATAGAGACCAGAAAATGGTGACATACGCCTTTAATCCTAGCCTTCTGGAGGCAGAGATCCATCCAGATCTCTGTGAGTTCAAAGCCACACTGCAAACAGCCAGGTATGGTGACACATGCCTTTAATCCCAGGAAGTGATGGCAGGAAGCGGAAAGGTATATAAGGTGTGAGGACCAGGAACTAGCATCTCTTTAAGCTTTTAGGCTTTTGAGCAGCACTATAGCTGAGATCCATTCAGATGAGGCCTTCAGTCTGAAGAAATAAGATCAGCTGAGAACTTGGCAAGGTGAGTTTGGATGTGGCTTGTTCTGCTTCCTGGATCTCCCAGCATTCACCCCAATAACTGGTACTGAGTTCTTTTTATTGATAAGACCTTTTCAGATTCATGTTACACATGCTTCCTAGTATGCCTGAACTGTTTTATACTTCCTAATCTGATGTAATTCTTAGTTTCATATTCAAAAGTGACCCTGCTTAACAGCTTATTAAGGGGTCTGCCTAGTTACCAATCTAGTGGATGTACTATAGGTTTTTATGTCATGGATGATTTTCACTTTCCAATTTTTTTAAATTTCTTTTATGGTATAGTAATCCAACTTTTAAAAAGTCAAATATTTAAAGCAATCAACAAGACAGCATTTGACGAGTATCAAGGACATGATAAAGGAGACTATGAAAAAGGGGTCAAAGGTGGATACCAGTCATCTCTTACTTGTGACAGAAACAATGTCCAATGTGAAGACTGGTCACCTTACAAATGGTGCTGGGGTCAACAGAATGCTGATTGATTGACTGCTTCAAAGGAGACAAGGGTTCTTCCATTTTCTATGTTGAAAAAGGTAATGTGAAATAAAAAGTAACATAAAGGCCTTATAAGTATTTTTCTTTTTATAATTTCCATTTATTCTTTGGTAATTTCACATATGAATGTAATGTATTTAGATTACATTGATTCCCCTCCACCCACTCCACCTAACTCCGCTTGGATCCCCCCCATACCTCCCTCCCAACTTCATTTCTTTCTCCTCTTTTCCCTCATCTTCTTCCTCTCTTTCCTCTTTTTATAACACACTCATCCGATCAGTGCTGCCCATATATGGATTCAGGGCACCATCCATTGTAGTATGGGTAATCTTCCTTGGGCCATATCACTGAAGAAAATGGACTTTCTCTTCCTCAGGGACCACTAACTGCCAATAATCCCTTAGCTAGTTGTGGGGCCTCACGAGGCCCTGGTGATTGTGCTAGAATGTTGGCTGGCTTGATTTGTGCAGTTCTTGTGCCAGTAATCCCAGCTGCTGCAAGGTCATGAGCACAGTGGCCATGCATGTCCAAAAGACATCTTTCATATCAGTCTTTCCAACCCCTGGAAAACCTTTATGATCTCTCCAACCCTTCTTCTACCATGTTTCTCCACCTTAGTAATGAGGGATAAGATACAGATTTTTTCTTTAAAAACATATTAATATATTGATCATTTGATGCCTTGGAATTTCAAAGTAAGTTTTTGTGTATTCAACTTTTTAATTCATTTTATCGTTTCCACCAACTATGTTCTTACTTTTATTTATATTGTAAAAAACTTACATAGTTTGACTTGGAGTTTCTCACTCAACATGTTTTTGTTTAACTGCCTGATGGATCTCCTCAAATTGGCAGTGACATCTAAAGATTTGATCAGATTCTAGGGATGGTTTACTCCTTTATCAAGATCAAAGGTCGTATCTGGTAGACTCCTATTTTGTGACATTAGCAGCTATTGATACTCACTGCTTTAGTCAGGGGTTAATGAACAATAGCCTTCTGTAAGTCAAGCCACATCTAATTCCAATGAGTATAAAGAAAGAATTGTTTTTATTTCAGCTATAGAACTGAGTAGCTATGATAGGGACCATGTATTCAGCAAGACCCACAGTACTTACTGTCTTCATAGTTTCAGAAAAGTTTTTTGACCCTTAAACTACCCATCCTATTCTATGTAATATTTTAAAAGACATTATAATATCTTCTAAATGAATAAGTGACATTCAGAGTCTAATGTTGGACTTGAGAATTTTCACTTAAGCTTGTCTATATTTGCATATTCTTTAACAACAAGAGTTCCATCAGTGACACAATCACTTATCATCTTAATTTTATATATTATTAAAGTCCAGTAATGTACATATTAATACAAATCACTACTAAATAAAATTATACAAACAGTTGAAATTGTTTTTCAGTGGTTTCCTCAATCTTGCACATGCTTTATTCTCCAATAATTTTTCACATAAATTTTGTATAGTTTTGTTTTCTCATTTGTGTGTGTGTGTATGTGTGTGTGTGTGCATGTGTGTGAGCATGCACATGCACACACATCCATGCACCATGGCATGTGGATGGAGTTCAGTGAATAACTTTCAGGAGTTGGTTCTTCTCTTCCACTCTATGGGTCTCAGGGATAAGCAGTCTTGAGGCTTGGTGGCAGGTGCCTATCTGATGATCCACCTCATATGATGCTTGATATTTTTCAAATTCAGCTATGTATTTTCTGGTTTTATGCTTCTTGAACTCATCCATTTATTATAGATGAGTCTGGTGTTCAACTGTAGCAGTAAAACATCTATTTGTTCTTACATCCCTCCTTACAGCTTGCCTCATATATTTTGATATTCTGTGTCATATGTATCTCAAGCTTGCTATGTCTTCTTAGAGTATTGATCTCTGTATCACTGTGTGAAGTCTTTCTTTGCCCTTGGTAACTTTCCTTGCTCTAATGTCTGCTCTGACTGAACTTAAAAGACCTACTCCTACTTGAAAAAAATGTTTTCATTCTATATCTTTACCTACTTACTTTAAATTACATATGATTTTGCATTTTAGTTGTGTTTCTTAGAGGCAAGCTTCATCACCCATCTCTGTCTGTCCTTTAATTGATGAGTTTGATCACTGATATTTAAGGTGGTTCTAATCAAGATATTTGTGGTACAAAAGAAACAACCAAGTTTTGAGCTTGTGCAGACAGTCTTTTATTCAGTTCTGAGATAGTGAATAATCACAGAAGGACATGGGTCATTTTAGTTGGAGCCCTTGTTCAGTAATCATTCATTCATGATGTATTTATTGAATGTATCATAGAAGATGCATGAAATGTATAAAGATGAAGTGAAGATTTATGGACTTTTACTTATAGGTAATATATAGATGACTGGGACCAGTGATGGGTAGGAAATGAGATAATGTTAAAAGTTACTGGTTGGGGATAAAAGATAGGACTGTATTAGGGAAGGTCTAGAATTATGTGGACATAAATTAGGTGATGAAGAATAACCTGGGAGTATGGTTGGTTCCTGGAAAGTAAAAATTTCATAAATGTAGAAAAGAACGTATGAGTGGATTAGCCATGACTGTCTCTGGGCTACTATGAGAATGAACTATGAAAGATATGGAGGGCTTCATACAAGATTCTCTCTCTCTCTCTCTCTCTCTCTCTCTCTCTCTCTCTCTCTCTCTCTCTCTCTCTTCTTTCAACTCTTCTACATTTCAACATCCCAGTTTCTTTCTTGGACAAATACAAGTGTATCCTTGTAAAAGACTGAAGACTTTTTTTGTAAAGATTTATTTATTTATTATATATACAGTGTAATGTCTGCATGTATTCCTGCAGGCCAGAAGAGAGCACCAGATCTCATTACAGATGGTGTGAGCCACCATGTGGTTGCTGGGAATTGAACTCAGGACCTCTGGAAGACCAGCCAGTGCTCTTAACCACTGAACCATCTCTCCAGGCCCTGAAGACATTTTCGTACTATGAGTTCATCTTGTTTAACTGTCTTTTATTCTTTCTTGGGTGTAGGAGATGGAGCCCCTGGGTCACTGGTTTCACAACTTCTTTGAACAAGGTTGAGTAAGAGCCAAGTAAAACAACCCTGCGCCTAGCCTTCACTCCGCCATGTCACGGACATAGATCAAGCAGGCAGTCTTCTTGTATAAGGATAAGGGCTCAGTACTGCCTCAGGAGTACTA
This sequence comes from Peromyscus maniculatus bairdii, assembly GCF_049852395.1. Lineage (NCBI taxonomy): Eukaryota > Metazoa > Chordata > Mammalia > Rodentia > Cricetidae > Peromyscus > Peromyscus maniculatus. Next base: position 23,743,120 of record NC_134856.1, read on the forward strand.
GGACAAATGCTGTCTAACAACGTGATGGACACAGTCTTTCCTTTTGTCCCCTACACTCGGCATTTCTGTACACTATCTTATGGTTATAGATGGTGTACAGAAAATATGTCCTTCCAAAGTGGACAAAAGAGAGGAAAGAGGAGCCTTTCTGAGGGTCTGAGTAGAGGGAGGGGAGGAGCTATTCGCTCTGCCGGAAGCTGTCTCTTTCTCTCAGGATGTCAGTATCTACTGATGAGAGAGCACTGGTCCCCCTATGAGGGGGAGTGGCTGTGAAGTGCTTCCTCTCTCAAGGCAATAACAACAGAAAAGCCCTCAAATTTAGCCTCAGGAAATTTGGCCTAACTCACAAAGGTGAAGTGTACATGTCTGCTTACATATATTTCTTCCTATCATCCTAATTTTGTATGAATCCTTTATGGAAATTGTCTTTCTCTCAATTGCCATTTTACGGATGAATTGGACATTATCCAAACTGCTCTTATAAAGCCAGACTAAAAGTAAGTTTTCCGAGGAAAAATACTTGGAGAAAATTGCCATTTTCAATAAAACCCAACCACATTTCTCTAGTCTCATTAACCACCAGAAGAAGATCAATATTTTATTTTTAAGTTATCTATTTTCAACTCCCAAAGTGTTTCAACCATTTAAAGTAATTTTATTTAATTGAGGTTAATTTTTAATACAGACTCTCAAGTATTTGTGAAAAGTTCTTGGATCAATCATTGTTTCTGTAAACTTTAAATGTTACATTTGATAAAGATTGATTTACTGAATCTGCTTGGCAAGCAGCTCAACAGGTGAAGGTGTTTTGCTTTCAAGCCCCAAATCCTAGTGGGATCCCTGAGGCCCAGGAAGTGGGAGGAGAGAATGGGCTCCTGTATGTTGTCCTCTGATCCCCAACTATGCATGTACCCACATATGTACTCACAGACACCTGCACACAAGAAACAAATGCAATATAAAATACTGGTTTACTTAATGCCCTTGATAATAAAACACTTGTCATAAAAAGTAAAGTAAAGAACCGGGTAGTGGTGCCATAGGCCTTTAGTCCCAGCACTCAGAAGGCAGAAGCAGACAGATCTCTGTGAGTTCAAGGCCAGCCTGGTCTACAGAGTGAGCCCTGGGACAACCAGAGATATGCAGAGAAACCCTGTCTTGAAAAACAAAACAAACAAATGGAGTAGTTAAAAAAAGGTATAACAGATGTCTTAGTTAGGGTTTCCATTACTGTGATGAAACACCACAGCCAATCAGCACGCTGGTAAAAAAAGGTTTTATTTGACTTATATTTCAACGTCACTCTTCATCACCAAAGGAAGTCAGGACAGGAACTCAAACAGGGCAGGGTCCTGGTGACAGGAGCTGATGCAGAAGCCATGGAGAGCTGCCACTTACTGGCTTGCTCGCTCTGGCTTGCTCACTCTGGCTTGCTCAGCCTGCTTATTTTATAGAACCCAGGACCACCAGCCCAGGGATGTCACCACCCACAATGGCCTGGGTCCTCCCCCATTGATTGCTAATTAAGAAAACACCTCACAGATGGATCTCATGGAGGCGTTTCCTCAAGTAAGGCTCCTTCCTCTCTGATGACTCTAGCTTGTGTCAAGTTGACACAAAACCAGCCAGGACAACATGGGTAGTTTTCTATTTTGGTTGACAGGCTTATTTTTTGTAGTCTTTGTTCATTATTTATGTTCCTTCCCATACTGCATCTGATTTTAATCATATACATGCCCAATTATGTATTGGCATAAAATGGTAAATAGGGTATTCTCTTTAACAGTTAACTCAGATGACAATATCTGCCTTTTTTTCACATTAACTTTAGTTAAGACCAGATCTCTCCCCACAACCTTTACATTCAAACATAACATGTAATTGAACTGTCCATGATGATGGTCATTATTAGGAGGTAATAGTCATAGTTAAAGTGTGGCCTCCTATTTATTATCACCGCACCCAGAAGTTCCAGATGCCAGTAATAAAACACTCTTCAGCTGGCGTGGAACATTCCCAGTGTTTCTCTTACCTAAGAGGCAGTAAAGAGCGATATCCTTTGAGATGGAAACCTTGGAATAAAGTGAGCAGTGTGAAGATCCAGAGTCAGAAGTAGGAGAGGCATACTAAGTATCAATCACAGCAAAGCACTCAGGCAGTTAGAATTCCCATCCGATGTCAGAGGGAAGGTGTTTCTATCAGAACATGCTGGGAGGTGACACTATATGGAGCCTGGATGCCACCTTTTCACTGTAGACGTCCAAGCCAGCTGACTGCAAATCACTGGTTAATCAGGATGATTATCTAGAGGAGATAAGGTGTTGGGATAGATGAGACATAGATGAAGGGTTTCTAAGACCCGGCATCTGACTGATGTCTCTGTGACCAGTAACAGCTACAAATGTCCTTTGCAGAAACAGTGATCTGAATGGAAACAGACTTTTTGACTACTCCACCACCAAAGAAACAGAGCCCAGCAGCTGAACCCACCAAAGCTGAGGGAGAAATAGTTACTGCCATGGCCAACTACAGCATCTCAAATGTAGCTTCTCCTGTTGACCTTTCTGAATTTGTTTGACCCATTCATTTAGAAACTATGAGGGCTTATCATATTGAAAAGCAGTTACAGATGGAAATGGAATTTATCAGGCAACACAGAACTCCCCAATGTGAAGGATGATGGACTTGTGGAGACATCAGCAGCTCGCATCTTCTGGAATGCAACCATTTACATATATTTTAGGACTTGTAGTAGTTAATCTATGTCTGGATGTGTGAGAATGTTTTGTTGAATCACCACAAGGCTGCTTTACCGTTATGCATGATAGGTATATATTGCTAAGAATATATTATCCTGCATTCTGAAAACAGTAATCAGTCTCCATAGCAAGTTGGTATAGAATTATCCTACTTCCTATATTTTGTTCCATTTCTTGGGGTGTTCTGTGGTGATATTTTGTTTGTACTCTAACAAATAAAATTTGCCTGAAGATCAGAGGACAGAGCCAGCCACTAGATTAAACATAGAGGTCAGGCAGTGGTGGCACACACCTTTAATCTTAGCACTCGGGAGGCAGAGATCTGGATCTCTGTTGAGTTCAAAGCCACCCTGGACTACACCAGATTAATCCAGTCTAAAAGAGAAACAGAGCCAGCCAGTGGTGGCACACACCTTCAATCCCAGCACTAGGAAGGTTGAGACAGGAAGTGGCATGGCTGGGCAGAGAAAGGAATATAAGACAGGAGGAGACAAGAATTTGGTCCCCTTTTTGGCTGAGGACTCAGGAGCATTCAGTCTGAGGATTCGTGGAGACAGGCAGGATCTTTCCCTTTCTGCTGGGGAGTTGGTGAGGTGAGAAGTGGCTGTGGCTCTGTCCTCTGATACTCAGGCAACTTTTATTTGTTAGAGTACAAACAAAATACCACCACAGTGTTCTTGGAGGATGACACTTCAGACATCTACTGGCTGGACCTGTTAGTATAACACACGCTTATTGGCTTGCTTCCTTTCTTTGTATCTATTCCCATCCCCAGAAAATTTGAAGCAAATGCTTAAACCTTAAGAATATGTTTCTATGGCAAATCAAAGAACAAAAACATTAAAACAAATTCTTTGAAGATTTTTTAAAGCCCAAATTGTGCATAATTTTATAAGTAAATAGAAGTTTTTGGCTTCTAATTTTCTGAATTAAAAGACATCTTCATTATGTGACCCCTTTGACAAACCTCAATCTCCAAAAATATTTACATCACAATCATAACAGTAGCAAAATTACAGTTATTGGGTAGCAATAAAAGTATTTTTATGGTTTCACACAACATGAGGGATTGTGTTAAAGGGGTGTTGGCACTAGGAAGGCTGAGGACCACTGCTCTGTGTGTTTCTGAGACTTTATGTGGATCTGAATGACAGAAATTTCATAGTGTTAGTTGTAGAGTTAGAAAATTCTGGAAGTCAGCTCACCATGATCTCTGTCCCTACTGACACACAGACTCACACATTCTGCTGCTTTAAACTCGGGTTTCTCTGTGACTTCATCGAGTAGTTGATAGGGTAGTTGACTCCATCCTGACAGGCTGGGCTCTGTTTGATTTATTGTGTGGCCTAGGCTGCTGGCAGGAAGGAAGGCTGTTGTAACTTGTTTTGGTTCTTCCTGACAAGATTTTCCCCACGTTGTTCTTGCCAGGCATCTGCGCCTCTTTCCCTGCCTAGCTATTCTCAGGCATGCCTGACAGCTTTATCAATATGTCTTCTTCCTTTTATTTCCCTACAGAAGCCAGAGACTTGCGGCCCCTGAGCAGAGTGGGGGGATTCAAACATTGCAGCTATCAGCACAGCTGTCTGACCTCTGACCTCCAGATGTGCTCAGTAGCTCCACTGAAGAGAAGACTGAAGAGAGCCCAGAGGTCCCGGATCTCTTCCTGCCTGGATCTGTCTCTAATGTACGCTTGTCCCAAGTAATCACCTATTAAAATAGAATAAACATTGGGGGAAAATGTATTAAGAATCTCCACAATTTCACCTTCATGGTATCTGGGACATAATCTGAAATGACTTAGTACATAAAAATGAACAAACTAACAGCTCACAGGAGAATGGAACCATGTACAAAGAAAGAGAAAATCAAATGGCTGAACTCCTGAGCTGACTGTGGAACCAGCAGGGAAGGACTTTTAAAAGTTATTATATATATCCTTAGTGAGGCAAATGAAAATATGCTCACTGTGATTTAAATATTTCAAATTTCATTTAAAGTATAAATGTTTTTAAAAAAAAGCACCAAAAAAGAAAATTTAGAGCTAAGAATTGCATGGGTAGAAGACATTTCATCCACATGTCAGGAAGACTAAATGCAAAGTCTGTAAATAATCAGCACAATGCTTGAGATGTTTTTCTTGTCTTTTACCCTGTTCTCACACATTGAGTCATAGTAATCATATGAGAGCCATCATTTCAGGTCCATCCAACTTGGCTTTCCAGGTCAATTCTTTATCTGAAGCACATGCTTCTGATAGTGCATATACAATTACGATAATGTTTTGGGTGGCTAATATAGAAAACCATTTTAATTTTGCAGTTCTACAAGTCAGACATCTGTCTAACACTGGGCTACAATCGAGGTGTTAAGAGAGCCTCCCCTAGCCTTTCCTAGCCTCTGGAGTGCCTTTCCATCCCTTTCTTGGTGACCTGCTACCTTCATCTCTGAATCCAGTAAGGACTACTGCGGAAGCTTGAATAGAAATGGCCCCTACACTCATGTGTATGAATGCTTGGTCATAGGGAGTGGAGAAGCATGAACTTTATTAGTCTTATTCAATAAAAACCTGGAGTCAGATATAGAGGGTGAAAGCTGGAAGATCAGAGGGGCAAAGCAGCAGCCACTAGAAACTTCTTACCTCTACAAATCCTCAGACCTAATGGGGGATCAAGATCCTGTCTCCACTCGCCTTATATTCCTGTCTCTCCCGCTCTAGTGCTGGGATTAAAAGCATGCACCACCACTACCTGGCTCTGTTTTTTTCTTTTAGACTGCTTCAATCTAGTGTAGCCCACTAGGGTGGCCTTGAACTCCTGATCTTCCTGCTTCCTCCTCCCAAGTGCTGGGATTAAAAGTGTGTGCCACCATTGCCTGGCCTCTATGGTTAACTAATGGCTAGCTCCACCCTCTGATCTCCAGGCAAGCTTTGTCAGAACACAAACAAAATATACAACAGAGTGGTGCTATTAGGAGGTGTGGTCTTGTTGGCGGAGGTGTGGCCTTGTTGGAGGAAGTATGTCAATGTGGAGCAGGGCTTTGAGGTCTCATATGCTCAAGATATGCCCAGTGTGGATATAATCTTCGTTGGCTGTCTTCAGATCCAGATGTAGAACTCTCAGCTCTTTCTCCAGCACCATGTCTGCCTGCATGCTGCCATGCTTCCCATCATGACAATAATGGACTACACCTCTGAACTGCAAGCAAGCCCCAATTAAATATTTTCCTTTATAAGATTTGCCATGGTCATGGTGTCTCTTCACAGCAACAGAAACCCTAACTAAGACAAGTACTTTTCACATTGCCATCTCTCCTGTTCTTTGCCCCTTTAGGGGGTCCTCTGCTTTAAAAAATATAGAAACTTTATTGTTAAGTAACTTGCAAGTAAAAAAAAATATTCTGCAATTAACCATACTCAAGATCTATACATTTCAATGAACTTCTATCCAGTCAGAATATCTGTTCAGAATCTGTGACACTTCACATTAGGTTTTACGCTTTTGTTATTGAATATATTTGTAAACTTTTATCTACAACCAAATCCAAAAGATTAATGGGAGAGTTAGAAATTAAAAAAAAAACAATTCATTTTATGTACTCCATCATACTCATGTCCATTACCTTCATTTAGACCTTTTTCATCCCCTAATATGTAGCCTTTCTTGATCTCTTTTCTATATGTCCTACTGTAACCACATGTATATTTGTTTACATATATATGCATGTTATTGGTTAGGTTCTGCTTTTAAAGACCAGAGGCAATTTCTTAGGTTTGTTCTAGTTGCTCACCAGGATAATTTTTGTATTTCAAGATTGTTAATCTTAGTCATATATACAAGGTCTTTTTAGTTTTTCCACATAAGATAATATGTTGACAGGTTCTAGGATTAGGAATTGGATATTGGAAGCTACCATCTCTCCCCTTCACATTCCCTTTATTCTCTTCTTCAATTCTTTTAAAAATTTTATGAACTTTATTATAAAAACTTGCAAATAAAAATCATATACTGAAATTCACTAGACCCAAAGTCTATATAACTCAGTAAACTTATTTTTGTTTTTAATACATTTTAATTAAAATATTATATCACTTTTTCCTTCCATTTTCTTCCTCTAGCTATATCCAAGTCCTTTCCCTCCAAGACCTTCCATATCCTCTTCATTTTCAAACTGATAGCCTCTTCATTGATTATATATATATATATATATATATATATATATATATATATATATATATATATATAAATACACCCTACAGAGTTTGTTTTGTTGTTTGTGTGTATGTGGTTTCAGGAATGACCACTTTGTATTGGACAACCAGTTAAAGGGGTCATTCCTGGAAAAGGCCAATTCTCCATATCTCAGTAGTCATCAGTTGCTTATAATTTTCTTGTCCAGTGGTGACCTCTTGAAATGTTTCCTTTCTTCCATGTTAGTGTGTCTATTGATATCAACATTGTTCAGATACTATTTATGTATTCATCTCTATGAAGGACTGTTTCACAGAATACTCTGTCGTATTCTGGCTCTTATAGACTTTCTACCTCTTCTTTTGAGATGTCCCTTGAGTTGTAGCTGCAGCAGCTGTGATGTGTATGTATCCACTGGTACTGGACTCCCCCAAATCCATTGACCTATACATGTGTCCAGTTGTGGTTTTCTGTGATGGTCTCAATTTGTGGTAAAGAAAAGCATCTTTGATGGGGGCTAAAGGACAGAATATCTATGCATAAAATGTTAATATTTAGAATGTAGTTAGCAATTAGGCTGGTCTAGAAAAGTGGTGGTAGTACATTCTCTTCTAAATTCTGTAAACTCATTAGTTCTGGGAAACTGGCTAGACTTCCAGTATCAGGCATGACCTCCTTCCTATTGTGTGGGCTCTAACTCCAGGCAGCTGTTGGGTAGTGCTAATATATGAACGGCACTGATTGCTTCTTCATGGATATCTTGCTATGCTGGGTAGGATTACTAAGTGTTTCCTTCCCTTGGCAACTTGCACATTATTATTCTTTTTTTACCATATAAGCTAGACCACAGGAAGGAAGCTTTCATGTTAGATGCAGATCAAACAGTTCAAGTCCTGTGTTCTAAGTGTGTAGTGTCTTCAGCAATAGGGACTTACCTTCAGCCCCTGAGAGGCAGCCAATGGCAGCACCCATACTCTGCATTGTTCTGGGAGTCAACTGAACTACACTAATTAACCACTCTAAAGTAGATTTTTCATTTCTAATATTGGGATTTTTAGGGTTATCATTAGTTTATAGTTTTTGTGGGGATCATTGTCAGCTCAGGAGGAATAACATGTATTGCCTATGACTTTTATTTTAGACTGTTAGAACAGACATTCTGACACTGCGGAGCTTCACATTGGATTTTGTACTTTCACCAGTTTATCCTTTATATCCTTTTATTTTTCTTTCATACTATCCTTTCTTTTGTCCTTTAAATTTTGCATATTCAATCTTAAAATATAAAAAATTGAGACACATTTAGATTTAGAACAAATTACAAAGACAGCATAGTAGTGCCTATACCCTTGGCATCTGGTTCCCATTATTGGCGACACCATACATTATTATGGTATACTTGTTATAATTAATTAACCAATATTAATTAATATGTTATCATTAATTAAACTATATCTTGCTCATATTTGCTTGTCTTTAATTTTTTCTGCCACATCATCCAAATTATTAAATATTACATTTAGCCATGTTTCCTCTTAATCTTCTCTTGACTGTATGAATTTTACATTTTTCCTTAGAGTTTTGATTAGTTTACAGATGTCTTCTACAATGCTCCTCAATTGATAGTTTTTTTTCTTTACTTGAATGAGCAATGGAGTTCTTGAAGGAGGAGCACAGAAGTAAAATACTATCCTCAATGAGTTTTAATATATATATATATATATATATATATATATATATATATATATCACATGCCACTGTTGATGTTGATTATGATGACCTTATTGAAGGTTGTTATACCATGCTTATCTACTTTACTACCCTCCTTCCATACTATTTTTGAAGGAAGACACTATGGACTGCCCACACTAAGTAGTCAGAGTGTCCATCTCTTGAGGGGTAGGGTAACTACATAAGTTATTTGAATCTTTCTGCATAATTTATCTTTTCTGCTTCACTTTCCTATCTGAAGTAAATAGATATGCATGTGTTACATATCTCCAGAAAAAGTCTGTCACACAACAGAACTGTAAATTTTGACTAGTAAAAACAATACCAGTGGGATTCTAGTTACTAAAGACTGAACTGGGAGATTTGAGGGAGAATTCATTTACTCAATTCTTTATATCAGCATCCATATGTATTTACTTTATACATAGTGCTATAACTTAATACCATTTTGTTTATTTTTTTTTTACTTTTTTTCCTACCTTTGGTCTTTGGGTATACTTTCAGTTGGCTTCTATAACATATTTAAATCAGGTGTGTGTGTGTGTGTGTGTGTGTGTGTGTGTGTGTGTGTGTGTGTGTGATTACTTTGTGAAATCCCTTCTGGCACTATATAATGCTGCAGGTTCATCCAATACAGTCAGTTCTAACCTAGTCCAAGAATCAGCCCCTTCTTCACAGAGCCTCCATTTTTTTTTGTTGGAAAATGATATAAGAAGCCATGGTATTTCTATGCTGTACTCATTACTGCTGGAGTGTTATTCATTCTCTACCCTCTCAGATCATAGAACACAGAAATATTTAGTGTATACTAATACCTGTGCTTATATATCTATTCATATAGACAACCACATGTAAATAATATCAGCTAAATTGAATCAATACCATTAATACCAATGTCTACTTCTGTTCCATTAGAACATGGATTATTCTAGCAGTCTCTTCTTTCTCACCCTGATTTCCTAGTTCAGTTGTTAGTAACTGGACTTCCACTGGTATTGTTTTTACTAGCCAAAATTTACACTTCTGTCCTGTGACAGACTTCATCTGGAGGGGTGTAACACACACACACACACACACACACACACACACACACACACACATGCACACAAACACACAAGTCTATTCACCTGAACAACTGTCTCCCATATCCAGAGGGCCTAGTTCAGTCCCATGGGGCCTCCACAGCCACTAGTTCATAGTTCATGGGTCTCCACCAGTGTGGCTGGTCATCTCTGCAAGTCTTCCCATCATGATCTCAATGTCTCCTGCCCGCAGAATCCCTCCTCTCTCCCATCGACAGGATTCCAGAGCTTAGCCTGGTGCCTAGTTTTGGATCCCTGCATGTACCTCCATCAGTCACTGGATAAAGACTCTATGATAACAGTTAGGGTATTCACTAGACCAGTCACCAGAGTAGACCAGTCCAGACAACCCCTCGATCACTGCCAGCAGTCCAAGGTGGGGTCATCCCTGTGGATTCCTGAGAGCTTCCCTGACACACTACCTCTTCCCATTCCCATGCAGACACTATGGCTCAAATGGTCTTAATAGATATCTACAAAATATTCCATCCTAACACAAAAGAATATACCTTTTTTTTCAGCACCCCATGGAAGCTTCTCTAAAATTGACCACATACTTGGTCACAAAGCAAATCTCAACAGATAAAAAAAACTGAAATAACCTCCTGTATCTTATTGGACTACCATGGCTTAAAGTTAGATTTCAACATCAACAAAAATTACAGAAAGCCTACAATCTTATGGAAATGGAATAATGCCCAATTGAATCACCACTGGGTCAAGGAAGAAATAAAGAAAGAAACTAAAGATTTCCTAGAATTCAATGAAAATGAATGTACAACATACCCAAACTTATGGGACACTATGAAAGCAGTGCTAAGAGGAAAATTCATCGCACTAAATGCCCACATAAAGAAGTTGGAGAAATCTCACACTAGTGACTTAACAGCACACCTGAAAGCTCTAGAACAAGAAGATACAAGGAAATAATCAAATTGAGGACTTGAAATCAATAAAATAGAGACAAAAGAGAACAATACTAATGATTTTTTATCCCAGGTCCCTATTCTGACAGGACAAGGATGACAGGACATAGGGAGAGTGACCTAAGCAAGGGCAAAGTGTTGATCTTTGTGTTGGCTACTTCACAGGGAAACAAAATGCTGATCTTGTGTTCTAGTTCATGTATGGAATGAGTTTCTGTCAGCAGTGGTTGGAGGCTGAAAGGTAGATGCAGAGCTGGGACGCATGGCCATGGTGGGTGGCAGTTCTGTATTCAGAACTACATTGTCAAGGATGGATAGAACATGCTGAGAGAAGAAAGGTCCCAGGAAGTTCCCAAAGAAGACACATGTTCCCAAGCATGTATGCCAGACAAGCATAGAGACGGAACAGACTAAGGGATAGTTCAGACCATGGGGCCCCTGCAGTTTCTGGGGGCATCCTGGTCACTTGTGTGTTTCTGTTCACAGGGCCCTTTCATTATGTCCTCTTGTCCTTGAGGTTGGTGGGCTCATGTTCTTCAATTTAAGATATAAAGTTCTTAACACAAAATGAAAAAATATGTATGTTTCTCATCAAATATTCCCTCAGATGTCTCCAATTTTGCTTTATCAAAAATAACCCTACTTCCTTTTGTATATGAATGAAAAAGGCCACAGAATTATGCTGTTCTTCAACGATAACTTTTCAATATATTAAAACGGAAATAGCTATCTCAGGTCATTCGGAAAGCTTCTAGGGGAACCTTCTATTCAGGAACATTAGCATACTGCCCATATTACATTTTCTCTGGACAGAAAGCCTAGCATGGCAAGTGCCTTACTTTTATAAAAGCATCTCTATAATTGAGTATAACCACAGTTATCACAATATCTGGCATCAGAAAACTTAATCTGGTCATCTCTGAAAACTCTGTCCCATCAGTATATTCGCAGTGATTCCAAGGGTATTTGTCTAGAAGGCACTGAACATGTGTGGATGGATAGGTTTCCTGTCCTGGAACGTGTGCTGTCTAGAGTTCTGCCTTCGATATTTACTGTCATGTCCATTATGACTTTCTGGGCTGATTTTATTCTTTCTATGGAAGAATTAAGTCAGTGTCTAGAAATATCTGAGGTGAAGGCTTATCCCTCTTTCCAGAACATTTGGATAATCATCCCCAGGGCAGCACATGTGACCCACAGCTCAGCATGCAAACTTGAAACTACAGATGGGAAAATACCCTATTAAAAAATGGAGTCGTGCTGGTATTATAAAGATCACTGTAATCCTAGTGTGAGGAAGGCAAAGACAGATCTCTGAGTTTGCTGGCCATTCAGGCTAAGCTAATCAAGGAGCTTCAGCTTTGGGTTGAGACCCTGTCTCAGAAAAGAAGATAGAGAGAGATGAATGAAAGTCCCCCAGATGACATCTGTTTTCTATGCGCATGCTTATAGGTACACCTATGTGTGCTACCTGCACACGCAGCCACCCCCCACCGCCCCACCCCCCCACCCCCTCACCCCCCACCCCCCCACCCCACAACACAAGGGAGACCTGCATTTGTATGTGATAGTATCTAGCTGCTCTAAATGTTTTTAAAATGCCCCATTTTTTTTGTGGAGTCCTAACTGACTGGTTGGTGGTCTGTTTTTTCTCCACAGAGCACACATTCGGCAGAATTAGATGAAGCTACTTGTTCCTGTGGTTCCCTTGTTACATCTAGAAACACCTTCTGAGCCAGATGCTCACTATGGCTCCTTCCTTCACTTTCCTTGGGGACACAGGGAACTTCAGAATATCCTCCTGCATTTCTTGTGGTAAATTTAGAGTCCTTTTGAGACTCTCTCTGCTTGGTGCTTAACACTTACCATCCAGGGTCTTGAAATCTGTCACGTACCTTTGCTTGGCAGGAAGGAAGTCACAGCCACTGCATTTGGAGGTCAGATTGCATTTGTGTCTTCTCGTGGTTACCTGGACTCTACTTCCTCAGTACTCACTTGGTTTAAGTCCTGGAACTGAACGGAACACAGGGCTCTTCTGGGAACCTACTGGAATCTTAGCTCTCCTTATCTTTTCCTTTCTTATGTTCTGTTGCCTTTCAGAGGAGGCCACATGAAACCTGTTAGGTACAAAGGTAGGGGCACACAGGCTCTCAGTTGCTTTACTTTTAACCTTTAACTCGTAGGACACACTTCCCACATTTCTTTCCTTATGGCTTCATCTTGAGAGATAAAAACATCACACAATATCTTCTGGTCTTGCTCCTCAGTGTTTCTTTTACCAAACATCTTCACGACTAGACACTGAGCATCAATTTGGAATCCCTTCAACAGAACAATAGAGTTTCTTGAGTGGTGATGGTAGCCTTTAGGTACTTGCGTGTGATTAGCTCTGCCACAGGAGCCTGAAACACGTTACTCATGGTTCTGTAGAAATTCTCCTTCAGCAGTGACTTCTTATTCTTACTTTGCAAATGTCTTAACTATGTCAGTAGCCTTTTCGTGTTGGTATGGCAGCTGCAGGGGATCTTGCTTAGATCCTGATACCTGGTCTTTGGTATCTTTGCATATATGTCTTCCAGAGATGGAGTGGATGTGTAGGAGAGGCAGAGCAGGAGGAGACACCTTTCGGCATCTAGAAAAGTGTTTTGATAGGATCTCATGTAGCTCAGGCTACCCTCAAATTCACTATGCAGTTATGGATGACCTTGAACTTGGGATTTTCCTGCCACCAACTCCCTAGTGTTTGGATTACAGGCATGTTTTATGCAGCACTGGGGATTCAATCCAGGACTTGCTACATGCTAAGCAAGCACTTTACCAACTGACCTCACCTGTAGCCCCAAGAAAGACCTGTTGACAGAGGAAAGGGAGAAGTGTTAAGCCCAAATCACACTTCCCTCAGGCTGAGTGATGACTGAGCAGTATGGAGGTGCCACACTGAGACATTTCTGCTGTACTAATTTTCTACAAATGGTTTCCTTTGGCTTGACAAGCCCCCGTTGACCTGGCAGAGATGGACTTAAAACTGGGCTTTTACTACCTAAATGTCCTGCATCGTGAGAGACCCATGCAGTAACGTATGAATACCCTCCCTTTATCTTTCCCACTGTGATGTCCATAAACAAACCTCTTACACTTATAAATCCTGTCTTGATGTATGCTGCTCAGGGGGCACAAGATGAGAGATAGATTTCATAGCCCTTCAAAACTATTGGTGTAAACCACTGAATTTTGGTCTTCAAAAGAAAGCACACAGGAAAAATTAAGATAAAAACCAAGGTATATGCTATGCTTTTCTGATTGGGGTGAACATGAGTTTCTCAGTGGGTAGGTTTCCAAGGGGCCCCCATTGTTCTGTGGAAAACCTGGAAATCATGATACAGATAAAACTAGTTCATGAAGTAAGCATGAAGGATATGACTTGCTCACTCCTGTCCATATTAAGCTTCAATCTTCTGTTCTCTCTGTGGAACAAGGAGGCAGTGTGAAACCTGATTGTTCTAACAGATGCCTGTCAATGGAGATCATATAGTAACAGTCTATGCAAAAGGAGCCTGAAGCATCACATCTCCTGTCGTGTGATGGGCAGAGAGAAGTTTGCATTACAGGTACTCTGTTGTCGATATTATAGACTGCTTTGCTTATTCCTTCCTGGACCCATTGGATGGATATATATTGAAGAATAATTAGAAGATAAAGTCTCTGCTGACCTCTGAATGGAGCAGTGTAGTGTCTGTGGTTGTTCTTAAAGGTTGTTTCCAAGAGAAGCCACTGTCCTGACTTAATGGAGTCACGTAATGATTGTGAGAATCATCATTTCCTTACCTAGAAATGTATAAAATCTCAGCCACACCCCAAAGTCATCACCTTTTAGTGAACATTTCAGTGCCGAGGACTGACTCCCGAGCCTTCCTGTGTTAGACAAGCATTCCAGCGTTCTGTTACAGAGGACCACTCACAGTGGCTGCATCCCCTGGCCCCACACACCATTTCACTGGATGTCCAAAGCTCATTATACAGACATATAGGGCAATTTCAAAAGACAAAGCCAATTATTTCCTGAATTTGTTGCTGAGAACAGAAGTCCCCTGACCAAATAATGACTAGCTGGGATTAGAAACTCCCAAAATTGTTCTATTGTGCCAAAAGGCATCATTGAGAAAGCTGCAGACATTAAAAGAGCTTGGAGATAGGAGGACAGGTGTCCTGTAAAACTGCAGACCACCAGGCTTCAAGTAAATGTGTTACTCGTTGGAAGATGTAGATCCTAGTCAGCTCTGGAGATATACAGACAGACAGACAGACAGACAGACAGACACACACACACACAGGAGAGAGAGAGAGAGAGAGAGAGAGAGAGAGAGAGAGAGAGAGAGAGAGAGAGAGAGAGAGAGCACGTTGCATGTGCCCAACAGAAATGTTTTTTCTCTCACATCCCTGCCCTGGCTTCTCTTCCTTCTTTCCTTTCCTTTTGGTTCTCAAAAGAACCAATCAGAGTAGGAGTCATTCTCCTGCCTCCATCGTTTCTGTCTGATGGTGGCCCAGGGGAAATGACATAGTCTGTCCCCCAGTTTCTGCTTCTTAGACAAGACAACAGGGAGTGTTTGCAGGGCTCATTGGAGGAATGTTTGAAGAATGCTTCCTTGGCCGGGACACTGTGACCTTGGACTACTGTGACACGTTTCCATGGCAATTTCAGGCTTTAAAAATGAGCTTCCTGCTGAAATACTACGGTTGATGTTCTCCCAGCAGAGGCTAGTGACAACCTGGAAGACATTCGAAGCATTCAGTTCTCTGTAGACTCGTACAAGGCTCCCCAGCAACTCCATTGCTTTATGGGGCCAGTGTGAAAGCCCTGAAGGTCTCCTTGCCCAACTGTTGTGGTAAAAGTAAAAGTCTTGAATGGTTTAAGCCTCCCACTTTTGACTCCATTCCTTTTCAAGGTCCACCTCTGGTCACCAGGCTCTTCTGCCTTAATTCTTTCACATCCCTGTACCCAATTTCTTCCACACACTTTTAAGGCCTAGAGACCTGCTACCTTTGGACTCCACATTATAGTAGTTCATAAAAGAAGAGTCTTATGGGCACAGAGCTGATTTGAATCTGATCTCCCACGGACTTTTCCTGTGACTTTAACTCCTCTAGATCATCTGTCCTCATTTCTGGAGGAAGGTCAAAAGTAAATCCATCCATCACTTATTTAGAGCCAATTGTGTGGACAATACTGGATTAGGAGTCTCCACATGAACCGAGCAGGGGTATGATGTGTACTATGCTAGGGAGGATCAGAGTCTTATAACTTGTAAACAGAGGTGCCCAACTTGTGCTCAGGTAAACAGACTTCAACTCAGGTGGTCTTTCCAGATACATGCCTGGATATTTACTTTGCCTCTAATCCTTAGTTCATGGCTTTTTCTGTCTTATTATTTCTTGCATACTATTTTAATCTTCATTGTATTGCCAGGAGATGCTCTGATTGGATAATTTGCCAGGTTTCTCCTTCAGCACCAGCTTTTTGGTTTGGCATCTTGTCAAGTATTTGGAAATGTTTTTCTCAGATGCAACATCGAATGTCTTTTGAGACAGGCTCTCATGGCCCCAGAATATTTTTAGATGTCATCAATGTGGAGGATGGTTGTTCTTGTGGCAACTTGAGGAAAGAAAAATGGATTATTATAGGCACCCTACTGGGCATAGGTCCACCCCTCACTGTGCGGTGTCCAGCAGTGGTAATAGCATCATTGTTGGAAACCCTGGTCCAAACACAACTTGTTACTAAAACTAAGGAGGAATGTGTAACATGGAAAAGGATAAATGATGGTTACAGGGATGGAATTTATCAACATCTTAGATCAAATAGGAGCATCAGAGAGAAAAGTGTGGTCAACACAGTGCTTAACTGCTAGCTCCTGTGCTTTCTCTGTGCCTTACTGCAGAGTGGTGTGTGTGTGTGTGTGTGTGTGTGTGTGTGTGTGTGTGTG
Source organism: Peromyscus maniculatus bairdii (assembly GCF_049852395.1). Lineage (NCBI taxonomy): Eukaryota > Metazoa > Chordata > Mammalia > Rodentia > Cricetidae > Peromyscus > Peromyscus maniculatus. The sequence goes on from NC_134856.1 coordinate 23,759,786, forward strand.
TGTGTGTGTGTATACATATGCTTCTATAATAACTTAGGAAAAACACAGGCCTCCATAGTCCAGGAAGGAGGACATTCATTATGGGAAGAAGACATACTGCATCCTGTGTGAATGTCCTTTGTTCTATGTGAAGCTTCAGAATGTGGGGTAAGTGGACACTTCAATCTGAGTTTAGCTTGGCTTGATAGCAGGATTTTGTATTCTTGATATGGTCTGGGAGAGAAAACTTGCAAATATGCATTTTAATGATTTGAATAGAAATAGAACTGTTGGCATCATGCTGAAAGTTTCCAGAAGAAAACAAGTTAGACCTTGGGAAAAAATTAAGTCAACAAAACAGCTTTCATTCTTTATTTACAAGATTTACATTCAGTATTTACAAGATTTGATAGAGAATTTTGGCCCTGAGCCTAAATTTGTGTTTTGTTAAAATTTGTGTATTCCCTGAGGATATAAGAGATCAAGTTTCCAGTTTATTTTGATGGTGCCTTACATTATAGTAGAGACAGAATCGTAGATTTCTATGTTGGAGAAAAACTTACAGTTGAAGCTGTCTGCCTTAAATTCCTGAGTCTTTTGCTATGGAGTATGGTTGAGTGACATTCAGAATATTTAGTCTGTTGCTAAGAAGTTATTGTGTTTCAGTATACTTGCTGGCTTTAGCTACATGATTCATCTATGACTTTGGGCATAGGCACAATAATCACTGTGTCTTCTGGTCACTTTGTCTTCTCTATACATATAATTATCATCAATGATATTCCTCTTTGTGAGAGTTTCCCACCATGTTGTGATTCATTCCCAGTCAGTCTCTAATGCAAAGCTTTGGATACAGAAGATGGCACCTCCTTATAATGACTAGGGAACTCCTGAGCCCTTGAGGGAATAGTGAACATCTCAGACGCTATCTTACTTTCAGTGACAGAAATGGATTCTACTTATAGAAACTTCCTTCACCTGTGTAGGACAATTACTTCATAGTTATTTTTGCATATTCTACATTGAATTCAAATGCTGTTATTTTGTGTATATGCAAGAGTGTGTGTTCTTTCACTGAAACATCTGTGTGCATGCGAATGCAAAGACCAGAGAATAACCTTGGGGTCATCTTCAGAAATGCTGTTCACCTCCATTGAGACAAGGTATTTGAATGGCCAGGAAGCCAGCAGTTAGAGTAGACTGGCTGGCCAGGGAGTCCCAGAAGGTCCTTCTGCCTCCACTTCTGCAGTGCAGGGGTTACAAAAAGATGCCATCTCACACTGCTTGTTACATCGATGCTAGGAATCAAACTCAGTCCTCATGCTTGTGAGGCAAGCACTTTACTAACTAAATTATCTTCTCAGTGCCACAAATGCTATTTGTGGATGAACTAAGGCCCCGAGGAAGACATTTCCACCTTGGAGACCCTATGTCTAGCTTCTCTTTGATTGAAATAGTTTTGTGGTAGCTGTCTAGTGGGAAAAGATGTCCATGTCTATATTTTCTATTTTGGTAGGTCATTGTGGGAAGCATGTAAGAGCATAAACCTAAATTCAGGATGTAAATTATGAAGATACTCATTATGTACATTTTTCTTAAGAAATGAATCTTCTTTACAAATAATGTGTCACTGGTGTTATGATGTGTGATGTGGTAGCCCTAGTCACAAATGTCCATTTAAATTTAATTTTATCAAAATTCAATAAAGTATTTTGGTTCTTAATTGTACTAGCTACATTTCAAGGGCTCAATAGACGCATGTGACCAGTGGATGCTGAATTGGATGGATGCTTACAGAGTGTTTTTCTCATTGCAGAAATGTCTACTGAGTGACATTGCTGGCACACAACAGCCACTTATTACACAAGTAACTGAAATTTAATCATAAGATGACTGTTTTCACTATTTGTATGAGTTTCTAAATAAGTTTATTGAAACTCTATAAATAGGATGTTGTTATCTAGAAAATAAATGACAAATGACTTTTTTAATATAAACTGGCTGGGCCAAGGAGCACCCAAACATTTGTCTAACATGATTCTGTCTAACACGTGTCTATGAATGTGTCTCTGGAGGAGATCGATGGATCGAATTGGTAAACTAACCAAAGCAGAATGCTTTGTGTCACCTGGGTGTGCCTCATCCAAACCATGAAGGGCCTGAGCAGACTGGGAAGAAAAGTCCACGCTTGGCTGCTTGAGCTGGAACATTGCTCTTTCCAAGATTTTCAACTTGAACCAAATCATCAGCTCTTGTTGGGTCTCCAAGGAGGCCTGCTGTCCTTGATACTGGAGCATAAAGCTTGCTCTCCTGAGGCTCCAGACAGTAGCCTGAAGTTCTCCAGATCTCAGGACTTCTCAGCTTTCATGCCCCTGTAGTCATGTAATCCAGCTGTTTTTTTTTTTTACCTCCTTATAGTATATATGTGCTCATGCATGTCTCTGTGTATGTATCTATCTATAGATATATAGTGGTGCATATATGCATACTTAAAAACATGTACAACCATTAATGGGGCAGCCGGATATACAAACAAAAGGAAACACATGAACTATGAACCAATAGCTGAGGAGCCCCCAACTGGATCAGGCCCTCCGGATAAATAAGACAGTTGATTAGCTTGATCTGCTTGGGAGGCATCCAGACAGTGGGACTGGGTCCTGTCCTCAGTGCATGAGCTGGCTGTTTGGAACCTGAGGCTTATACAGGGACACTTTGCTCAGCCTGGGAGGAGCGGACTGAACCTGCCTGGACTGAATCTACCAGGTTGAACTCAATCCTTGGGGGAGTCTTTGCCCTGGAGGAGATGGGGATGGGGAGTGGGCTGGGGGGAAGGTGAGGGGTGGAGGGTGGGAGGGGGGAGAACAAGGGAATCTGTGGCTGATATGTAAAATTAAATTTAATAAATAAATTTAAAAAATGAAAAAAAAAAACATGTGTACACATACACCGGATTGGTTCTGTTTCTTTGGGTAGCATTAAGAAAACAAGAAAATAAGGCAAAAAAGTGTTTGCCAAATAATGGGAGAGTATTTTAGTTTTTCTTTTTTTTCTTGCATCTTATCTTATCAAAATTCAGCAAGAAAATGATTTAGTCATCAAGACAAGTGCTTACCTGCAAGTCAAAAGCAAAGCCAGAGGGGCAGAAGCCATCTGAAGCAGCCCAATGGGGTGCATAAGCAGCAGAGGAGTAGGGCATGGGAGCCATATGATAAACTACGTGTGATGAGACTTGGTTTCCCAGATAAAATTATAGGAATCAATATCATTATACTCAAGGTGAATCTTAGGTATCTAAACATATGATGGATTACTCTTAAGATGCTTGCCTGATGGCTTAGTGATTTTAAGAATCACATTACACTGCTTAGAATAAAGATGAATGTGCCTGCACCTTTTTCAGGAATGTTCTCTGCTCTTAGGCCTAAGCAGTGGATCAATGAGGGATGATTTGAAGCTCTTGTTCAGCCTGCACCTTATTTTACACCGCAATTTAGCAGCATCCAAAATACCATTGAATCATCACCATGAGAAAACAGGCGAGTAAGCAAACACTCATTCTTTTTCATGATCGAAGAAATAAACAAGAGTGGTATTAATTATCTGGCTAAAATAAATTATAATGGATGTGAACTCATTACTGTTGAAATCGACACATGCATAGCAGAAGGTACATTTATTGAAGTCAACATACTTAATTACATTTGGAGTAATAAAGAGAGGAGGCATGAAGTCCAATGTCTCTTGAGCCTAAACATTAATTTTGGTCTAATTTTCTTTTCCTTAATGTGGAGAAAATGAAAAGGCAAATAAAATTAAGAGGCCAGTGTTAACTTCATTAGCTCTGTGTACAGGGGCTATAAGCTTTGTGTGCCATGTATATTCTACGTTGTGATTCAAAGACCGGTTACATTCTATTAAACCCATAACATTATTATAAGAATAGAGAGACACACACACACACCCCATGCCGCAGCCTTTTTCAGTGTACAGGAGACAAACCTTATACCTGAAGAGCCTCAGCAACAGAAATGTAGGGCACATGGGACTGTGATGCTGTGGAATCCCAGTCTAACTTTATGAATTCCAGTCTAATTTTACAATTCAGTGTTTTTGTCCAAGGGTTTTCCTTTTCATTGAATCTCCTCTTTTTAAAACCCCAAACTCTGCCTAGACTTCTCTTTCCCTTCGTGCTGTGCCCCTCCATGCTTTTGTCAGCACAGAGAATGTGTGATCTTGCCCTTACTCTCAGGTATGTTCAGGTAATTTCCCAGCTCAGAAGGAAGGGCTCCTGCTCAGACCTGCTCAAAACGCTTGGCGGCTCAGTGTAGGACAAAGAAGTATATGGATGATTATATTAATTTTGTATAAGTACATAAAAATGAAGGCTTGGATATCTGTCATGATAGATTCCCTTGGGTGCAATTTTCCTCAGTGGGGACATAGTTGGGTATCAGTGTCATAGTTGTTTTCTTTACATGGCTTGGCTATAAGAGATATAGGATGTGATTCAGAAAAGAGAGATTAGAAATTTATTTTTGTCAATCCAGTATTTTGTTGCGTTTCAAAGCATTTTAGCTTCTTTCCCCGCTGCTGTGATAAAACACCCTGACCTGACAGAAGTAACTTAAGGAAGAAAATCTGACTGCCTTTACAGCCCATCCCTTCAGGGAAGGGTGAGCAGCCAGTGCTGGAGGCCGCTGGTCATATGGTATCCATATACAAGAGGCTGACAACAGTGTGTGCATGCATATATTCAGCCCAGTTTCTTCATTTTATACAGCCTGGGATCCCCTGTTGGAAAATGGACCTACCCACAGTTAAGATGTCTTCTGATATCAATTACTGTAGTCAAGATGCTCCTCCATAGACTTGCACAAGGCTAACCTGACTTATATAATCACTCATGGTGGGCCAATAGGCTTGTCATCTAGGCAATTCTAGAGTTTATCAAGTTGACAGTTCTACTATCATACAAGATAAATTACAAGTATCAGTGACCTCATTGTAGAACCCTCCATCACCAAATAGAGTTCAATATTTGTTCATTAGTTCAAATTTATGTGCAAGGAAATGCACAACCTTTAATGTACCATTCTCTCCATTTTGATAAATTCACATATCTCTGCATCTCAAACCTTCAGATATTACCATCAGCCTTTCCTTTGCCTTTAGGTGCCACTGTTTGTCTGCTCCACAACAGATGCAAAAGGAGCCACACAGGACACACTCCTCTGTAAGCTGCTTTTCTCAGCAGATTGAGATAGCCCCGTCCTCTAAGCTCTTGTCAAAGCAGTTTCTTTTCTATTGTAGAGTAGTGTTTTTCCTGTGTAGAAATGCTATGATTGGTTTGACTTTTTTCTGTTGCTGAACATAAGGACTATTAATAATTTTTACCTTCCATTTTTAAGGATTCTTCTGGCTGAGGGCAGAGAATAGAATCTTGGGTGTAAGGCACCTAGGAGGCTGATGGTTTAGGTGAGAGACAGCATGCAGGGATATTTTTTAAATTAACTTCATTCTTTAATTAAGAGATTTATTAATTAATAGTAGTTGCTCATATTATGGGGTACATTGTGATAATTTAGTTCTTGTCCAGAGTGTGATTGAATGATTAAAGGGCTATAAACTATGGCCACTGTATTGTGCTAGAGAACATGAGAAATGACCCTGCCTCTGGAACTGAAGTGTGACACTCCTGGGTATGTGGACTCAGAGGCTCCACTCACTGCTTAGAAACTGTGTGAAGGAAGGCAGAAATTCCTAATTCCTGTGTCTAATCAGCATTTCTTCCACACACCTATCATTGGGCAAACATGCTCAGTTTCTGGAAGAAAATCATTTCAATTGCCTTTTACAGAGGAAACATTCAACTTCCAAAAATGATCTTGCTTATGATAATTCCCTCTTAGTTAACAAGACTAGGGGATGAGGCACAGTAGTGATAATTTCAATAGACCACCTGACTTCTAAGGTTTTTGTATTTTATTATGTGTGTGGGATATGTATCTGTACTTGTTCGTGTGTGTGTGTGTGTGTGTGTGTGTGTGTGTGTGTGTGTGCACGTGAGTGGGCATGTGAAGCACTGTTGATGTCTGCCATTTCCCTCTACTCTTCACTTTGGTTTCTGAGGAAAGATCTCTCCCTGAACTTGGAGCTAACTGATTCTGGTAGCCTAACTGGCCAGTAAGCCTTCAGGAGCCTCTTATTTCCCTCCCCTGCGAAGATTACGTGCCATCTGGCTTCTGACATGGGTGCAGGGAATCCTGACTCATGCCCTCATGACTACATGGCAGGCACTTCTCTAACTGAGCCACCTCTGGCCCCAAAGATTTTTTTTTAAGTTTAAGCAATTAAATAAGAGTAAACAAATAAAAAGAATGAAGAAATATTATTCAAAGCAAAGAAGGGTATAGATATTGCCTTTTTATTTAAAAAATAAGTTTTGTCATTTACTAAACACATTCAAAATTTCCTGTTTGTCACAAAAATGCTTATAAATTTTAAACTCAGGATCTAATGAAGTTCTCCATAAAAATAAAAAAAGGAGTAATTAGCTGAGCATACGTAAAACATATAAGGCATGAAATTGGTCAGAGCAATAATAAATATCCTATGTTGAAGGGCAGCAAAAGCAGAGATAAAACCCAATCTGTTAATATTACACAAACATGCTAGAACAAAGCCCTTGATGCCCTGGGAAATCTCTGTGGGCTGGATTCCCTGGACATTAGCTCATTCTGACTTGGCAAGTACTGATCAGGACATAATCTATCCACATATTAAATTATCCATCTGTGAAGTCTGTACAAATATTGTCTCAATTAAAACTTTAAACGCTTCTTTTGAAAGTAAGAAGTTGATTGTTTCCTTATCACATGGCGTCTGCAGACAACACTCTTACACACCAACACTCCCAATTGCATTTCCCCACCAAATAATTTAATAAAGATTTCTTTACTTGCACATCTGTGATGTGTTTGTGTCGTGTTAAGGAGGATGGCTCCCATTATCCTTAAAACACTTATTTTATAATTATAATTGGTCTCCATGTATGTAAGCCAGTTCCCCTCTCCGTGGGGTGGCTGCCCTCTTCCTGTTGAGGATCTGAAGCTGTGTGCTGGCAGTGGCTGCTGTAGATGCCCTCTGCACCACTTGCTGGCTGCCTCTGCATTAGAAGTCACTCCTCTCCCTGTCCAGTGTAGGCCTCACCCCTTGGTGGACTCACCTCTTGTCCTGTTTGCACTACCTCTTCACAGTTGGTTCATTTCTGACTTCAGCAGCCTGGCATTCATCCTGATACCACATTCCTTGCCAGGAACCCTTTTCACCTCTCACATTCTCTAAACACTTAAGTTGACAAAATCGCTATTTTGTCAACTCAAGCATTCTACAGCCAAGCCATGTCCCCAGGCTTTTCTGAAATTGAAAAAGAGGTCTTGGGTGTAAAGAAAGGTTTATTTTGAGGAATTCAAAACTCTCATGCTAACCATTGTGGGCAGAAAGAATAGCAAAATGATGGCAGAGAGAAAGGCAAGTTAGGTGGAGTAGCTTAGGAACTAGTGTGGGCTTTGATCTGTTCGGGGCTTGCTGTGGGATGTTCTGTATGTCCTGTGGGAGCCCGTTCTTGGGTTCGTCATGGCTTTACCCAGCAGGTCTGCATAGAGGATGATTAGGACCACAGGCCTGAGTGCAGGTGTCTGAGATGGTCTGCACTTGGCTGTGCTGGGGAATGGTCTGTATGTCAAGTTGCTCTGATTGGTCAATAAATAAAACACTGATTGGCCAGTGGCTAGGCAGGAAGTATAGGCGGGACTCAGAGAGGAGAAAAGAAAGAACAGGAAGGCAGAAGGAGTCACTGCCAGCCGCCACCCTGACAAGCAGCATAAAAAGATGGTGGTAAGCCATGAGCTGCGTGGCAGGGTATAGATTTATGGAAATGGATTAATTTAAGCTATAAGAACAGTTAGCAAAAAACATGCCACGGCCATACAGTTTGTAACAATATAAGTCTCTGTGTTTACTTGGTTGGGTCTGAGCGGCTGTGGGACTGGCGGGTGACAAAGATTTGTCCTGACTGTGGGCAAGGCAGGAAAACCCTAGCTACAGGGGCTTGTTTGAGTTAACAGGGAACTGGACAGCTTTTCCAAAGTAGGTGGTCATAGCAGCAGATAAGAAAGTAATGGCACTTCCTGTTGAAAAGAAACCCACTTTAGAGAGTTTCTGAGGAGTGCTGGGAATTCACTGGGTCAGAGTCCAATCTGAGCTGAGCCTAGATTGTCATCCAGGACATTGTCACTGGCACTGCCATTCTGGGGAAATTGGGACCTAACACTAACTTGCTCAAGCTAGCCCTGGACTTAACCATTCTTCTACCTCAGCTTCCCAAGTAGCTGACATTAGGAGGCATCACAACACCTGACTAAGCTGATCTTGATATTGGGATGATGCCACTTTCACGTCATTCTGGATATTTCTCAGCCTGGTGACTACAGACAAATGTGACAGTGGGTGAGTGAAGAAGCCGTTCCAGAGGGAGGGATTCCAAATGGGTCTCAGTTAGGCCTCAGGAACAGACATGCTTGCTTGCCCTTACAGCGCAGCTGTGAAAGGCTTATCATAACAGTGTCTTAAGGCACCAGCCAAATACCAGTATGCCAGATTATCTATTCTATGTTAATTAAGACTATACAATGTGTTTGCTTTCAGTTGTTGTGACAAAACACCCAAGATAGACAGCTCATCATGAGGCAGTCTGTATTGGCTTACAGCCTGTTTGTGTTAGGTCCTGGCCAGCAGGCTCTGCCGCCTTGGAACCTGTGTCAAGGGAGTAAATCATGATTAAAGTGTATAACTGGGGGAGCTGCTCATCTCACTGCAGCTAGGGAAGACCCAGTGAGCAGGAAGCTGTGGTCCCAATACCCCCTTCAAGGGCATTCCCACTGATTTAACTTTCTATCACTATGCTCTATTCTTGAAGACTCTGCATTCTTCCCAAAGGGCCACAGACTGGGAACTAAACCTTCAGCATATGAGCCTTTAAAGGACTCTCCAGTTCCAAGCTAAAGCATATAGTTAATAGAGTTATAAGCCACTTCCATTCACCCCTTGCCTTTTCTCTGCACTATTACCTCCCTGGAACCTGTCCACTATCCATTTATCTGTTCATTCTTTAAGCTTTCTGCTGCAGATTTTGAAAATCTCTTTCATTGCCTCAGGACTTTAACCTCTGTACTCAAAACTAATGTGCACAGAGACCCTGGTGAACTCATTTAATGACATAATATCTACCGATGAGTTTCAAGTTCCATGAAAATGTTCATGTCCACAGGAACTCTCTTGAGGTCCCACTTTTCAGTCATAGGTTTGGGCTGGCCTTTGAGGCAGGGCACTTCCTGCCAGCAGACTGGTCCAGGAGCCTGGGAACTAGACTGATGCATTGATTCACAATGCACTGTGGAATGGAACAATTAAGATGGATGCAGAGCTGACCCAACAAAACAGAACAAGGACAACAGCCTTGTGAACATCAGTCCTGTGACAGCAGAATGGACAAGGATCTGGCTTTCTTCAGTGATGTTTCCAACTAGATTACCATGCAAATGCCAGTATGAAATTCCGCAGGATGATGGAGGATGCTGCATGGCAGCCTCCGCTTTGGTACCCTTACTCTATGCTTTCTCTTGTGTTTCTGCCTTCTTCATCAGCCTTTTTCAAGATGAAATGCAGGTCTATGTTCTGTAGAGTAAGTAACAGCAATTCTTGACAAGAAAGGAGATGTGAATCACTTTAACAGTTAAGGATTTATTGTGTATGTGTGCATACCCCTTTGTGTTTATTTAAATAGATAAATATATATTTTCAAATTATTTTAAGAAGTGAGAAAATCAAATGTAAACTATTTTTGCCTGTGTGTTTTTAACAGAAGAAATAGCTAAAATAAACTCTAAATTCAGGGGAGAATTCCTTTTTAAAATGCATTTATTATAATCAAATAGAAGCCACACAAAAAAGAGAAAAAAATCCTCCTTTTTAATTTTTTGGTTGTGAGCCTAACTTTCAATGGTTTGAGCCATCTCCCCAGATCTCTTTTTATTTTATTTTTATAAAAAATCAGTTTGGGGCCATTCTACAGTGTAACTCTTTCACATGTTTTTTTTTTTTTTTTCTGACTTAAATCTCAGTGCACAGGGAGACAGAGACTGAAGTCAAGGAGTCCCATTAAAATATGAGACCTGAAGACAGAGGCAAACCTTCCCTTCAGGAGCCTGTCTCCAGCAGCTTAGTCTGAAGATAGACTCCAGAAACACTTGAAAGGTATGAACAAGGTTATAGTAGCCCAGGCTATACCAAGGTTTCCGAATAGACAAACTGACTTCCTTTCAGGTGATGAATGAGACATTTGTAATAGGGACATGAATTGGTATGCTTGCAGAGCAGAGGAGAACAGGACATTTGCCTGCAGGGTTATAACCTGGCCTTGCTAAAGGGTTGAGCAACATGAAGTCACTGGTATCTGTGGAGAAAAAAAAAAAAAAGGAAGAAAGTAGAATAGAGCACAAAGATGCTTCGCCCTTGTTGAAAGAAGGCCACTTATTCAAATGACCCTCAAATGCAGTGTAATGTGCTCCAAAGAGCCAACGGTCTTATTACTTTGCTGTGAGAATAGGGTACATGCTGCAGTTATGGTCCTTGTAAAGGAACCTTAGAATGTACATTATTTATAACTTCCTTGTTCTTAATTCTGTTATGTTTGTGCAATGACAGCTACAATGTAATTGCTTGTTCTGCACAGGTGCCATAAAATGATACTCTACAGTCCTACTCAGTTGGCTTGCTATTTCCACAAGGTGTTGTATCCCTTATGCACCATTTTTATTGTGATGTCTTTATCATTTAATAGATGAAGAATCAAACCCTGAAAGTGGAAGTGGAATAATTAGCTCAAACTAGCTTAGTAGAATCTGGGGTTGACCAGCTCTCTCTGATTTCAAAGGCCATGCTGGTGATTGTATTTTTAATGTTTCTGAGAGGACATATGGGAAAAGTTTAGTTATCAGTTGACACTACTGGATGGTGACAGAGTCCAGTGACAGGTTCTTCAGTCATTGGAGTCCTGTCCTCGAAGTAGATAATGGAGTCTCAGCCCATTTTATGCCATTTTCACTCTGCAGCAGAGAGCCATGAGGTCCTGCTGTGTTATTCTCCCTGTGATGACTTATTGTCCTGCCACATGCATAAAAGCAACTGGCTCTGTGAGTTCAAGGCCAGCCTGGGCTACAGAGCAAGATCCAGGACAGGCACCAAAACTACACAGAGAAACTCTGTCTCAAAAAAAAAAAAAAAAAAGAAAGAAAGAAAAGCAACTGGCCATAAATTGATAGCCCTAAAATTGAAAGCCAAACTAAACTTTTCCATTAATAAGGTGATTCTATCAAGTGCATGTTAAAATAGCAGAAAATTGATAGACACACAAACAAATGCTGTGAATATCGCTCTGTATGTTGTGAATGTGTGTTGCTCTGATTGGTTGATAAATAAAATGCTGATTGGCCAGGAGCCAGGCAGGAAGTATAGGTGGGATAAACAGACAAGGAGAATTCTGGGTAGAGGAAGGCTGAATCATGAGACACTGCCAGCCTCTGCCGCTGTGATGAGAAGCAAGATGTAAAGATACTGGTAAGCCACAAGCCACGTGGCAAGGTACAGATTTATAGAAATGGGTTAATTTAAGATGTAAGATCTAGCTAGCAAGAAGCCTGAGCCATTAGGGCATACAGTTTAATTAATACAAGCCTCTGTGTGTTTACTTGGGTCCAAGCGGCTGCAGGACTGGTGGGTGAGAGAGATTTGTCCTGACTGTGCATCAGGTAGGACACAGGAAAACTTCAGCTACACACAGACTTGATGGAGGTAGTCTTCAATGGAGTCTCTGTATTGGAGCACCCTGGCACTGTGAAGTTAGCCCTGCAGGCAGTACATTTTTGCAGTGACTGAAATGTCAGTCATTGACCTTATTTGGTTGGAGATGATCAGTTGTTAGAATTATCACTACGTTTTTCCTAAGTTTTTTGAGGGGAGATGATTCAGTTGGTAAAGTGCCTGCTGAGCACACACAGGGACCAGCACTGAGGTTATCAAGCAGGATGGCAGCGTTAGTCTGAGATCTCAGTGATGTGTAGTTTGGGGACAGGTAGATCCCTGGAGTCCCCTGGCCAGCCAGTCTAGATAAAAGGGGGAACTTCAAGTTCAGTGAACGCTCCCATCTCAAAAAAGATGAAAAGCAATTGAAGAAGAAACCTGACAGAGACCTCTGGCCTTCATACCACACATGCATGTACACCTGAATGTATCCGTGCACACTCATACAAACATGCACCATACACACACAACCCCCGCCCCCAACACACACATTGAAAACAAGCTTTGTAATTTATTTAATGTCTCTTGAGTTTGAGAATCTGAATGGGTGTGCTGACAGTCTTGGAAAACAGAGCCAGGTTCAGATACTCTTGGCTAGATTACATTACATGTGTGAGAGCACAGTGTTCCTATATGGATTGATGCTGTCCCTCTGAAGACCAGGATGCAGTGTTCCCTGGGGAGCACAAGTGCCTTGAGAATGCCAAGTGAAACCTGGGAACAAGAGTCACAGTTGGCTCTCTGATTCATATTCACCAGTGCCCCATAGGCCAAAGCTGGTCACATGGCTATCCCAGTCACAAAGAGTATAGGAAACACCCACCTCCCTGCAGACAACTGGAAATATCACTTAACATGGACATTACCCTGTGAAAGCCACACTACAATGTCATGGGCACATGAAGGGGAGAACTTGAGATCACTTAACGAATAACTTTACTTAGTCCTTTTACAAGTATGTGGTATTTAAACAATGTGGACGGCCAGGCAAAAATTTGACAATATGCCACAGAAGTCATTTATTACTAAGGAACATAAACCCACTATCTGAAGAAGGCCTGTCTTGGTGTCAAATGCCTATCAACTTTAAACAGAAGAACAGCCATGGGCTGCCAGTCATTACTCAGGATTTTTTAAATTTCCGTTTTGAATTTGAAGATAGGGTATGCCTATGGAGCCTCCAATGCCTCACACTCATAGTCCTGCCTCTGTCTTCTGGTTCCTGTTGGATTATAGTCAGATTATAGGTACACCTTACCACCCTTAGCTTATAAATTCACCTTTTAATTGGAAAGGTGAATGGAAAATTGGATTTTCTACCCCTCCCTCCCTTCCTCCCTCCCTCCCTCCCTCCCTCCCTCCCTCCCTCCCCTCCTCCTCCTCCTCCTCCTCCTCCTCCTCTTCTTCTTCTTCTTCTCTCTCTCACACACACACATACTCTCTCACACATGCAGTCTCTCTCTCTCTCACATACACACAGGCACACACACACTACACACACACACACACACAGGCACACACACACACTCCACACACACAGGTATACACACACACACACACACACACACACACACACACACTCCATACACACACACAATTTAGAAAAAGCCAGTTTTTTTAAGCAAAGACATGTCCCCTTTGGAGCAAAAGTAATTGTTAAAAACCATGGTAGACAGCTGCTCCAGCAGATGAGATGCCATGAGAAGAGAGATGCTGTGTCACATGGGAACGTCCGGGATTTCTTTCCAGACTCCCCTCCACATTCCCTTTGTGGTTCCGGGACTGGACATTCCCCTGCCATGTCTCCTTTGCTTCTCTTCTCCACAGAGCTCTTGACTGCTGTCAGGCTTGATTCCCTCTGTAACAATGAACTTGCTGTATCTGGCCTCAGAAACTGAGGCCCAATTCATACCTTTGCCAGAGAGGTGAACAATGCTGTTTTCACCTCCCCACATGATGGGACTTTGCAAGCCTGTGTCAGCACGGTTTCCCCCTGTGTGATGTCTTTCCTTACTGTCTACATTTTCATAAACAGAAAATTGTTCTCAACATGGAAAATAAGTAAAAAGTTTCCACTGGATGTAGAGAAAGTTTGAAATACTAATGTGTTTCTTCCCATATAACCATGGAAAACTATATAAATAATTATTTACAGTGGAACAGCTTTCCTTACTTCAAATCAGAAATGTTCCCAGCCCTAAATTTTAAGTATACAAAGCAGTCTCAAATTTCAAGGGTCTCAACTGAATTGGTTAAGTTCTTAGAACTGATCTTTAGCAAGCATTAGCTTTGAGATGTAAGGTCCTTAAGTCAAATATATTCAATAATTATGGCCAGAAGATCATGATATAATCTGTTTTTTTGTGAACCACTCAGAATCAGTTATGAAACTGTGCTAAATGTATTTCCTTCAAGTGAGTTTCCAGAAGTTAGTTACTAAATTCCAATCCACAAGTGGCAAGTTTGCAGTATGACTAATTTCTGCCTATTGTAGAATATTATTTTAAGATGTGTTACTTTTGTTTATGCTGAGTTTGTTTAATTCTGTGAAGCTGTATTACTGTGCCTGTCTGAAACACCTGATGGTCTAATAAAGAGCTCAGCGGCCAACAGCAAAGCAAGAGAGAGAAATAGATGGGGCTGGCAGGCAGGAGAATAAATAGAAGGAGAAATCTAGGAGGGGAGAAGTAGCCAGAGAAGGAGGAGGACTCCAGAGGCCAGCCACCCAGCTACATAGCAAGCCACAGAGTAAGAGTAAGATTTACTGAAGAGAACAGGAAAAACCCAGAGGCAAAAGATAGATGGGATACTTTAAAGTTAAGGAAAGCTGGCGGAAGCTAAGGCCAGACATTTATAATTAAGAATTAGCCTCTCTGTGTGTGACTTATTGGGAGCTGGGTGGTGGGCCCCCAAAAGAGTAAATGAGCAAAAACAAAGAACATCTGCCTTGAGAGGAAGGAAGTGCCTGAGATTGAGTCTGGGCATATAACCTCCAATCTGATGTCACAGCTCATAGCTATTCATGAGCTCACAGAAGGGTCCCAGGACAGAAAACCACTGATGTTCCAGAAAGAGATCATCAAACCACTCAAGGTTTGAGACATGAGTCTCTGGCGGAGGCTGTTAGCTTGTGACCACTGCATGAGACACAATGTCTTGGGCTTCTCTGCCTGTTCAGAGCTTCCCATGAACTTCTGTCACACCCTGCTGTTCAGTGTCCTAATTATCCTTGTAAAACCTTGAACTTTCAGCCAAACTATTAGTCAAACAGCCTGTGGTTTCCTGTTTCCATGGAAAATGACCAGGCCCATTGCTCAGAGTTCTGTCTGCACAGTGGCTTTACTTTCACCTCTGTTCCTAGGGAGCTGATCCAAAATGAGGCCATAGGGCTGTGGAAGTCCTCTTTCAGGAATGTCTGGATACCACACAAAACTATCCATCAATGAACCAAATGAGCTTTTAAATTCAGTCACAAAGTCCATTCATGTCATGGGTGTAGACTCCATGTAAGTATGAGGGAAGTGTAATATAAACAGGGAATGTAGGAATAGACCATAGATAACTCACCTGTTCCCCTGGATATCCTGGAGGCCACCATTACAACACATTTTCATTTTCTGATGAAGTTGCAGGCTCAGTCTTGTATGTCTTGGTTGATCAAACAATGACCTAGTTTGAGATTAGCAGTTCAGATCATATGGTGAGTTGGGTCAAAGGTCATAGGTAAAACTCAATCACAACCTAATATTTATTCATTAACAGGGGTATTATTTTCTATGGAGGATGACACATACTCTAAACCCTAAACATCTGTATTGTGGTTTACTTTGAAGAATTTGCAGAGGGCACCAAATGAAAGCCTTACCTGTAACTAATGCTTCAAGTATTGTTCAATCTATTTACCATACAATTCAACTGGGATCTCAGAGCTTCCTCGGGGAGGGTTGGAATAGCATGCACAAATGAGTTATATATGGCTTCCTAACCCCACCTGGTTCCAATAGATATTATATCTTTATCTTAGTGTTAGAAGAAGCCATGTGAAGCAATTTATTTTCCACTATGGGAGAAATTTCTCTGAAGTGGCAGACTCTTGAGTTCTTTTGGAATTTATTGCCTACCCTCTGGCATTCAAGTGTATTAATAAAGCTTGTAGATTGGTTGCTATCTCCTGCTTATCAGAGCCAATCAGTGAAATTTCATTAATGTAATGGATCAGCATGATTCCCTTGGAAAGTGCAGGAAGCAGGGTCCCTGAAGAATGGATGATGACATGGTGCTGAGAACTGATAACAGCCCAGAGATAGGATGGACAGAATGCATTGCTGGCCATGCCAGCTGAAAACAAATGACTCCTGATGGCCTTTGCTGCCAGCTGGAGAAAAACAAAGCGCTTTGCCAGATCGATAGTCGCACGGCAGGTTCCAGAGAACAAGCTGGTCTGGTCCTGCAATGAAACCCCATTAAAGCAGAGGCAGCAACTGCTTGATAATGCTTATGATAACCCAGTCATTGACTGAGATCCATCTGTCTTCTGTGAAGGCCGAGCAAGGGAATATGGAACCTTTTCTCAGTGGGTTTACATTAATCAATGCAGCCTCCTCCACCTTTATGTTCCTTCAACTTTGATCCTGCATTCTCATGACACATTACTCATATGCCACAGTTCCATGCACATCCCACAGGTCTCTGCCAATGGAAATTAGCACAATCATGCATTCTTCTGGTATGCATTGACTTCTCTGAGTCATACTTTGAATTTCTTGGTGTGTGTGTGGGGGGACTTGTTGAAATGTGACTTCAGAAGTCAGGAGTGTAGGAGTAAGTTTTGAGTAGGAGAATTATTTTTAGGGAAGAAATCTACATCAGGAGAGGAGACACCATTGCTCCTTCAGACATGGAGAGACTATTGTAGTCAAGGAAGGAAGGGCTTCTTCTGTAGGCAAGGAGTTTCAAGGTTCAAAAATTGCAAATTTCATTGCAGTTACCACTGGGTGGAAAAAGAAAGGGGAACAGAGGGAGCCCCCTTGCACAAATGTCAGTCTGTCTGTCCCTCCACCTCTCTCTGCTTCCTGGTCACTATGGTGTGAGCTGCTTTGCTCTGTGCTGCTTCGGCATGGTGACTGGAATCTCTGAAGCCACGGCCCCAGTACTTCCATCCTTTCTGAAGGCGTTCTCATTGTTTTCTGTCACTGTGACAAAATTCTGACTAGCACACTAATCAATGTGTGGACTTTAACAAAAGACTGTATATGATAACAAAAATTGGACTTTGTTGTAATTTAGTGACATACAGACTCTGTTCTTGTTTACCTGAAGTCATTCTCATCTTTCCTGGACACTACATCCATTTCTTTATTTACCCATTTGAGTATTTAGTGGTTACCAGCTTTGAGTCAGGCAATGGATTAGGGAGCTCTTTAGATCAGAATTCCAATATGGGTTTCATTGAACTAAAAATCAAGTTATCCTCAGGGCTATTTTACTTTTTAGAAACTCCAAAGGAGTCTGTTTTGTTCACCATCATTGGTGAATCACTATTCTTTAACTTTCTTTCTTTCTTTCTTTCTTTCTTTCTTTCTTTCTTTCTTTCTTTCTTTCTTTCTTTCTTTCTTTCTTTCTTCCTTCCTTCCTTCCTTCCTTCCTTCCTTCCTTCCTTCCTTCCTCTCTCTCTCTCTCTCTCTCTCTCTCTCTCTCTCTCTCTCTCTCTCTCTTTCTTTCTTTCTCTCTTTCTTTCTTCCTGACATAACAAGTCTCACACTATAGTCCAGGCTGCATTGAAACCAGCCTGTGTAGCCTAGGCTGCTATCAAATGTGTGATAATCCCCATGTCTCAACCTCCTGAGTGTTGAGAATACAGGCCTGAGCTTCCACATCTAGCTTATTCTTCAACTTTAAAGAGAGCAGTGGTGGCCGGGCGGTGGTGGCGCACGCCTTTAATCCCAGCACTCGGGAGGCAGAGCCAGGCGGATCTCTGTGAGTTCGAGGCCAGCTTGGGCTACCAAGTGAGTTCCAGGAAAGGCGCAAAGCTACATAGAGAAACCCTGTCTCGAAAAACCAAAAAAAAAAAAAAAAAAAAAAAAAAAAAGAGAGAGCAGTGGTGAATTTTTGTTACATTCTTTTATCATTGCTCATTGCCCTCCCCACTTTATGACTTTTGCTTTTCATTAGCTAGCAGGTGCATTCAACATCTAGGGAGCAATAGAAATTTTCTGGCATATGAAGAAATCACCTTCACTATAGGACTTCTCAAACATGGCAGCTGGTATCTTCAAAGTCAACAAGAAGTCATTTTTTATGATATAAAACAACCTTGAGACAACTCTAAGAATTTGATGATGAGGTTAACTTGAGTGTAACCTAAATGCTTAATCAGCGGCCACAGCAAGACAAGCTGCTGGCATTAACTGAAAGAAATTAGGAGTCAAAAAGAAATGCAAGAAGGCTGTGGTAGCTGGGTTTCCCATGATGCAATTATAGATGTAATCATCTGTGAGCATGTGCTTCTCTTCAAGACAAGAGAAGAATAACCTGAAGGGAGGCAGAGACCATATAGGCTGTCTCCTTGGTCAAGAGTTGGAACTATTGTTTTGCTCTCAGCAAACCAGATGGCCTCTTTCCAGAGTCGTGGATGTAGAGCAGCCCATCAGAAGAAGCCCGAGAGTGGGAGAGCAGGGGCAGGGAGCACCCCTTGAGAGCCGGGGAGAGAACATTGAATGAACCAATCACTCATATTTCTTAGAATCTCATGACACTTACCTTGCTGTTTTGGACTTTCCTGTGACCCAGCATTCCTTCTAGCATCCTATTTCTCTCTTTTGTAATAGGAATCTCTATTCTATGCTTAACCCTCTATTTTGGAAACAATTTGCACATTTCCACAAATATAGAGAGGAGATGTATTCTACCTTGAGTCTAATCAATGAGCCTCAAATTTGTAATTGTAGTTTATCTGCCATACAGCCTATGTTTTATCATAACTTGGGTTGGGACATTCTGAAATGATCAAGAACTGATAATTTGAACTTTTATGTATTTATGTATTTGCTGTGTTTTAAAGAATTTATTTAAACCATTAATAGAAACAGTGTGGTAGCCCATGCCTTTAATCTTAGTGCTGGTTGGGGGATGGCTGCTGTTGGTAGGAAGATATCTGTAAGTTTTGACACTTACCTGATCTATATAGAGATTTCCAGGCCAGACGGGGATACAGAATTAGCCCTGTCTCAAAATAAAAAACAGAACAACAACAATAAAACCTATAGATAGAATATTAAATTCCCTTTACAATCATTTTTAGAAATTTAATAATATCTCTCCCTGCTATGGACTGAAAGTTTTACTCTCTTTGGCATCCAAGTATATTCAAAAGGTAATCACCAATGTGATGGATGTGTGGGAAGTGATTATGTTGTGAAGGTATAGACCCATGTATGGAATTAGTATCCTTATACGAGACATCCTGTGAGAATATAGATAGAAGGCATCATCTATGAATAAGAAAGTCAGCTCCAGACACTACATCTACTTGCTTCTTAGTTTTGAGACTTCCAGCCACTAGAACTGTGAGAAATAAATCTCCATCATTTGCAAATGACCTAGTTTAGAGCATGTTGATATACTAGCTCTGCTGGACTGAGATAGTCCTCTGTCAGAATGGTGTATGATAAAGGAAAATAGGAAACAAAATGCAGGACATTTCTTCAGTGAAACTGAGATGTACTTCAAAATCCAGAACATAAAGAAAGGGATCAGTCTCAGAGCTATGGCGTGTGAAATGACAGAAAGGATGACCATGACTGCAAAGCTTAGCAGGCACTGATGAAGACCCCTGAGTGCGCTCACAGGACAAGTTGCAGACTTCTCTTCTTCCGGACTCCTTACCCTAGGAACCGCAGTTCACTTTCCTCTCCTGTCAGTCTTATTATTTCATTGATTGACTTATTCATTCATTTTGAAGCAGGGACTCCAGTAGCCTGGCTTTGAACTAGCTTTGCACTCCATTTTCCTGCTTGTCTTGGCTCTTTGGTGCTGGGATCAAATGATCTATTCAGCTGGACCTGTATCTCTCACCCCTTTGAGTAGACTAGTCTACTCCCCTCAGAACCCTCAACTTCTTTATATTACTTTTTCCTCTCTTCTTCTGGCTCATTTTAGTCTTCCTTTTTTCTAAGAAGCAAACAACATTTTCTTGTTGTCTACAGGAAGCTCATTTGACCAGTATTGACCAGTGAGTAGGCATCACCTTAGAGAGCAGGATGGAAAACATTGCCAGCAAATGGGCCCAGGAAACAAGAGATGTCACTATCCTAATATCTGAAAAATAGATTCCAAATCAAAATTAATCAGAAGAGATAAGAAGGATATTTTACTCTGATCAAGGGAACAAATAACCAGGAAGACATATGTCCTGCACACACACACACACACACACACACACACACACACACACATACACACACACACATACATGCACACATATATATGCTCACTTAAGTCTGGCTTACCCCATTTCATAAACAATATACTATTTGGACTTCAAGATACAGATTAATCACAACTCAGTAATAGACAGTGATTTTAGCACCCCATTTTTTCCAATTGACAGGTCATCTGAACAAAAACTAATCATCTACATTAGAAGTAAATGACATTGTACATCAAATGAACCTAACATATCTACAGAATATTCCACTCAAACACCAAAGAAGGTAGATACATCTGCTCAAAAGCCAATGAATGTTTCTCTAAAGCAGAGCCAACATGAGAACACAGAAAAATATCAACAAATACGGAAAATTGAAATAACTCAGCATATCCCATCCAGCCACAATGCAACAAACCTCAAAATCAACAACAAACTAATCTGGAAATGATACAAACTCATGGAGATTAAACAACACAACACTGGATGATGAATGTCTCTGAGTAGTTTCAGCATGTAGCTATAGGTTGGCTTATGGAGGAATTTGTTATTTATTAAAAGAGTTTATCCTAGCCGGGTGGTGGTGGTGCACGCCTTTAATCCTAGCATTCAGGAGGCAGAAGCGGGCAGATCTCTGTGAGTTCGAGGCCAGCCTGGTCTACAGAGTGAGATCCAGGAAAGGTGCAAAGCTACACAGAGAAACCCTGTCTCAAAAAACGGAAAAAAAGGAAGAGTTTATCCTAAAGTTTGACTAATCCAAGAAGTTCTGTGAACTTGGAAAAAAAGCATCAGAAATTTCCTGAGACATTATTCCAGTTTTCTGGTTCTAGGTTAGTTGTAAATTCCTTCTAGAAGAATAAAATTGAAATGAAGAAGGGGGAGAAGGAGGAGGAGGAGGAAGAAGAAGAGGAGGAAGAGGAAGAGGAGAAGGAGGAAAAGAAGAAGAGGAAGAGGAGGAGGAGGAAGAGGAAGAAGAAGAGGAAGAAGAAGAATCAGAATCAGTAAAGAAACAAAGAGAACAAGAAGGTGGAAAAAAGGAAGACAACAGGGAAATGCCTGCCCTGTACTGCATGGTGTCGACCAAGAGAGCTTCAGCATTCTGCAGAAGGATGCTTCCTTCACTGGCACTTCTGTGGATGTCCTGGTGATCTACCATGGACCTAATGTCTAGGTGTTCTATGCCATCTTGCCTACATTGAAAATAGGAATAAAAGGATAATTTCAGCACTTAGATAAGATTTTTTAGAAGATAAATTCATTATGAGATTAATTTACATTCAGCCTTAACATATTTAAAGTATCTTGAAAAGATATGTTAAGTATAGAATTAAAAAAGTAGAATCACCTAGAATAGTATAGTAAAGCAGCATTTGGATGGTGGAGCTTTTGGCTTAAGAAAATATCCACTGTGTTACAGCATTCTTTAGGAGTATTTCATAAACAGTTTTATAGCAAATGGAAAAAGCAATGAGTGAATGATGAGAAAAAGAAATGATGTGTTCTTTACAAGTAACTTCCACTAGAAATCAAGTTCAGGTGTTAAAACTTTATTGGATCTTATGGCTAGGATTACATTTGATATTCATGTGCATTAATTTGTGTTTGTTAATTATTAGAACTTAATGAGATTCTTCTGAAATAATATTGAAAGTTTTCATTTTACAGTCAGTCCTTTCAGGCTTGCTTTATTTTTATTTTATTTTATTTTTTTAGTTTTTCATTATTAAACAAGAGGTAAACTAACCCTTCAAATTATTTCTTTCTACTTGTTGCATTATAATTATTAAAGATTATTTCTTTTTCCCTATTGCTAGTAGCATTTTATCCTCTAGACAACCAGATTTAGACATGATTTTATTACAGTTACAATTGCATGTCAAGCACTAGGTATACTTGGCAAATGGGAAGAGTTATCATTTATGCATATTAAGCAATTTATGTTTTCAATCACTTATAGAGGTATACACTCTAGCATATATTATTTTTATAAGAAATTTCATTTATTCTTTACAATAGTTGTTTAAGCTAATTAATTGGCTTTCTGTTGTTTTGAGACAAGATCTTACATAACTAAGGCTGATCCCCAAATCTAAATCCTCCAGCCTCCACCTTCAAGTGCCAGGATTGTGTGAATGTGCCAGCATAACCAGTTATTACAGCCTGTTAAGGTATACATCATTATCATTATTTCACAGATGAATAAATGATTAGGATGAGTCACTTGGATGATAAATACAGATAGTTTCAAAAGCCAAGTTAAAGGGTCTCTGCTTTCCCATACCATATTTTTAAAGAACATGAAGAAATAAAATTACACATACTTTACCAGGCAAGTCCTGATATGCAAAACCCAATTCCTTTAGCGGTTCTGGCTTTTAACTCCCTTTGTTCCACAACAGCTGCTTCTTTTTCAAGCTATTTATTTCTTTTTTCTCTGTAGAGACCTTAATTATCTTTCTTCTTCCACCTTGGGTTGATTAGAAGCTGAAATGAATAAGGCAAAAGAAGGAAAGCATCTGAAGAGAATTAGTTTCTCATCCAAGCAAAACATGTTTGGAGAGCAATATACTTTTTTTTTTTTTATTTTATTTTCCATCACAGGCAATTTATTTTGTTCTATTCATTTACAGTTAATACAGAAAATACTTGGAAACATTTCCATATAATGTTTGACAGAGAAATCATCAAATAGAAGTATTCAATGTTGACAGGAGGCAGTACATTTATAATTTATAACCCCAAATGTATTTATATATTAGAAATGGAAAGATCTACAAATGAAATTATGAAGGTTCACCAAAGTCATTTAATCTGTCAGTTTCTCATTCATTTTTATGTCTTAGTAATATTCTATTGTATGAATAAGCCACATTTTATTTCTCTCCAGTATTTGATAGCTATTTGAGTTGTTTTAACTTTTTTACTATTAGCAACATACTGCTATAAACTTTCATGTACATGTTTCATAGGTGCACATTTTCAGTAGTTTGAGGATATATTCCTAAGGGTAGAATTGTTGAGTAACAGAGTAACAATGTTTTGCATTTTGACCAACCACCAAACTGTTTTGCCAAAGTGGCACATATACTTAATAAAATAACTCTTGCACACTATGAGAAAAGCTTACAACTACCAAAATAGCAGAAAGATGGCTGAGCAGTTGGAGATTACACACCATACACACACACACACACACACACACACACACACACACACACACTGCAAAATGTACATATATATGTGAAATGTACATTATATACTATCATTTTATATATTATACAATGTATATAACTACACACAAAATGATTACATTTTTGTTTTTATTATATATTTCATTGGGAAAACTGAGGTTATTCTATCGATTTTGTGATAATTGGAAATATCCTCTTTAAGGCCTGTCGAATGCCAGCTGCACACTGACATTTAAGCATGTTCTCTTATATACCAGCTAGCCTGACTTCAAAACAGAGGAGACTGAATGACATATCTTGAGAAGAACCCCTGTCAGTGGTTCTAATAGGTGGAATAGTAGGCCGTTGACCACAGAACAGAAGATAAAATTGAACAGAATGGTTGCGACCATAGACAGTATGCTCTAGGTCGCAAGTGTTGACCAATAATCTTGAGTATAGATAAACCATTGTGGCCCAGTGAAAGAGGGATCTCTGGAGTCAAGCTGCCTTGAGAAGATTTCTTAAGTTTTGTAGGTGTGAACTCTTTTTCTAAAGCTGGGCTAGGGATAAAGGCTGTGAGGATGAAATAAGCTAATTTATGTTAAGACTCAGGATGGTGCCAGGCATGTAACAGATGCCTAATAAGTAGTAGCCACATCCATTAAGTGCAGAAGGAAGTAGTGCAGGAGAAGCAGTTCTATGAAGCAATAAGCAGGAGAACGCCTTTGCCAGAGCTGTGGAATCTTTGCAGTGCCCAAACACCGGCCCCTACCACACAGAGTCACCGAGCAGATTAAAGATGCGAGGATGTGTAAGCCATTGATGGCTCAGGGTATTAAGTTCCTTTAAAACCTGTCCACTTTGTGGGCTATAATTAGCTAAAAGAGAAATGCTTTTTCAAAGGAATATCCACTGTGCTAGTTTATAAACAAAATTTGTCACTTTGGGAGTATTTTAGGTAGTTGGAAGTAGTTACGCGCACACAGTCACTCACTGCCCTGTTTCCTCAGTGGTGCTCTGTAGAGGGTAACTGGATTCAACTGTAAATGAAATCTGACTCATGAGGTGTGTTGATACTTGATTATACCTTCTGGCAAAACTGAGAATTGATTTGTGTTCCCATGACCTGTGCTTATGAGACATTTGGAGTGATATGTTTACTAAATCTCTGTCCGTCGGCCCGCTTTGTCATTAGCAGCTCCTATTCATAAATGCTGCTCATGCTGCGTACTGAAACCATCTTCCTGTAAGTGTGATGTGAAATACAAAGCACACCACTTGGCCTCCTGCCGTCGTTTAAAACCATCGCTTTTCAGAAATTGGGGTGACAGATCTTGGACCTATCTGGTTGCCTGATTTTTCAGCTTTCTGCTGTAAGACAGCAGCAGCACAGGACACTTTCACGGGAAGCTCAACTTCATCTGCTCATTTTGCACTGGATATTGTAGACAGCACATATTCTGATGCTTGTCTTCCACGTGTTTGAATATTTTCTACCTTCATTTAAAATATAAATCTTATGTTCAGAAACATTCATCTTTCTGAAACCTTAGGTAAGGTCACACCTTGAAAGGAAGGACGAGACTTTGATAAGAACTAAGAACTTGACCATACCACCATGCACACAGCTTCAGCCATCTGTAGCAGGCTTACTGGAATACAGCGGCTCTGGGTTCATCCGCCTTTCTCTCAGACTCGATTCACTATGCAGTCACATTTAAAGGTCATGCCTTCCTCTTCTCCAGTTGCCCATTGCTCCTCAGAGAATCTAATTGCCTGCCTGCTGTCTCTTCCTTCTGGTTCTTTCTTCCAAGCCCCCCGGCTTTGTTGAACTTCCTGTGCTCTCAGGAGCATTCACACTGTGTGGGTTGTTCCACAAAACTGTTCAGTGTTGTATTAGCAAGAGTTCCTTCTGCCCACCCTGTATACAATATGAAGGCCCTGACACCAGCAGGATCTCCCTCCTGTATTAAGAGCTTTGCTTTTACAAATTGCATTCCCACCCTATTTCATGGTTTACATTGATTCATTTGTTTAATTTCCTTTCCTATTATAGAATAAATTCTCCAAAGGCAAGGATTATGTTTTATTAGATATTATATTCTCAGTCATTAGAATGGTACTGAGCAAACAATAAGTAATAAATATGTATTTCCCAATGAATGATTGATATCTACTTGTTCCTGATCCTAAATGGGAGAATGGAGTAAATTGTTTCTTTGTGATTAATTTCTCACAATGAGATGCAGCTAATCGCTATGTACCCACCAGCACTTAGAAGGACAATGTCTATGGGTGAACAACAGAATCTTTTTATGTCTTTCAGTTATCATTCCCATAGGAGCTGAGAGGGGGAAAATTTGCAGCATATACTAACACTGAAAATGATGCTCACATGGGCTGAGTAGAGGGGGGAGGTGGGAAAGTATGGTTAAGAGGATGAGCACCTGAGTTAGACCCCTGGCACCACTGACTGCTGGGCATGGTGGCCCACGCCTGTAATCCTGGCACTGGGGAGGTAGAGGCAAGTGGGTCCTGGAGTTCAGAGATCAGATGATCCTGCAGAATTGTTGAGGTATAGGTCACAGTGAAGACCATGCCTGAAAAAATGCTGATGACTCCTAAGTCAGGCTGATCTCTGGCCTCCACATATGCAAGTGTGCCCCCACACACACATACATGTGTACACACACACACACTCAGCTTACACTTTGACTTAATAATCTCCTTTCTCTAGATGGTTCTATGCAAAACCAAAACACCTCCCAAACTGCTACCATAGCAAAGGGAGGCACGTATAGGAGTTGCTGCTGTTACAATGTGTGTTGTGCAATGATTGGAGAAATGATGGGCACTGTACTGTGATGTGCTATACACACTTTAAAATGAATAGAGAAAATGAACACCCCGAGGAGCACATGTGGAGAAACAGCTCTGTCTGTGTTAGTGTGGGACTTCACCCTACAGGCCACTGTTCTCTTTCCTCGGGGGAATGCAGTGCATCTCTGCTCTCCTTTTCTCATTTTTTCCCATTGTATAGTTTTCCCTTTTCCTTTTTCTCCACTCAAAATGCAGACCTCTAAACTAGCCATACAGTACGCTGAGGAAATGTGTTATTTACAATGCTTATCAAATGGAATTTCAAGTTCTTCTTGTTAATTCCCAAAGTCAGGCTGTAACACTGCACATTTCTCTGAGTAAGCAAAGAAGAAAACCCAAGCATTGCAGATTAGTCTGTTTGTGCACAGATCTACTTTGCTTTCTTCTGTGGGCCGTGATTGATAAGAACAAATGTGCCCGGCTGGTTTGTGCCCATTTCATTCTTTTATCTTCATGCTTTTTATGTGCTCGCATGTGTGTGGGTGTGGGCACGTGCATGCATATGTGTGTGTGTGTGTGTGTGTGTGTGTGTGTGTGTGTGTGTGTGTGTGTCGGGGTAGGAGGCCCATCTGTGTCTGTGCACATGAAGGCTAGTATCTTCCACTGTTGGCTCTCCAGCTTAGATTTCCAGACAGGGTCTTTTCATTGACTCTTATCTGTCCTGCTTTGCTCAACCAGGTAGGCACTGAGCCCCCAGGATCTGTTTTCCTTTGCTCTCTCAGCCCAGGCATTGCACATGTGTGCCAGGATACCAGGCTTTTACGTAGGTCGTGTGCATCCTATCTCAGACTAGCACAGCTCACAGTTTACCCCCTGAGCCATCTGCCTACCCCTTGTTTGTTACTGTGACATATACATAACAAAAATTTAGAAGGAGAAACTAGAGAGTGTGCGTGTCAAAAGAGCATATTCATATGGTAAGCCAGTCTGGAGATTATAGCCCAGACCACATGCTGCTCTTTGAACTTGCAAGAGTTCCAGAAGTATCGTTTGTCAATGATATGAAAACATCTTTCCCATCTCTCCATCATGTCTTAGAAGTTTTGTTATTGTTTCTAAGTGGGCATTCCCAGTTTTCTCAGAGATTTTTTTGTAAATGAAGTAATGACCTAGATTTTATTCTGAAATTACTCCATAATCTTTGGAGAAGTTATATATGAAATTAACTATATCTATAGCTCTAATATCTAGTTGCTACACTGGTAATGGTTTTATTTGTTACAGGGAGACAAAAAATCATTCTATCTATCATAGATATTTTTCAGTTAAAAAAATGCCTAAATCTCATTTTACTTTATTTTGTTAAGAACATTTTTTATGGAATCTACTCTATTAGTTGATTTTAAACTTATTATGTAATTTTGTATTTAATGGGTACAGTGTTATACATAAGATTTTTAGCATTTATTTCACATAATTGAAATTTCCTATAAGTTTTATATTTTCTCAAGCTCTAAAAACACCAAGTACTTTTCATCTCTAAGTCAGTGTCGTTAGAAACCTCACAAGCAGTGCCCTGCAGTTTTGGTCCTTTAGTGCCTTGACTACTCCAACATGAGAGGAGAATCCATGTTGCTCCCTAGGAAAGACACTCCTCCCCTTTGTGTGAATCACAGCCTATTGCTGAGACTGCAACTTCAATTCCAACAGTAGATGTTCAGGAATGGGTTGGCTCACTCAGTAGTTCTAACTCATACTGCTCTTTCGTAATGGCTGCATCATGTCAACTTCCTACCCATGGTTAACAAGGCTTCCGTTTTTTTCACATCCTAACCAACACTTTTCTTTTGAGTTTTATTTAAGAACATCTTGCCAGGTATAGGTTTTATCCCATGCTAGTTTTGGTTTGCATTTTTACGGAGATCAGTTATGCTCAGAGATTTTCAAACACTTGCTGTTCATCTACTTTTTTGGAGAGTTGTCTATTCAGAACTTAGACCATTTTCTTTTCACTGAGTTACTATGACTTTGATGTTGAGATCTACATGTCTTAGAAATAAACTTGGTGGCAAGTCAATATTTAAAAACATCTTCTATCCCATAGCTGCCTTTTCATTCTGATTATTTCCTTTTTTTCTATAGACACCTTCTTACTGCGCTGTAGCCTCACTTTTCTGCTTGGCTTATGTGGCCCATGCTTTTTCTGTTGTATCCATGGAATCATATCCAATGTCATAAAGTTTGCTTCTATGACTTTTACAGTTTCAGGTTTTATGGTTAAACTTTTGGTTCATTCAAATTTATTTTTTATGATAATACAAGAGAGGGGACCAGTTTTGTTCTTTGCACAATATCCAGTTTTCTCAGTATTACTGGTGAATAAATGTTTCTTTGCGGTCTGTCCTTAGCATCCTTGTTAACTATCCAGTGGTCAAATCTGTATGGGATGCTCTGGTCTCTCTGCTTCCTTCCAGCAGTTGATCTGTCTGCCTTTGTGCTGTAGTGTGCTTCTACAGTCAGGATGTGTTCATTTCCACGCTGTCATCTTGCTTACTCATCCCTGACTTCCTCCTCTCTTTCTTCCTCCCTCCCTTCCCACTTATTCATCCCCAACTTCCTCTTCTCTTCCTCCCTCCCTTCCTGCTTATTCATCCCCAACTTCCTCCCTCTCTTCCCACTTATTCATCCCTGACTTCCTCCTCTCTTCCTCTCTCCCTTCCCACTTATTCATCCCTGACTTCCTCCCCTCTTCCTCCCTCCCTTCCCACTTATTCATCCCCAAATTCCTCCTCTCTACCTCCCTCCCTTCCCACTTACACATCCCCAACTTCCTCCTCTCTTTCTTCCTCCCTTCCCTTTCCACTTATTCATCCCTGACTTCCTCCTTTCTTCCTCCTTCCCTTCCCTTCCCCACCTTCCTTTTTATTTATTTACATTGTCCTAAAGTTTAGAATTACTATATTATCAATAGAGTCAAGACACACTTCAGACACAGGTGGATTAAATTTTGTTTAATGAACTTCTATTACCTCATTAAATCTATTAAAGATTTTGTGACTTCTTATTTTACCAATTTCACTTGTACAAACAAGGGCTTGAATAATAGCTTATGCATGAGACAGCTTACTTGGTTGAGAGGCAGTGTTTCATTTGTAGCTCTTGTATTAACTCTGTTTGTGGAATGCCTTCTATCCCTTCTGGGTGATTTATTAGCTACAAATTTCAAGTGGATGACCCAGCCCAGGTGTCCGTACACAGTGCTCACAGACACCAAACGTCTTGTTTTTTTATGGCCCACAAAACAATAATCTTTTGATATTTTAGTGGCTGAAAGAATTCAAGACTTTAGTGAATTAATAATTTATAATAAATACAAAATTATTTTGTGATTTAATAAAATTATGTAAAATCAAATGTCAGTGTCATAATTCAGGTTTCCTGGGAACATAGTCATTTGTACAGGGTCTGTGGCTTCAATACTGAAAACCTACAGCATGGACCACATGTCTGTAAAACCTGACATCTACTGTTTGGCTCTTTACAGGTAACACTTGCCATGTCCTTACTTAGGCTCTGCTGTAAGAACAAGAAATTCAGGACAACTGCATAATTAGAAGTTGGTGTTTCCTATTGGCTGTAAGAATTGACTCCAGGGAAGTTAGAGTCCATTATAGAACATTTTGGGTTCTTTTGGCATGGAAGACTCATATTAAAATGAGCAAAGAAACGAAAGTGTTCAGCACGCACAGGCTATAAAACTTGGAAGCATTCACAAGGGAAACATAGGAAGGCGGAATTACCCACCTTCAGCTGGTAACTCTTTCCAGAATTTTAAAGGGTCTTTGCCACATGCCTTAGGATCCAAATAACATCCTAGAAAGTTACATATGGTAGTATATCATCTTTAAATATTTTCTAAATATTTCTTTCTTTCTTTCTTTCAGGTGGGGATCAAAGAGGAGCAGCATCAGAGCACACAGGTAGAGGTCAGACATGTGGGAGTCATTTTCTCCTTCCACTACATGGGTTCTGGGGAATCAAACTCAGGCTGTCATATTTGGCAGCAAGCACCCATAGCAGCTGAGATATTTCATTGGCCCCCAAGAGGTCTTTTATTTATCATTAAAGGCTTTGGCAGACAGATCACTATTACAAAAATATTTTAAATTTATCTTCTTTATTTCTATGTTGTCTTTTTCTGAGTTGCTGTCAATTATATTATATTATATTGGGTACAACAAACACATGGACTTTTTCTACTTTGATTATCATTGTCTTATTTAAATTATTATTAATAATTACTAATACATCAATGGTAATTATTTTTCAATGGAGACTATTTGTGTGAGGGGAAATATTTAAAATTCATTAAGTGAATTATTTTGGGGTAAGTGGAGAAAATGTAAAGTAGAAATACTTGGTAACATAGCAATGAATATTCTTTTTTTTTTTTTTTTTTTTTTTTTTTCGAGACAGGGTTTCTCTGTGTAGCTTTGTGCCTTTCCTGGAGCTCACTTGGTAGCCCAGGCTGGCCTCAAACTCACAGAGATCCGCCTGGCTCTGCCTCCCGAGTGCTGGGATTAAAGGCGTGCGCCACCACCGCCCGGCACGCAATGAATATTCTTTAATGACACAAAATATTACTCCAAGGTATGTCCTCATACAGTACTCATACATGTCCACACACATAGGCATGGCAACCATCATGGTAAGTAAGCTGGCTTCTAACAGAAATAAAGAGGTTGTGTTTATGGAAACAATAATCACCCAGCAAAGGGTTTTAAGCACCAGCATGGAGTCGACTAATGAACCAGCTGGTTGCAAGAATTGCTTCTAGGGAAAGAGGACAGTGAGTGACATAATTTAAGAAACCACATGTTTGGAAACTATTTGCAAAGCCAGTGGTTCATCTGGGAAGATTCAGATTGGCTCAGTTTTAAGAGGAATTTTACTGAATGCACTCAGGTATAAGAAAACTAAAATTAAGATCATAAAATTGCACTAACCTGGAAGCTGTGCTTCACAGGATGAAAGTACTGGTGTTTGCTGTCTATACTCTGGGGTCAAACTGAGTGTTAGTTAAGAGCTCATAGCACATGGCTGTTTCAGAAGCTGTTCCCACCACCCCACACCACCCCAACCACTTTATTAGTTGCAGCTATCATGAGCAAAAAGGAGACCAATGTCTGATTGACATTCTGGCTGGGGACTGTTTGGCTGAAAATATGCCATTGGTTGGAATGTCTCTAAAATGAAGCTTGTTCTGACTAATTCTGATCATGTTAAACACATCCCCAAATCTCCTGAGTAGTCATGGTCTTTATCAGACAGAGATAAGAGAAAATTAGTTTTAAAATATTCTGCAGTTTGTTTTTAAATATAGTTCTCATTTCCCCACTGATATTGATATCTCCTTGGGAGTAATAGTTATTGTTTTGCTTATTTCCAAAATTCATTGTACATGCCGGGTGAAGAGAAGGGGTTTATTTCTTTGGCTTATTTATTATTTATACTCTATTTGGTTTTAACCGAAAGATTTGAGCTGGCTTATAGTAGACTTAATAAAACCATTAAATAACGATTTTTACAGGAATAAAAAGGGCAGAAAAAATAACTCACCAGGAAATGCTCTTGCCGCCAAACCTGACTACCCGAGTTTGAATTCCCCAAAATCCACATGATGGAAGGGAAGAACTGACTCCCATAAACTGTCCTCTGACTACCACATGCATGCTGTGCCTCTCCCTCTCTCCCCTCAACAAAATAAATTTAAAATGTAATTAAAAAGCAAAAACGAGAACCATAATTTATGCCCAGATAATTATATTGTAAATTCTAGGGCATTTTGCCACCAAGTTTATCCCTGAACTTCATAGGGAAACAGCTCAAAGAGAACACAGTGATACTAGGTTCTAGTTAGAACTCCTGGGCGGAAGGGTCGGTTGTCTCCTGTAGGCTTCAAATCAATGTTGTGTGGTCGTGACCCGGTGTAAGTATGATTACCGGCATGGGTATTTTGCTTCTGATGAGTAAAAATTATACTCACTGTTGTCTTTCTTCCCTGTCTTTATGAGATGGACACTGCTTTTGTCTATGAAACATCAATTTGTGAGAAGCATCGGACACGAGGACATTTAGCTTGACTTTCTGATGGATGACTGGGGTGAAGCTTCCAACCGAGACAGCCCGCTGCTTCTTGGTCATTCATCTTCCTGTCTCATTAGACACCTGAATCGAGCAGGGAAGAGCCAAAGCGTCATGGTCCTCATAACGCTGAGAAGAAAAGTGTGAGAATTTAACTAAAGAAAGTGCATTTCCTCTATGTCTGTTTATGACACTACCTTACTAAAAACAGAAGCACAGGCATTAGTGTAAAATAGTCACCATGCCATTGAAGTGAATAAAATCTCAGACTATATATTTGCATAGAACAGTCTATAACAAAACAAGTGATCACTTTAGCAGGAGTCTATGTAAGATATTCTGATGGTCCTGTGTCAACCTGCATGGGCTAAAGGGCAGTCGGACTGGATAAAACATTGTTTCTAGATGTTTCTGTGGTGCTGTTTCAAAAGATTGGCCTTTCAATCTGTGGGTTGGTTGTCATCAAGAGGGAGGGTGTTACTGAGTGTGGCAAGGGCCTGAGAAAAACAAAACCCCAGGGAAGGGTGGGGTTTTCTCTCTTTTCATTCCTTAGCTGGGAATTCACTTCAATATCCATATCATGACTTTCAGCATCTTGGTTCTTCAAACTTTAGAACCGGCATCTTCTGATTTCTCAGCCCTTAAAATCAAGTGAGCTAAATAAACCCTGTAAATATTTACATCCCACCATTTTTTTCTCCTGAAGAAACTGAAGGGACAAAATCTGTTCATCCATTTACTTATAGCTTGGTAAGAAGCTGAAGTGTAGAAGTGTGACACAGTTAACCAAGGGATGTGCTTTTTGCCTTCTGACTACTTATGTAATTAAGCACTGAAGCCTAAGGGCTGGCCCATTCCTGTGGTGACTAATTTCTAACAGCAAGTGTTGATTCTGAGACAGCATAGTTCCCAGATTAATCCTGTATGCTTTTATCCTATAGTTCTTGATTGAGCAAATGAGGAGGCAGTTCAGTGCTTTAGATGCTGATGAGTCCCTAAAGTTCAAGTTCTTGGTATTCTGATTTAGATCAAGAGTTAGAAGATTCATAGAGAGCCACACAGCAGACATCCAGGCTTGGTGAGCCCTATGTCTGTGGTCCTGCTCTGTGACTTCAGCAGAGGAAGGGTTGTGTGGCAACAGGGGCTTCTGCTCCACATAGTTGCAGATATTGATGTTGATAGCAATCTTTGGAGATCCACTCGTCAGTACCATTTCATAGAAGGAAGCAGAGTAATGGATTGCTCCAGAGTAAAGAATTTAAACACTTCAATAGAACTTATTGTCATTGCACTAGACTTTATCAATCTGCTTGCTTTGGTGGCTTTTCTTCCCACATTCATTTTTAAATTAATAATTGGACTCTTTATTTAATAGACATTTGCTTGATGGTGGTCTTCTCTATAGAAAACAGTGTGATGCATTGAGGAAAGGTAAATGCCTTGCTTTCTTTTCTGGGATGAATTATCCATGATTTGCCTAATGTATTTGACTTGCTATTAGCTTGTTTAATTTAATGCATGAGGCGAAAGTCCTTCTGCCCACTGATTCCTCTAGTGCTTCATTGGCCTTAGCAGGATTGGAAGCTTGATGGGTTCACCTTCCCATCACTACTGTCATCATGCTGGGCCATCCAGAGCCTGTGTCATGGAGTCCCCATGAGTGACCATGGCTAGTCTAGTGCTTCATTCCAGCCTTTTATGACCAAGTCATTGTGACCTCTGCCTTCTTCCTTTTTAGTAGGGTCTTTTACTTCTTTTCTAGATCCACAGACAAATGTGGGAATGACCTCATTGGAAGGAATAGAAATCATAACATACAATTGGTACAGGAGATCCTAAATATCTATGAAGTAGCAAGAAAAATGTTTCCAGGTCACCTAAAGGTTGGGACAAGAACTCAGCAAATAGCAATGATGTAAAGATGACAAAAGCAAGTTTCCTGCTCTAGTGAGACCAGGGAAGCTCAGACTTCCAGCATGCATCCTCTAGAGGCACATTTAACCCTACCTGTGTGGATGATGTTTTAGAAATAGAAATATTCCCATCAGGGAAAGACATATTTCAGTGGTACAGTATTGGCCTAGAAATAGAAAGACTTCATATTTGTTCTCAGGTCACAGTCTCAATAAATAGCCCATGATGGCCTTGATCTTAGAATTCTCTTGTCTTGGCTTGTGAGGGTTGGAACGGTATAAGATCATCATATCTTGCTAAAAGACTTCAAATACTTTTTTGTTTCTCTAAGTTTCTTCATCTCTTCCCCTTTATCCAGCAATAGCCCAATAACCCTATGATGATCACACATATTTTACACTGTCAGTACAATGACACTTCATCGGACAGTTTCCTGAAGGAGGACCCCAGTGTGGTCAGGCAACAGAGACAGCCTTAAGGATCGCAGGACTACAGGCAGGGGAGATGACTCAGGAATAAAGTACTTGCCACACAGGCATGAGGGCCTGAGTTCAGATCCCTGGAAGTCACATGAAGCTGGGTATCATAGAGCGGGTCTGTAATTGCAGTGCTGCTACAGAGAGATGAGAGGTGGAGGGAAGAGATTCCTTAGAGGGTGTCAGAATATGCCACAGGGAACAAGAGACCTCAGACAAGGAGGAAAATGGGCACTGATGCTCCATGTGGCACACACATGTGTTGCTGGAGGGCTTTTCTCCAGGTTCCACCAAACTCCCGCAGTCTCACAATCCACGTATAAAATAATCATTCAGATGCTTATAATATTTATAAACTGTATGGCCGTGGCAGGCTTCTTGCTAACTGTTCTTATATCTTAAATTAACCCATTTTTATAAATCTATACCTTGCCACGTGGCTGGTGGCTTACCGGCGTCTTTACATGCTGCTTCTCTTGGTGGTGGCTGCAATGTCTCCCTCTCCTTTTTCCTGTTTCCCCAATTCTCCTCTCTCTTTGTCCCACCTATACTTCCTGCCTGGTCACTGGTCATCAGTGTTTTATTTATATAGAATAATATCCACAGCACACATGCCCACACTCACACAACCACAACCACACATATATGAACCTGTGCACAATACACACACGCTCACATACACACACACATACTCTCTCTCTCATACACACAGACACAGGCACACACACACACACAAAGAGAGAGAGAGAGAGAGAGAGAGAAAGAGAGAGAGAGAGAGACAGACAGACAGACAGACAGACAGACAGACAGACAGACAGACAGAGGAATATCAGTGCTACTCCTTACAGAAGCAGCCTGTGTTTTGCAAAAAGGATTTCACAATTCACAGAGCCAAAATTCTGGGTTTTTGAGGCACAAAATCCTCAGGTGTGTCACATGCGTTATAGGGAGCATGTTCTTATTCTGTTGCTATGATCCTGATATCTGGACTATCATACATTCCAAACATTGAAGATAAACTTCCAGATATGGCATGAATTTAAAGTGACCCTCATCCTGAAGTATTGCCTCATGGGTCCTCATACCTACCATAGGCTATACTTTGAAAA
Source organism: Peromyscus maniculatus bairdii (assembly GCF_049852395.1). NCBI lineage: Eukaryota > Metazoa > Chordata > Mammalia > Rodentia > Cricetidae > Peromyscus > Peromyscus maniculatus. The sequence goes on from NC_134856.1 coordinate 23,795,748, forward strand.
CATCAATCAGCCAGTCCCTTAGGGATGGCAAATGGTGACTGTTCTGGACAGTGTAGTATGTGGGATACTATAGTGTATCGTGTGTTTTTCTGTGACTATCCATCTTTGGATGGAAAGTACATCTGATTGTCTGACTTACCTGGATCTCACATAAGTATCTCAGAAATTGTATCCTCAGATGCTGGCAACTAGTGGATGAAAAGCTAAATCCAATCTTGTCACTGTTCTGTTGTTTTGACTATGCTGTGTCTCATGCAGGTTGGTGTGAGTTGATATAGTTTGTGGAGGTTTCAGAACCTGTCTAAAGCTGAGACAGGAGGGGCAGGCCTTTACAGCCATCCATGGTTCTGATTCTGGTTCTGGTTTGAGTTCTCTGCTTCCTGAGTCACCAAAACAAGAACCATCAGTGCCACAAGTCCCTGCAGTTGTGACAGAAGCACTCCAGCCTCCGAGGCCTCCTGTTCCCTTTTAGCATGGGATAATAAATTTCTGTTGTTGGGCGTCTTGTCACATCAATAAAAATAAAACTAATGCAGCTGTCTGTCTTGGTCAGGGTGAATTTTGTTTTTCTAGAATGGAAGAAGTTGGTTCTAAATACCTCATCACCAAGTGGCTGAGATTAATGACCTGGTTTCTACAGTGATGACCACATCAAAGCTTCAGCTAGATTCCATTTTAGCAAGTGTGGTGTTTTTTAGCAGCCATAGTTTGGGAGATAAGAAAGACTGAGGCAATGCAGTTTGGAGTGTTTAATTTATAGTATACAGTGAAAAGAGCATGATAGATTGTTTGCTTTCTCATAGGTTACTATTAGAATGGCAAGCTGTGAGATTAAAATAGATATAAGAGGAGAGAAGAATTGGATTGGATGGTAAAGACAGAAGTGGTATGTTTTTCTGAACCTATCCCCTAATTAATTTTTTGTAATATTGTAATTATAATTATATCTTAATAATTCAATTTAAAAATTTAAAAGCAATCCTTGAAAACTAGAAAGAAAAATGAAGATAAATTAAAATATGTAAATTCTGATAACAAAACCACTATTCAGGCAGGAATTGTTCCTATAATCATAAGATGCTGTGGGATGTTCTGTATGTTAAATGTGTTGCTCTGATTGATTAATAAATAAAATACTGATTGGCCAGTAGCCAGGCAGGAAGTATAGGCAGGACAAGCAGAGAAGAGAATTATGGGAACAGGAAGGCTGAGGCAGAGAGACACTGCCAGCCACCACCATAAAAAGCAAGATGTAAGGTACCTGTAAGCCATGAGCCACAACTTATAGATTATTAGAAATGGATTAATTTAAGATAGAATAACTAGATAGCAAGAAGGCTGCCTCGGCCATACAGTTTGTAAGCAATATAAGTCTCTGTGTGTTTACTCAGTTGGGTCTGAGTGGCTACGGGACTGGTGGGTGAGAGAGATTTGTCCTGACCGTGGGTCAGGCAGGACCAGAAAAACTCTAGCTACAAATGGTGCCCAATGGGTTGGCAAGAGTTTCCACCTAAAACCTGAGAAAAAGATTCTAAAACGCAGCTAAAAACAGCTTCCTAGTTGTCTCTCTCAAGTTGGTGGGTTCCTGGAGTGCATGTTTGACTGGCAGTATGGCGGGAATGAGGTGTCTACAAGTGGCACATTATACTGCATGGTAGATTAAGTCTTTGCTAGCACAAAAAAAAGAGGTTTCTGGGCTACACACTGCTTTGATAGAAGCATAGAACCACTGTTTCTAAGAGCTGATGGCTCCCAGAGCTGGCAGTGGCCCAGAGCTGGCAGTAAATGTACCACCGCCATGTTGGGAAGCTGCAGTGGGCAGAGCCACCAGCCAAAGCTGCTATTTTAGCCCTAGTAATGTTGCATTTTAAAACAATAGATTCACAATAAGACAGATTCAGATGGAACAAGACTTTAAATGCTTTACAATATGTGTAAAAATGTATGTAGGCTTGAAAGAAAAAAAAGAAATACATATAATTATATAAAGAAATAGATAGTTTTTAAAAACAAAGTCTTTAAAGAGGCAGTAAAATCAATATAAAAAATAAGCCACACAAAGATGGATATTACACAGAGAATCTGGATTGTATTGTCTTTGGGATTCTTAACTGCAGAAATACATTTGATCATAAAAGCTGTTGAGTTAAGCCAATATGTATATTTTAAAGGTACCTTGACTTCAAAATTTGGATGCAAGGATATGCTGCTTTGGAAAGGAGGCTCTGCTTTTGTTTCCACAGAAAGCCAGAGGCTATGGATTTGTTCCAGATTAAGATACACCAGCCAAGACCCCCTGAACCCCATGACACCATGGCCCAGATGATCCAACATCCAGAATTGTTTCAAGGCAACTGGCTCAGACAATACACCCTCATGGACTGCTCCATCATCCTAAAATTTTCTTTGTGTCCCCATAAGATACAGCAACCCCCTCCAACAAGAAGTAGTAAGAGAAGCTATGCCCAAATTTCCAAATATACCAAGCTCGCTTTGGAGATGGAATTGGCTTATTCCTTCCCTAAACCCAAACATATTGCTAAAAAAAAAAAAAAGGTTGAGAGATTCTTTTGTTCCATATCAGAAGAGCTCTCTGGTGTGGGACAGAGAAAAATCAATAATTTTATTTACATCAGGCTGATTATAAATACAATCTCTTTCTAAAGAAGATAAGGGGATATGATATAGATATGATAGGATGAAAGTATAGATTATTGAATCTACTTTTAAAGAACAACTTGTTTAAAATGTTTTACATTGCTATGGATTTTAGTTTATTGATACAAATTTAATTTTGTTTACTGTATGTATATTTCTACTCTTGTTTGAGATATTATGTTTATGTATCCCATTTAGATTGTAATAGATATAAGAAATACAGATTAATAATTAGTCTTCTATGATAGTCAAACTTATAGTCATGTTGTTTCCTAGGCATACATAGATATAATTCAGTTAGGTAGGTAATTTTCAAATACTTCAAAGACTTACAGAATATGGCATTTAAAATGTTTTAAAAATTTAGACTTTCTGGACAGTGAGACATGTCTGCTCCTGGCAACACTGATTTACTTCAGAGAGGAGGATGGGCATCAAAGACACTCCATATGGAGTTTATCTTCTTCTTGATAAAAATAGCCATTTGGACAAGAAACTGTTCTTGCCTGGACTGCTTGATCGACGGGACATGCAGGACCCATAGGAAGGTGACCACTGAACTTTGCTTGGCAAAATGGTCCTTCAGGTTCCTGTTTTGCAGAGGAAACTGCTAGACATTCTACAGGACACACAGAAAAGTGACTGAGAGACTCTAGGCCTGTGGGTTGAAGACAGATGCCCCAACTTTACAAAGGAACATTAGGTGACTGTCCAGGCTGCCAGCTGTCTCTATCTATCCTGCAAGACTCCCGAAAGTTGCTTGCATCCTTCTCCCATTTCTCAGGTAATATTGTGTCCTTCTAAGGTCTTTGATGTAGTTGAAAACTAGATAGCTATAATTTCCTTAGTTATGATAAAAGATAAGTTAGATATGAAATCTTAGACTCACAAATGTAAGATAGATAAGATATCTTCTTTAATTTTGCCAAATACAAATAGACTAGATATTATAAATAGACTAGATATTATAACTGTAATTCTTGCTTGATAATTGTTTTGTTATCTGTAATTTTACTATGTGAAAGTTAAAACCTTCCTTTTTGATAAAAAAGAAAAGGGGAAGTGCTGTGGGATGTTCTGTATGTTAAATGTGTTGCTTTGATTGGTTAATAAATAAAACACTGATTGGCCAGTAGCCAGACAGGAAGTATAGGCAGGACAAGCAGAGAAGAGAATTCTGGGAACAGGAAGGCTGAGGCAGAGAGACGCTGCCAGCTGCCTCCATGAAAAGTGAGATGTAAGATACCTGTAAGCCACAAGCCACATGACAACTTATAGATTATTAGAAATGGATTAATTTAAGATAAAAGAACTAGATAACAAGAAGCCTGCCATGGCCATACAGTTTGTAAGCAATATAAGTCTCTGTGTGTTTACTCCGTTGGATCTGAATGGCTGCGAGACTGGTGGGTGAGAGTGATTTGTCCTGACCGTGGGCCAGGCAGGACCAGAAAAACTCTAGCTACAATAAGAGGCAGTTTTTACTTCAGTACTAAGCTTTTAGGGATTTCAGTTTTGGTGGTACTGTTGGTATTGCTGCTACCAAAGTGTCTGGATAACATATTAGGTCAAGAAAACTTGACCAAACTCAGCCTCCAGGTGGTTGACTTGCAAGACAAATGACAGGCAAGCAAGATAAATGATAAGCAAAAACTGCTTTCTGGAATTTGAATGTATAATTTATCTTTAAATTTGGATATGTTTTCTTAAACAAATAAAATTATTTAAGATCTCACATTTTATAAGGTATAAAGCATTCTTTTACAATAAAAATATTGCTATACATTTATGTGTATCACACATGCTTTATATGTCTTTCCCAGCTCTGTTGCTGATAGGGTCTATAAACAAAGACAAAACCTGCTGCACTAAGGATGAGTAGCATTCATACTGTGCATTCTAGTTCATGTCTCATCTTGAAAAAGAAATGATACAACTGTTCATTATTACTTATTACTAATGCCTTTATTACTTTGGCATAGTTGATGAGGGAAAACTTCTACTTAATAAATATTCCACTTAATAAGTGCAGGATAATCCAGTGAGAAAAACCAGGATTTTGAGGCCTAAAGAATCAGTTGGTATAACTCATGATGATTATTGGGGCTAACACTACATAAAGAGCCAATGAGTCAAAAGGGAACTGCCTTTGGAAGTGTGTGACACCAAATATGATCCAAAACTTCAAGTACTTACATCTACTAAGCTAGATAAACTAGAAGAGACATAGAAATTAGTTAAACAATGTCACAGTGGCCAGATTAATGTGCTACATTGTGAGACATGTAAGAGTTTTCCTGTGATAGCAGACTCTCATTTAGCTCAGGCTGGCCTCAAACTCAGTATTAGCTGAGGATGACCTTGAACCTCTGACTGGTCTTTCTACCCTACCTCCCAAATGTTGATATTAGAGATACATACCACCATGCGCAATTTTTCACGTAAATTATTACCATGGGGGAAAACACTTATCTAATGGAGTAAGGAACCTATGAAGTAACATACGTGATAGAATAATCAACCCAATGTATGTATCTTGTGATCTTAGCTAAATACACAATATTAAAATCTATATAACACAGTTTAGTCAATTGTGAACATTGGTTAAATATTTGACAGTAGAAACACATATGTGCTTAATAAAATATTATGGGTTTTTGTAAGGAAAGGTTTTTTATTTAGAGATACATAATAGAATATTTACATAAAATTACATGGTGTCAGGAACTTGCCTCAAAATGATGTGGGTGGAGAGGTAGGTAGGAGGTAACCACTGGAGAGTGACTGTGAGCTGATAATTGCAGCTTGACTTCAGAGTATATGTACTTATTAATATGTCTTATTCTCATATTTTTAATGTTTTAAAATTTCACTCAAAATAGAAATATCATGAATTCTAAATAAAAGTGTGTATTTTCTCTTTTGGCCTTTGCATGAAAATGTGATGACTTTGGTAAGGATGGACAGAGAAATAATATTTGCATTCAGTTTTGCCATCAATAACTCCAGGTGTACAATTCATTTTCTTCTACAAGCTTTATAGAGATCGGACCCTGCTTTCTTTGGTTAAAAGAGCTCCCTGGCATCACGTGTTTCCAGGAAATCACTAAGAGGCTTCACTTCTGTGCCTTCTCACCTTTGCAGAGAAAAGCAAAGGTCTCTGTAGACGAAGCGTGTCTTTGCAGGGATGAACTTTAGAAGCCATATCTGTCCTCTTCGTCTTGTTCACAATTATTCTCTAAACTTTGCTTTCTTCTTATATTATAGGTTACTCTCTTGCTATTTTCTATTTTAAATTAATTTTATTTCATATGCATTGGTGTTTTGACATGGATGTCAGGTCCCCTGGAACTGCAGTTACAGACAGTTGTGAGCTGCCATGTGGGTGCTGGGAACTGAACCCCAGGCCCTCCGAAGAGCAGTCAGTGCTCTTAACTACTAAGCCATTTTTCCAGACCCTCTCTTGGCATTTTCTTAATCATTTACTTTTAATCTAGATTGTATGAGAGAAACAGTGTGTTCTATCAAATGACCAGGATCAGTTTGGGTTTGGGGACATGTGTTTTTGTGGGGTTAATCAGTATTGTATTATTCAAATTTCTGAAAGCATATATATGTTTATATAGGAAGACTTAAGACAAGCCATATTCTAAAAATATGGATATAATTTATATAGTTACAGTGAGAGAAGTACTGGAGAAAATGTGAATAAAGATAAAGCAGGTAAGCAGAAATGAATATGTAACTATGTAAGACAGGACAAGACTTGTTTAACCAGAATGTTAGCTGGTGAACAGAGGGAGACAGGGTGGTAGAGATTATGAGATTCTGTGTTGCGTCTCTCTGGCAAAGCAGATGAGTTTGCTTGTAAAGGATATGATATGTTATAACAAATATTCATAGTTCCCAGATAAGCAATACTTTCTGAAGATGGTTTGGAAATCATGACATGTGGTGATTATTACTGCCCTTATACCTAGGGCCTGGAGAATCATATTTCCGAGGATCATTTCAGCTTAGAGTGTCTTCCACAGATATTTACTCCCTTCATGATGCTGGGATAGTGGCAATGGCAGTGCTTTTGAGAATCATTTTCTGAAGCCAGATCAAGGTACCATGGGCCTGGCCATGGGTTCCAGTGTTTCTTCTTCCTGGAGGTCATGGACCCTCTTTATCCTTAGTCAAGCTTCTTCCATGACAATGGGTGACCCCAGAAACCTGTGCTATGTAGACTTCTTTTCTCAGGATCACTTGTACTAGACTGCCCTGGTGTTTTAGATGTGTGTAGATCATGGTTAATTTTGGACACAGAAAACCTAGACTCCTGAGCTACCTGTGCTATATAGCTCCTACCCTTGGGTTTGTCTCAAGGGCAGGTGTCTAGGCTTGTTTACCTCCTTTCCATACCTCACCCCATGCTTCTACCTCTGGCTTACAGCTTCCAAGAACAGCAGGGATGGTGACAGACATACCTTTCCTCTACAGCCCTGTGACTGGCACCAGCATATTCTTCCCATCCCTTTGGCTGGATCTCTGGGGATTCCCATGACTAAACCATCAAAGGGTTTCCAGTCGACTCATAGGAACACCAAGGATTCTTCTCACTAGAGTCTTCTCTTCCTTGTGATGTATGTGGTGATGTGCTCTGGAGTGTAGACAAGATGGTGAGATGAGAGGCAGTTTTTCTTGGTTGAACAGAGCTGCTCCTGTCTGTCTGACCATTAGCCCCTGAGTGGTGGTATGTAGAACATACATGAACAGATAAATATAAAGTGATTATGTTTTCAGTATATAATCATCGGTGTCAGAAAGTTCAAGAGAATACATAGTTATATTTATTGTTTCATTCCTATGATATATAACAAGTGTTAAATTAACTACAGTGGAAATAAAAATCATCACTCACATTTGCCTTTCTACTCTGGGTGTGCCTTGCATGTATGAACATCATTAATGACATGCAGTAACAACCTGTGAGGGTCACTGTAATCCAACATTTCCAAGTCTGCAAAGGGTGATACAGTATCATGAGTGCTGCTACTGTCAGCACTAAGAAAACTGTGTTAAGGAAATTCAGATGCAAGGATATTTCTATTATTTCCATGCAAAGTTTTTATTGTATATGAATAAAAGCAGTAGTGCTATCAGTTAATTGTCAGTCCTTTTTGTAAAAATTAGTCAGGAACCTGAGATATTTTCCTGACCAGAAAGGAAAGAGACGGGGCCTGGATGTTGGGAACAGATCTTTGTATGTACTGAATATACCATAAGTGCTGCTCACCCTCTCCACCTGTGATTCAGCTTTGCGGTTGATAAATTACTATACCTCACGTGGGTCCCAGAATTCTGTAATAAAGCTTTAGTTCAATGGTCTGCAGAAAGGAATCTACAAAAAAAAAATGTCTAGAATCTATGCTATACAATGGCCCTTAGAAGAACTGCCAACTCAAAGGGTGAAAAGCTATAGGAAAAAAAGATGAATGTGAAGATTATTACAGCAATTTAGAAGCCATGGAAGACTAGACCAGAAATATAAAATAATGATATGGGAGTAAAACCAATAATACATAAAGACAAGATCTTTGACTTAGTAAAGATTCAGTAGAAGCTAAAGGGACTGTGGAAAGTCTATGTTTAAAGACTGGGGATGGGTAATGAGTTGCAGTGGAGAAGACAGACCAATTTGGGAGGCAGACATGCTGACAGATGTATCTGGTTTCCAATTCTAAAGAGTCCATGCATGGAATAAAAGTCAATCATTGCACTAGGCAGCTTTCCATCAATACAGCAAACATCCGAGTTGGTCAACTTTGAAAGAGGAACGGTTTATTTAGGCTCAGGTGTCAGAGGTTTCAGTCTGTGACTGGTGGAGTCCTTGCTTTGGGCCTGTGGTGGTACATTATGGCAAGAATAGTTGGAGATGCAAAATCAGTCACTTCTTGTTTGGGAAATGATGAAGAGAGGAAAGGTGAGACTTCCAGAATCCCCTTCAGGCCACTTTCCACCACAGTGATCTGAAAGCTACTCACTAGGCCTTGCCTCTTAACTTCCTAATACCGATAATCTGAAGGTCACACCACTATCACATAGACCTTTGGAGGTCATTCCATATCTATATGGTAGCAGTTGTAAAAATCTCCATCTATCTGAGGAATCAATTTCCATATTTGCTTCCATGTAATAAGATACCAAGAACAGTCTTGTAGACATGGCATCAGAAATTCTAGGTTTGAACTCCAGCTCCTTCCTTTGAGTCCCTTATCTGGCCTTTCTGAGCCTTGGCTTTATTCCATTAGAGGGAGCTGAATGATGTCCCTGTTGGGTTGCTGAAGTTTGGGGTGGAGGAAGGCTGAAAATTCTGTGAAAGTGCATGACAGAGTCTCATGTGAAGCTGAGTTCAATGACAGAAAATGATGGTCTAGGTGAAATGAAGTGGAATCTGTTGGGGGTGAATTGCTCTGTGGTTCCATCAATCAGGTAAGCCCGCCCTCATCATGTGTCACTGTGTTCCCTCAGGCCTGGGACTCAGGCTGGAGTCCACTATCTTCAGGTGTCTACAGTGGTGTTTTTCTTAACCAGAGAGAGTGACAAATTGAAGGTGCAAGGACCTGAAGGAGAATGGCTTGTGCCTTGATTATTTACCCACCTGCCTTTCAGAAGGTGGCTTCTATATTGCTTAAAATACAATCTACAGTAACATCACATTTGTATTATATGGTGATGTCCTCTAGAAAACATAAATTACAAGAGTGTCCTATGAGCCTTTGAAAATAGATGGGAGCCAAGATAGAAATAATTTAAGATAGAATGATACTTCAATGATTTATTCTGATAACAATGTTCTTGGCAGCATGCAGGCTGAAGAGAGGTGTGAAATCTCTGCCACTCTCTGTCTATTTTTATGGCCCTTGCTTAAAATGATGAAGTATCTAGTCAGTGACTGGAGCCACCTAATGGCCTTCTTTTTTCCCCTGTGCCCACGGTTCTTCCTGCTGTAAGTTAGGTCTTGGAGCAGAGGGATGCTGGTTCTTTGGTCCCCGAGGAAGCAGTGGTGGCTGAAGGGAGTGATGCACTGAGAACCTGAGAGTGAGAGGGTCACGGCCTTAGACCTTGGAAAAATGGCTGCATGCATTTACAGGGAAGACCTTTTACTCATTGTAGTTGAACTATTCTGAAAATACTGCTTTTAACCAGGAGGAAATAAATGGTCATTGTAACTTGCTGAACTGTGAGAAAAGCTCTTCAATAAAGGTGTGAAAGTGTCATCTGCCAGATGGCTAAGGATTCCTCTGCCTTATAGAAATGGTGAGCAGATGCTGGCAGGATGGGTCAGTGGGTAAACACACCTGACATGCAAGCCTGATGACTTGGGCTCTGGAACTCTAAGTAGAAGAAGAGACCAAATTCCTAAAAGTTGTCTACACACACACACTAAAAAAAGAAAGAAAGAAAGAAAGAAAGAAAGAAAGAAAGAAAGAAAGAAAGAAAGAAAGAAAGAAAGAAAGGAAAGAAGGAAGGAAGGAAGGAAGGAAGGAAGGAAGAAAGAAAGAAAGAAAGAAAGAAAGAAAGAAAGAAAGAAAGAAAGAAAGAAAGAAAGAAAGGGAGAAATTATGAGTAGGTGAGGAGACATCTGGTGACGGGAGGCCCGTCACAAGGCACTTACTGGCGCCATCCCCGAGGCCCCCAGGACCTCTTCACCTGTCCACAAGTCGCTGCTACTGCTTCTGTTAGCATTGTCATGGCCCCAGCACCACTGCTCTGTTCTTCCCACGTTTGTGCCATCAGCTCATCCAACTCTTATCAAATTAGGCAAGAAAACATGATGCAAACTAAACATTAGTTGAGTTTCTTGCTGTGGCCGTGGAGGAGGTGGCACACAAGAGCATCTCCTAGTCACCTCACTGAGTGAGCCTGAGTGGCCTGCTTACAAAGGTTAAGACCATCTTTTGAACAATTCACAGTAATTTATTTGAACCACTCAGAGCCTTGCCTCTTAACATCAATCACAGTTATGCAGGCTTGTGTTAAAGGTCAAGGCCATCTTGCTTCTTAGCGTTGTTTACAGTAGTTCCTCTACCAGGTTAAGTACCAGGATAGAGTGATTGCAGAGCCATTGAGAGTTCATTGAAGGTTGTGAAGAACAGAAGTCTGGTCCAAACTGTTTTGGAAAACCCTCTTTGGGTCTGCGCCTTCAGAAACCAGGACAATTGACTGAGATCTTTCCATAGTTGTTTCAAGGTGTGAGTGGGGTGTTCAAGATGGCTGTGCCTGGCATGAGGGTGGTCTGCTTGGTGTTAAACTGAAAATCATTTTGCTCAGTGCATCAAGGGAGTCCACTAGCTGCTAACTAGGGAGCCAAATTGCCCCACCCTGTATCATTGCTTATTTACAGGTAAATGGACCAGAAGAAGAAACACTTACAGTATAATTTTATTTTATTTTTCTCATTTTGTTTGAAGCCACACAGACAATTTTATTAGAGCTTAGAAGAGGGAAAACCCCAAGGTAGGGAAGCTAATTTAAGTTTTAGCATCAACTCAGAGGAGGGGAATTGAGGAGAGAAGGAAAACAGCTATTCCCTTTAAACTGACATGTGGTCAGATATATGGGCTGGCAAGCAGCCAAAAGGCAGGAAGGAAGCTTTAGAGAAAGAGTGAGAAAGCCTGAATGTTGCTGGGAAAGACCAACAAGTCAAGGAAAACATGCTCAGAGAAGAGAGAAAATGCAAAGAAAAATTACCCCTTCTGAATAATCCCAAAAGGCGTGAAGGCCTAGGACTCCACATGGCCACAGCTTGTGAGCTTCTGCCTACAATATAGTATGAAAAATTATTGTTAACACTACTAGTTTTAGCAGAGATTGACAGTATTATAACAGTGCTTTTACATCTTTCCAGTGTCCAGGGAGAGGTGGATGTCCCTCAGCTGTCTCTAAACGATCTGTAGAATTTAAAGTATAGTTGGAAAGGGTCTGTAGGGAATTTCTTTTTATTAAGTTGAAAATGTTCGAATCTCAGAAGAAAGGGGGTCATTATATCATAGTGAAAAGGAAGGACATAATGCAATTTAATCTGTATAGGTTAGGACAACTGAAGGTCATTTTAGGGACAGAAGGTATAGCTCTGTTGCTAGGGTGACAGGTAAGCATGCATTGCAGCCTGATGGCAGCAGCCCTACATGTAAGCAGGTGAGCATTGCTGCATGCAGTTGTGAGCTGATTCAGTGTTGCTGCATGCAGTTGTGAGCTGATTCAGTGTTGCTGCATGCAGTTGTGAACTGGTTCAGCATTTCTTTTCATCTTCCACTAAGCTTGGAAAAGACTCTGAATTCTGATGTGTGCTAATGCTCTGGACAGTGCAGAGAATGATCTTTGCTAGCCATACTTCTAATTTTGAATGAACGAATTTATCCAGTGTATAGAAAACAAAAATGAAAGACTAAATAGCCAGTGGCAGGTAGATAGGAGCGTCAGGTAGACAGCAAAGCACCATCAATCCTGTGGTTATGGCATTTACCAGACATGACAGGAGTAGCTTGGACTGGAGAGTCACCAAATGTGACATCATCACCTCAGGCACTGACAGCATTCAGATGACCAGGGAGGTGAGGCAGTCAACTGGAGTTCCGCATTGAGCTTCTCCCCCCCCCCCCCCCAGATGAACTTCCTGTTCCCCTGTAGGCATTTTTGTCTCACAGTGTAAACAGTTGCAGCCTCTGTTGTCTTCCTTACTCATCCTGTGGACATGTGTTTGAACTTTAGGCTGTGTGCTGTTCTTTCTCCCTTCTGTAACAGGGTTAGGGGGCCAAGTCATCCCTGGATAAGGAACCTTGGAGGATACTTTGAGATAAAAATGCTTGGATCTAAGATGGGGGAGGGTGTCTGATCCCACTTCCAGAGCCAGACTTCACTTCTCAGTGAATTCAAAAGTACATGACAATTCATCAATTGTGTGTCCATTAGGGTAAGTTACAGGTTTTCCATATATCCTTGCTTATTTCAATTTAGCATTTGTTTTGGTAGAGCCCACATTCACTCCCGAAGTGATATACATGATGACCGCTGTACAAGGAACATATGTGTTTAAATACAAAGGCCAACCTGAATTCAAATTGCAGGTCTTTTGTTTACTAACAAGATTTAGAACAAATGCCTCCAGCCCTTAGTGTGACTTACTTAAGCTTGGTCTGATCTACAGAGTGAGTTCTAGGACATCCAGGGCTACACAGAGAAACTCTGTCTCTAAAAACAAAAACAAAAACAGAAACAAAAGCAAAAACAAGAAAGAAGAAAAAGGAAGGAAAGAAAGAAATGTATTGTTCAATGTTTATGTATAATGTTTAGTAAGAGGCATTTATGTGCCATTCTTCACACTGGAAAAATCTTGGGGTTAAAGCAATAATAGCAACAGAATGTTAGCTCAGTTGGTAAAGGGCCATATGGAAAGCACAATGGACCTGAACTCAACCCCCCCCTCCCCCAAATCCATGTAAGAAGCCAGGTACGATGATGCATGCTTATAACCCCAGCATTGCAGAGTGAAAGACAGCCAGGCACAATGATGCATGCTTGTAACCCCAGCATGGCAGAGCAAAAGACAGGCAGGTCCCCAGAGCTTTATGGCCATCCAGCCTGGCATACTCAGAGAGTTTAAGCCAATGAGAGATCCTGTGTAAAAACACAGAGCTCCAAGATTAAACTTTGACCTCCATGCGTGTGTGTGCACACATGTGAACCCACCTGACACACACCTACACGAACACACACATGACGTATTTGAGAAGCCTGTACATTATCTGAGACAAGGGCAACACACAGATAAACACCAGCTCATCCGAACAGACATAGCGTTAGGTACTGTGTACAATGATGATCAATACCAGGGGTGCAGTGTGAGATGAAGAACTGTGATTGTAGATCACAGAAATCTATTAGGAGCGCAGAAGCATGACATCAGCTCGGGAGTGATTCCTGCAAATATCTGAGATGAACCTGCCAGGGAGGAAAAATAAAAGGGCTGGGATTCTGAGATGAAAATGTGCTTATAATCCATATCTAAAGTATGGTGGGGAATGACTGTAAGGCGCAGCATAAGTCAGTGAAGACATGCATCACCTGGCTACGAAACTGTTTTAATATTTAAACTATTGATGGAGGAGCAGATTTGAGACCATTATGTAAGAGACACTATACATAGGGCTTTTGTAAGCTTTGTGTTATCAATAAAATTATCTTAGTTTTAAATGGTCTGCGTGGCTCTGTGTGTGTGTACATGCATGCCTGTGTGTGTGTGTGTGTGTGTGTGTGTGTTCTGCCTGTCTCTGTCTCTCCAGAGCTAACATTACCAGCCTTCATCCCCACCCTCGGATTTTTGTGTGTTCTGGAAATTGAACTCAGGCAAGTACTTTTTTGGCTGAGTTACCCTGTAGCCTTGGCCTGGCTCACAAGATAGCTTAGTTTCCACTTTTTCATATTCTGATTATCCTCTATGCATTGACAGATACAAGTGAAACCTGTGCTCCTAACACAATTTGAGAATCTGAGCTCTTTCTCCCACTCTCTCTGGACTGTTAGATGGTCTCCAGTGTGCCCTCAGGTATCATCCTAAACACCATTACATGAACCCTAATGAAATGTACAAAGGACACCTCACAGTTCTCTTTCTGTTTTCTTATCTTTAATTCTTAGAATCTAGATGCTCCTGGAAGAGGGTGTTTCTTGCTTGTTGTAAATTTCCAACATTATATTCAGTGTTCAGAAGCAGATAAAACACATAAAACCAAAAGGTGATGAATGACGCAGCTGTTTAACATATTGGTGAGTGAATTCCTTCAAGTATGTAGTCTTCAAAGGCAGAGAAATTGGAATTCTGTGAGACATGAGCTCTCCTGGACTTACTTGGTAAAACTAGGCAGGCAGAGGGCAGGATCTGCTGCATCTCCAGTCTAGGATCATGCATGAGTATGGCGGCAGGTTTGATTAAATGCATGTTTACAAGCCAAGTGGATTCTCTGCAAGTAGTTCCAACTTCTCATTTGAATTTATTGCATGCATTCAAACTATCATGATATTATCTTAAAGTGCAATACCTTGGATATTGAGTGATATGTTTATTTTTATGAATCTATAATTCTGACAAGTGATAATGGTTTTTATAGTGATTGCATATTTATAATTTTGATTGGTGTATTCATGAAAGTAAATGATGTGTTTTCTGCAGGATGAAAAGAGGAAAACACCCTGACCATGACTTGATCCGGGAACCAGGGCTTGAAATCTCACCAATCCCTGAGCTTATCCCAGAGTCAGGCCACAAAAACCCATCAATCTCAAACCACCCTGAAAGTTCTGTCCCCCAAGAAACCCTACATAAGCTCTGTGCTGCTTCTCACCCTAAAGGCAGCCACCTCCCTGGATTCTTCCTCCCAATAAATCTCCTGAGTGAGGTTTGCCATGAGGTGAGGTTTGCCATGCAGGGAGGTTTGCCGTGTGGTGAGTTTTGCTGTGTGGTGAGGTTTGCTGTGTGGTGAGTTTTGTTGTGTGGTGAGGTTTGCTGTGTGGTATGACACTTTAGCCTGAGAAGAGCCCAACTGTAGCAATTTTCCCCTAGAGCCCAACTGTAGCAATTTTCCCCTCGGAGATCAGAGCTCTAACAATCTCCCAGGGAAATCCCTCCCTGCAGAGCAGAATTGATACAATTGCATTGGAGAGACCTTTCCCTCCAGATAGTGTAATATTTTATCAAAAATAAAAATATAGTAGAGCAAAGAAATAAAATAGTGGAAAGACCCAAAGTTTAAAAACTTGTAAGAAGTCAGCTGAAGTTTGAGAGTCAGGAGTCCTTTTTTTTAGAAAACAAAAATTAACACTCTGAATGCTCCGACTTTTCTCCGAACTCATGAATACCTCCTCTGTGGACAAGCCCCCTCCAATGTGTTTCCTAATTGAGATGACACTCTTGGAAGAAGGGAAATCGCTGCCCATTTCTGTTTTGAATTGAAAGCTGCACTCTTGGTCTGTTTACAGAGTGAAACACACACTGAACCCCTGGGGTGTCTGATCTCTGGGGTTAGCAGATATCTTTCTAGGGTGGCTACGTCTCTGAACTGTTTTCCTACCGCCACCCCTAGGCAGAAGCCAGCAGGCTATATACAAAGAAAACATTAGACGGAGGAGGAGATGTTCCTAATCCCCTCTGCATTTAGTGTGGATCCTGTACAGTGTGTCTGGATTCGTCACCTCTTCATCCTTAGCAATTATGTGCTTCTGGAGCATGCTCTTTCTATGTGGCTAGTCTTGTATCTTCTTCATTTATTAAGGCTCTGAAGACACGAAACATTTTAGAAATCATGGAGATACTTATCTAGATAATTAGAATGAGCTATTTTATTATTAAGTTGTGTCTACTGTATTCTTCTGAAACCAATTCATCATTCTTTGGCATGCAGTCACACCATAAAAAAGGAGGAGAATCTTCCAGTCAATTAAACAAACAAGCTCAGTGTAGAGGACTTTTTTTAATGGAACCTTTCCCTGACTGTCATTACAAAATTATGGGGCAGAGTAGCTCAAATCTAATCAGAAAAGAATCAAAAGGCACTTGAAGGGATGTCAGAGAAAAATGCTCGCGTCTGATAACGTTGTTCTTATAACAAAAGGATTTGTTCAGTTTAACATATTGGTTGCATTGAGTTTTTTATTCTCTCCATCATTATGTTTACTAGTAATAGTCTATAGATGAGAGATTGAATTCTAATTGATAAGGCTGGGCCATTGGCCAGTTTAAAACTTAGATAATTTTGCTAACCAGGGAGGACGAATACCAAATTACTAACATGAAGTGGCCATGTTAAATGTGGTCTCTGTCCAAAACTGAAAGCCCAAAAGGCCACACTCAAGTTATCATAAGGGTTCAGGGCAAGGCGTGGGGGTGCAGATTCATGTAAAGGAGTGCTTCGCCTCTTTCTACTACCGATTATGAATATTTCCTCGGGGTTGGTAAGAAATACAGTTTCATAACATGTCCAACTGGTTTGGGTGAAACCTATCCAGTTTCTGTGGTGATTGGCTCCTGGTGAATCTCAATTTCCTCATTGGCTTTGGATCCTCTACAAGAACCACCTGTTTTCAGGGCAGGGTTTGGTGCTGCACAAGATTTCTTGGCACGTGCTGTACTGAGCACGGTAGTGTTTTGGTAGATCTTGGTATGGCTTGTTTTCATTAGGATTTACTTTTAGATCTGTGTAAATTCTCCCACCACCACCATTTCAGGACAGACCGTTGTTTGCACTTTAGTAACATAGTTTTGCCCCTTGGTTAAATGAATAGTAACCAAAGAGATAAGGATCGTTATCAGTTACAGAAATTCTTTACAGCCAAGTCATGATTGTTAGGTCCATTATGTTAAGGGGCTGTGGCAGTCAGCAAATTTTGCTTTCATAGATAAAATAAGGGCCACAGTTATTTCTATACCCAAAGCACACCTGATTGTACTCAAATTGTCTTACTTAGGGTGATATTTTGTATCATTTGTGGAAGAATTTTTAATTTTCCCTATTTTGGAGACTGTCATACATAGGTACTTTATTTACACCTTTTCCACCCTTCCATGCCTGCGTTCGTGGCCTTGTGTGCTGCCTTCGCTTCCTCTCAAAATCGAGACCTATTCTTCTTTAAGTATTATGAGTCCTGTTCAGTGTTGTTCACTTGTACACGCATTCATGTGTTCAAGGCTGACCACTTGAGATTGAATAATGTCTATGGAGGCTTTGCCCCTCAACACTAATTCTCTGTCTCTTGTCAGCCATTGCTTATCTGCAGCTCCTCATTAGGAGTGGGGCCTTGTGGAATTCACTCCCATCTATGTTGGCATGTATACTGGTGTGATCATTATACTGGTTTTGTTTAGGCAACCATATTGCTGAGCCTTCATGGGTATGGCATCCGTAAGAAGTCACTACATGGTAGCAGGTGTCCTGGTTCTCTTGCTCTGACAATCCCCTCTTCCCCAGTGTCCTCTGAGTCTTGGGTGTAGAGGTTATATTATAGATGTACTAATTGGAGCTGGGTACCACGTAATCACTTATTCTCTGTATTTTGAGCAGTTATTTGTGGCAAATGATGTCTACCGAGGCTTAAAGTAGTTATCATAGACATTGCTATGGAATTTGCCAAATAATATCCTTACTTAAAAATTATTTTGACTAAAAATGGGCAGAATTTGCTATTGTCGTTAAACCCTTTATATATTGCAGTAGTTTTTTATGTCTAAGTTTTAGGAAGTAAATGGATTTGTTCATGTAACAATATAATATTTCTAATTATGTAGCTAAAGCTCATGTTTATAAAATAACGCTGTTATAGGTTCTACTGAATATCTACTCATAGTCAAGCAAAATGATGAAGTAATGACAGTTTGTCTTAATGGAGTCAGCAGGTCAGAGGGTGCCCCAGTAAGGGAAAGGATCAAGAATGCTTGAGCATTCAGCCTCCACTGTCTGGTGGTGTCTGTCCTATGTCAGCTAAGCTTGTAGCTACTCGACTGCTTTTTCACTGAGTGAGACTTTTAACCCATGTTCCTATCATGCCGCTGCACACATAGAGTCATAAAAACTAGATCTTGGTAAGGGGTAGGGGTGGGCATGACTTGGGTAAATTCAGATGGCCTTAGTTCTCCGCTACTCCATAAGTTAAGTAATACCTAACCCCAAAGAAACTCACCAAGCTCATCTAGATGTACATGAATGAGTCCTCAGGCTCTTGCTGTCACCCCATGTTAGGGACACATGTTATCATTTCAAATTATTTATAGGTTGCTCTAAGCAACAGAACTCTTGCCAGGTAGTTGTAAATCATATTTTTACCACTTCTATTAACTTGGATTTATCTTTTCCAATCTCTTTCATACAACTTTGCAATGGTTTGGATTAGCTTAAAGTGAAGGCTAAATTTAGGTTTGGCAATGGAGTCAATTTTGCTGAGGTTTTAACACCCTCTACACAGTGTAGCTTCAAAGCCCAGACCAGGATTAATCAGTCTCTGGTTATGAATTATATAACAATACATGAGTAACCACAAGAAAGTAACTGAGAAGATTCGTTAAGTGCTGTGGTCAATGGCTTTGTTATTCAGGGTGTAGAAAACCTTTGATCATTTGAAATAAAGATGATTTATTATAAAACAACTGGGCAAGATGGACATGGGATACATCCAGGTTTTGCTAGACATGAAAGTGTTCAGAAATAGGAAAAAACTGTGTGTGTGTGTGTGTGTGTGTGTGTGTGTGTGTGTGTGTGTGTGTGTGTACCATGATGTGCATGCAGAGGCCAGAGGACAACTTGGACAACTTCAGGCACTGGATTTCACTTTTCACTTTGAGACAGGCTGTCTTATCTCCACAGTCGTCAGCTCACAAGGTTTTGAGGATTCTCCTGTCACTGTCTTCCATCTCTCATACAAGCATCAGGATTACCGATGCTCGTTATCATGTCTAGTTTTCCTTGCTCTCACTGTGGACCTGGGCTCAGCTACAGGGAGTTAATCTAGTTAACCATCTTCCCAATTATAGCTAGTTTATGAGTTTAATAATTACACACATCTCATGTCCACTCAGAAAGAGGAATGTCTCCTCAGAGTCCTTTAAAATTAGATGCTTCTGCTGTTTGAAACCTACAGGAACTTTTAATTTGGATCGTTTGTTTCCCAGTGAAGTGAACTGTTTGTTGTTGTTATTGCTTCATAAACCTATAGCCACAAGTGTCAGTGAACACACAGAACATATAGCAGAAGTGTCAGTGAACAACCAGAACCTATAGTCACAAGTGTCAGTGAACACACAGAACCTATAGCCACAAGTGTCAGTGAACACACAGAACCTATAGTCACATGAGTCAGTGAACACACAGAACCTATAGTCACAAGTGTCAGTGAACACATAGAACCTATAGTCACAAGAGTCAGTGAACACCCAGAACCTATAGTCACAAGTGGCAGTGAACACACAGAACCTATAGCAGAAGTGGCAGTGAACTTTTGATGTGAGTTAACTCAGTAGAAGTTGCAAAACTCACAATAGCTGGGTGCTGGGAAGCTACTGCTTCTGTAACCTGGGTCGTTAGAAGTGGAGACTCCCTGCTCAGCCATTTTGAACATCTTTCTGACAAAACCAAATTAATTTTAGCACTTTTGTTGCCAGGATTTCATACAGTTCATGTGTTAAAGTGTCAAGGTCACACAATTTCTGAGAAATTTGGTCTATCATTATATTCTATGGTAATGTAGTTAAGTGAGCAGGTTCATTAGAATTCATCAAGGACCAATGTACCCTGCATATGAATGAAAGCAATATAGATTAATTACTTCAGTACTGTTAAAAAATTATAAAGTACTTTGTATTGAATTTTTTTCACTAAAGTTTTTCTTTTTCATAGTATATCAGGTGTTTCTTTCTACACATCTTTGAGATAGGCAATCTAATCAATAGTGAAGTATGGATGGAGGCCACAGCCTATAGTCTGGGCAGTAGACAGCTGCTAAAAGGAGAAAGTCAGGTTTCCTCAGGGGTGAGGCACTTGGTAGGTTGCCCACAGTACAGTGGTCAGCTCTATCCTCACATACATGGGAGCAACACTAATTAGACAATACTAATGTGTGTGTGTGTGTGTGTGTGTGTGTGTGTGTGTGTGTGTGTGTGTGTGCAATATAAAGTTGGGAGAGTATGGTGGTTTGAATAGGAATGACCCCATTAGCTCATATGTTTGAGTGTTTAGTCGCCAAGGACTGGCACTATTTGAGAAGGATTAGGAGGTGTGGTCTTGTTAGATGAACATGTCACTAGAGGTTTCAAAAGCCAGTTCCAGGCCCCCTCTTCCTCCCTCTGCTGTTCCCTGTGAATGAGGAAGTAACTTCAGCTACTGCTCCAGTGCCATGCATGCTGCCATGCTCCCCACCGTCATGATAGTGGGCTGAGCCTCTAAAACTGCAAGCAAGCCCCCAATAAATACTTTCTTTCATAAGAGTTGCTGTGGTCACGGCATAACTTAGTAACTAAGACAGAGGGGATATGGGGGTAGGACCTGGGAGGAGTTGGAGAGGGGTGGTTTTATCAAAATAAAATGCAATCATTCTTGAAGAAAAAAAATTGTGTGACAATCAATTGTCTGGGGAGGGGAGAAATTGAGAGTGATGGGAAATGGAGAGATACCAAACCCATTTTATCTGTTTTTCTTCCTACTTATCTCATTGGTTCAATGGAATACAGCACATTCCCAATTTCGCTCCTGAATTCCAAATTGTTACTCTGAGCACAGATTTCCTAAAAGCATGTCAGAAGAATTCAGTTTTAAGGTCATGGGATGTGAAAAAGGGGATCTGTGTGTGATGAGGGGAATCACGCCATTCTAAAATGGGAAGGCGTCTTTGTGAAGGCCTTGAGCATATGGCTTGAGCTGAGCTAGGTAAGCCCCACAGAGTTCTCCTGAAGAGGCTGTGAAAGATGACAAGCATTTCTGAGTACTGATATTCCTTTCAGAAGCTTTATTTCTATCTTTTGATAACTGTGAGCCCCCATGTGGGTACTGGAAGTTGATTATATAAAGCATAAAGCAGTTGGTTTTAAGCTCCATTTCAAGTGATGACACCAACATATTTCTTTAAGGAGTATGGTGGTGCATTGGTGTGGGAGTCTGCTAGAGTACAGCTCCAACCTGTCAAAGGGTTCTTGGGAGGAGGAGAGAAGAATGAAGAAATAACAGGAGAAATATAAGAGGAGATGATAAGAAAGACAGAGACACAGGATAGCTTTGGGAAGGCCCTGGGTCAATACTTAGTCGACTCAAGGTTTATTCCAAAGGGGTTTTGTATCATAGCAAGGGGTGAAGCAAAAGACTTCCCCCTATCAAGATCAAAGCATGACATACAGCCAAGTGTAGACCCTCCACAACACCTGGTACCCATGCATGTGGCCAAATCATCCCATTATGCAGCCCTGCTGGGTAAAGCAAGCTCTGAATCTCTGATCTTGAGTAATTTGGGCCCCCACACATTGGCTCAACTATGTCTGCTTCCAGAGAGACAGCTGCTCACCCACATGTATCACTGAGTCTCCAAGATAACAAAGAAACTCAAAGCTCATCAGTGCATCCATTAATACAGTGTTCACTCACATGGCAATATTTATTCAGTACCCACTGTACACTAGGACCTAGGCCAGTTGTTGAGATTTCAAACATCTTACCATCAACAAGGAGAGAGATAGCAAGTGAATCATTTGTTGACTCTTCCAAAATCTACCCACCATAAATGTGCCTCTACTCTACATACTCAAGCACATCCACACCCCAAATCAGCGATAATGTCACTCAGCAGGTATGAACTGAACTATGAACTCATGTGAGAGGTAATGGCACTTAGAAGATGAACTATTGCTGATGAGCCTAAGAAGTTTAGACATTACAAATGAAAAAAAAATGGGAAAACTAATGTGAAGTGGCCATCTGTTTATGTTACCAAGAATGAATATACTTACTCATACACATAAAAAAAGCTGTAATTTATTATAATTTTCACTTTTTAACTAAAAAATTATGAAAAATAACACCCCTTCAAAGGAACAGATCTATCTTAAAGTTAGCCATTTGAATGAAACACTTTCAGCTGTGTGTGATCATGCAGATCACCATGAATATCATTTTGTACAGTTATGCACACTTCTCTTATTTCCTTTATAAAGACCTCTCAGTGTATAAATATAATCTAAGGAGTTCTAAGAGAGAAGAAGCTGCAATGTGGGACTCTCCAAAAGAGAACCAGGTTTCCCACACTTACACATGTCGGACAATGGTCAAGTTGCTTTCATCTTGCTTATCTGTAACTAGGAGTTCTAATGAAATTTATCGGGATTGACTTGTACCCAATCTATATAAAACCACACACTGCCTATAGGCAACAAAATATCACAGCCCTTACTGTGGCAACACACCTCCATAAGAGTAGATATCCTCAAACCTCAGGCTTTGGGCCCTGCACTCTCACTGTGAAGAGCTTGACAGATCTGAAAGTGTCTCTTACTACTGAGCTAACAAGTTAATCTGCTGTTCTTCACACACTGGAGGAGGGCACGACACCCGGATCAGACACAAGGGACAGGCATTCACAACAGGAGCACCATCCAGAGTTCCAGCAACTGCTGGATTCTGACCCCAGTTCCCACAGAGCAATGCCGAAGGGACAGGAAACTCCAAAATCACATAACTGGGACGAGGGAATCTCAATAGGCCCCGCCCCTAGACAAAGAACTGTAGGCTGCTAAGGAATGCTGAGAGTGGGAGAAATAGTCTTCCCCAGGGATGAGCTCCCTAATAGGTTATCCAGTACCAAGTGGGCAGTCCTGAAATTATTCACATACAACTAACGTTAAATGGACTGAAATTATTGCACTTATTCACACACACACACACACACACACACACACACACACACACACACACATATATATATATGACCTTTGTGGGGCATTTGGAGATATATATACACACATATATATCAACCTGACCCTATGAAAGAAAAAAAAGGCCATGAATTGGAGAGTGAGCAACAGGGCAGGGCGGGGGGGCATCGGAGATGCTGGGGGGTGAAAAGGGAAGGTGGTGAGGATGATGCATTTGTATTTTAATTAAAATACATTTTCTAAATATCTATAATTTTAAAATAATAAATAAGATATTATTTTTTTAAAAAGAGAAACTCAGAATGTATGGGATGGGAATCTCTTATAACAGGAAGTAAGGATGCTCGATATTTGCCACAGAGGGAGATACAACATTGGTACTCTGAGCAGTAAAACAAGCCTGTCCTTTGCTAACATGGGGCCACCATCTATCTGTCGGTCAGGCTGATTCCTGTTCAAGCAACCCGGAACAAGATCAGTCCAGAGCAAAGGCGATTAGTGAACAGGAGGACTCCCACAGAGAGTGGCTTCCGCAGTCCTCCCACCTTTCAGAAAGTCGTGCTCAATTGATTGCCCTTCCCGCCTGTACACATGACGGCTCTTAATACAAACAGTGTCTTAAGAAAGCTGCAAACTGCCACCTCCTCCCCGCTTTCCGTCTCCCTGTCTTCATGCTCTCCCTCTTCCTCACCACCCAGTTTTGTATGGTTTTCTGCACTTGGGTCTTCAACTACTCACACTCCAGTTGGTGCTTATAAGATGGGATAGAACATAAATACTGAAGAAATGTGTGCCAATTACATCTGTGGATAGCCATGGGAGCACTCTTTAGTTGTTGAGATGGAGCACGGTTCTCCTCTATGACTTAGTAATTTCAATCCTAGATGTGCACACTGGAATTTGGAAACTATGAACCATGCAGATGAGTCTTCATAGCTGTATGGGATGGGTACATGCATCATATACGCTGTAGTCCTACCCATTCAAATCCATCCTCTCTCCTTACATTGCTACCCGGTGACCTTACTTATATGATAATAGTATTGTTACTACTCTCTAAATGCACTAATGTACCTCACTCCGCCTGCTTTTTAAACATTTTGTGAAATGGAATAGTGTTTTGTATTCCTTTGTGTCTGCCTCTAACTCGTCATAATGTTTTATGAGATTTATTTATATTCTTGGGGAGAGCTGAACTTTACTGTTGTAGTTTATTTCTGTTTATTTTGCATGGGCTTTTACTATATGTGTCATTTGCAATTTATTTACCTATTCTTTTGTTGGTGACTCTTAATACTTCTATAACACTAAACTGTGGTTCTATAAACATTTTTATAAATGTGTGTGCTGCACATATTCTAGGCTATATACCCAAAAGTCAGATTGATACATTGCAGAGTCTATGTATCTTTCATGATAAAGATTGCTTTCAAAATGAGTTTTTCAATCTGTACACATACAAGCAGCATATTAAGGTTTCTGTTTTATCATAGTTCACTTTATTAAAATAGAAGTATGTAAAAACACTTAATAGTACTTACCAGTGACAAGTCACAGTCTAAGAACATTAATCTAACTTTAAAATAGAATTAATCTGGGCACCCTGCTAATCCTGCTTTCTAGAAAAACCAATAAGACACAGGTGAAGTAACTTGCTCTAAAGCATACATTTGGAAGGATCAGAGTTCAGGTCATGAGATGGCTCCTAACCATTCTCGGATGACATCATCGCTCTACCTTCACGTCTGTTATGGTCATGCTTTTTTCATTTTTGCTAACTTAGCAGATCTATGCACATGACAGTGTTCTTAACTTACGTGTTCTCAATATAAAAAAGATTGAATAACTTTTGGTACTTTGTGGGGCATTTGGATATTCTCTTTTGAGAATCTGAGGCTGAAGTCCCTGTAGTCTGGGTCTTTGTTTTCAGTTCTTTCTATGTTTAGTAACTGGGGCTTTTAATCTATGCATATATGTGCATATATGTATGCATACACAAATTTATGTGGTGGTTGTTTATTCTAGAGTCTATTAATTAGAGTCTATTAATTGGTTTCTTTTCATATAGATATTAAATGTATATAGATATTAAATTATTAAAATGGATGTGTGATATCATTAGCCACATGACAGCTTTCAAGATGTAAAAATTATGTTTTCATTATTCATTTTTATTTATTTTTTCCAGAGCTAAGGACTGAACACAGGGTCTTGTGTTTGCAAGGTAAGTACTCTACCACGGAGCTAAATCCTCAACCCCTCATTTTTATTATTTTTGCAAAATTTACATACATATATATGTTTGTATGTGATGTGTTTCTTTATTGCATTTGCACAAACATTTCCAAAATACATAATAGGCATATCAGAGACTAGTGGAATCCTTACATTACTTCCCTGACCCAATGAGGGGTGGCTATCCTCATTCTTGGTAGAGGAGGTAAAGTGAAAGCCACTTGATCTGTCACAATAGAGGAAAACAGCAAATCAAAAGCCATTTCTCCTTCCTAGAGAGGCTGTGGAGAGACTCAGATCTGAAGGGGACAGGGCTAATGCTGCCCACATCACCACCCAGCTCACCTTTTGACCTCACAAAACAGAGATCTTGGAAAAATGACGGCATGAACTTAACCAGATATTGGCTCCAATGATAGCTGTTATTTCAGATACAACTTCATCATGAGAAAATTGCCACACTGCCTAGGATTTAGTAGGCAACTATTAATATAAAAGTTATTTACCCCCTTATACCTCTAAGTGGAGCCCACCAGTGTTGTGAAATATTATTTTAACTGGGCAAAGATATGATAACGTTTGTTTATGCCATGGAATATTACTTTAACTATGTGAAGGTGTGTTACATTTGTTTGTGCTGCATTTGTTCAACTGTGTAAAGATGTGTTGCATTTGTTTCACCTTGCCTGCCTAAGGCACCTGATTGGTCTATAAAAAGCTGAACAGCCAATAGCTAGGCAGGAGAGGGATAGGCAGGGCTGGAGGCAGAGAGAATAAATAGGAGGAGGAATCTGGGCTTACAGAGAATTAGAGGATTGAAGAGAACAAGGGAGAAAGAGGAGGACACACCCAGGGCCAGAAGCCAGGCAGACACTGGAGGAAGCAGGAAAGGAAGACATACAGAGGGAAGAAAGGATAAAGCTGCGAGTCAGAATGTAGATAAAGAGAAATGATAATTTAAGTTATAAGAGCTGGCAAGAAATAAGAGCTAAGATAAGACTGAGCCTTAAAAACTAATGGGAAGTCTCTGTGTCATGATTTGGGAGCTGCTTGGTGGCATAAAAGAAAGCCTGGTACAACCAGATCAGTTTTCTTTTATCAGAAAGGCCCATAAATTCCTATTTACATTAGGGAAATATTAAATTGCAAGCTCTATGCTATCCTTTTGTCTGCCATGGATATGAACATCTTTTCCTCTCACAAGATACCACATCTGTCCATCACCTTGATGACAACATGCTGTTAGACCTACGGAACCAGAAGTAACAACAACTCTAGACTGATTCATAAGATGTTTACATGTCAGAAGTAAGGGAAAAATCCACTACCTTAGTGACATTTCCAGGGATTCAGTAATTCAAAACAATTCAAGCTGTCCCTTCTTTGTGAAGATGAGAAGAAAAATGAGTGTCACCTCTTATCTCTCCAACAACAACAAGGCAGTGCCTGATGACCTACTTTTGCTTTTGTAGGCAATATGTTCCTCATTAAAGTGTGGAAACCCTTTACAAGGAACCTGGAAGCCTGCTAATCTTGAAGAGGATTCTATCTAACAAAATCAGATAAGGGCCTGCAATAAATATGGTATGCAAGCCATCTGCTAGGTCATTTAGTCCATCTGACCTGGACAATCTAAAAGATGGACTGTTTGATGTAAGTGGGTTATGGTACAAAGCCACCAGATTTGGTGAGAACATTGGTATTTTTCATAGGTAAGTACTCTTAAGATATAGTTTTGGGGTTATGACTGTCCTCGTGCTGAATATTTAATTGTAATCACTGAGTTGCCATGAAACCTGAGTAGACCATTACCAGGAACCATCTCTGGCAGTAGAAAGGTCCCAGCAGAGGATATAAGGAGTTGGCAGGGGAAGGAGGTGAGCCAGGCATGATGGTTGGAAGAATCTTGCAGCCTGACTAACTAACAGCCAGATTGCTTCTTTATTTATACAGAATTTAGTAAGCAGGGATATATTCATGATGTTCCAAAACATATGTCATTATCATTATTGTTTTTGGACACGTGTTTCACTTCCTTTTGCTCATTTTTTAGTCATCATTGACAAACTATGACAGAACAGAGTTATCATTTCCAATCATTTTCTCTCAAGTTTTGATATCATTGATAAAGACTTGTCACTTTTACTCATTAACCAAAAACCCAGTTTTTAAGAATCTAGAGGCATATGACACCCTGTTCTCAGGCTGATAGCTCTGGTTGCTTCAAGAAAGCTAGAACAAAACAAAATTTCCAAGCAAGCCCAGGCATATTGCCATGTCCCAAGCAGTGTATTATTAACTCTTAATGATCAGAGTGCCCAGGAAAAAAATCCTCAGGCCAAAGCTGCTGCCATTATTATTCAAATTCTGGCATAATACAGTATTTTTTTTATATCTTTATGGAATTAGTCTTTATGTCTAATCCTGGCATTCTGCTATTCCTTGGTTATATGTCACCACAGGGCCTTTGCATGTATTAACTTTTCTAAGAAAGGGAGGTCTTGACATCTCATTCTTTTATCATTTTTCCACTCCCTTTTTGATCATCAATGTAAGTCTCTGTATAGGGCAGAGGTAACTTCAGCTAACCTAACTGTGTTGGTGTATATGTCACGGAATTGCCTGAGTATATAGTGGGCAGAGTCTTGCAATCTGAACTGTGGCCAACTCTTCTAGCCCACTGAACCTTGTTTGCCTTTTTGAGGTTACTTTGTTTTGAATATCTTGTTCCTGTATAAGTACAGGGACAGATGTTTCAAGAATGTTTCATAGCCTCATAAGGAGACCTCTGGTTTCTTTAGGTGTGTCACAACCTCCAAGGCATAAAGAAGACCTTCAAGTAGATAAGGATAGCTCCCTAGAAGTGGTGGGGAGTAGGGAAGAGATAATAAGTTCAGGCCTGTCCTGGGGAAGCTTGGAAGCAGCATTCCTGGGAGAAGGCATAAATGATTCACAAGAAATTTTCCATCAATCCAGTATCCCCAAATTGTACAAATACTAAAAGTGCTCCAAGTATGCAACAGGTGGAGATGAAAACCAAAGGCGGCATGGCAGCCATCATGTGGCTCAGCATTGCTGGATCTTTGTCAAGCAGCTGTGCTGGCTTCATGACTTCTGCTGTTCTCATCAGATATGGCTGTGGCCGACGATGATGAACCAGTGTGTCTGACCCACCAAACAATGAAAAAGCAAAAACACCTATGGCACCTACTCTCTTTCCATACTCTCTTCTATCATCTCTCCTGGACTGTGGCATCATAGGGGAATTCCCTATAATCCATAGACTGAGGAGGAGAAATTTAGCTTTGCATTATATGAAAATATAATCCCAAAGTAGGTGGGTAATATATTCCTTTTCTGAGAGATCTTGGACCATGGTGGAGAGAAATCTTTACACTGGAGAGAACTTTTGAGTAGGTACATCCGAGACTCCCATTTAGGAGAACACTAACTCTGTATTAAATGCAGTTCAATTCTGAAACCTGGGGTGTAACTAGTGGTTTGACTGGATGCTTAGGAACCAAGAAATACAGTCAGAAAATTGATGGCAGGGACATTCAGGAAGAGGTAGGTAGTCAGGCCTTTGAGTGTGCAAAAAGCCTTGTAAATGTTGTGTCCCCTGTGTTTGCCGAAGGTAGCCTCTGAAGGCTTTACTAGCCAAATGGACAAGGTGCCCTACTCTGTGAAGGGCGTCTGGCCAGTTCCCCAGACATTCCATTACTTCTTCAAAGGACACCATGTTCCTCTTCCTCTTCTTCACAAACTTGCAGCACCCACCAGCGTCCCAGTACTGACTGTCCTCTTAAGATGGGACACCATTTCTTCTTCGGTCTTTTCTCCCCCACTTTTCCCTTGCTCTGCCTCCTCTGATGTCTCCATTTTAAATGTGTTTCCTACTCTACATTCTGGCTCACTAAAAATGACCTCTTCCGTCTTGTACAGCTCACTGTCACATTTTGGCACTGGGTTTTGAATTGAGGATCATATTTTTCAGTTTTTACAGTTCTCCTGATTCTTTTAGAAATTGTCTCGGTCACTTCTTATTCTTTTCTATCTGATACACATGACCTCAGTTTCCTCTGTTGTTTTTATTTATGAACACCATATGTAATGTTGGATAAGAAGTTTGATAATGGTAATATTTATTGCCTTTCCTTTCTTCTGTTCACTGCTAATGTTGTTTATTGCTTGTGGCAACTCATTTCCTTGCATGGTTTGGCCACTGTTAATTGTACACTACTCAATGTCTATGAAGGAAATTATCTGCTGGGATTCTTCAAGGCTTAGGATGCATGTCCTTCCTCCAGAAGTAATTTGCTTTTTTCTTTCTTTCTGGTGTTTAAGGCACCATTAGCAACACAGCTTTAAATATATAGTTCTGGTTTCTTGCAAACACTCATGATAAAACACCAGACATAATAATGTGGGAAGTAGATGTATGAGCTACATCTCAAGATCATTTTCATAATATACAGCCTTCCTAATCTGCCTAATGCCAGTGTAAATTTTCTGCAAGTTCTAGGGTTTGGTGTGGGAAGGAACAGACTTAACTGTAGATCCCTCTTCCTCAAGCAAGTCATTTGTGACTTAATATTACCCTAAAGGTAACTCTTTGAGGACACCAGCTGTGAGATGTGTAGTTTCTTATTAGAATCGCCAACATTAGGAGCAGGTGTCCTATAAAGACCTTTTCAGTTCTGTAGTGTGGGAAGTCCACGGATGTGGTGCTGCCCGATTCACTGTTAGCTGAGGGCATACATTCATAGATGGTTGTATTTTCCTGTGTTCTCTTGTGGTAGGAAGGACTGGGATCTCCGTGGGATTGCTCTTATAAAGCCACCAGTCTCGTTTGTCTCCAAGCACCCACTGAAGGCTGCACCTCCTGATGTCATTGCATTGAGCATTGTTAAGTTTCCACATATGGCTTTGGGCAGGGGTGTGAACAAACATTCTGTACATAGTGATCTTATTTTACCTCAGATGGAGAGAGGGCTTCTGACCCGAAGCAGGGTTTGAGCATCCTACTCACCATTCTTGGGTGCCATTTTCTCATATTTCAAACTGATTTTCTTTTTACAATATTGTAATATTTTCAATATTAAGAAACTATTTTCACTGGTAGTTTTCCTTGGAGTGTGTGTGTGTGTGTGTGTGTGTGTGTGTGTGTGTGTGTGTGTGTGTATGTGTGTGTGTGTATGTTTGGCAAGCAGCCCAGCCTGTCACGAGTGACCTCTGTAGATTTTCACCTTTCTTTCAAGTACATCTCATTTTGCATTAGAAAGTGTTTAACTTTCTAGCAGCCATGAAAAATCAGCCAGAGTTCCTATGCTGGCCCCCACATTGTAAACCAATGGTGCATACTGTTAAATTTCCACTGAGACGGTCTTTGAGAACACTTTTGAGGATAACTGTAGAGAGAAAAGAAAACAAAGCATTTTGAATGTATTCTGCTCTGCCATTGACTCATAAATAAGAGTAACTAGCTCTTCGTCGCTAGTGGGTGTTCCTTCTGTGAGGTCAGGAGTGGTGTGACAATCTCAGAGTGAAAGTGTGCGCGTTAGATGATAGCTCGCTCATTGGCTTAGAACACACTTTGTACACTGCATAGGATGTACATACAGTGTTTCACAGATTTTGTTTTCATTGACACCTGCCTGCAAAACTGGTAAAGGACTTACAATGAAGAAGTTCAAGGTAAAATGCTAAGTAAGTAAAGATCATTCCGATGGGAAAGGCTACTGAATAAAGACAATGTTCCCATGAGCAGAGCTGCTATGGATTTGGCCTTGGTCTTTAGAGTTAGACTTTCACATAAGGAATGTTAAAACTACACCAGGAGCATGCCAAAATGGACAGGGAAGAATTCATGAGGCCTCAACCCTACACAAAGAACTACAGGCAATTGATGAATGCTCGGGGTGGCAGAGTTGGTCTTCCTTTGGGAAGAGCACACCAACTGCGTGTCCAGTGCCAAATGGCCAGCCCTGAAAACACACACGCAGGCAACATTATTCAGACTGAGCAGGTTATGCTTAGGAGTCGATATGAATATGAATACACATATCTGCATGAAATAACAATTAATAAAAAAGAGACCATGGATTTGAAGGAGAGTGGAGAGGACTGGTGGGAGGGGCTAGAAGGGGTAAGGGAAGTAGAAATGTTGTAATTATAGTTTAAAACATGCTTCATGAAGTTCTATTAACAGGGGATATTCCATCATAATATTATTATAAGAAGGCAATTCTTGTAGCACAATGACTCCATATATGAAACTTAAATTTAAGAATTCTGACACTCTAATATAGTAGGAAATAATGAATACTACTATATGGTATTTCTGTGTTCCCATTATGACAGAATAAAAACAGTGCTTCAAGGGTAGTATAAAGAATTTAAATTAACAAATAAAATGGTTCCCTAGAATTTGTTTTGTAAACTTGTGGAGTGGTTGACAGAGGCACAGCATGGAGTCTTGTTATTTGTTCCTGTTCAGCAGAAATGCCTGTGTCTCCATGTCTGAATTCAGATGGAACCGGGCTTGCATTCTTACCAGAGGACTGAATCAGTGTGAGCTCTTTGGGAAAATCAAATTCTCCATGCATTATTTTTTCATTCAATCAACCACGCATCAGATATTTATCAGACAATTTCAGGAAAAGCATAATTCAGTATACTTTATTGTGCAGTAAGTTGATGATGCAGCAGAGAAGAAAAGAGTGTCAAATAGGATTTCATGTTTACGTTAGCAATATTTGTAAGAATTAAAGGAAAATTACATGGAAAGTGGTTAACAGAATATTAGACTATTTGGTTACTGTTATTACAATTATGTAAATAATTTGTCTTAAAGGAGTAAGTAAATGATATAATAGTTAAAAATCAACAGGAATTTTCACTAATGTAACTAGTTATTTCTTTGGTTGCCACACTGTAACAACAATTATAAGACTTTTATTGCTCTTTTTTTTTTTCATTCTGGGATTGATTTCAATGCTTTTCATACTCTAAAGCTACCACTGAGCTGTATTCCCTGTGGAAGACTGTCTCTAATGCAGTCTTTCCCCCAATACTCCTCTGTCCAATTAAGATATCCCCACCCACCATTCAAACAAACAAACAAACAAACAAACAAACAATAATAACACATAGCTTGTTATTTGTGACTGGGACACTGAGCAAACATCACGGCTCATAATTTACTAGATGCCATCCCTACCTGGATAGCAATGGTTGCAGTGAGCCTCTGCTCTGCCCAGTCACATTCATTTTATTCAAAAACCAGATGCTTTTAATAGAGAAGATGTGAAACCTACTTGTAGGAACCCAAATCCCCAAGGCACTGACACCAAGTGTAAAGTTGAATGAATGACTTTGGAAGATAGTGTCTACTTCACAGAAATGTAAAATTCTCATGAGTAAGATGTCCTTGGAAGAGAGTAGAAATAAAAGCACAACACCCACAGAAACACCTATGCTGCACTTCAGAATGGGGGGGGGGCATGGTTAAAATCAAGGAGATGTTGAGACTTTTGTTACCCATTGTGCCTGAGAATACAGGGAGTGACCGTCTACAGGTACAGGAGAGAAGTCTATCTGGTAATGGGAGATTTAGATTTTCAAGAAGAGTTTGTGCTAGAACTGCTGATGGGGTGAAAGCTTTGGCTCTCCCGTGGATGATCACAGTTGAGAGCATACAAGAAATTACTGAAGTGCCATTTTCTCCGCCTCCCTCTGGCGCCTTAACACATGGATCTCTGGGAGCATCCCACAGGCACAGCACGAGACACCGGAGCCGGCAGGGGTATTTGAACAGGTTACTTGCATTTACTTTGCCTCAAACACACTGTACTGGTAGGTTGTGAAGTGCAAAGGACCCGCCTATGCCGCAACATCTTTCCCTGTTGGTATTCTGAAGGTCTGGTTGAGAATAGCCGACTAGATCGGCCCTCTAGTTAACCTAACTCAGGTGTTAGAGTCTCAGAAACTCCAGTCTGATGCTGTTATGGCAGTGCTTCTCAACTTTCCTAATGCTGCAAAGCTTTACTATAGTTCCTCATGTCGTGGTGACCCCCAACTATAAAGTAATTTTCATTGCTACTTTATAACTGTAATTTTGCTATGGCTATGAATCGTAATGTAAATATCTGTGTTTTCCAATGGTCTTAGGTGACCCCTGTGAGAACCACCGTGTTGTGCCCTTGTTTCATAGGCCAGATGCTAGGAGTGGCTTTCTACCCACTCATCAGGGTGGTAGAGACAATCTGCCTGGGCGAGTTGCCATTTAATGTATAAAATTCTTACTTTTCTCTGTGGGTTGGTCTTCTGTCTCTCCTTATCATTCAATTCTTTGTTCATGCCAGGGAACAAGCTTGGCAATCCCCTAGACAGCCATCACCCCAGTGACAAAAGCATTGAAGACTCAGGAAGGCACTGAAATGTGAAAAATTTATGAGTTCTATCCCCACAGTTATATAAGCCATAACCATGGGTGAAAGAGATACTGGCTGCCATGCTCCCTGCAGGCTGTGCGGGGAGCTCCCAGATGCAAGGTTGTGAATCATGCCTTGTTTCAGTGGGATTTCAGTGTTGTGCATTTGATCACAGTGTTATGTTAATAAGGGTCACCTCTCCCATATTCCCCTATGACAACAGAGCATCCACTGCAGTCCGGTGTGGCTGTTTCATTGGTATCTGGTATGAACAGACATTTGCTCATCCTTCTCCTGGAAAGTAACACAATGTCGATTTGTTAGAAAGTTGGCTAAAGTTAGGTAAGGTTTTCAAAAGTAGTCTTAGGAGAGCGGTGAGGAACAGTGGATTTCTCTCTCACTGTATCTACACAGGACACAGGAAAGGCCATGCATGGGCACAGCAACACTGTGGTGGTATGTGTGAGGAGCGGAAGCCTTGCCAGAAACCAGTCCTGATGTCTACAGCTTACAGGTTCAGCTCCAGATCTGGAACTGATGGATGTGTAGGGCTGAAACCATCCAGCCTGGGCACACTGTCATAGCCTGAGCAGACTACCACAGAAGTCTCAGCTTGTACTTTTGACCATTTGCTTTAAAGTTGTCTGTCATACTCGTTATGACCGTTTTATCCCATTGATGACAAGCTTCTCTCAGTTCAAGTTACTCCATCAAAATGAATAGTAATGATAATAAAGAGAAACAGTGACCTACCAGTTCTGTGAAGTTACATGATACCAGCTTTTCCTTATATAGCTATCTTCTAAATAAAAATTACAAAGTGAGAATCAACACACCATCTAATAAAGTGCAGTTATCCAGAATGTTGAAATGAGTCTAGATGCACATGAGTGGGTCACTTTTCTCTACACTCATTGCACCTTCCTGTATTGTTTGGGTCCACTCCACATTTCCTGAGCCCTCCTCTTTCAAGGTCTGTGATCTCTCTATCCTTTAGCAAGTCGTCTCCGGTTCCATCCTGGTTTCCCCATTTGATCATTGAGCCTGTGGTTAGTAGTTCCTCTTCCTTTTGTATAAATAGGTGAGAATAGGATGAAAGAGACAAAGGATAGCACCATTTTACAATTCAAACATGGAGATTACTGACATCATCTTTTCAACCGTGTCACAAGTTAATGAAATAAACTTTCAAAGTTATGTTACTGTACTTGGTGTATTTACTCACTCGGACAATACATACTTGCCCAAAGCCTGCTTTGTGTGAGAAGAGCTGGTAGATGCTGAATTCAAACTCTAGAACTGTCCTGACAGTTTGGATTTTTGACAGTTTGTCACTAGAAAATAGACCTTTAGTGAGAAATGAAGAAATACAATGGAGTGTAGGAGCAGCATGTACCACAGAATTGTGTTTAAACAAAACAGAAATCAATAGGAACTCACGGTCCTTGCGGAAGGGAGGACACCTGCGCTTTAGTGGCTTGCTGATTCTGAAGTTGCTTTCTTTTGCTTGATCTGATCCCCATTTCCTTTTAAACCGAGCCTTCTCTTTCATCCCTAGCACCAGCCCCAAGTAGCGCTTCCTCATAGAGTCCCAGGAGAGTGGAATGGGACACCTAGAGAGAGTAGTTATAACTTTAAGTTAAATGGCAGATTGATGTCTTCCTCCACTTGGCCTCCTGTTAGAGCTTGGAGAACTACATCCATGTGCAGTTGGAACTCCCAAGGTTCAATATGTGCCTAGTAATTGAGACAAGCTTCCAAAATTTCTAGTTTAAGAACCCTAAGAGAATCACTGACTCAGGGAAGACAGAAGAATGCATCCAAGAACAAAAACAAAACACTACATGAGCCTATTCATATGTGGAGCTTATAAAAAAAAAGATCTCATAGCACTAGAAAGTGAAATAGGGTGGGGTCTGGGGATTGCGAAGGGAGATTTAGGAGGAGGGACTAATTAAAGGAACAAAATTTGAGTGACATTAGTAGACAGTAGGGATCTATTGTACAGTAGTTTCTAATATGTATTTTATTCTTGAGCAATGCTAACAATGTGAATGTCAAGTGTTCTCATTACGACATCATGTGAGAAATAAGTCAGACTGTGCATGTCACTGGGCTAGGCAGGGATGGCCAGTGGCTGTCCTGTCTACCATAGGGTGACCATGTGCGGCGTTGCTCTAATACTCAAATTCTTATGTACAGCAAGGACAACAGAAGGATGCCTTCTAAATCTGTGTGTGTGTGTGTGTGTGTGTGTGTGTGTGTGTGTGTGTGTGTGTGTGTGTGAGAGAGAGAGAGAGAGAGAGAGAGAGAGAGAGAGAGAGAGAGAGAGAGAGAGAGGAGAGAGAGAGAGAGAGAGAGAGAGAGAGAGAGAGAGAGAGAGAGAGAACAACCTCTGTGCTGATGTTGGTCCTTGCATTTTATCTTGTTTGAGCAGGATCTCTGTTGTCTGTCCCCTGGAGAAAAGAGGCTGGTGGCCTTGAGCTTCTGAAGGTAATCCTCTCCATCTTCCAACAGGAGCACTGGGTTACAGATGGGTGCCATTGTGTCTGGCTTTTATGTGGGCTCTAGGGATTTGAACCTGCAGGCCAGTGGCTTTAATTATTGAATCAAGTCCTAAGCCCCCTAAGTTCTTTTCTGATTCTAAGGTACAGTTAAATCTCAGCTATAGTGATTATAAACAAAACAAATGTTTGTTGAGCAGTATGACATTCCCTATGGAAATAAAGTGTCTTTTATAAAGTTCTCTGAATTAAAATGACAAAAATGTAATTGAAACAGCAGAAACCTTCTATCACTAACCTTCTCTGACAGGAAATCCTACTTGCTGACAATGTATAGTAGGTGTAGGAAAAAAACAACTATTACATCAAGATTGACTCCGTAGATTCCGAGGCAATAGAATAAAACATATGAACAGCTCAACAAAATTTAATTGAGTATCAGAGGAAATAAAGAGAGGTCCTGGGTGAATGCTGAAAACACTTATGCATGATACTAAATATGAAGATTTGACTCTGGAGGTCAAAAGCTGGGTCCAACTGCGTATGTACTGAGTTCTTTAAATAAGTTAATTTGGCAGTATCGATTTGACTGCAATTTTTACCCTGAATGTGAATCTTCCACTGCCTAGAGGAGGTCAGCTCTTACGTCACAAGAGCCTCTCTGCCCCTGAGTCCATTAGCTGCCCTTGGCATTCCTGGCTTGGTCTGGGTCTGTATATTCTGCCTCTAGATACTGTTGTGGCCATGCTGTGACACTCCCAAGCAAGACCACCACAGAGATGATATCAGATGCAAAACACACAGGGATTTATTGATAACAAGCAAGCCTGGGCTTGGTCTGTGTCCAACCATTCACATAGTGGGTGGAGGAGGGTGAGGGTTTTTTTTTTTTTGTGATATATATTTTTTATTTTACAGTACCATTCAGTTCTACATATCAGCCATGGGTTCCCCTATTCTCCCCCCTCCCATGCCCTCCCCTTACCCCCAGCCCACCCTCCATTCCCACCTCCTCCAGGACAAGTCCTCCCCCGAGGACTGTGATCGACTTGGTAGACTCAGTCCAGGGAGGTCCAGTCCCTTCCTCCCAGACTGAGCCAAGTGTCCCTGCATAAGTTCCTGGTTTCAAACAGCCAACTCATGGAATGAGCACAGGACTTGGTCCCACTGCCTAGATGCCTCCCAAACTGATCAAGCCAATCAACTGTCTCACCTATTCAGAGGGCCTGATCCAGCTGGGAGCCCCTCAGTCTTTGGTTCATAGTTCATGTGTTTCCATTCATTTGGCTATTTTTTTTTCAATAATTGAGTAAAACTGAAATTTATTATATGCCACAGTCGTCCTAGGGACCTCCATGCTATATATATAGCCTCTATGGTTCTATGGGTTGTGGTCTGATTGTTCATTTTATATCTAGAATCCACCAATGAGTGAGTACATACCATAACTGTCTTTCTGGGTTTGGGTTACCTCACTCAGGATGATTTTTTCTAGTTCCATCCATTTGCCTGCAAATTTCATGCTTTCATTGTTTTTCTCTGCTGAGTAGTACTACATTGTGTATATGTATCACATTTTTTTCATCCATTCTTCCGTTGATGGGCATCTAGGTTGTTTCCAGGTTCTGGCTATTACAAATAGTGCTGCTATGAACATAGCTGAGCATGTATCTTTATGGTATGTATCAGCATTCTTTGGGTATATGCCCAAGAGTGGGATGGCTGGGTCTTGAGGTAGTTTGATTCCTAATTTTCTGAGAAACCGCCATACTGATTTCCATAGTGGTTGTACAAGTTTACATTCCCACCAACAGTGGAGGAGTGTTCCCTTTGCTCCACATCCTCTCCAACATTGGTTGTCATTGGTGTTTTTGATCTTAGCCATTCTAACAGGTGTAAGGTGGTATCTCAGAGTCATTTTGATTTGCATTTCTCTGATGATTAAGGATGTTGAGCATTTCTTTAAATGTCTTTCAGCCATTTGTAGTTCTTGTTTTGTGAATTCTCTGTTTAGCTCTTTAGCCCATTTTTTAATTGGACTGTTCAGTGCTTTGATGTCTAGTTTCTTGAGTTCTTTATATATTGTGGAGATCAATCCTCTGTCAGATGTGGGGTTGGTGAAGATCTTTTCCCAATCTGTTGGCTGTCTTTTTGTCTTATTGACTGTGTCTTTTGCCCTGCAAAAGCTTCTGAGTTTTGAGAGGTCCCATTTATTAATGGTTGTGCTCAGGGTCTGTGCTGTCTGTGTTTTATTTAGGAAATGGTCTCCAGTGCCAATGCGTTCAAGAGTGCTTCCTATCTTCTTTTCTATTAAGTTTAGTGTAACTGGATTTATGTTTAGGTCTTTGATCCACTTGGACTTGAGTTTTGTGCATGGTGACAGATATGGATCTATTTGTAATCTTTTACATATTGACATCCAGTTATGCCAGCACCATTTGTTGAAGATACTTTCTTTGTTCCATTGTATAGTTTTGGCTCCTTTGTCAAAAACCAGGTGTTCATATGTGCATGGATTAATGTCAGGGTCTTCAATTCGATTCCATTGGTCCGTATGTCGGTTTTTATACCAGTACCAAGCTGTTTTTATTACTATAGCTCTATAGTAGAGTTTGAGGTCCGGGATGGTGATGCCTCCAAGGGTTGCTTTATCGTATAGGATTCTTTTAGCTATCCTGGGTCTTTTGTTTTTCCATATAAAGTTGAGTATTTTTCTTTCCAAGTCTGTGAAGAATTGTGTTGGGATTTTGATGGGGATTGCATTGAATCTGTAGATTGCTTTTGGTAAGATTGCCATTTTTACTATGTTAATCCTACCTATCCATGAGCATGGGAGATCCTTCCATTTTCTGATATCTTCTTCAATTTCTTTCTTTAGAGATTTAAAGTTCTTATCAAAAAGGTCTTTCACTTGTTTAGTTAGTGTTATCCCAAGGTATTTTATATTATTTGTGGCTATTGTAAAGGGTGATGTTTCTCTGACTTCTTTCTCAGCGCTTTTATCATTTGTGTATAGGAGGGCTACTGATTTTTTTGAGTTGATCTTGTATCCTGCCACTTTACTGAAGGAGTTTATCAGCTGTAGAAGTTCCCTGGTAGAGGTTTTGGGGTCACTTATGTATACTATCATATCATCTGCAAATAGTGAAAGTTTGACTTCTTCCTTGCCAATTTGTATCCCTTTGATCTCCTTTTGTTGTCTTATTGCTCTAGCTAGAACTTCTAGTACTATATTGAATAAATATGGGGAGAGTGGACAGCCTTGTCTTGTTCCTGAATTTAGTGGTATCGCTTTGAGTTTCTCTCCATTTAATTTGATGTTTGCTGTTGGCTTGCTATAAATTGCTTTTATTATGTTTAGAAATGTTCCTTGTATTCCTTTTCTTTCTAAGACCTTTATCATGAAGGGGTGTTGGATTTTGTCAAAGGCTTTTTCAGCATCTAGGGAGATGATCATGTGGTTTTTTTCTTTCAGTTTGTTTATATGGTGTATTACATTGACTGATTTCCGTATGTTGAACCATCCTTGCATCCCTGGGATGAATCCTACTTGGTCGTGATGGATGATTGTTTTGATGTATTCTTGGATTCGGTTTGCCAATATTTTGTTGAGTATTTTTGCATCAATGTTCATGAGGGAGATTGGTCTGTAGTTCTCTTTCTTTGTTGCATCTTTGTGTGGTTTGGGTATCAGGGTAATTGTAGCCTCATAAAAAGAGTTTGGTAGTGTTCCTTCTGTTTCTATTGTGTGGAACACTTTGAAGAGGATTGGTATTAGTTCTTCTTTAAAAGTCAGGTAGAATTCTGCACTGAAACCATCTGGTCCTGGACTTTTTTTAGTTGGGAGACTTTTGATGACTGTTTCTATTTCTTTAGGGGTTATTGGTCTATTTAAATGGTTTATCTGGTCTTGATTTAATTTTGGTATTTGGTATTTATCCAGAAAATTGTCCATTTCTTCCTGGTTTTCCATTTTTGTGGAGTACAGGTTTTTGAAGTATGATCTGATGATTCTCTGGATTTCCTCATTGTCTGTTGTTATGTCTCCCTTTTCATTTCTGATTTTGTGAATTTGGGTGTTCTCTCTTTGCCTTTTGGTTAATTTGGCTAGTGGTTTGTCTATCTTGTTGATTTTTTCAAAGAACCAACTCTTTGTTTCATTGATTTTTTGTATTGTTCTCTTGTTTTCTATTTCGTTGATTTCAGCCCTCAATTTGATTATTTCCTGGCGTCTATTTCTCCTGGGTGAGTTTGTTTCTTTTTGTTCTAGAGCTTTCAGTTGTGCTGTTAATTCATTGGTATGGGATTGCTCCATCTTCTTTATGTGTGCATTTAGAGCTATGAATTTTCCTCTTAGCACTGCTTTCATAGTGTCCCATAAGTTTGGGTATGTTGTACTTTCATTTTCATTGAATTCTAGGAACTCTTTAATTTCTGTCTTTATTTCTTCCTTGACCCATTGATGTTTCAGGTGGGTATTATTCAGTTTCCATGAGTTTGTGGGTTTTCTATAATTTTTGTTGTTATTGAGTTCTAACTTTAAGGCATGGTGGTCTGATAAAATACAGGAGGTTATTCCAATTTTTTTGTATCTGTTGAGATTTGTTTTGTGTCCAAGCATGTGGTCAATTTTTGAGAAGGTTCCATGGGGTGCTGAGAAGAAGGTATATTCTTTTGTGTTAGGATGGAATATTCTGTAGATATCTATTAGGTCCATTTGAGTCATAACATCTGAAACTTATTTCTTTGTTAAGTTTCAGTCTGGTAGATCTATCTTTTGGTGAGAGTGGTGTGTTAAAATCTCCCACTACTAATGTGTGGGGTTTGATGTGCGTTTTAAACTTTAGTAGTGTTTCTTTTATGAATGTGGGTGCTTTTGTATTTGGAGCATAAATGTTTAGAATCGAGACTTCATCTTGGTGGATTTTTCCTGTGATGAATATGTAATGTCCATCCTGGTCTCTTTTGATTGATTTTAGTTTGAAGTCTATTTTATTAGATATTAGGATAGCTACACCAGCTTGTTTCTTAGGTCCATTTGCTTGGAAAACCTTTTCCCAGCCCTTTACTCGGAGGTAGTGTCTGTCTTTGGAGTTAAGGTGTGTTTCTTGTATGCAGCATATGGATGGGTCCTGTTTTCTAATCCATTCTGTTAGCCTGTGTCTTTTTATAGGTGAGTTGAGACCATTGATATTGATGGATATTAATGACCAGTGATTGTTAATTCCTGTTATTTTTTTGGTTGTGTTGTGTTGTCCTTCTGTGGTGTATGTTGGTGTAGGATTATCTATTGCTTGATTTTTCATGGATGTGTTTAGCTTCTTTGGGTTGAATTTTCCCTTCTAGTGCTTTCTGTAGGGCTGGGTTTGTGGACAGGTATTGATTAAATCTGGTTTTATCCTGGAATATTTTGTTTACTCCGCCTATGGTGATTAAGAGTTTTGCTGGGTATAATAGTCTGGGTTGGCATCCATGGTCTCTTAGTGTCTGCATGAGGTTTGTCCATGATCTTCTATCTTTCATAGTCTCTATTGAGTAGTCTGGTGTTATTCTGATGGGTTTGCCTTTATATGTTACTTGGTCCTTTTCCTTTGCAGCTCTTAATATTTTTTCTTTATTCTGTGTGTTTAGTGTTTTGATTATTATGTGGCGAGGGGACTTTTTTTTTGGATCCAGCCTATTCGGTGTTCTGTAAGCTTCTTGTATCTTCATAGGTATTTCTTTCTTTAGGTTAGGAAAGTTTTCTTCTATGATTTTGTTGAATATATTTTCTGTGCCTTTGAGTTGGTATTCTTCTCCTTCTTCTATCCCTATTATTCTTAGGTTTGGTCTTTTCATGGTGTCCCAAATTTCCTGGACGTTTTGTGTTAGGACTTTTTTGTCTTTATTGTTTTCTTTGACTGACGAATCTATTTTCTTTATCGTGTCTTCAGTGTCAGAGATTCTCTGTTCCATCTCTTGCAATCGGTTGGTTATGCTTGTTTCTGTAGTTCCTGTTCGTTTTGTCAGGATTTCTATTTCCAGCATTCCCTCAGCATGTGTTTTCTTTATTGTCTCAAATTCATTTTTCAGATCTTGGAATGTTTCTTTCATCTGTTTAATTGCTTTTTCTTGGCTTTCTTTGATTTCTTCCCATTTTTTGTTCGTTTTTTCTTCCATTTCTTTAAGGGAGTTTTTTATTTCCTCTTTAATGGAGTTTTTCATTTCCTCTTTAAGGGAAGTTTTTATTTCCTCTTTAAGGGAGTTTTTTATTTCCTCTTTAAGGAAAGTTTTTATTTCCTCTTTAAGGTAGTTTTTCAATCCTCTTTAAGGAAAGTTTTTATTTCCTCATTGAGGGAATGTTTTATTTCTTCTTTAAGGGCCTCTATCATCTTCTTAATGTCATTTTTAGGGTTGATTTCTTCTGTTTCTTCTGTCATGGTATGTTTAGGTCTTGCAGGTGTAGAATCACTAGGTTCTGATGTTGCCATATAGGTCTTTATGTTGTTG
Organism: Peromyscus maniculatus bairdii; assembly: GCF_049852395.1. Lineage (NCBI taxonomy): Eukaryota > Metazoa > Chordata > Mammalia > Rodentia > Cricetidae > Peromyscus > Peromyscus maniculatus. The sequence continues at coordinate 23,838,509 of NC_134856.1, forward strand.
CCTGTATTTTTGCACTGGCGCCTACTCATCTCTTCCTCTGTGAGGTGCAGGTGGTGTCTGTGTCTGAGAGTGCCTCTCTTGTTCTAATTTTTAGTCTTGGTTTAGTAGGGGTTCTTGGTTAAATTGGTGCTTTTGGGCTATTTCTTCAGGGGCAGCTGATTTCGATCGGTGAATTATATACTTATGATTCTGGTGATCTGGTTTGGTGTCTGGGTAGCGCCTTCTTCTGTGTTCTCAGGTCACTTTTTGTTCATTTGTCAACTCCTCAGCTGATCTTGTTTCTTCAGACTTTAAACTGTAGGCATCTGAATCCTCTCCCAGATGGGTTTCAGCTAAGCAGGGTAGTCTCACCAACACCTCCAAGTTGTTGGGTTTCACAGGATCAGCAGCTGGGCACTGGGTTGTCCTCAGACGGAGTGTTCAGATTCGTTCTGGTTCTGACCCACGGAGATAGCTTCTTCCCCAGATGTTGGGGTTAGGGGCGTCCCTGTTCCAAGCTGTGTCTGCTTGTCTCCGTCCCTGGGCCTGTTTACCTCTGCGGTCCGCCGCCGGGCCTGTATGTCCCTGTCAGCTGCCGCTGGGTCTGTCTGCCTCTGGGGGCCGCCACCGGGCCTGAATGTCCCTGTCGGCCGCTGCACGTCTACCTCAGCGGGCTGCCGCTGGGCCCGTCTTCCTCCACAGGCCGCCGCCACAGGCCTACCTGCGTCTGCTTGTCTTCGCCGCCGGGCCTGTCTACCTCTGTGGGCCGCCGCTGGGCCTGAATGTCTCTGCCGGCTGCTGCCGGGCCTGAATGTCCCTGTCGGCCGCTGCCGCCGGGCCCGTTTACCTCAGCGGGCCGCCGCTGGGCCCGTCTACTTCTGTGGGCCGCCGCTGGGCCTGAATGTCTCTGCCGGCTGCCGCTGGGTCTGAATATCCCTGTCGGCTGCCGCCGCTGGGCCCGTCTACCTCCACCGGCCCCCCGCCGCAGGCCTACCTGCATCTGCTTGTCTCTACCGCCGGGCCTGTCTACCTCTGTGGGCCGCCGCTGGGACTGAATGTCTCTGCCGGCTGCCTCCGGGCCTGAATATCCCTGTAGGCTGTCGCCGCTGGGCACGTCTACCTCAGCGGGCTGTTGCTGGGCCCTTCTACCTCCGCAGGCCGCCGCTGCAGGCCTACCTGCATCTGCTTGTCTCTGCCGCCGGGCCTGTCTACCTCTGTGGGCCGCCGCTGGGCCTGAATGTCTCTGCCAGCTGCCGCCGGGTCTGAATATCCCTGTCGGCTGCCGCCGCTGGGCCCGTCTGGGTGAGGGGTTTTGAAAGGGAAAAACCGCAAGCAGAGTGGTACAAGCCTTGGCATCACATGATTGGGTAAGGGTATGTAACCTTTGAACTTACTAGTTGGGGATTACAGTTATCATTTTTGGGCAGGCCTGGACAAGCTGCCTGGGAGGCCTGGCTGGCTTTGCACATACTGACTGTAGGGGCTGACTCAGTGGCCCAGGCTCTGTCCTTGAGCTGCCATGGAGGCTGGCTGGCCTTACACATTCACATTGACCCATGCACGTAGCTCTAAGTTGGGTGAGGGGTCCCAGACAGTAAACAACTGGCTGAACCTTGAGCAGTCAGAGTACGTGCAGAAACGGAGCTACTGCAAGGACTATGTCATAGCCCTCCCAGAAACTGCTCGCTCAAGTCTCAGGAAACTGAAAATGAGTCCTGATCTCTGAGAGAAGAATGACAGCCTGTTATGGCGTATGCTTGGTCCTTTCATTGCCCCCTTGAGTGGTATATCATCTCCAATCTTGGAGATGTTTCTTTTTGGTAAAAGACTTTACCACCAGGGTAGTAGATCATTTTAGAGACTAGGACTTAAGAGTTTTCCCATTATCAATAGCAAGGTGAGCCTCCCCTTATTTAGTTTTTGTCATTTGCAAGTGTGTCATGGGTTTGGTACAGGTGCTAATATTGGGATTCTAGCATCCTCAGTTCAGTGGTACCCAGACAGGAATCACCGTTTAGTTCAATGACATAAGAGCCAACAGTAATTAGCAGAAGGGTCAAAACACTGTGATGGGTGACAGAGTTCCTTATCCTGAAGGAAATTAGAAATGAGAATGGGGACGAGTTATTATTTTATCTCAGGTTCCCTATGACAAGAAATTCCCCTTTGATCTAACTTTCGGGGCGGGGGGAGGAATAAGGGTAACATGTTCACTTCTGTAATTACTTCCTGCTGACACTGGGACATTATTGTCAGGGCCCTGGAAAGCTGGAATGTTAGTCAAAAGCAAGGAGGGAATGTCTTATTGATCAGCTGAAGAGATGGCATTTATATTGGCTGGATTGGTCCATATCAGCTTTCAGCAAGTTCAGGGCTTGCAGTCATTTGGAGTAGGTTGTCACCAGCAAATGATGCTTGGATGTGTCTGTCAGCCAAGTGGAAACCTGTTGAGACAGATATAAACTAAGAACAGGAGTTAAAATTCATGAACTTATTTGCAACTTTCAGACCCATAGTCTCAGTAATTGTAGTATTATCAATTTGCATTGGAATCTATATTGTGTTTTCTATCTAGAGAGCCAGGTATAGATTGGACTGATGTCTTTAGCCTGATGAAAAGCATCTGTAAGTCTATATTCAGAACTTGGTTCTCTCTCTCTCTAAGAGATTTAGTAGCTTTAATTAATTAATTCATTGGTCAATTAATTAATAATTGGCTGCAACCTTTTGGAAGACTCTGGCTGACTGATGTTGCTAAGCCGACAAAGCCATAGCTAGTCCAGTCATCAACGCCATCAGAGATGTGAGGATAAATTATACCTGAGTGCAGACTTCCAAATCTATTAAAAAACAACAGAGACTACCCATTGCCCAGACCACCATCACCCCAGGCTCCTGTAGTCTTCATAACATTGATAGGACAGATGTTAAGACAGCATCAGTCTTGGCTGCTGGGCCCATGACGTGAAATTTTCCCTGTGGAGGAGCAACTTGAGAAAGACTGACCTTATCTTGTCAGTGTCTCATTTGTCCATTCTGGGCCGGATCCCTGGCAGCAGGTGTTGAGCTGGGGCATCTTGTTCAGTGGTTGATGTTATCACCAATTCAGGTGACACCTTCCTGTCATTGTTCCATATCTTCTTTGGAGTCATTGCAAGTCATTGTTAGGAGCTGGGGAGCTGGGAGTCTCTATTTGTTATAGTAAGCTTTTTATCAAATAATTTAAATGCCATATCCATCAGATCTTTGACAGGTTTGAAAACCATTATCTATTAAATATATCTGAGCCAAACAAATCTAGACCTAATCTTGAAAACATCTCTAAGTTTGGTAACAATAACCATGCTAATTTGTTATCCTGTAGATATTAGTCAAATGCACCTCTCAGGTTCTGTTTTTTTTCTTATTTAAATAGCTTGTAATTAAATAAGAGTTAACAGTTTTTGCTTTAAACTAGTATCTGAATACCTGGATGACTAGTATTAACTTGTATTCCTTAACACAGAGGACATGCAAACTCAGACATTCAAAACCAAGCATGCATATGGCCACATTTTCATTAATATCTGCAGAGTAGACAGACATTTTTAAAGCTATGAATCTTTGGAGTCTCAATGTAACAGCAGAATAGTAAGAAAAAGAAATCTGAAACATGTTTCTTTCTTTTATAAACCTCAAGTCAATTATTTTTATCATTGCTTAAGCCTTTTTATCTTCAGACCTTCATAACTTGCTTTTTATAACATTCCAATAACTTGAATTTTACATATTTTCCTTATTCCCAAAACATTTTTAATATTCCCATACTTAAAACCTCTACATCTTAGACCCCACATAAACTTTACTTATACTCAAATCTCACAACTTACTTAAATTTTAAAGTTCTACATTTTTATACTTCAAACTACTTCCATAGACCCAAAATATCACATACTCAAACCCTCACAACATGCTTAAGCCTTCAAATTTAAACTGCTTCCTCAAACCAGAAAATCATTTATTTAAACTTTTATCCTCATATCTCAGGCCTTTATATTATTATAAAAACATTACATCCTAAAACAACTTTTTTCTGTTTAATTCATTGAGCTATCTTTTACTTGGAATTTGATACAATTTTTTCCCTTATCTTAACCAACAATAATTTGTAACCAATTCTCTTTTTTGTTGTTGTTTTTTGTTTTATGAGACAAGGTTTCTCTGTGTTGCCTTGGGCCTTTCCTGGAACTCGCTTTGTAGACCAGGCTGGCCTCGAACTCACAGAGATCCGCCTACCACTCACAGAGATCCTCCTGCCTCTGCCTCCCGAGTGCTGGGATTAAAGGCGTGCGCCACCACTGCCCGGCCTCCAATTCTCTTAAATGATGGCAAGTACTTGTAACACATTAACTCAAAATGACCAAAACCCATGTATTTTTGACTGTTAATTCAACATTTTTTTTCCAAGCAATATCAGGACAGAGAAGGGAAATGCTGGCCGGCAGAAGAGACCTTGAAGTTATCACATTGAAGGACTTGACTTAGGAAGGAAGGGAGGAGGAGCAGTGGGCACACAGTGTGTCCTTGGCTGCCAGTGTTGCTGAAAAAAAGTTTTTGTTAACTCTCTGACTAAAGTCAGATTCTCTGTTCAGTGTTCACACAGTTTTTGTCAATTGCAGGCAGTCCCCATCCCCCTGCCCATAGCTCCCATCTCTGCCCACCTGTACTGAGAGCGCACACCCTCACCCTCTATGAGAGTGGCTGGCTGGCTGCAGTCCTGATAGCAAGAGAGCATGGAGGGAGGGAGGTGGCCCTCACTGTGCCTCTCTCTCCTCTTTCAGGAGAAGAGGGAGGCTAGAAGACAGAAACAAATAACATTCACACAGACAATCCAGTGCCGGAACATCAGCACTGAGATGACGGCCTCACTCACAGCTAGTGAGCCCCTCTTACAGTACAGCAGCCCCACCTGGCAGGAGCTACCTGCACACAAGACCAAGGACACACGAAGAAAACCTTGCCTCAATGAGACAACCAAAAAAGCGCCAAGAATGATAATGGCCTGATGGCGAGCCAGACTCGAGACTCACTGTCCTCGATCAGACATTCACGGGGGCTTCCATATTCCCTTCAGAGGCTTCCACATTCCTGCCTCCAGGCCCTGGAATGTCTCCCGAGACCCATGTGACCCCGGCTTACCAATGTGTCAGCTGGCTGCCTGCCATAGGCACTGTCCGTTACTGGATCACACCACAGATCTTAGTGCGCCTCAGAAAATGGACATATAGAGACACACAAAGACATGGACAAACAAAGACACACAGAAACTTACCAGCTGGTTAGGAATCCCTCGGATCAGAGTCTGGGGGTCGCAGGACGAGCCCCCAAATGTTGTGGCCACGTTGCAAGACCCCCAAGCAAGACCACCACTGAGCCGATGCAAAACACATAGGAGTTTATTGATAACAAGTTAGGACCAGGCTTGGTATGCATCCAACACTCAACAACACAGCAGGTGAAGGAGGATGGCCCTGAGCTCTCAGGGTGAGGGGTTTTTAAAGGGAAAAACCACAAGCAGAGTGATACAAGCCTTTGCATCATATGATTGGGTGAGGGTATATAACCTTTGAATTTACTGGTTGGAGGTTACAGTTATCATTTTTGGGCAGGCCTGGACAAGTCCCAGGCTCTGTCCTTGAGCTGCCATGGAGGCTGGCTGGCCTCACACATTCACATTGACAGATGCACACAGCTCTAAGTGGGTGAGGGGTCCCAGACAGTAAACAACTGGCTGAACCTTGAACAGTCAGAGTGCGCACAGAAAGGGACCTACTGCAAGAACTGTCATAGTCCTTCCAGAAACTGCTGCTCAAGTCTCAGGAAACTGAAATTGGGGCCTGATCTCTGAGAGAAGACTGACAGCCTGCTATGGCGTCTGCTTGGTCCTCTCAATAGTTACTAATGATGTGAAACTGATGGCGTAATTTAACCTATCTGAAGATCCAATGCGATCTTAATAAGCCCGTCACTGTCCCGCTGTTTTTCTGGTTTCTGTTTTTGGCTTAGCCTTTGCTTGAACCATGCATTCGGCAGCAGTTTTTTTCCACCTGTCATTTGTTGCTTCCTGAGAGTTTCTAGATAGAGATTCCTGCCTTGAATCTAGATGGCATGCCCCATTTCTTTACCTCACCTTCTCTGTTCCTTACTGATTGACACTTAAGAGGGGAGCCGCATGTATATCATGACCAAAGCAAGAAGGAAAAAATCATCTAATGGGTGACAAGTCTTCCTCAATCAAACCTAGTTGTTTAATATCAGCAGTGTTTTCACTGTTAAAGAAATTCTAAAATAGGATGATCAGTTGGCTCCCACATATGTGAAGGTTAGTGCTGAATGTCAACTTAACAAGATTTGGAATCCCCTAGGAGACAAGTCTCTTCAGACATGCCCGTGAGGTATTATTTAGGTTAGGCTAGCCTGTGAGCATGTGTGTGAGGAATTATTTTGGTTGTTATTCAGGTGGAAATGCCTACTCTAAAGGAAGGCAGCACCCTTTCCTGGGCTCAAGTCCTTGATCACATAAAAAGGAGACATCTAGAAGACCCAGTCTCCTGATTGAAGGTCACAAGACCAGCTGCCTGGTGTTGCTGATGCTAGGATTTTCTGGCCAAGGACACTATCCTTGAGCTGTGAACCCAAATAAACCATCACATTATTTTTGGAGGATTATTTTTCACAACAATTGAAAAAAAATAAGACAAATGTCACTTTTGGTCTGTAGTATAAGCCTTCACTTCAGCTTCCTCTCTAAACATCTGGAAAGAAATCAAAATGGCCAATATTTACCATATAGATGTCAAAATAATTAGGTTTTTGTTGCGAGTCATTAAATGGTCTTAGTACCTTCTTTTTTGTCTCTCTGTGCTATTTCCTTTGTCTGTTTATAGGGAGCTTTAGCGAAATCACCCACAAGAGGAAGGGTGCTCACAAGCGTGATGCTTCTTTATGGGCCCATAAAAGATTAAACGTTGTGACTGGAATTCTTAAAGAAGGCAGACACATCATTAAATATATTTTTGAAAGACACTGTGTATGCTAAGAGAAATAAGATTATTAATTATTGCTTGACAGTAACCCCCCCCAAAAAAAAGCCCTACAAAAACACTATGAAAAGAAGTTAGGAAAAATTTACACATTTGGTTGCCAAAGGAAATAAAATGAGATTACAATTTTACTTTACTCTGCACCCACAACATTGGCTCATGAACCAGCAACAAATTGTTTGAGAATGTCATCTTCGACCTGCTGTAACTCATCCTTCTGGCAGAATCTGGGTTGTGTCCTGGGGGTCACTCATCCCTGACCAGTAGAATGGAAGGCAGGGACCAAGAAGAGCTGGACACCCAAAGATTTCTACCGGAGAACAGAAAGGCAAGAAAGCAGAGTGAAAACTAGGGGAGCTCATGAGTCCCTTCAACTGCATTCCAGGTGACCTCAGTTGTCATTCTCAGCACCATGAGAAATATCACAGAGACTCTCCTGCTCAGGGAGAACAGGCCCCCAGTGGCATAGATTTTCAGAAAACAAAATAAGGACCATTGTGATAAACCCTGGGGTACACACTTTCTGGTTTTTTCAAGAGTGCCTGTGTCTTACATTTGTGTCCACTGCTGCTGCTGACCTTAATGGGTGGAACTCGCACATCTTTCCAAAAGGGCCTCCCATTAAATCCTACCCAAAATGCAGCAGAGGACTGTTGAACACTCCTGATGGAATGACAAGGAAATCAGTATTCGTGATCATTCTCTTGTGCTCTCTTCCTACTTCTTTCCCTGTGGCCCATGTATCTGTGAGAATTCTGGCTTCTAGTAACGGAAAAATCATTTTGAGTTATAATATAAAACCTGGAGGGAGAAGGTGCAGTCACCCCTAATCTAATGCTATCTTTCCCAGCTTCCACTTTCCCTTGGATTGAAGGGACTGTATGCTTTTGCTGAAATAATTTGCTGTGGGTTCACCATAGCAGGCCTTTTGGTTTCCACACTCAGGAGTTGGGTCAGCTAACTGTCCTGCTCAGTTACAGATCCATTGTGGGTGTTACTGCTCTAGCTTTAACGATAGTCTCCAGGGATGCTTCTTCAACCGTAGTGTAATGGAGGGATCACTAAGGTGTACGAGCTTTGCTTCATCCTTCCCTGCTCATCTCTGAACCACAACTCCGTCCCTCCCACCATCTCCTCCCAGTCAGCACTGGTCAAGTCCTCAGCTCCTTTTTCTTATGTGACAGATCTGATCCTGAAGTGCTTACTTTGGCTCATAACTATGGTGAGCTTTCCGTCTTCACTTTCCTTCACATCGATTGACAGTTTCTCTGAATGGAGAATTATAGGCAGACAGCTGTCTCTCCTCTGACTTCTGAAGACATTATTGCATTTCTTCTGTTCCTTTGTTGCTGAAGAGAAGTCTGCTGTAAATCATGTTCTCAAGAGAGTCTTTGTTTTTTAATCAATTTTACCCCTTGGTACCTGGTGCTTTGTGGTTTCAGCAGGATGTGCCTCCTGTGGATGTGTGTCTGTTTGAGTACTAATCATGTTTCCCCATGATCTGAGTACATATTTCTCCCTTTTATTCCAGAAAATCGTTAACTATTTTGTTCCTAGTTACTGCCTTTATCCAATCTCAGTTGTTACTGTTCCAAGTGCTATGTCTAATGGCCTCCTAAAGAAAATGCTGTACTTTCCTGTCCTCTTGCCTGTGCCCTTGTTTGTACTGGTTATCTATTTCTGTGTAAGAAACAACTCTGAGCTTAGAGGCTCAGACCATATATTTACTCAGTTCCTCTCTCTCTCTCTCTCTCTCTCTCTCTCTCTCTCTCTCTCTCTCTCTCACACACACACACACACACACACACTCACATACACACACACACCACACAACTCTCTCTCACATACCACATGCTCTCTTACATTCACACACATACACATACACACAGACACACATTCTCATACACACACACATATACATACATGTCCATTTCTTACTCATCTTACTTTTATCTATGATTATAGACTCTACACTCATTACACTTTTTTAAACACATGAAAATAATGACAGGAATAATTTTGAGATTTCAGGAGTATTTCCTAAGCTATTGTATAGTTTCAACCTTCAGCACTAATCAGGTCCCTGATGCTTCACATTCCAGACATGCAGATGGTGGGTAAGCTCTCAGCTGTGTGGAAGAGGCTGCTTGATTTTTGTTCATGGATGGTCTACAAGAATGAGATTTTTGAAGTTACTTATATAAAAGTGTGTCCTGTTACTATCCCTTGTGATTTGTATTTCTATTTCTTCAAACTTTTTAAAATTCTTCTCTTATACATTATACCCTGACCACAATTTTCTCTCCTCCCACTCCTCCCAGTATCCCCCACCCCATCAGATCCACTCCTCTGCTTCCCCTCAGAAAAGAACAGGCCTTCCAGTGGTATCAACCTAACATTGCATAAAAGTTACAACCAGACTAGGCACAAACCCTCATATCAAGGCTGGGTGAGGCAACCCAGTAGGAGAAAAGGGTCCCAAGAGCAGGCAAAAGAGTCAGAGACAGCTCCCACACCCAGTGTTAGGAGTGCCACAAGAACACCAAGCTACACACACAACCACAGCATGTGTGCAGTGGACATAGGCCAGACTCATGCAGGTTCTGTAGATGTTGCTTTAGTCTCCATGAGCCCCTGTGAGCCCTGGTTAGTTGCTTCTGTAGGCTGTGTACTCATGGTGTTCCTGACCCTTCTGGCTCCTACAATCCTTTCTCCTCTTCTGTGAGATTCTCCAAGCTCCACCTAATGTTTGGCTGTGGGTCTCTGCATCTGCTTCTATCAGTTACTGGATGAAGGCTCTCTGATGGCAATTAGGTTAGTCACCAATCTGATTACAAGAGATGGCCAATTCAGGTACTCTCTCCACTATTGCTAGGAGTCTTATCTGGGGTCATCCTTGTGGATTTCTGGGAGTTTCCCTGGCACCAGGTTTCTCCCTAACTCCAGAATACACCCCCCATCAAGACGTCTCTTTCATTACTCTTCCCACCCCCAACCCACCCAACCTGATCCTTCATGTTTTCATCCCTCCTGCTCCCCCAGCCCCAGGTTACCCAGGAGACCTCTTCTATTTCCCTTTCCCAGGGAAATCCATGCATCCCTAGAATTACAGACCAATAATCCTCATGAACATTGATTCAAAAATAAGCAATAAAATATTTGCAAACGAAATCTAAGAGCACATCAAAAAGATCATCCGCCATGATCAAGTGGCGTCATCCCAGAGATGTAGGGGTGTTTCAACATACGAAAGTCTGTCGATGTAATCCACCATATAAACAAACTGAAGGAAGAAACCACATGATAATCTCACTAAATGTTGAAAAAGCATTTGACAAAATCCAATACCCTTTTATGACAAAGATCTTGGAGAGATCAATGACACAAGGAACATATCTAAACATAATAAAAGCAGTATACAGCAAGATGACAGTCAACAGCAAATTAAATGGAGAGAAACTCAAGGCAATTCTACTAAAATCAGGAACAAGACAAGGCTGTCCACTCTCTTCATATCTATTCAACATAGTACTCAAAGTTCTAGCTAGAGCAATAAGACAACAAAAGGAGACCAAGGGGATACAAATTGGGAAGGAAGAAGTCAAACTTTTTCTATTTGCAGATGATATGATAATATACATACGTGACCCCCAAAATTCTACCAGGGAGCTTCTACAGCTGATAAACACCTTCAGGGATGTGGCAGGATACAAGATTCACTCAAAAAAATTAAAGCCCTGTATACAAATGATAAACAGTCTGAGAAAGAAACCAGGGAAACAAACACCCTTCATGATAACCACAAAAATTATAGAATATCTTTGAGTAACTCTAATCAAATAGGTGAAAGACATATATGACAAGAACTTTATGTCTTTGAAGAAAGAAATTGGACAAGATATCAGAAGATGGCAAGATCTTCCATGCTCATGGATCAATAGGTTTAACATAGTAAAAATGACAATCTTACCAAAAGCAATCTACAGATTCAATGCAACCCCCATCAAAATTCTGACACAATCCTTCATAGACCTCCAAAGAATAATACTCAATTTCATATATAAAACCAAAAAAAAAAAAAAAACAAAAACCCAGGATAGCTAAAACAATCCTGTACAATAAAGGAACTTCCAGAGGTATCACCATTCCTGACTTCAAGCCCTACTATAGATCTATAGTAATAGAAACAGCTTGGTGTTGGCAGAAAAAGTGACACGTGGATCAGTGGAATCAAATAGAGGACCCTGACATAGAGCCATACCGGTGAACACCTGATTTCTGATATAAAAAAAAAAAAAGTCAAAATTATCCAGTGGAAAAACGAAAGCACCTTCAACAAATGATGCTGGTCAAAATGGATGTCTGCATGTAGAAGAATGCAAATAGGCCCATATCTATCACCCTGCACAAAACTCAAGTACAAGTGGATCTGAGACCTCAACATAAATCCAGCTGCACTGAAGCTGGTAGAAGTGAATGCGGGGAATAGCCTTGAACACAGTGGCACAGGAGGCAACTTCGTGAAGAGAACGCCAGTAGCACAGACACTAAGGTTGACAATTAACAAATGGAGCCTCATGAAATTGAAAAGCTCCTGTAAGGCAAAGGACACTCAATAACACAAAATGGCAGCCTACAGAGTGGGAAACGTTTCCTCCTTTAAGATAACAAGAAGTCGTGTCACCATCAGGTATGGACTCTCCAAAACTGTCCCACAAACTAGGACTAAATGACCCCCTCTCTGCTATGACAGAAGACTCTTCCCAGAAGCAGACGGCATCCTTCCTCAGGGAGTTCACTTACCACAGCTGTGCTGCAGTGTGTCCAATAGACCTCGCACATTCGCCTTCTCCTGACTGTTTGGGAAGTTAACTTACAAACTCTTCATCACTGATCTTTCACTGTCATCCATGCACAAGAATTTCATCCAGTTTCCTGGAAGAAAGCTTGAAGGGGTTTATCTGGCTTTGGTATGTTGCTGACTTACCAGACTCCAGGGAAGATTTTAATCTTGTTAAAATTATTGACAATGTCTTTAAAAGTGCTTAATTTTCAGTCTTTTGGTCTTTCCTTATACTTTTGAGTGTGTTCTATTCTGATTCAAAGTGAGATCTGCTTGGCTAGGGTTTACAGATGTCCTGCTGCTGGCATAGTCTGCCATAGCCATCTGAACCATCGTGCATGCACCTGCAAGAAATGTCTCCTCTAGTGCAGGCAGGCCTGGCTCAGCCTTTTGAAACATCTGGATCATTCACCTGGTGCTGCAGTGGAACACTCTGTTCTTACTTCTCAGCTAATTTCCATATACATCCTCAGCCATCCCTAGTTGTTATAACCAGGGGCAGTCTGTAACAAATTGTACTCTCTTGTGAGTTTCATGCCTAGGGCCATTTCTGTCTTTCTATTTAATAGCTTTGCTTAAAAAGTAATTTTCTTAGGATGCAAATGCCATTGTCCATTTCTCTTTTGCGGATCTTCTCACACAAGGGACAGTGGGTAAGTGAGAAAATAAGGAGACATCTCTAGAAAGTGAAGGGTGGTTGCCAAATTCTGAAAAATGTAATATTTGCTTCCAACACGCGCAGTATGCACAAGTGCAACACTTTTCTCTCCACTTCAATTCTTACTGTGTCAATCTAGTTTGGGGGCAGATTGCATATGGGTTCTTGGTAATGCTTCTTCATCTTGCTATGAAATTAACATGCATTTGACTCTGCATTCATTTCTTTTTTTTTTTTTTTTTTTTTTTAAATTTTTCGAGACAGGGTTTCTCTGTGTAGCTTTGCGCCTTTCCTGGGACTCACTTGGTAGCCCAGGCTGGCCTCGAACTCACAGAGATCCGCCTGCCTCTGCCTCCCGAGTGCTGGGATTAAAGGCGTGCACCACCACCGCCCGGCTTGCATTCATTTCTTAACTATTGGAAATTATTGCCTTCTATATGACTCTTCTTATAATTTATTTGCAAGTTAGGACATGGCCTGTCATGATTTGATCCCAAATATCAGAGGCTTCTAAATTTGTGAATAGTTCATAGGTTAATGAGTTGTCATAGTCACTTTATTGTTTACACAAAAATAATTATCAAGCCTAAATGAAGCACATTTACTGGACGGAAAACACCAGTGTCAGTAGACTCAAGTTTTTACCCCTGTTTATTAATTATGTGACCTCTGGCAAGCCACTTAGACCTTTTACAATGTTTACATTGTAATAATCTTGATTGTCCCAAGGACCTCACTCGCAGCTCGGTCAGGAGCAGGTAGGTGACTACTTACCAAACCTCCCGCAGGCATTAGCACAGCAGACCACCCTGTTGCTCCCACACCCATGACTCAGGCTGCATCGGCACCTTCCAGAAACCAGGCGGTACCTAAACAATAGGTTACAGAGGCCATTCATTAATAATTAGTTTCTATTTGGGGCCACGATTGAATGTGGCTTCAGTTACAGAGAAGCAAATGGTAATTATGAGTTCTCTGGCCTCTGTCATTAAAGAAAAAAGCACTTTATAACATTTTTACAAGTTCCTAAGTTTATGGGATTTTTTTGTTACCTCCTGTGGCTCAATAGAGAGTTTCTCTCGAGTATTATTTATTCTTATTCATAAAAGTGTAATTTTTTTAAAATTTTAGCTATATTACATGTTAGTAGCATCAAGATCACACAAAGAGAAAAAAGCCACAGGTAAACTTTTGTTGTATTCATTTTGATTAGGAGAAGCGATAGATAGCCACAATGGGAAAATGTCTCGTAGAAAAATAAGAATTGGAAAAAATGAGTTTTTAATTGCCTTTAAGCTAATTGGAAGTAGACTTCTAAATAGAGTCACAATTTACAAGCTAATAAACACCATGGACATCTTATAGTAAAATGAAAAGGAACCATCATACAAGGAGAAACTAATTTGGAGTACGGTAATTTTAAGGATATGTAAATAAATGGCACATCAATCATGCCTTTTAGATGTAACTGGTGTGTAATACGGTCCTGCGAAGCAAGAGAATCATTGCAGCTCTAAGCTTTCACTTCTAGTGTCCTGGGGTGGCATGTGACGTGAAGTGCCAAATGTTTTTCTTACATTTATTTATTTGTATTTATGCACGCCCGTGTGTGTGTGTGTGTGTGTGTGTGTGTGTGTGTGTGTGTGCAAGCCTTTGCCGTGGAAGCCCAAGAGTCGTTGAGCCAGACTGATGGACTATGATAGCATGTTATTGGTTATTGTACTTTCTTGTCCCTGCATGCCTTTGGATCTTTTCCACGCGACAAAGTTAGAGGAGTTTCAAGTTTCTCCAGAAAGACTTCAACAAATGAAAAGTAATTTATTTAATGTTGTCTAAATTGTACACACATGTATACAGTTGTGCAGAAACGTACCCTTTTAACTGAGGCTTTGCCACAATGTCTTTGATGTACGAAGATCAAGCTTATCATCAACCAAGTGGAGGAGCTGGTGGAAAGAGAGAGCAGGGGCAGAAAGTGAGCTCTGGGCTCTTTCACCTCCACAAGTAAAGCGTCCACAAATGCATGAAGCCACTCAGTGGGCTGCACTTAGTTCAAACTGAAGAGTGATGGTCGTTAGTAGCCTTCGTTTGCTTTGGGCTTGCACATTGCTAGCATTTCTTGTCCTTAGAACTATAGGATTGTATGGAAACTGGAGGGGAGTTGAGATAGCAGCTAAGCACAGTTCTGTTCTTAGATTGGTTTGGTGAAGCCCCCAGGGAAATGATGGAAATGTGAGATTAGGCATTATTTATTGGTTTGGAGCACTAAGAAGAATTTGCAACCTGAAACTCATCATAAGGAATGACTCCTCATGGTGATAAAAAGCCACTTGGTGTTTGTGCCTAAAATGTGCCAGGCTTTTAGCAAGAACTTGCTACACATTAGCTGGTGGAGGGGAAATTCTGTCAAAACCATTTCAAGAAAGGACTATGCAGACAGCTGTTGAAGGTGTGCACTTTGCTTGGCTTCAGAGCCTGAGCCTAGAGTCAAACATCCATGGAATCAGTTCCTGGATGGCTGAAAAATGTTTATGGTGCCAGAAACCACATGATAGAGTTAAATCATGGTGATTTAGCTGACATTTATATTAAGGATTAAGAGTTAAGTGACTTTCATATGAATTTCATAATATTTTGAATAGTTCCTGGAAAAGTAATATACTCTACATGTGTTTGCAGTTACCATGAATATAGATTCCAGGGATATAAGGATGGATGCCAATCACAGTTGAGCCAACCTGCAAGGAAAGAAGTAAGATGGGCATAAGATACAAAATGCATATTTTGCTAATGTAGTTATTATTGGTCATTATTACCCAAAGAATATTTTTGAAATTATTTTACATGTGTCCTTTTTAAAAATTTTATTGCATTTATTTACTTGTTGGGGTGGATCTGCACATGCCATGGTGTACATGTGGAGGTCAGAGAACAATTTCTGGGAGTCTGTTCTCTCTTACCACGTGACTCCTGGACATTGACACTTAGATGGCCAGGATTGGTGGTGGGTGGCTTTACCCATTTTTCTGGCTCTGTATTTGTCTTTTATAAAATGATTTTCTTACTGTTTCTACAATACACAAACAAATATGCTTACATACATACATAAATTCAGTCAGTAAAATTTATAGTTAGGTATGTTTAATCAATTATAACACCAGATTAATTGAGTTTGTAGTTCTATTATATAATCTATTGCAGCATTGTGTTGATAAGTATTTTTAAAGCAATATACCTTTAAAGTTAATGACTTTGCTTACTGAATTTACACAATATACCATGACTGTAAAGGATAGAGATTTTCCAGGCATATACCTCTTAGAGTAGTAAAAGGAAAGAATATTTACTCAAACAAACCCAATTAATTAAAACTGCTAATGAAACACATTACATATTGTAGAATATGCAATAACTTAATAATAAATACATATGAAAAAAACAGTAAAAATCTTTTGTCCAAGGTGTGTTCAACTGACACTGTCTGCCTTTTCTCCCTTCCTTATTTATCAATATATTCTGAGACACTTTTCCTAGGTATGTCTCTATTTCTGTTTGTGGGAAATTCTTGATTCATATTTTAGTATTTTCTGAATATTTTCTTTACACATAGAGTAATTGACAGCTACACTTTTTGAAGTAGTTTGTGCAGAAGCAGAACCCTCAGAGCTGTTCCAGCTTCTCCAGCTGCTCCAGCTGCTCCAGCCTTGCCAGCTGCTCCAGCTACTCCAGGGTGTATCTCTTCAGATCATTCTGGGAATGGTGGGCTTAGCTTATGCAGTGTGTTAAGGAAGGCAATGTCCTTGCAAAGCAGTTAAATCACTAAAGATTTAAGCTATAAACAAACCACAGTCCTCATTTGCAAAGACACATGGGTGCTGAGTGTACTTAGTGCGGGTATCCATCATACTCTGTCTGCATCCTGGGGTCTTAAATATCTAGTACTTTCTTTCCTATAAAGATATGTCAGTTGAAACATCATATTATCAAGATTTGAGAATTTTTTCCATTTTACAAATGAACTGTGTATTATAACCTATAATAAAAATAAAACTATCTAGAGTCTGAAGTCTGTCCTCATTTTATCAACAAATATGAAATACAGAGGAAGAAAAAAAAGAAGAAAAAGTAAAATTGTGCTTGCAGACAAAAATGAAATCATAAAAAATCAAGCAAAGTCAGTAGATTCAAGACACAAAATCACAGTCAGTCTAGTAAAATCGAGTTTGTTGCTTCTCATAGTGAAAAATGTGTAGATAAAATAATATAATAATTTAGCATTCCATTATCATAGATAGGAAATGCATTTAGAGAGTTAATTTTCTAATAGCAGCTTCTCCGTGAGTAAGTTTTTGAAACTCCTTTGTTCATGTGAATGATGTGTCCCTTCAGAACTTTAATCAGGCTTCATCATTCATCTCATCAGCACACTGTAATGCGTGCCTTCAAAACATAATGTGCTGTAGATCATCGTACTGACAGAGCTCCATAAACAAAGACTTGCTGGAGATGAATCACTCAGTCTTCTGTTTTGCCTTAAACATAAACACCAAAACAGTCTGAAAAGAAACACAAAAGGACAGTCTCAATCTAAAGAGGAAATGTCAAGCTTGCTTCATCAGAGACCATTTAACATTAGGTACCTCCTGTGAAAATGGAATCCATCCAAGATATTTTTAAGTCCCTGATGATGGTTCATAGGATAAATTTCATAAGTATTAAAGTTTTGAACTTTACAACACTACTTTTCTAATTACTACTTTATTTTTAATTTTTATTGCAAATAATTATGTTTTAGGGTAAATGTATATTTTATATATCTTACGTATATGTGGGTGTGTGCATCTGTGTAAGATGGTCAAAGTGTATTTATCCATCACTTCACATATTTATCATTTATTTGAAGTGAAAATATTCAAAATCTCATATTCATGTTATTTTGAAATATTCAATAGACCAAGTTCCACAGTCATATGGCCATGCAATAGAAAACCCGGACACTATGTCCCTTCCACTACAAGACAGCATCCACAGCTCATGCATTCCTGCTCCCTGCCTCTGGTGACTGCAAATGGGATTATAGTCTAAAACAATGCTCTTAAGTTTCTGGATCCCATAATGAGGGTGACCCTAGGAGGAAGACCCATATACCGAACCCAGCAGAATCTTACCCACTGCTGAAAATTTATCCTCTTCCTACTAAAGTCAACTCTGATAACAGCATTCATTTTCTTAAAAAACATAATTATATTTTCACTTGCTGAAAAGTGAGTGAAACCATGCAAGTTTCTATTGCATGGCTCAAAGACTGAAGTCTTCTCTACCCTGAAGAGTGCACCTCTTATCTCCCAGCCTTCTCTCCCCTCTCAGGCTCCACATAAACTCAGCAATTTCCTTAAAATGACCGTCTGTGCCTTTAACCAGTCTTCTCTCTGTGTATGTTAGCGCTGCGTTACTATGACAAAATACCTGAGATACATCAACTTATAAGGAAAAGAGTTTTCTTTCTAGTTAGTTCCTCTAACTTTGGGGCTATGGTAACATAGTACACTGTGAGAGTATTTAGCGTGTGTTCATCTTATGGCAGGCAGGGTGGACAGAGAGGAAAAAGGAGAGGGGGAGTGAAGAAGTGGCTGTGGCCTCAATACTGCCTTCAAATGCATATCCCACAGATCTGAACTCCACCCATGAGGCCCCATGTCTTAAAAGCTCCATTCCATCTCTGTGGTATCATTAATTAGTGACCAAGTGTGTAACACAGAGACTTTTGACAGACCCTTAGCCAGACCATAGCACTCTGCCTCATTTCCCACGGGGTGTATGTTTCCAAGCTTTCTAACTTTCCCCACCCAACCTCTATGGGCTTAAACTGAGATAATGGGGGTGAATCCAACACCAGCTTCTCTCAGTACAAAATGATTCTTCTAAATCTTCACCTAGCTTAGTTCTTTGGTCCTAAATTATCATTATTTTCATATTGTCTTAGCCCCCTTACAAACCCACCAACTTTACAAAAGAAGGGCAAGTCAAAAACGAATTCTCAACCTTTTAGACTGCAAAGCTGAATTTGGAGGACTATTTGCTGTTTGCAGTTGCAGAATGCTGTATCTTCAGAATTCAAGGGAAAAGTTGGTTTTAACCAATTGAGTCTCCCTTTTCATGCTGTATCTTCAGAATTCAAGGGAAAGGTCGGTTTTCACGGACTGAGTCTCCCTTTCATGCTGTATCTTCAGAATTCAAGGGAAAAGTTGGTTTTAACTGACTGAGTCTCCCTTTCATGCCTCTTTGGATCTGAATTATTAAGAAATGAGAAAGCAGAGAAAGATGAGAGTGGGGTATGTATCCTTCTGATCCCACTTTAGAGTAAAGGTCCAGTTTTCTACCTTTGTTCCCCAAATTGCCTGACGAATTGGCTGCTTATTGTGGTTCAGATTTTGAGCTGGTTATTTTGATTTTAGAAAGATTAAAATTAAAAAAGTATTCAATAGTTATCAAAAAATGAAACATTCTTTAAAAAGGGAATAAGGTATCAATTAGAAATGCTTCTCTATGCATGTCTGCTGTATATGAATATACAACTTAAAACAGAGCTTTGAGGGTAGTAAAATTCTCACATGTATTAATAACCTATTTATTCTTGATGGTCAAAAAATACAGACACATTTGAAATGATAAGAAGGAGTAAACTTGGGGAGGTTGACATTTAACTCTGAGAGTGGTGTTGCAATTATAAAGCTCAACATGTGGTGAAAGGGATCGTTATTTTTAGGGTTCAGAATAGGATAGGTCCAAATTTTCCTGTGCAGATACTACTTCGCCCCAATTTTCAAAACCATTTGTCAACCTGCTTCATACATCAGTGGCAATGAATTACAGCGAGAAAAATCACACTAAGATTGGAAGCAAGGTGAAATTAACCTCATAAGCCATATCTTGCTTCTGAGCGCTCACCTCCAGCATGACTTTTACTACATGACACTGATGAAAGCAGAATTTGTTCTAGTAAGTTTTCCTTCCCTTTCAGTCTTTGGGGAGAAATTCTGAATTATTTTAAGCCAGCAGAATAACAAAGTCCTGACTAGCAAATCTCCCCAGAGTGCTGTTAATATATAGAAACCTAGGAAGTCTAAAGTCTCTGTCTTAGAATTGAGTGGCTGTGGAATTTGAATCCTCTCCAGCACATTAAATGTCCTTGGAGACCTTTGTGACTCTTGTTTTACTAGTAACTCTTATTTGACTTACACGCTTAAGTCCATGTGTGTAACGTAACATCTAGGTAAGGAGTCGTGGTGAATTTTATTCATGAGATAGTAGCATGATGTAAATTTTCCAAGCTTTGGCATTCAGACTTCAGTTTCTCTTTGTACTTGGGTTCATATCACATGGTTAGTATCCATCCAGCTATCACTTGTCTTCTATTCTGTTTTGCTATCTTATCTTTCCCTTGACATCTTGCTTGCCTTGTGCAACATTGCCTCTGGTGATGGCATTTCCATGCATTTTGTACCTAACCTCTTTGCTAGTCCTATGTCAGCTTGACACAAACTAGAGTTATCTTGAAAGAGGGAACCTCAGTTGAGAAAATGTTTCAATAAGATCAGCTGTAAGGATGATTTCCTAATTAATGATTAACGAGTGAGCGTCCAGCCCATATTTAGATGGTGCCACCTTTTGGCAAGTGGTTCTGAGTTCTATAAAAAGGCAGAGTGAGCAAGCCATGATGAGCAAGCCAGTGAGCAGCACCTCTCCATGGCCTCTGCATCAGCTTCTGCCTCTAGGTTTCTGCCCTGTTGGAGTTCCTGTCCTGACTTCCTGATGAACAGTGATGTGGAAGTGTAAGACAAATAAACCCTCCCCTCCCCCGACTTGCTTTGGTCATGGTGTTCCATCACAGCAATAGTAACCCTGATTAGGACAACCTCTCACTTCCTTTTAACGGTTTTGACTTGGTACCATCCAAATGACGTGACTCCCCTCAAGGGAGACTGATTGTGCCCTAAGCACAAATCTTTCTTATAGCCATTTTCCTTGACATATTTACAAGCAGTGAAACAGTTAGTCACCTTCTCTTTCTTGAAATTCTTCCTTTATGAAGTGTCTATGTGTCTTCCATAATTACTCCCAATGTATCCAATCATGCTTCCTCATTTCACTCTGATAAAACCTGACTCCTAAATGGTGGCATTCCCCTGAGTTTCATTTTTGCTCTTTTTCCTTTCATGCCTGGTTTCCTTGCATGAGCCCCTTCTCTAAGGAATGTGAAGTTGACCTTGTTGCCAAGATACAGACCCATATTTCCCTATTCCTCCCAAATGAATCCCCTTGGATGCTTTGCAGATCCTCAGAAGTAACTGTCTGGGACTGAGAAGATGGCTCAGCTTGCTATGCAAGAATGAGGATGCAAGTTCAGACCTTAGCACAAGTGTAAAAACTGAGCACACGTGCATTGGCCTATAATACTAATGCTATGCAGGCAGAGACAGTAAGATCTCTGAGGCGTTTGGGTCAAGAATCTTAGGCAATCAGTGAGCCCCAAGTCCCATAACATTTGTTGTCTATGAATGACATGGTGGAGAAATGATTGATGAAGACACACAAAGTTGACTTGTAGCTTCTACATGCTCACACCCATGCAGAAGCACCACAACTCAGATGAACACATGCATACACAGACAATCACACACACACACACACACACACACACACACACACACACACACACTCACTGAACTATTACTATCATCTCTCAAAAACCTAATTTTCCTCATTAGTTATCAGCTGTGTAAACAGTAAACTTTGGGATATTCTCCTTCCTCTCCCTGCCCTGTCTTGTCTATCACAGCTACAGTGGATGACCCACTTACTATTCCTCATACAAGTCTTTCTTTGCTGTTTGTACTAGGTCAGGCCTAGATTCATTATCATTTCCATAGATTCTGAGGATAGATGCTTTCTCTGTCCTCAGCTCCTCCCCCTTTGCCTTTGTAGCAGTTGCCAGAATCTCTGATCAGAATTCTGTGGTAATAATAATTGTTCTTCTCCATAAATTCTTCACAAACTTTTCACAGCCTGTGAACTAAAAACAGATCCAGGGAAAAGAGAAAGGCATAGATGTTGGGTAAACTCCTAGCAGTTCTCAAGAACACAGTAGGTATGTTTCTTCTCCACTCTGAATTCTGGATTCTGTGACTTTACCTGATAACTTGAAATTGGCCATAGAGTAGTATTTACTCCCCATAAATAGCCTATTTACAAAATATACTTTTAGCCTATTTTGAGATCTTCTTCTAATTCATGTACCTACTGAGTGCCTTTATGGCTGAGAAAGGGCACACTTGTCCATTCTGACTGAGGAGGAGTGCCTTGATATTTTTCAAAGTCTTGAAAATTTTATTCCTGCATCTGAGAAAATAGATTTTTGACATATATGTGTCCATGCATGTTTAGGCAGGTAATTTCATTAGATTGTGTTGTTCAAAAATGCTCACTTCCTTACTTGGATGCTTTCACTCTGCTATAGCATTGAAATCACCTTCATGATAACCAGTGGTCAATGAATTATGAAAAGTGAGAGGTATTTCTACTCCTTCTAGAAACAATCCAGCTAAGGATTGTTACAACATCCTAACTACCAGAGCAAGATTTCTAATCATGTTTCCTATTTTTATTCCCATCTACCATTATTAATTACCTTGGTGTATAATCCCACAATTGTATTTGTAAAATTATACATTGTATGTATACTCATATGTCATATATATGAGAATGTATATCTGTGTATAGACATATATACCATGTGTATACATACAGGCATTTGAATGAAGGTTACTGTTCATAGTGCACTCTTGGTCCATATATAAACCACACTCTTAACTTAGTGTATTCGCATGCTGTTATTGAAATCCATATGCCTGTGCTCTAGCCACACGCCCAAAATACAGAAATTAGGAACTTCTACACCCAGCATCAGACACCATCTCCTCCTAGACTGTCTCAGTCACCTTCCCCTTCCCATCTGTAACCTCACTTCCTAACAAAGTGGTTTTATTCTTTTAAAGCTAAATTTGGCTCTTTTTTTCCACTATGATTAGTGCTCTTGGATGCCTTTTAAATAACTCAGGATTAATTTTAGTTTAATATACATGTGTTTTCTAACTTTTCTAGCTCATGATCAGTTTTAATATAAATAGTTACTATGAAAGTTATTTAAGTTTATTTTTTAACCTTATATCTCTGTTGGTTGAAGTAGTGAATGTGCATGGTTTAAGTAAAAGACATGTCTTGTTCATTTATTAATAAATCTGGAAGAATACATTTAATATTGTTTCATAGTAAATACCAAAGTGAGATAAAAATGGACTGAAGACTTCATTGTAAAAGCCGAATTTTCTTATATATTAACAGCAAGAATTAAACAAAATGAGAAACTCAAGACATAAAGGAAACTATAGATAAGTTTGTCTAATGAAAACAAAACTTATTCCTGTAAAAATGTGACCTAAATAAGTGATAAAGGAGCAAAGTGAGAAAAGATAACAAGTTTTTTTAAAACAGAGATAACAGAAGCATTACTTCAAACTTTTCTTTAGTAAAGGTCTTTGTAGCTGAAAGCTTTCTTGTGTCCTGCCTGGTACACAGCCACTCAGACCCAAGCAAACACACAGAGGCTTGTATTAATTAACACTGCTCAGCCATTAGCTCTTACACTTAAACTCAGCCGATTGCTGTTAATCTCTATGTTGCCACGTGTTCTGTGGCTTTACCTGTTCCCTGGACAGGAGGCTGGCATCTCCTGACTCATCCTTCCTCTCCCCAAAATTCTCCTTGTCTGATTATCCTGCCTATACTTCCTGCTTGGCTACTGGTCAATCAGCATTTTATTTATCAATCAATCAGAGCAACACATATTCACAGCATACAGAACTTCCCACAGCAGTTCTTTGTATGACATAAAAGGTAACTAAATAGAAGAATAGATCAATGGATGGATAGTAAACATGAGAAAAAGCAGGTGAAGATGGCCAGGTTCAGAAGAAGCCAGTAAACTGAAAATTAAAATGAAATCCATTCCATTGACCACAACTGAAGAGAATCACAGAATCCAGTCTGGTCAGGGCACTCATGCACAGTATTCATTATGAGATTTAGAGAGTGAACTTTACAATGAAATTTTAAAAATATATATGCCATTTAATTGACATAAGTAATTTCTAATCACAGGTATAGAATATAAAATTATTGACATCAACATTTAAGCAATTTTAAAACATTGAATTAGTGATTGCATCATTTCATGTAGCAAAAAGCTCTTCTTGGATAAGACATCAGCTTCCATAGATGGCCATTGTAGGTTCAAGTCTCCTATTGGTCACATGGAGATTAGTTGCTGAGGACAACATCCTTCTCAGGCACAGGGGCCAGAGGCCCCTGACCTGGACCTGACATGGAAGTCTTCTCCCTGGGGACTAGCTTTTACAGTACAAGAAGGCACCAGACAAGCTTCCAAAGGAGAAAAGCAACCAACCGCCTATATGTCTGTGAACCACAGCAGCATCCAGTGTGGCATAACCCTAAGGTTCAGTAGTGGTACACATGCTTGGAAGTAACAAACATCTCTATAATTGGACTTAAGACCTGTTCAACAAGAGGAAAAACCAGGCCTGGAAACAAAAACCTAGCCAACTAACTACTTAGTCCTAAGAAAGTCATAGATCTTGGAGCAGAATCTAGAGCAATTTTATTAAGGCAGCATAATCCCTAACAACAACATAAACATTTCTCTTCATACCCACAGGTAAGTGCAGCCCTCACCCCTCATCAAGGAAACATCTCTTTACAGCAGATGGAGACCATTGCAGACAACTAAACCCAGTCAAAACGCAGAGTTGCGGAGCCCAGTCCAGTGGACACATCTACAAAACACCCTCACACCCAAGGCTCAGAGAATTCTGGAAGAGAGTGAAGAAAGATTGTAAGAACAAGAGGACTAGGAAGTTTGCTATGAGATTGTGATCCCTAGTAATGTCAGAAACTACACTTGTAATGTATCAACGACATGACTGTTCAAACATGAGCTGAACAAGACAACACTAACCATGTCAAAGTGGATGGGGAAAGGCCCCAAGGCCTCAACCCTACACAGAGAACTGCAGGCAACTGAGGAATGTTTCAGGCGAAAGAAACAGTCTTCCTCAGGAAAGAGCACACCATGTTGTTGTCAATACCAAATGGTCGGCCCTAAAAACATCCATGCAAATAATATGATTAGGGATATATGTGTATATGCATAGACATATCTGTATGGAACAGTAATTAATGCACAAAGAGGCCATGTATTGAAAAAGAGCAGGGGAGACTTGTGGGGAAGAAAGGAAAGGGAGAAATGGTGTTATTATAATCAAAAAAAAAAAGAAGAAAAAAGTGAAAAAAGCAGTTTTTGAAAAACAATAAAATTAGAAGACGTACAAAAAATTCTCCAATATATATTAAGAAAAATTATTAAGTTAGGGAAAGGAGAGATGGTTAAGAGCATTTCAAGGACCAGAGTTTGGTTCTTAGCACTGTGTTGGGTAGCTGACAATCACCTCTCCCTCCATCTCCAGAAGATTTGATGGCCTCTTTGGGCCTCAAAGGGCATTCCATTCACATGCACATACCCTCGCACACACGCAGGACGACACACACACACACACACACACACACACACACACACACACACCTGTGCATAATTAAAAATAAAAATTACAAAAGGAAAATTATTGAATTATATATTACCTTTATTATTTGATACAATCATTGAGCAAGTGAGTTAAATGAGTGAATTCACTTAGAAAGTATCCACATGGCCATGAGCTGAAATTTTTGAAATGGAAGTATGTTATCACAACATTGCTTTGGTTAAAAACAAAACAACAACAACAAAAACTAAACAAAATAAAATGAAAACCCAAGCCAATTCATGCTGACCAATGTTATATAAGCATTTAAAAATAGAATGCATCAAATGCCTTCAAAAGTTTATTTTCAAGCTTACTTAATATTTGTATTTTACCTTTACAACAGCTGTCTACTGCTTTTATTAAAATAGTGTATTTATAAGCTTCTTAAGCATTGTAGTCTGATGGTAAAAAAAAAAAAGGAAAACTGAACTGTGTCAGAGCAGAAAAATAAGTCAGCGATGAACTAAGTTAAACCTACCCACATACTCTGTTCTCCAAACATATATGTCTTACTACACATACAAAGGGTTTGGGAGTGAAAGTGTGTCTGAATCTGCATGGGTGTGAGGACAAATAGCTTGAGTTTGAGTCTGAACTCCACCCCCTGACCTTAGTAATATTCAGTAGTTCTCCTTTCTTCCCCTTCTGCGCTTCTGAAACAGGGGTCAAGAGAATGGAGCTGACAGGAAGCTCTTTAGGGAGAAGATGCCCTGCTTCTCCATTTGTGCCGCCCTCCCACCCTGATTTGAGAGGAACATATTAGACTGCGGTCACTCAGGTTCACGGCGTGGATTGCTGGGACGCCCTCCTCCAAAGACCAAGGAGCCCAAGTCTGCGTTTCTGGCCGAGTATGAGTGTCTCTGAGGGTCACGGTAGTCTTTGCAAGTCTGGCATCTCTGAATTTGCAAGGTCTTTATTCGGCCTTCAGCCATTGTACAGCAGAATCCTCCCTTCGAAAATGAGCTCAGTTTTTATTCTAGCCTCTATCAGTGCTGAGATGCTGATAGCTTGGAGTCACTGTGGGTTTGTGTGTGTGTGTGTGTGTGTGTGTGTGTGTGTGTGTGTATGTTTTATCACTAATGTTAGGAATTTGATTAATAAATCTGCAGTTTAAAGCCTCCCTACCCCATGAAATCTGTCACAAAGGCTACAGTCAAAGCTCTTTAGAATTCCAAAGCCAACTCAAGACTGGGTCATCTCCCTGGGCACCTCTGGACCAACAAAAACAAATACTTCGGAGATCAAACCGTAAATCTCCAGTGTTTACATCTAATCCAAGCCCTGGAGTTGTGTCCTGAAACCTGATTCCACCTTGAGCCTCAGCTGGGCTATGGCTGGACTTGAGCATTTAATAACTCCTCCCGGTGTTGGTCACTCATCATGTGCTTACATTCTCTCCTCTCTCTCAGCATCGGTTTACAAGTCCTTGACCTTTGTCTAATTCTGCAATGCCTCCCCGTTCTCTTTAAATGGCACACCAGTTAGTCACAATATAAGTCATTCCAGAGGTTAAGGAACACAATTATCTTGATACCACAGCAGCTCGGGGCGGGGGTGGGGGGGGGTGGGGGGTGGGGATGAACCCCTTCACAGCATAAAAATTTTCAACCAAGATCCTGTTCATCCACCATGCTGAATATGAGTCTGGTAATGAATTTGTGGTTCAAATACAGTTAAAGGTAAAAATAAGAAGATGACATCTCAAATCACAGCCAGGTTATTCAGATGTAAAAAAATTTTCAGGATGGCCAGAGATTCCACATAGTATTTTTAAATTTATGAGAAAATTCAGGGTGTGGTGATTTCTAATTTTTTCCATTGAACTTTCATTCCTGAGATTTCATATGATACATGAGTAAAGCAAATGGTGTGCCAGATCCTATGAGTGACCTGGAAGGAGGAGAGTGGGATGGAGGATGAGGTCCAGGTGTCCACGGAGCAGACGATGACACAATGCAACACAGAACTTGTCAGGTGCAGCCTCACAAAGAAGGGCTTCTTTAACAGATCTTTGAAGCAGATGAAAGTTATCTGGTATCAAGATAATTGTGTTCCTTAACCTCTGGAATGACTTATATTGTGACTAACTGGTGTGCCATTTAAAGAGAGTCTCCAATGAAGCACCGGCTTGAGCTTCAATATGCACTGACTTCTCTAATCCCTTTGCCTCTCTGAAGCCCATGCTGCCTGGGCGAGCTGCCACCCTGCCATAGGCTAGCAGGCTAAGCAGGGGAAGGGAGACTTAACACAGCATCCCCAAGGGGGACCAGCTCTGGGTCAAGCAAGTGGATTGCCAGTGTTAACTCAGCTCTCTCTCCTTCCTCCTTTCACTTTCACTTATTCCTACAGTTCTCTTGTCTAGTAAAAGATTTATTAAAACCTCAAGTCCAGCAATAGCTTGGCTCAGGTTCAAAGTGGAATCAAGCTTCAGGGCACAGCTCTAGGAGGATTAGATGTTAACGCTGGAGATTTATGCTTCAGTCTTTGAAGTGTTTGCTTTCCTTGACGGAATGCATGTACCTGCATCCCACAATCCTTTCTGGAGCTTTTGAAAATGTATTATTTCCAAATACATCAAGTCCAAGTCTCATGGAGAGGCGACCAGCCTACTTTACTCTAAAGTGCCTGTGGGGGCTCACTGCCTTGTAGAGAGCCCTGCTCAACGTTCATGAGGTCTTTGATTCAGTCTCCGACACTACACACAAAGACGTACACTCAGAGACACAGACATGTTCAGAGACACACACAGAAACACACACACAGACTAACTCATAGACACACACAGACACACACTCAAAGACATACACAGACACACACAGAAACACAGACACAGACACACTCAGAGACATAGACACATACAGACACACACTCAGAGACACAGACACACACACACTCAGAGACACACACATTCACACACACACACACACACACACACACACACACACACACACACACACACACTCAGAGACATAGGCACACATTCAGAGGCATGTACACAGAGATGCCCACACAGACAGACACACCCAGAGACATACACACATATAGGCACACTCAGACACACACACACACAGAGACAACACACTCAGACACACACACACACACACACACACACACACACACACACACTCAGAGACACACACAGAGATGATACACACATACCAGGAAAATCATGCTGCTGTGATGGGTAACTGGGAGAGAGGATTTGTCAGTTCCTCATATAGTAGTAGATTCAGAGAAGGGGGAGGAGGAGGAGAAAGATGCACATGCAAGAGTGGACCACCCCAGTGTGAGCTGTGGGCCACCCCAGTTTGAGCTGTGCACTACATTGACTAAATCCTATTTCCCATCTAGGACCTATTCCTGAATTTGTATAGAACATTCACCTGTATCTCAAATTCTGTCCACTTGCTTTGTCCAGACTTAAGATTTAGTTTTGAAATTGCTTGGATTGTGCATTATTTGGATAATATTTTGTTCTCCTGGTGATATTTTAATTTTTTTATTCAGGATGAGATGTCTGTGTAGGTAGACTGCCATAAGTCGGAGCCGTACTTTTGAAGGTGAGACCGGCCTTTTGTACTTTAACAAAATGGAAGGTGTGTGCTTAATGAACAAGTACATCAAAGTAATACCCCGGGTCTGTGGCATGGAGATGTTATGTGAGCAGGCAAGCCACTTAACTTTTCTAAGCCTTGGTCTTCTCTTCTGTAAAATGATTCTCAGAGGCTGACAGAGACCTGTGCTACTGTCCTCATGTGGAAACTAGAGGAAAACTCTTGAAATGGGTCAGAGTGAGAGAAGGAAGAGGAGAGAGCTAAGCGCACCCTGGCGGTTCACAGAGCTGTGCCCTGCCGGGGACATTTTGTAGTTTTTCCCTGTCAGCCTCCCAGCCTGTAACTTCACTGCCCACGGGAAACTTTAAGTTACGGGAGGGAACACAGTTGCTGGTGACAGAAACCTGCAGGATGCACACTTCGGTGTGGAGGGAGGGACACGGGGAGTGACAGCTGTCCGCACAAGATTACCGGGCGGACCGAATGCCGTGCAGCGATGGGCCAGGCCTGGGGGCCAGCTGAGTCGCAAAGCGCATGCTCAGTGTGTGAGAGCTGCTGGGTCATTGCCACCACTAACAACGAAGCAAGCATTGCACCCACTCAAGGCGTCTAGCTCTTAGCCTAGGACTGCAAATGAAGCTTCATATTCTGGTTTTATTAAATATCTGATAATCGCTTGAATAGACTCCCTGAGCATAACTTAGATATTTTGTTACAGTGGAATAAATAAATGGTTGTTTAAAACAAAACCTCTAGGGATTAAACAACCACTGGTTAGTGACTATTACTACTTCAGCTGGAATTTCAAGGGAATGATGTAGTCAGGATATTGCTACCTGCTCCTGTCACCCTTGGGTTTGTTCAACAGCCTGGCTGTTTAAGAAAACAAAAAATCTAAAAAAAAAAAAAAATCTATGTTTTTGCCACTGTCATAAAGCAAAGTCAATATAACAGCAAAAGAGTAAGCTGGGCTTCACTCTGCCTCATATATCAGTGAAACTGCCCCCTGAGCTCTGGCACGCTGTTATTTGAGATAGTTGATGATATATGAGAGTCCAAACGATTGCTGGATTCCTGGGTTACGGTTCAGTTTATGGCAAATTGTGGCTTGATTTGTAAGGACAGGTAAAATGACAGGATAGGTATTGATAGGGAAGACATAGCAGTATGACATTCTTTAACTGTCCATCTTGGACCATCAGGAGTTTAAAGACATCATTTGATCTGTTACGGCTTGACAAGGCTCTGTAAGCAGGGAATAGGTGGGCTTCTTCAGTCCATTGATAAGACATGTAACTACCTGAAAGCCCAGCTATTAGGGCGCTGTGGATTCCTAACTCGACTATGTCCCAAGCATGGGAAATGTTTGTCTGGTACATTCACAGGGCAAATTGTGGTTTCAAAAGAGCTTGAGTGACGAGCGTGTGTCTCAGCGGCACACTGTGTGGTTAGCAGGTACCAGGCTCCGAATTCCAACTCCAGCACCATGAAACCCCAAAGTAACCAAAACGAAAAGCAAGCCTCCACTGCCTCTGCCGTCTCCAGATCTAAGTGGAAACAGGCCCTTCAGTGTTCCCAGCTCTCTGGTTCATCTGCTCCATATGAGCAAGGTCGCCTAATGTAATGTGTAGGGCTGGACTTGAATTTCTCTAAGTCATAGCAGATTCTTAGAGAAATTTAAAATTTCTCTAAGTCACAGATCTCAGTCTTAATTGTGTGTGTGTGTGTGTGTGTGTGTGTGTGTGTGTGTGTGTGTGTGTGGTGTGTGTGTGTGTGTGATTTTGGGGTTCCAGTAAGAATCTCAGATGTGAAGGGCAAACACCTCCCCCACTGAGTCGCACAAGTTTTCACTCTTGTCCAACATTCCTTGCCTTCAAATTAAATGTGTGTGCATGTGAGCATGTATATGTTTGTATATATGTGTGTATTCTAGTGTGTGTGTTCATGTGTGTGTGTTCTAGTATGTGTGTGTTCTAGTGTGTATGTGTTTGTGTGTGTCCTAGTGTGTATGTGTCCTAGTGTATATGTTCTAGTGTGTTTGTGTGTGTGTGTGTGTGTGTGTTCATGTGCATGTGTTTATGTGTGTGTGTGTGTTCTAGTGTGTGTATGGTTGTGTGTGTGTGTGTGTGTGTGTGTGTGATCTAGTGTGTGTGTGATCTAGTGTGTGTTCTAGTGTATATCATGCATGTGGAAGCCGAAGGACAGTCGCCAAACACCAGGCATCACTTTTTTCCCTTAGTTTCTCTCACTGGTCTGGAACATGCCGAGTAGGCTCAGCTGGCTGCCTAGTGAGTTCCACAGAACTGCCTGTCTCTGTCTACTCAGCCCTGAGCTCACAAGTGTGCACCACCATGCCTGGCTTTTACCTGGTTTCTGGGGATCAAACTCAGGTCCTCATGCTTATAAGACAAGCACTGTGCCCACTGAGGCACCCCCTTGTCCCATGTTAGGCAGCAACAACAAAAACCTGGATAGTATTAGGTTTCTAGTGTCCTTAGGTATCTGTTCACATTTTCAGAAACAAGAAAGAATGTGAAAAATTAATCTGATGGTTTCTGTGGTTTCTATTGTTTTTTCTAGGACTACAATACTGGAACTTGGAAGTTGTTTGTTCTCAAGCATGGCCAATCCATGTAATACCCTGGAAACAACTTTAGCATAAAATTTGCTAGCAGCTGTACAAATGTAGTTTAAATGTTGTAAGACATTTGTATTTGATAGACATTATATTTGGCCACAGGTGTCTTGCTGGGATTAAGCTGTGCAGGAAGTTCCAGAAAGGACTGAGTCATCTCTGTCCTAAAGTGATTTATCGGCTAAGGTGACAGGTGTAAAATTTGATGGACTTATGGGGAAAATACCTCCTGATTATATACCATTAAGAAGATATTCAGAATAGGTTGTTGTTCATTCTAAAGAAGACAAAACATAAAATTAAATGGGCAGGGTATTTTTTTTAATGAAAATAACCACCATTAAAACTAGATTTGAAAGTCAGAAGACAAATCTCTTGAGCACTCAATAGCCTGGGCCACTGTACAAAGTAAACTCTTCCTCATCTACATTTAAAATAAGGGGGGATCCCAAGGAACAGTGCCCAGGCAGTAAAAAGCACATTAAAAAACCAAGTGTGCTTTTTAACATATTGGTTATATCAAGGTAGTAATTGAATGTGCTTCACAACTGTACTGTTCATGCCAAAGTAGTCTATGTTTGGTGGCTGAGGGTGAAAGAACGTGATGAGAGGCTTCAGAAGACTAGGGGTGACATGGTCGGCTTGAGTTTTGGTAATAAGAGAGAAAACAGAGACACATACACATGTGCAAATATTACTTTGGTATGACACTCAATAGAACTTAGTAATTGTACCAATATGATGAGACAGGGAAGCCATTGTGGTCCCCTCCTTTGGGGCTGAACAGGAAACTGCATGTGACAGATAAGATGCATCTCCTTTTATAGAAACACCTCAGTGCTTCCTGAATTGTGACTGGAATTACTGACATTATTTATGAGATCAATATATAGGACATAAAATACCAGGCAAACAGCTGGCTATCACAGGTGTGCCTGTGAATAGTTTTATCAATAATAATTAACATAAGTTACTGGCTTAGAGTTTACAAAATGCTTCAGTGTTTATAACCTCATATGACATCCCTTTGTAGCCACATAAATAAGCCAGCTTATCTCAAAGTGGGGAACAGCTTAGCTGTTGACTCGGTTCAGTCCTCAAGTC
The DNA here is from genome assembly GCF_049852395.1 of Peromyscus maniculatus bairdii. NCBI lineage: Eukaryota > Metazoa > Chordata > Mammalia > Rodentia > Cricetidae > Peromyscus > Peromyscus maniculatus. The sequence continues at coordinate 23,871,080 of NC_134856.1, forward strand.
ATGACATAAGTGTCACAGACTGTTGCATGATTTCTAGTCTTCAGTGCCAATAAAGTCCTTCTGTATAAATTACCATAATAATTGAAAAGTATTTTGAGTTTAAAACACTTACCATGGCTTTTATATTAATCTATATATTTCTAGATTAATTTTCTTTTACACACAGGTTCTATGAAAGGAAGAAGCAGGAACTCTTGCTAGTCATAGTATCACCAGGCTTAGCCATGATGCCTGGCTCATAGTAAAAATAAACAAGGGTTTGTAAAGAATGGTGTCTTGGCTACTGTTCCCCACCCTCCAATCTTCCTAATTAACCTCTTCCCTCTCTCCCAGATCCACCCTCCCTCCAAGACTAGACTGTTGTGCCCTAGTCACAAGACCTCCAAAGAAACCACCAGAGACATAAACTCTCCGAAATAGAAAAGCCAGGTTTATTGAAAGCAGCACAAGCCACAGCAGGGACCTCATTAAGTGCACCAACGTGGAGTCCAGAGGAGGTGCCCACCCCTTTGCAAGCTCAGTTTTTAAAGGCAAAAACCACAAGGTTACATCAGTTAAGGGTTCCAGTACAGGTACAATTCTGATTGGCTCAATTTAAGAAGCTTTCCAGAATTTCTGTGTTATCTTGGTTTTTAGTTTGGCCAGTTGTTTGTCAAAAACATTTTATAGGCTATCTCCAGTGTTGGGACATTCTGTGGTTAATCAGTTACTACCAGATGGCCCTCCAGACATCCTGACTTTGTATTTTTGAGTCCCTGTAAACTATGTCAGCAGTTCTGAGAATTTGAAGCTCAGGCTGTTTCAAGCTGGGGTTAAGGCTTTGCTTAAAATGGAGGTGCCTTGGTTCTTCATTTCCCCCTTCTCATGTGCCTAATGGAACCCAAGCATGGATTCTGGACAGTTAGCTCATAAGTATCCCTCTCTACGTCCCTTTCAGCTATGGGCATATAGCCTCGAGTTCTCTGCACCGTAAGTCGGATTGTACCTAGTCGCTCCCTCATATATTGGAGCAGTCTGTTTATGACACAGGCCCCAAGGTGACGGCCAGGAAAAAGCATATCAAGGGCCCTGTGAGGGACGAGATCAAGGTAGTGAACCAGGAGACTTGGAGTACCAATTTTCGATCCAGCTCTGGCTGGCTTCATGGTCTCTCTCTCTCCTTTAGCTAAGAATTCTCATACCTTGGCCATTGATTATCTCACAGCTCCCGAGTGGTGCACACAGAATCAGCATCCTCACCCAGTGCAGCACACGGCCCTTTGTCTTTCAGAAGAATGAGGTCTAGTCCTCTCCTGCTCCGCGTGACCACCTCTGCTAGGGAAGACAAGGAAACGGAGTTTTCTAATTTCTCTATGTCCTCATCAATAGACAGGTGGAGGCTGGGGTAATGGCGCTGCTGAGTGATCAGGGACGCAGCCCCGGGCCCCAATCCCGCCTAGGCTAGCCCCTGTAGCATGGACAGGGTGAGGGCTGTAACTGGTCCTCTCTTACAGCGGCTGAAGTTAATAGGTTCAGTTAGGTTCTGCAGGACTTCAACAGTGTGATATATTATCCGGACCACGAGTCTGACTAATATACAATGCCCCGGGGTCTTATTAAGGACCCTGATGTGTGCACATGGGGTCAACCTGGAGGAGCACGCCCACCAGGCGTCATTCAAGGACAACGGATAGCCGGTTTGGTTCCCAAATGGTTGAGTGTGGTTGCAGTGGACATGATATCTTGGTGGGACCTGTCCTATGCATAAGCCTTGGCCCTCCATCTGTCAGGGAGGCCTTGGTTCGCCAGCGGCACTGCTGGGGGTCGGTGGTAGTGCCAATCTTGCCCATTACTGCCACTTCCTCGTAGAAGCTGGGTTGAGCATGATGGCAGAGCCAACAAGAAGCTGTCAAATTGGGCCTCGTGGCATTAAGCAGCAGATAGGACTTTGGGTGCAGGGAGAACTGCAGGTCCCTGTCCATTAGGCTGGGTGGGAGAGAAGTACTACACAGGGAGGTAACACAGTTGGACTCAGTGGTGGTATGGTTGGACACAGTGGTAGTGCTGGGTCCCCTGGGCATATGGCTGGGGAGGGTTGAGCATCATGTTGGGCCCTACTGCGGTCTTTACTGGGGACAGAGTGCGTTGGATGGTGAAAGTGAGTTGGGGTCAAACCCAGAACAATATAACTGTAACCCCCATGTCTTACTGGTAGTCCAATCGGCCTTTTCCCCCTGATCAGTAAATGATATGACCATAAAATTACAGTGTCCCCCTGGGGTGGCCCCTGGTTGGTTAGGGTAATGGTCTTTGTCAATACACTCTCGTGATCTACTCCATACCTGGTTCACTAAGATCAGATCTCCTTTTACAGGAGGGAGGGTCCACCATATGTGTCTAATCAACTCACAACCTCAGCTGGCACAATAAGCATCTTCTGGTCCCCACATTTACATACCCAGTTTTTGTCTCTGGAGTGAGATGGACACTCATAATACCTGTGTTTCTTGGTTGCTGACCTAACCCAGTGGGTGTCACACCCGTAGTCCACAGCTGCAGTTAGATCCCCATCCCAAGTTTCTCCCGCTAGGTCACAGAGATCTACATAGAGATCTGGGAACCAGGTGTCCTTCGGGCCCGTTGCAGAGGAGGTGGAGCTGCTATGTCTCCGGTTTTGGTGTTGATGATAAGCCAGGTCTGGTTCCAGGGCACGTGTGGGTTGTTAAGATGACTTGTCCCATAGGGGTCTCTGGAAGCAGACGCAGCAGAAGCAGCAGACACAGCAGAAGCAGCAGACGCAGCAGAAGCAGGATGGGTTTTATTTCTTTTAGCAATGGAGGGGTATTTGGATGCCTCCCAGGTCTCGCCCAGATATTCCTCCAGGAGGGCAGATGGGTCCACCAGTCAAGCATGGTTGTAGTGGACCCAGATTGCAATGCTATCCACCTTGAGAGCAGTGGGTGTGGTCAGGATAACAACAAAGGGCCCTTTCCATCTCGGCTGTAAGGTCCTGCATTGGTGTCTACGGATCAGGACCCAGTCTCCTGGTCTGCACCTATGGGGGTTCGGGGTGAAGTTTAGGCCAGACATCTTGATGGGTGAGTTAGAGCCTCCAGGTAGCATCCAGGAGATTATAGTCATCCAGAAAGGCAACCAGCTCAGCCTATAAGCTTGCTATCATAAGCAGGGGGTTCCCATACATGATTTCAAAGGGGGTAAGTCCCACCTGATAGGTCGAATTACACACCCTAAATAAGGCAAAGGGGGAAAGAGTCACCCAGTCTGCACCAGTCTCTAGGGCTAATTTAGTTAAGGTCTCCTTTAGAGTTCTATTTATCCTCTAGACTTGTCCTGAGCTCTGGGGGTCTATAAATGTAATACAGTTTCCAATCAGTCCCCAATGCAGTAGCTATTCCCTGGCTTACCCGAGAGCTGAAGGCAAGGCTGTTGTCAGACCCTATCAGGGCTGGGAAACCATACCTGGGCAGGATTTCTTCTATCAGCTTTTTTTGCCACCACATTTGTGGTCTCATGTTGGTCAGGTATGCCTCAGCCCATCCAGAGGTGTCTATAAATACTAACAGGTATTTATAGCCAAATTTTCCTGACTTGATTTCAGTAAAATCCACTTCCCAATATGTGCCTGGTCGAGTTCCTCTTTGCCTGGCACCAGGGTTGGGAGGGGTTGATAAAGCGTTAGTCATCTGACAAGCATGGCATCTGGATACTATTTCTTCAATAGCCTGGTTGCCATTCTGTATTTTTAAATGTATTATTATTATTATTATTATTATTATTATTATTATTATTATTATTGAGACAGGGTTTCTTTGTGTAGTTTTGATGCCTGTCCTGGAATTCACTCTGTAGACCAGGCTGGCCTTGAACTCACAGAGATCTGTCTGGCTCTGCCTCCCGGGGGTTGGTTTGAAGGCATTGCTGGGATTAAAGACATGCACCACCACCACCTAGCAAATTATACGCTTTTGTTTTGTTTTGTTTTGCTATTTTTTATTTTATAATTTGATTTAATCTTATATATCAGCCATTCTGTATTTTTACACTAGCCTGTCTCAGTAAATTTTGCATCCTTTGGATTTCCAAATGAGATGATTGGTGGATCTTCCTGAGTGTTGCCAATCCTTTTTCTCTCAGCAGGATGACTCACCCATCTGCTGTCTTCCACCAATCTTCTACTATATGAGTCATGGGTAGTTCAGCCATGGTGTATTGGGGGGTTTGAGGCAGGGTCCTAGCTCCTGGGTCCACCAAGACTGGTGTTACCCTTAGAGTGAATGCCACTTCTCTGGCTGTTTGATCTACCAGGTTGTTGCCTGCTTGGATCGGTCCTGTCCCTTTTTGATATCCTGGGCAATGGCCAATGGCCAATTTCGTGGTATCCCATATGGCTTGCAGAAGCTCCAAAATTTCCTGTTCACTTTTAATCATTTTTTCCTTCTGTTAGCAAGCCCCTTTCTCTGTAGATCACCCCATGGATATGCGCAGTGGTGAAGACATTTCTAATATCTGTATAAATGTTTAGTTTATTTTCCTTTTCTCAGTCTCAAAGCCTTAGTTAGGGCAATCAACTCTGCTTTTTGGGCGGAGGTCCCTGCTGATAAGGGTTCTGCCTAAATGACGCCCAAGGTGGTGGTCACTGTGGCTCCTGAATACTTCTGTCAGTTGTGCATGTAGCTGCTGCCATCCACGAACCAGGTGTCTTCTGCATCTGGTAACAGCAGATCTGAGTGAATGCCGTGTGCCTGAGCCAGTATCTAGGCGCAGTCATGGAGCGGTGCCTTGAGGTTGGGGTCTAGCAACAGTGTGGCTGGATTAAGGGCTGTTGGCGCTTGGAATGTTATTCTGGCAGGGTTAAGAAGTAAAGCCTCAGGTGGCTACTTGAGAACCCCCTCTAAGGCATGCTGGATGGCAATGGTTAGACTTGTCCCAAAGTTAATTTATCAGCATCCTTGACCAGCATTGCCACTGCAGCTGTGATAGGCAGACATGGAGGCCATCCTGCAGCCACAGGAGACAGTTTCTTGGATAGATATGCCACAGGACTTTTCCAGGACTCTACGGTCTGAGTGAGTATCCCTTTTGCTATTCCTTTATTTTCATCTCTAAACAGGTAAAAATGTTTATTTATGTCAGGCAGTCCGAGAGCTGGTGCCTCTAAGAGTTTTTTGTTTCAAGGCATCGAATGCCCTCGGTCTCTCTTTCGTCCATGTACAGTTGGATGTGTTTTTGGTGGCCTCATATAATGGCTTGGCCAGCTGGGTAAATCCTGGGATCCATAGGTGGCAGAACCCCACCGTGCGCAGGAATTCCCTTTCCTGCTTGACAGTCTTGGCTTTATGCTGGGATGGCCCGGTCGGTCCAACTCCTGCTGCCAGGAGGAGTTCTCTCAGTTCTTCTCCATGCTAGACCGGCTGCTGTTTTGGTATCCTCGCTAAACCTTTTTCCTGTCTTTTTTCTTGTTTTTCTTCCTTCTGTACCCTCTCTTTCTCTTGCCTTTCTTTCTTTCTTTCTTTCTTTTTTTTTTTTTGCTCATCTGTCTCTTTATTATGGTAAACCATTTCTGCCACTGCCACGATTTCCCTAAGATTCTTTTTGCCTAATCTTTCTAGTGACTGTAATTTTCTTTTTGGTATCTGGGGCCGCCTGGGTTGATTATCATCTAAGCCAGTCCTCAACCTCAAGATCACATGGCATATATTGCCAGAAGGCCTCTAGCAGGCACTCCAGATAGGCAGCTGGACTTTCGTTTCCTGCCTAACATCATAGACTTGAGCCCTATCAGTTGGCTTCCAAGAAGCCACTTTGAAACCTGCCAACAGAGCCTGGTGGTAGACATGGAGCCTCTCCTTACCTTGTGCTGTGTTATAGTCCAAATCAGGGTGGGTGGAAGGAAAATAAGCATTGATGGTCTCAGGATCAGCGGTGGGAGCTCCCGTGGGACCTGGAACCAATTTCCTGGCAGCCTCTAGGATTCTATTCCTCTCCTCGGTGGTGAATAGGATGCTCAGGGACTGACCACATCATCATAGGTGGGCTGGCGGGTGGAAAGAACAGTCTCTAAGAGGTTAACTAAATCCGGGGTCTGGAAAGCAGGGCATTCAGTGCCTGGCTGTGGGGTGGCCCCTTTGGCTCCGGGTCGCTTGAACTGGCCCCTGTAAAGGGTTCTGGTTGGGGCTGTGGGTTGGGTAGAGGACTGGCTGGCTGGGGGCAGAGTAGGGTGGAGGGAGGAGTTTAGATTCCTCTGTTCTCCCTTGGATGATCTGGGGCTTTAAGTCTCCCTTGGGCTTGATGGGGAGCACCTGTGAGGAGGAAGATGTTAATGTGGGGGGGCAGGAGGTTTGGGACCAGGGCCCATGGGTGTTTGAGGCACAAATGGTTTGATCCAGGGGAGGGGTCCCTCTATCCTGTCAATGGTCCCCCCCCAGGTGACTATGTAGGGGATTTGATTTTATAGGCTATTTCCATTGTTAGTACAGTCTGTGGTTAATCAGTTGCTACCAGATGGCCCTCCAGACATCCTGACTTTGTACTTTTGAGTTCCTGGAAACTATGTCAGCAGTTCTGAGTATTTGAAACTCGGGCCTGTTTCAAGCTGGGGTTAGGGGCTTGCTTAAAATGGAGGTGCTTTGGTTCTTCATAGAAAAGGCAACCCAATAGGAGGAACAGAGTCTCAAGAGCAGGCAAAAGAATGATACGTGGCACTGGTTACCACACAGAATGGTCAGGAGCCAAGACAAAACCCAGTATAGTATCAGGACTTTATTAGGAGGGAGGGAGGGAGGGGGACAAAAGAATCAGGCCTGGGGGAGATGCACATACAGAGAAGAGAGAGAGAAAGAGAGAGAGAGAGAGAGAGAGAGAGAGAGAGAGAGAGAGAGAGAGAGAGAGAGAGAGAGAGAGAGAGAGAGAACAGAGAAGGAATGGGGGATGTCTGTGTCTTGCTTTTTAAGGGTTCCGGCAAACATGTGCAGGCGGGCTTACAGAGCTACACCACGCATCTACTGATTGAGTGACCATTCCACGAACATGTAATCATCAGCACACACTGATGACATAAGATGCAAGACCCCTTATTTAACTCCTGAACTGCTCATGTGCAGGCATGCAGCTGGAGTGGCGGTAGAATCCCAACACTCACTCCTGCTACTAGGAGTCCCCCAAAAGCACTAAGCTAACAGCCATAATATACACAGAGGACCTGATTCGGACCCATGCAGGCCCAATGTTTGCTGCTTCAGTCTCTGTGAACCCACGTGAGCCCTGTTTAGTTGATTCGGTGGGCTATGTACTCCAGCTGTCCTCCATCCCTTCCGACTTGTACACTCTATCCTCCTCAAGTTAAACCAGGCATTGGTTCGCCATTCCCACAAGCTCTGTAACACCATTGCCCCAGAGCATCTTACAGGCAGGACAGATTGTAGGTTCAGATTTTGTAGTTTGGTTGGTGTCCAGATTTCTTTTCCATAGCCTGCCGAGTACCAGAGACTATACATTTTTACAAAATTCTTAAAGGAAACTTTGACAGTGTCTTCTACTTCCTGGAATTTATGTGAATGAAGAAATGCAGTGGTTGTTTAAGGATATAAACTTGTTTGTGTATTTATACATTGATACTACAGAACACATTCTTTGTAGTATTAAAGTATTTTGGAAAAATAGTATATATCACATAGGACTTGATTATAAAAGTTTTCGTAGATATCACAAATAAAATATTATAAGTTTTAAAGATGATACAAGTTATTTATGTCTCAAGATGGAGACAAGAGATATTTAAATCACAATAAAATATGCTGAAAGAACATAACTAGTATGACCACTGAAAAGAATAATATGCATGGTTAAGGGTGTAGATGGAGTTAAGCAGCAAAAGGATGAAAAATGGCTGAAAAAGAGTGAAACTGTGGGGTTAACATTTAGCTTAATTTGAGGCTTGATGATGATGTGGGAGGCACATGACTTTTTCAAGCTCTGAAAGCTTTTGGCAGTACTGGGGACATTGGTCATTTTCATAATTGGGAAATATTATTGGTACCCATAGATAAAGATCAGAAATATTGCTGAACATCCTACCCAGTCTAAAGGGTTGATTGCATCAAGACCTTAAAGTTACTCAAGCTAATTCGGCTTCACAGGTGTCTATTGAACTAGTATGATGTGGAAGATTTCAGCACTACATCAGTAAACACAAGAGGTGAGGATGTCGTAGTAAGGACAAAGGGTATAATACCTTCTAAAACGAGTTAACAAATTAGTGACAATCATAAGGTTGCAGTAATTAAAGGAAGGAGACAGGTGAGTCTTTAAAAAGTATATTTTCTCTTTGATCTATTAATGTTATTCATAAGAATTTTTAAGTGAGTAAGAAATGCCAAGATATATGGACAGTATCGACTATTGAATGATTACTTACAATAGTGAAAAACTGGAAATGAACAAGGTAGGGGTGTGGTAAAATAATGTATGATCATTCAGTTGATAAATTACCCTGAAGCTTTTAAAATACATACTTTTAGAAAACTGATGTGAAAAATGCTTATTGTATAAGCTAAGTGAATAAACAAACCACAAATCTGAGTACAGCTTGATCTAAATCTTACAAACACATGTGGGCATGTGGGGAGAATTTTAGCAAGAAATATATTAAAATGAGTTATGAGTGGTTCTATGTTATTGCATTATAGGCAATTCTAAATATATTTTTCTTTATAGTGTGTATACTTTCTAAATCATTGAAAATGATCATACATTATTTTTTATAATTAGAAGAAAGACAACCCATATTGATTACCAGAGGCAAGGCCTTTACAGTAGCAGAGAAGAAGGAAGTATGATTATTTTGCCTTGAGGAGCTTAAATATAAAGCAAGGAATGGATCATGTGGAAATGGAAAGTTTATGAGGAGTATTAGCATACGTAGCAGTGAAGTAGAGGGATGGTAACTAACCTCCACTACCTGCTAGCCTAGCTCCGTGCAAGGTGCATTCTCTAACATAACAGATCTCATGTCTCCAACCATCTGGATCACTGGTATTATTTAGCCCATCCTAGTGATGACCTTGTCCCAGGTCACCCACCAGGATAAACGGACTGTAAGGATTCAACCTCAGATTTGAGTCATCTTCATATGAATCATTTCTCCTTGGTGTGCTCTTTCATTGTGAGACTCCAAGAAAATAGTCCGTATTCATTATTCAAAATGTTTCAAAGAGAGCCAGAAACACCCATTTTCTTTCCTCCAGGGTTGTAGAAGTAGTCCCTAAGGTGTAAATGGAAAGCCATGATTCCACCAAGGACTAGCTCAACAGCAGCCTTATGTGCTCAGTGTGTTGTGAGCACAGAATTTTTATGTCTTAGGTATTTTTTGCTCTAAAGGACATCGCACAAATCTTTGCTAAGTCAAGTGCTTTTACAAGAGATCTTCAATACTGAAGGGGAAGTGGTGAGGTGTGAAGGGTGACTGAAGCTTGCTTCCTCTTCAGAAGTTCCTTCTTAGCGACAAGTGATAGAACTCAGCAGAAAGGTGCAAAGCAGTTGTTTTCATCAAGGAGTTTTCATTCCTGACAGATCTCTGCTGAGCAGTGGGCCATTCTGTGCTGCTTCTCTTTGGCCCATATCACTGCAGCTTGGTCTTCGTTTTCTGTAACATGGGAGAAGAATTTATTCAGAATAATGGCTCTCATTTAGGTAGGGGAATTATATCTCTCACAATGACTGCAGAGCCAGACCAAATTCTTCCTCTCTGTTAAACAAGCAATCATCACTCTTGTGTCTGCTCTTGAAAATGCCTGTTAGCAGCTCCAGATTTATTTGTTCATTCAGTGCCTCCATTATAGAAAATCTAGATTATTTCTTTTGGTTTTTAATTAATAAATTTTATTATACAGAAGATTTGGGAAGCAGGGAAACTAAAAATTTAGATGTGTTTCATTTAAGAAAAATATGAAAATACTTGGTTTTTAAAAATATACTTTATACTTTTTTATAACACTTTAACTTTTCTACACTGAAAATATATAGTTATTAGTCTTATTAGTTTCAGAACTACCGTCTTCATATTTCCTTGTAATGCTATGTTAAATAACTTGGAGAAAGGGTCTATTCACTCTCAGAAAAGTTGTAATCTAATTCGGAATTTTTGCCAATGCTTAGTCTCTTCAAACAAAATTTGAATTGATTTTCTAATTTTATGATGTCATTAATAATGACTGTTATTTGATTCTGAACCTTACTTGCTACCAAGCAAATGTTATTCCCTTCACTTCCTAATGCACTCTGAGACTCTGTTCAGATAAATTATTTAGGCTCCTACTGTGGTAACTGTTTAAGTAGAACCAAATCCCATGGTTTCTGTACACAGCTTCTGTGGCCTACCCTACCCAGACTCTCAACTTTATGTCAAAGCCAGTTGCTGAATAAATATAGAAATGATCACCACTGATAACTGTTAGAGTAATACAGAATAAAACCATGCAACTTGCACTTCATATGCATTAGGACGGTATCATCAGACAAACCTCTGGAAAGCAGAAGATAACAAGTGTTGGCGATGCTGTGGAATAGATGGAATTCTTGTGCACTGCTGCTGAAAGAGCAGAATGGTGCAGCTTCTGTGGAAACATCAGCAGTAAAGGCGCAGGACTGCTGTGTGGTCCAGACATTTCATTGCTGTGTTATGATGCCCAATCATTTTCCTCTTCTTCTTTTCTTCTTCTCCCATTTCCTTCTCCTTCTCTTTTACCTCCTCTTCCTCCCCTCTCCTTCCTTCCTTCTTCCTCCCCCTCATCCTTTTTTTTTCTTTACACATAGTTTGTAGCACTGTCTAACCTTGAAATCATGGATATCCTCATGCCTTGGCCTGATATTTAATCTGGATCTGGAGTGATTCCTCAGGACCTAGTAAAGCATGTTTCTGGTATTTCTGAAAAGATGTTTCCAGAGATGGCAGGCATGTGAAAGCGCATCTGACAGAGGGAGATGTACCTGCAAGATAACGTAGAGGCAAGAGTGCCTGCCATCATGCCTGACTGCTTAGGTTTGGTCTACAGAACCTGAGGAAGGAAAGGGCCAACTTCAGCAAGTTGTCTTCTGACTTCCACACAGACACCTTGTCATGTGTGACCTGTCCCCACCAAAGGAATGAATAAATGAAAAGATAAATACATGTTTTAAAAAAGATTTACTTGTCCCTGTCCTTTTTTCAATCTTGGTCTCAATAATTCTCACTCGTACAATTCCTCCTCTTTCTCGCCATTTCGATTCCTGGAGCTCCACCTGGGGCCTGGCCATGGATCTCTGCATCTGCTTCCATCAGTCATTGGATGAGATTTCTAGCACGACAGTTAGGGTGTTTGGCCATCCCATCACCAGAGTAGGTCAGTTCAGGCTTTCTCTCGACCATTGCCAGCAGTCTATAGTGGAGGTATCTTTGTGGATTTCTGTGGACCTCTTTAGCACTTTGCTTCTTCCTATTCCCATGGGGTCTTCATTTATCATGGTATCTCTTTCCTTGTTCTCTCTCTGTTCTTGATCCAGCTGGGATCCCCCGCTCCCTGAAGCTCGACCCTTGCCCTTCATTACCCCCCCATCCAGTTTGCTCATGTAGATCTCATCCATTTCTCTGTCATTGGGTGATCTCCATGTCTTTATTAGAGTCCTGTTTTCTAGGTATCCTCTCTGGAGTCGTGAGTAGCAGTCTAGTCATCTTTGTTTTACATCTAGTATCCTCCTATGAGTGAGTACATACCATGTTTGTCTTTCTGAGTCTGGGTTACCTCACTCAGGATGATTTTTTTTTTTAGATCCATCCATTTGCCTGCAAATTTCATGCTGTCATTTGCTGTGGGATGTTCTGTATGGCAAATGTGTTGCTCTGATTGGTTAGTAAATAAAACACTGATTGGCCAGTAGTCAGGCAGGAGGAAGTATAGGCAGGACAAGGAGGAGAAGAATTCTGGGAAGTGGAAGGCTGAGTCAGAGACACTGCCAGCCGCCACCATGACAAGCTGCATGTGAAGATGCCAGTAAGCCACGAGCTACATGGCAAGGTATAGATTTATAGAAATGGGTTAATTTAAGATAAAAGAACAGTTAGCAAGAAGCCTGCCACGGCCATACAGTTTGTAAGCAATATAAGTCTCTGTGTTTACTTGGTTGGGTATGAGCAGCTGTGTGACTGGCGGGTGAGAGAGATTTGTCCTGACTGTGGGCAAGGCAGGAAAACTCTAGCTACAAATGGTGCCCAATGTGGGGCAAGAGTTTCCACCTAAAACCTGAGAAAAGATTCTAAAATGGAGCTAAAAACAGCTTCCTAATTGTCTCTCTCAAATGAGCAGCAGCCTGCTGGTTTGAGCTACTGGCGGGTTCCTAGCCTGTATGCTCAATCTGCAGTATGGTGGGAATGAGGCCTCTGCAAGTGGCACATTAAGCTGCATGGTGGATTTAGCCTTTGCTAGTACAAAACAAAAAAAGAGTTTTCTGGGCTACACGCTGCTTGGATAAAAGCATAGACCCAGGATAGCTCCCAGAGCTGGTGGTAAATGTACCACCGCCATGTTGGAAAGCTGAGGTGGGCGGAGCCAGCAGCCATAGCGCCCTTTCAGTCTTACAAATGCTGCAATTTAAAGCAATAGATTCACAATAAGACAGATTCAGATGTAATAGTTTACAATGTGTGTAAAATATAAGGCTTGAAAGAGACAAAAAAGGTGATATATACAGTTATATAAACAAATACATAGTTTTAAAAAATAAAGTCTTTAAAGAGACAGTAAAATTAATATAAAAATAAGCCACATAAAGATGAATATTACACAGAGAATCTGGATTGTGTGGTCTTTGGGATTTTTAACTGCAGAAAAACATTTGACCGTAAAAGATGTTGAGTTAAACCAATATGTATTTCAAGAATATGACACCCACATTCCCAAAAAGGTGGTATGGGGCAGGTGGCTTTTTTGGTCTTTTAATGGGTTTGGGTCTGGGATAATTTTCATTGATTAGGGGGGTTGGTTACAAGTTGTTGTCAAGGGTTAGGAAAAGGGCTAAGCAAAGGAGATTAGATTTAAGGTTCTTGTTTAAAAAAAAGAAAGACAAGAAAAGAAAAATGTAAATACATTTGATTAGATTGTTTTATATTGTATACAAATTATATATATATTGAAATTGATATTGTTAGAAAATGCTATATGTATATTTCTAATTGTACTTATACTGTTCATTTAACAATGTAATACAATTTTCTGATCCTTGAAGGTTGTTATTACCAACTATTAGGATATAAAGAAATGAAAGTTAGTAGTTAGACATTATAATAGAACTTGTAGTCATATTAGGTATGTTTTCAAGATTGAATAGATATATTTTAGATAGACAGGTTATCTTCAAACCCTTCAGAGATCTGTAGAATATGGCATTTAAACTCTTTAATAACTTAGAAAAATTTTCTTTTTTGTCATGACTATGAGACATGTCGGCTCCTGGAAGTACCACTCTACTTCAGAGAAAATATAGGCATTGAAAAAACTGCAATTTGAGTTAACTTTCATTGTGGCAAAAGTTAGCCACTGGACAACAAAGTATCCTCGAATCAATTGCTGACAAACAGCACAGACAGGATATGAAACAAAGGACTACTGACTCTTGCCAAAACAAGTGTGGTTATGGCTTTATCAAAAGGCATCTTCTGAGGCCAGGACAATATGGCACCATCCCTGAAGTGGTCTTTGCAATCTGGAAAAGGTGCAGTGCCCTTTTCTTCGAAGGCAGCTGAACAGGCAGTGGGCTGATGGCTTCTGATGTGCAATGGGACAACAGCTGAAACAGTTATTCTTGAAGAGTAATTAAGCTCCCGCCTCTCAATAGTAGAATGGCATTTAATAGAGGGATTTGGAGAAGAATGGGATGCTGAGATGAAGCCACATACACACATAGCCAAGAAGAATGGAGAGCTGAATTCATAAAACATCAACAATTTCCAGAATTTAAAATCCTGAATCATGACATGACACTAGTGGAATTCAGGAGTTTCTGGTACATGGACTGCTCTCACCCAATGTGAGGTTGAACTGTTGACCTTGTGTACATCCTACTTCACAAATGAGTCTGTCAGATACGCTAAGCCTACAGGCTGAAGATGATGCCCCAACACTGTGGAGAAACCTCAGATGACTGTCCAAGCAGCTGGCTGTTTCTGTCAACTCACAATTTTTTGGAAGTTGCTTGCATGTACTTCCTGTTTTTATTTTTGTTAGCTAATATTATTTCCTTCTTGGGTCTCTGAGGGAGTTGAAGATTAGTTAGTTATAGTTGAAGATTAATTAGGATAGAAAGTGAATTAGATACAATAGGATAGATAATGGAATTATTTTCTCTGAATCGGTCAAATACAAATGAACTAGACATTATTTAGGTATTTATTACTTGTATATATTGTATATAGTTATTGTATTTTTATATATAGTTTTTCTTATGTTAGTTATAAGTTTTTTCCTTTTTTCTTTTTATTAAAATAGAAAAGGGGAAATATGGTGATATTTTATTTGTGTTAAAATGCTATTTGTATGTTAATAAATAAAGTTGCCCGGGGGTCAGAGCTATTAGCAAGCCATAGGAAAGCAGGCCAGTGGTGGCATATGCTTGTAATCCCAGCACTTGGTAGGCAGAGCTAGGTAAGTCTCTGTGTATTCAGGGATACAGCCAGTATTGGATACACATGCCTTTAATCTCAATACCAACTGTAGAAAACCTGGAGGTCTTTATAGACAGGCCGTGACGAGGCGGTCATGTGGTTGGGTTTACAACCAATGAGAAGGCAGAACAGAAACTCTATATAAAGACTTTAACACAGGAAGTAGCTCTGGTTTGGAGAGGTAGGACAACCGCAGGAGGAAGGGTAAGGTTTTAGCTCTTAGCTTTGACCTCTTGGCTGTCTTCTTTGCATTGGTTCTGTGTTTCTTATTTAATAAGACAGTTGGTTACATCAACAGTCATTGTTTTTCTCTGCTGAGTAGTACTCCATTGTGTATGTGTGCCACATTTTATTTATCCATTCTTCAGTTGAAGGGCATCTAGGTTGTTTCCAGGTTCTGGCTATTACAAACAATGCTGATATGAACACAGCTGAGCATGTGCCCTTGTGGTATGATTGAACATTCCTTGGGTATATAAACACATGAACTATGAACCAATAGCTAAGGAGCCCCCAACTGGATCAGGCCCTCTGGATATGTGAGACAGTTGATTAGCTTGAACTGTTTGGGAGGCATCCAGGCAGTGGGACCGGGACTTGTACTCAGTGCATTAGCTGGCTGTTTGGAACCTGGGGCCTATGCAGGGACACTTTGCTCAGCCTGGGAGGAGGGGACTGGACCTGCCTGGACTGAATCTACCAGGTTGAGCTGAATCCCTAGGGGAGTCCTTGCCCTGAAGGAGGAGATGGGAATGGGGGGGTGGGCTGAGGGAGGGGGGGAGGAGGGGGACAGGGGAAATCCGTGACTGATATGGAAAATTAAATCAAATTATAAAATAAAAAAGAGACGTGAAAAAAATAAATAAATACATAAAAAGATTTGCAGAGGCCTGTAAATGTCAGATGGCAAAAAGTTGAAGAAAGAAGCTAGCCACTGTGTACGAGATTCCTTTTTCCTGAGTGAGTGCATCGACTACTGTTGGCATCACCTTGGACATCCAACCAACCTCCAAAGCCTCTGAACATGGACTCACATCGATATCTCTCTAGGGTGCTCCCAGGTCTTCAGCTGCCATCCTGGACTGCATCATTGATGCATTGTCCTCAGAGACCACCGTTTTCCTGTACTGAGCAGCCACAATATTTGCTGCCTACTTTGGGGACCATCTGGAACTCCACCTGGTATGACAATTTCATATGTCATCTTTTATACAGAGGGCCCAGGAAGTGGAACTTCCTTCAAGACATAGAACTGTGCCTTTGTAAGTCAGAAGAAAACACTGAATGAGCATGGATTAAATTTTCAACCATATAGTAACTATAAAGCATGTCAGTTAGAGTTACAAATTATCACTTTCAATGTCTGCATTCTTTGGGTTTTATTCTTAGATGTTCTGAAACAGCCTAGACTTTGCAAGCCTGCCCTAGGTTATTGAGACAAAGGACATGTTAAGTAGAGTGATTTCATAACTGATGGTTTAAAATTAAGCTAATAACAGAGTCAAGTACATTTTTAGCATCTTATTTAAGTTATAGATGCCTACCTTCCATTCCAGAGGTTTTCTGTATTTATAGATTACTGGAAAACTCTGAAGTCATGGTGATTATGACACGATGCAACATGGCTAGAGTCATGGTAAGCTGATCCACCATTCCTGGGGCTCTGATGCTTAAGTGATTAATTATTGTCAAGGGTCAGCATTCCTTCCTCTGAAATAGTTTATTTTGTTTAATTAGTCTCTCCTCAACCTCAAAAATTTACAAATGAAATATAGATACTACCACAAAAGCATTTATATAGTGAGTATAATTTTTAGAACAAATGTTTGAATGGGGACTTTAAAATCTGTTCACCATGTTACAAGACACCTTTATGGAATCTAATAGAATTTGTAATGTTAAGGGTTTAAGAGTAAGTTAAGCTGTGTGATGGACAAACTGCTTCCAAGTTAAAAATGTATAGAGAATTTGACTGTGTTTAAAATGAAAGCACAAAATTAAATATGCAGTTTGTTTACAGTTTATTTTATGAGACCGCTTTAAATGTTTAACTATGTTTGTCATCAAAGAGATCTCTGAAGGGACACACTGGTGCATCACACTCCCGCCAGAGCTCACTGTTTGCTGCCCTGATTTGAGCTCAGATCCACAGTGGTTGGCATGTGACAGCAGGGTGGTGGGCTGTGCAGTGGGGACACATACAGTGCACACACGATGCGTGTCTGCCTCCCTTGGCAGGTGCTGCAGATCTACAGTGGACAATATTATACAACCGGGCATCAACCTCTGTACGTCTCTGTTTCCTCTAAACGGTCGGCAACTTTTCCTGGGTTTCACTCTTTTTCGTGTCCTAGATTCAGAAATTCAGTGCAATGCCCTGCTTTCTCTTTTTACTTTAGCTTATGAAAGCTTCTCTGCTACTTAGAATCTATAATCCCTGGTTGATAGAAGTACCTAATGATGGCTTTTTGAAATTAGAAGTAAAATTAGAGTAACTGTCAACACAAATGTTCAGTTACTAATGGTCATCACTGCTGCTCCATGAAAGTACAAACTTGTCAGACAACTTTGAAATACTTCATAAAAAACTCAAACATCACATTTTAAATAGAGTCTAAAATATTTCCAAAATGTAAGTTATTTAATTCGTCAATAAAATTAACTGTTTATTATAATTTACTTAACACAAATTGAACATTCATCACATGTAAAAAAACATATAAAAATGTAGGCTGGGGAAATATCTTGATAGGTGCAAAGCCTTTGTAATGCAAGCCATGACATCCATGTAAAGCCAGATGTGCTAGCATGCAGCTGGAACTCCACTGCTCCTACAGCAAGATGTGTGGCAGAGGCAGGGGAACCCCCAGAAGCTCATGGGTCTGGCAGCCTAGTGTCACGACCAGCATGACTCCATCAACCAAATCCAACAAGACTTCGTCAGTATCCTAACAAGTTTGAGCAACCTTCACTGAGCACAAGAGGTCTAAGTTTCTTGCCATCAGCTGGATCCCAGCGTACTTCATGGTGGCAGAAAGTGACTGGCTTTAGCACCACATTTTCTCCCACAATTCCTTTTAGGTAGGAAGTTCCTCCAAAAGTTGTCCCTCAGAGATGAGGCCTTTCTTATCTTGTTTGTCATGCAATTTTTTTGGCCCCTCAGGGACCGTGGAGCTTCCTGGATGGGTGAAGTTGGCCTTGTCCATGCTGTCAGTGCCATGAACTTGGACAAAAGCTCACATTTCCTTTATAATTTCAGTATGTCACAATGGATAAAGTTTCTGGCAAGATATTTAAAAGCTCACACTGATGACACAAAAAGCAATTGCAGAGTGGATTCCCAGCACCAGTGAACATAACTTTGATATGGGATCTAATAAATTGTTAACATTGATAATTCATTAAGAATTGCTTCTAGATTACCCCTCTATCAGCTTTTGTCCAAGTCTTTCTCATTCTTCAGTGCCATTTACTTATGAGTTGAAATGCACTGGAGTATGTGACAAATCATATAGTGAGATCACCTGTACACACACACACACACACACACACACACACACACACACACACCTGAAAAATGCTGAGTGACTAAGAGAGAAAAATGAATTGAAATCAAGCAAGGGCTTCCCAGTAGATCTTATTGTTTGGGGGACTTAGTGTAGAATGTTGTTTCTGGTTGCACAGGGTCTGGATAGTTACTCCTATATCTCTGCTTCTGTTCCTAAATGTTTTCAGGAATAAGACACGATAACACTAAGTTTAAAATGTGAAATTTAAGATTAAAATTTTTATGATTCTGGGGACTAGAGAAATAGTTCAGTGCTGAACAGTGCATACTGCTGTTAACCTCTTGCAGAGGACTCGACTTTGGAAGCTCATATTTGCCTGTAACTCCAGTTCCAGGGCATCTGATGCCTCTGGCCTCTTCAATCACCTGCAATACACATGTATATTACACCCACCCAGACATACACACCCAAACAGACATACCCAGACAGACACACCCACACACACCTCAGAATTAAAGGTAAATTATTAAGTTAAAGAATCATTATGTTTTATGATTCCACACATCATTTAATATACATCAATCAGAAGTTCAAACTGTCTCTCTGTTCATCTAACTCGCAGGTCATGTTAGGAATCTCAGATGAGCATCTAGTCTGTTGACTAAGCAGGTTGTCTGGTTTAGTCTGGTTTACTCTTGCTCATTCCCACCTCTGGATAACTATGCTATGGCTTCCCCTCCACCCCCCCCCCCTTCTGCAATTCCACATGACTTGTCTTCTACCATCATCCTCAGCCAACAGCAAGGGAGTTTTTCTAAGAAACTGAGAACAAGCAGGTGAGCTCTAGAGAATCCCTCTATTCACTCGCTCACCTCTAAACATGCATTCCCTTCCTCTTCCTTCTCTCTGTTCCCAGCTAAAGCTATTTCCTTCCTTTTGGGTTCGAGTCCCTCCTGCTTCACTGTAATTCTCATAGACTTCTAAGGAATGGCTTTACTGCTTGTTTACTAACTCAGTGCCATCTGTTAAAATGTCGCAATAGCTGTCATTGTTTGAACTCTCCGTCAGTTATTGGACCATTTCTTTGCCCCATTTGAGCAGAACGGTTCTTGAGATAGTGATCTCGACTCTAACCATTCGTTCTGCTCCTCCTCTAAAACTCACTCCAGCCTGCCTTACCTTATGATCACTTTGATCTCCCTTCTTGGCCAGGCGACTGTGCATCCCACGAGCCCTGCAGGCCTGACCCACTCCATTGTACTGCAGCTCACCCTGAGAGCAACCAGCGTGCACATCTCTGCCTGAGAGCTCTTTCCAGAATTGTGGACTGTGAGCTCAGGTGGAGAGGAAACTTAGCTTCAGGGAGTCAACACCATTTTCACCTCCTTTCAGTAGCTTCGACCAAACTCCCAGCTCATAAATACTACCTCTCCTTTGCTCCCCGGATAAAATGTGACACCCAGCTCAGTTCAGAAAGGCAGTGAATTCAGTAAGCAGGAATGGTCCTGGTAATACTACAGGAGCTGATGGAGGATCAATTGTGAAAGACTGTACATGGCCAGTCCACAAGAACCAAAAGTCTCAGTTCGATTTCTTACAAAACATGAGGATTTTCAAAGATGCTGGCAGTCCGTGACATATGTTGGAACTTGGATTTCATTGATTATATCTCCCTACATTTATGGATCAGTAAAAAGAAATGCAAAGAGATTTACTGACTTACAAAATGGACCTACAGTGGTAGGCAATCTACTAGCACAAATTCAAAGTTTAGGAGATTTTCCATTATTGCTGTATAGAATTAAAATATATTTAGGAAAAATAGAAAATATAATGATTAAACTCTGTGTCGCCCAATTAGAATGGTTTATATATTTATTGTATTATACCTTCTTGGTAGAAAGCAAATTAAAAGGACAATATCTCCTCATTAGAGGGTATCAGCAATGCATGGCTGCCCATAATACTCAGAAACTAATCAATGTAATTCACCACCATGTTAATTTAGTGGAGGCTAGAAGACAGATGATGAACTCAGTAAGTGCATAAAAATCGCACGAAATTCAACTTAATAACAATTCTAAAAAAAAATACCCTAGGGATAGAAAAGCACTTAACTTCATAAAGAATATCTTTAAAAAAATGTTTAAGTGGGAAGAAGAGGCTTAGCTCAGGAATGCAGGAGGCTGTGGGAGTATACAGCAGGTGACAACTAGTGTTTAACAGGTTGACCCTACCCACCAGAGGAGTAACTCTCTGTTGGGGAACCCCACTAGGCTATGGAAACTGGTTGTTTTCTGTCTGTAGCTTTCTCATGTAGCACCACTTACCTCCTTAAAAAGAACAGCTGTGGGGTTCCTTCCACAGTCCATTTTGGTAGTGTGTTTTATATCTTTGGGTATACATACATATAACTGTGGGCCATCAGGATGATGATTTCTGCTTAATCTGTATAATTCTGATGACTAGAAATAATACTAGAATATTTTCCATAACTGATACAGCAAAGTAACAGGACTCTTGGCCACAAAGATAGCTAATTTTAGACTTCAGAACAAATTAAAAATAGACTAAGCTGCCCCAGCAGAAAATACACAAGGACCAGTTCCCAGGTGTTTTTTGCTAAATCAAGGTCAGGATGTTTACATTGAGACATAACCCCCCACAGTAACTGACTGCACATACTCCTAGGCTCAAGGTTCAGCCAACTAATTGTTTATCTCTAGTCCTGAATTTCAATGTCATTTTCTGTCTGGGAACTCTAACCACTCAGGCTATATGCTTGGCCAAGCATTACTTACCTTACCAGTGTGACCTTCCTAGCCTGAGAAAATCTGTGTAACTTATCATGCATTATGAGAATGGGTTGGACCCTGAAAATGTAGGATATAATTGTTCAGAGTTTGGCTGAAAGGTGGGTAAGAAGGATGAGAGAGTGAGTGAGTGAGAGAATGAATGAGTAAAGAGTGAATGGATGATGCAGTAGTAAGAAATACGTCACTGTATGTAAAGAGGTACAGGGGGGCTGTGTGAAAGAGCTATGTGAAGAAACTGTGAAAAGAGGTGTTCAGTTAGTGTGAGTGAGTGTGTGTGTGTGTGTGTGTGTGTGTGTGTGTGTGTGTGTGCGCGGGCGCACGCGCAGAGGGAGCTGAGGAAAGAGAATGAATAACTAAGCAGGAGAGAGATTTTCAGAAAGAGATTCTGAGATGTATGTATGGTGTAAAGAGATATATAGCTGTGTGTTAAGAGATATAGTTGTGTGGAGATGGAGAAATTTTCAGAGAAAGAGATTTTTTTTTAAGATGAAGTAAAAGAGAAAGTTACCATCAGAAAGCATGTGTGTTTCATCATTTTTCCCTTCAGATAGAAGAAGTCTAGCCCTCATATAGATAAGATTTTTTTCATAAGCCCTTGCTGCTCTGAGGTCTTCTATTCACAACCCTGGAGCATTGTTGGGGAGCTGGCCTTCCCTGGACTACATACATTACAGGAAGTTGATGTGAGTGGATTTCCATGACTCTGAGGCCCACTTAGGCTATGTCAGCTCTGGGCTAGCCTAGGTTACAGAGTGTCTTGTTATGGTAAAACAAAACAAAATAAAGCAATAAAATAAAATACCCACATATCTAGTCATGCTTAATGGTGATATATTGAACAGTTTTGCCCCATTTTAGAAATGAAGAAAAAAAACACCCAAGTCTGTTAGATAATTCCCAGGTAATATTCGCCAATTCATCAAGATAGCAAAGCCAGCCAGGACTGACCATGACAAGTGGTGATAAACATGCGGTCTCACAGGCAGTACCACTTCTCACTGGTGGAAGACTAAATAACCCAATCACCTTTGGAAGCAAAATGTCAGTTTCTTTTTAAGTGAGATATAACCACATCATATCCCATCATGCGTCATTTTCACTTTTAAGTGGGGAACAGAAAAGAAAAACATGCATTCCCAAAAACCTACACATAAAATTTTATAGTGCTTATATTTACAGGCTCCCAGATTTGTCCCAGATTTGGAAACACTCCACATCAACACAGGAATGGTTAACTCACAGTAATTTAGACTCCCAACATATATTGAGCCCTAAAAATGCAAAAGAAATCTAGGATAATATAAACCCAAGCGGTGTTTGCCTTCATGGAGAGGCTATTTACTAGCAAATAGTAAATAGGTTACTGGAAATGTTCCGTTCATTTGAGTGATGGTTTTATGGATAAATACTTTTGGCCGCTACAGATTGAACTGTATATTTTAGAACAGTATGGAATTTCTATGTGAAATATATACACTAATAAAATAAATGTATAAAAAGAAAAGAAATGCAAAAATAAATTGACAAAGTTTGCATATTCTATAGTTTTGAATACTTTGTGTGTAGATAAGGGTGTAAACGGGAGCGCAATGTAATGGGAAGGCAAGGGCAATGTTCTGTCACTTAGTGTATACTCAGAGTATTCACTTAGTGTACACCTAGAGAATTCACTTAGTGTACACCTAGAGTATTCACTTAGTATACACCTAGAGTATTCACTTAGTGCACACCTAGAGTATTCACTTAGTGCACACCTAGAGTATTCACTTAGTGCACGCCTAGAGTATTCATTTAGCCTCCATGCTGCCGATACTGGTGGAAGAGCAGAAGTTTATGTTTTATTTTTTGGAGTAATAAAGGAATATTCAGGAGAAACTGTAAATCTGATGGCATAAGAGAAAGACAAGGTGGTGGGAGGCACTCGCCTGGAACTTAGCAATAAAATGAGTGATTATGAGAGGAGATTCAGTTGGACGGTCCGTTGCAGGGTGGATTATGCTATGGAGAAAAGGCAGAGACATTTAGAGTTGACTGAGACAGACCAGAGCCTTGGGGCATGACTCTCCTGTTTTTTCCCCACTCCCTATCTTTCTGCCAATCACCAGACTTTAAGGGCTTGTTTGCTCCCTTCCCTGCTGATCTGGGCAGCCCTCCCTTCATAAAAAATAATGTATGATTAAGACTATCAAATAAGCCTCTTAGGACATGAAAGAGTAAAATAAAACAACTTGGGAGGTCTTCTCTTTTTGGACAACATTTGGCTTATCAGACTATTCTCTTGCTACAGACCAAGCAGTTAAGGTTTTAACCATGAATTAGTTGGTACTGACCTCTTGACTCTAGTCAGGACTCTCCCTCTTCCTTTGAGAAAGGAGCCTTGAGCTTATTTCGAAAGTGAGAGGCTGCCAATGAACATGATCTAATGGATAAATAAAATCAGTTTAATAGTTAAAAAATACATTCCTATCATCATCTACTTTCAACTTGAGTGCATATTTCATTTTGAGGGACAGATTTTATGGTTACACTGTATACTTGGTTCCAAGAATACCAACACGTTTGCACAGGGCCTTGGTCATTTCACATTGCTGGTTTTCCATTTACCTACAAAGGTAAAGGTGTTAGAGCGGATCCACATAAGCTTGAGGAAGCCATTTCAGCTCCCCCAATTCCTTGTTTCTTGGAGGTACAATAAAAGCTGATGAAAATACTTTACCAATCCTATAGGCTGCTATTCTGAAATATTCAAATACCCTGAAGCCGCAGATTTTCACATAGAAGAATTTAATATCATGATATCCAGAAGGCAAACTTCTGGAGACAAGGGGTTTTATGGAATGCAATTCAAATCAGGCAATGGAGCCATAATGTCATAATCCGTCAAAGGCAGATATTACTAGGGATTGAAATAAGGCCTCTATAAAAAAAAATGAAGGACTTTGAAAAATGCTGTCTTTCTAAGAAAGCAAGTCCAGGATACCTAATTAGCTCCATTTATGCAGCTGACAATTCCAAAAAAGAAAGAAAAAGAAAAACCAAAATCCAAAAACAAACAAACAAAAAAATCAACTAAAAGCTTGGCATAGACAGACAGACTGTATGACAGATGCAGGGTAATACTGAAGGGATTAAATGAATGTTTTGTTCAATGTCGATTGCTGTTCATTATTGTGCTTCTATGCTTTAGATACCAGACCATAATTCTACAGATCTCACAAATACTCTTCAAGTTAGGCATTGTTAACCCAAATTCTGGGAGCATGAGTAAGAGAAATCAGCCCCAAAGGAAGATTTATGCAACCTGGAGGCCTCCTGGAGGACCCAGCACAATTCTGTGGTGTACACCAGTAACCGTGTATAAACTTTCTTACATTTCCAATGGAGTTCAGAAAGGGATGGGTGTCTCTAGTTAGAGATTAACAGTTTGTGGGGAGCCCAGCTGCAGTGGATTACATCTACATCATAGCTCCTTCATCTATGGCTCAGAGAACATCACAGAACAGGGGCTGAAAACTCTAAGAGCCCCAATACAAGGAGGTCTGCTGTAAAAGTCTTTTCAAGAAATGCTGCATAAATAAGGCCGGAGCAATGGCAGCATCCATGGACATGTTAATGCAGAAGAAGGAAACTCTCAAGCACTTCCACTCCTAGACATAGCACCACAGGCAGCTAATGACTTCTGAGAAAGGGAGAATTAGCCTCTCACAGGGATGAGCCTCATTTGTTTGTCCATGCAGAGTGGTCAGCCTTGAAACCACATACACACAACCAACAAAAATGGACTCAGCCAGTATCTATATCTATATCATCTATATCTATATCTATCTATATCTATGTGTGTGTATACATACATACATACATACATACATGTTGTGTGTGCATGTATGTGTGGGTATACATACATACATACGTTGTGTGTGTGTGTGTGTGTGTGTGTGTGTGTGTGTGTGTGTGTGTGTGTGTCTGTAAAAAGGCTAATCAAGAAGAGGCTATCACCCGAGAGTGGTGTGTCATGGGAGGGATTAAAGGGATGAGGGGGGTAGCTGAGAGGTGCGGAGGAAGAACAAGAGGGAAGGGGAAAAGTCGTGTAATTTTATTTCAACTAAAACATGTTTTTAAAAAGAGCCTGTCATTGAAGACTTAATCCACATTGAGAAGCCTGTTCTATCGTGAGTACCGAGCTCTGTCTTTAAAGTGCTGCGAGTAACAGTCGGAAAATACCCAGAAGAAGCCAAGTATTGATGGGCGTTTATAAGGGAAGGAGACATCAGCTCAAAACTCTGTAACCTGAACCATGTATGACACTCAGTTCTGCACTAGAGAAAGGAAGAATCAGGGAACGCAAAAGGGAAGTCCACCAAATCCACTCTTCATCAAGAGTAACAGTAACTCTTGGCTAAAACCTGAGAGTGGCCTAAGTGAGTAACAGCAGACATTGTCACCATGGAGCGTGACATTTTTAAAACCAGCCAGGCTTTGTGGAAATCCATCTATACATTCAGTGAGCTTTTGCTTACTTTCTTTTTCAAAATGTATTTGTCTAAATTCCTTTGGGTTTTATTTAAAACATCCAAAGCTAGATTCCCTGGGCTGACCTGGAAGCTTCTCTCAGTGTGGTGGAGATACTCTCTTTGAGTTTATAATTCAGAAGGAAACCATAGAAGCCATGAATTTTGAACTTTTTCTTGGCTATAAGTAAATGTTTCTTTTTAACATCCAGTGTATGCGCATACAAGCTATATGGCAAAAATATCACAACCTAATACTTCCAAAGCTTTCTAAGTTAAGGGCATGTCCTTACAACTATACATCAGTGATCAGAACTTTGAAAGGTGCGACCAGGGAGTCCAAAAAGAGACAGGATAGCATCTTGTGTTCTCCGGGTGAGAGGAAGTAGGATAAAGTGGGAATATTCATTTTCTCACCCATTTTCTTCAACATTTAGAAATTGCGTTGGATATATGTAGAAAGCATTTTGGAAGTACCTAGGCAGCAAAGGCACTCTTTCCGTCAGTCTGCAGCAGAGGGTCCAAAAGCACCTGCTTCAAGACGTCCTCACCAACACACATTTAGCTGGGCTTAGCTGGCAGAAGGTCTCAACGCCAGCTGCCCACAAGATTCCCCTTGATGTCATGTGTTGTGGGTCATTACACAGCACGTGGGAAGACTTAGCACGAGTGTCAGGAGGTTCATACTTCATCAGAAATAGTTTTTGAAGTAGTGAGGGGGGAAGCCCTGGGTCTATGGCAAGGCAGGGGATACTTATGTGGTAATAAATGGAAATAAAAAGCTGCCCATTGTAGACATAGCATCCCGAGAGCTTGGTGTGATCCAGGCTGTGGGTTAGAGATCATCAGATCTTAAGGCAGTGGTTCTCAGCCTTCCTAACGCTGTGACCCTTTAATACAGTTCCTCATGTTGTGGTAACTCCCAACCATAAATAAATTATTTTCATTGCTAATTCATATCTGTAATTTTGCTGCTGCTATGAATTGTAATATGGTTATCTGATATGCAATCCCCACAAAAGGGTCATTTGACTCCCCAAAGGGTCACAACCCACAGGTTGAGAACAGCTGTCTTAAGGCAAAGAGCCACAGTCTGAATGAAGCCATGAGATAGTCAGGCTTAGGTGTCAGCATCATAGATTAGTGGGTGGGAATTCAGGGATCCTGAGAACATCAGGAACAGTTCAAGGATGCTGTGCCTACGAATCAAGAAGTGCCTGTCCAGCTCAGCTACCAGTCAGATCACAAAGGGAGGAAGAAACTGCCAGAAATAATCCATGGTCAAGGGCTTGCATAAAAAGAATGAATTTTATCTCAAAACTACATATCTTAAGGAGTTCTGTGAGTGGAAGAAATAGTCTTCTCCAGGAAGAGCCCTCAATTGGTTATCCAACACCAAGCGGTCAGTCCTGAAATCATATGCACACAAGACATGAGTAACATTATACAGACTGATCAAGTCGAATTTATATATTTAGGAATAGATATATATGTATACATATATTACATATATCTTCAAGTGTGTGTGGTGTGTGTGTGTGTGCGTGTGTGTAAAACAACAATGAAAGAAAAAGAAGCCTTGGATGTAAGAGAGAGCCAGGAAAGCGCCTGAGAACATCAGAGTAGTTAGAAGGAGGAAAAGGAGGGAAGAATTGGTGTGATTACATTATAATTTCACAAATAAGGAAGTCTTTTCTTAACTGGAGTAAAATACAAAATTATTATAAATACATAAAAAGCCTATATATCAAATTCTTGGACTGACAAATGTTTCTTTTTTTCTTTTCTTTTCAAATATGTTCTGAACAACTTTAAACTTTATTAATTAAAAATTGCATAAACACAACTGCAAGACAATGAACAGAAAGGTTAAATACAATTTATCATATGTAAAATGGATTATTGTATAATTAGCAATATCAACCCTAAATCCCCACTTCCACAGTGGGAATGGGGTACAGCAATAAATTAATCTAATTAATTAAGTAAAAAACATCACTTTAAATTTAATAAAACTTTTCAAATAATTCAATATAGCCCTAGCAAAGCTGAGGTTTGGATTCAATGAGACCTGGGATAAAAATGGATATTTACCATTATAGTTACTTTTAATCAACTTCCAAAAACTAAGGCAACTCTCTTTAATTCTGGGAAAGAATGTGTCTTCAAATAACCACAGTGCTTTTCTCAACAGTCCTGGACAGGCAGTTAGTAGCTTGGCCACAGTTCTGTATCCTATGCAAGTCTAGTAGCGTGTGATGGGTCAGAACAGCATCAGTCTGTGCAGTTTATTGTCCTTTCTTGTACTGTTTTCAAGCTTTAAAAAATACATTAAAAAAAAAAACTCCTCCAGCTTCAATTTAACAGTTACAACTCCAGCATTAGAGACACTAGTCAATACTTCCTGCCTCTTCTTGCTGATGTCTCTCCTCATCTTAAGCAGGAAATGACATTGTGATGGGTATTCCTTTCAGGAATAGACAGTTCAAACAAGAAATGGAGTTGGTAATTACAGGATATTGAAAAATGACAATTGCCAAGGTTTGCAAATGAGTGAGTGAAAACATAAACAATTATTGGCAGGGGAAGCAGACAAAAATATTCATAAACTAAATCCAACATTAAAACAATTTGTAAACTAAACCCAACATTAAAACAATGTTTTCTGAACATGTGTTCTTGTGTGGGTTGAACAGCGGTTTCTAAGTTTGCAGTAGTTATGTGCAGCCTATAGATGGCATTGGGCAGGACTCCCCAGGTCAGGACTACATTGAAGAGAGTGGGCTTCCTCCATGCCAGGCAGCTCAGTATCTGTTTTAAATCTTTTAAACCCATCTTGCTTGAGGTATATAGAAACATCAATGGAAAAGTGCAGGGTGCCATAGCAACCAGGTGGATGTTGTTACAGTAATTGACTATGCAGGATTTCCCACACCATCCTCTTCCTAAAGATGGGCATGTGTTCCTGAGAAAAGGTAAGTGATTGGTCTCTAGAAATGTAATCTGCATATTTACAAGTAAAAATTCCACAGTCACCCCCATTCAGTTGGTGAGGAAACTCCTTTGTTGTCATACTGTATCGCTTCCACTCCAGTGGGTCCAGCTCAATGTTCCTTTTGCTCTCATTTTGTAAATACTCAAAAGATGGCTGCACGAGTCAAGGTATATGATACTCCATTTTCTTAGGTCGATTTCTATCAGGCTCCAATGTACCTTCTGGTGAATAGGCATGAGAATAGTTTCTTTTTCAAACAGTTTCATTCCTTGAGTCCATCATTTAACAGAACCGTAGCCACCATGCTTTAGTTTGGGATAAAAGAAAAAAGTGCTGAACATGTGAAGAGCTGGGTAGCTTTTATTTTTGTTTCTCTCAACCAGGAGATTCATGTAAAAATTGATGACCCCATCATTGAGCCATTGACCATTCTCTAGTGTCTGGATATCTTTTCTAGTAATTTGCAACTTAAATGCACTAGTTAAGATTTCTTCCTGGGGTCCTGGACCTAGTGCCTTTTTTATTTCCTTTTCCATGTCCTCTGTAACATCAAGGACTTCATCCATTCCTCTGCCCTTTTCCTGGTCTACAACAGGCTTTTTCTCTGCCATAACTACTGGCATCTTGTTGGGGAGTGACCTACTGCTGCCACTAGGCAGGAAGACTTGAGCCTCTGCTCTTAGCAAGTCAGGCTCCAAGTGGTGTCCCCTTCTTCCTTCAAGGTTTACGGCACCGTTCTTCTGTGTATCAGAAGAGTTCTCTGTACACATCCTCACTCTTTGTCTGGCGAGAGACACTCTTTTGTGGCAACAACAGCAGATTGTTTAGGATCGCACTGAGTTGTTCTGAATCCGTGACTGTGCCCTTCCACACAACCTTTGATCTTCATGGTATCCACAGGGTTGTGTGAGCCCTGTGTGGGTCAGAGTTCATATGATCACTGGGTGGAAGGTGCTGTAGTAACCTTTGGCGCTTTTGCCTTTGGTGGTTTTCAGCATATTCCTCCATGACGCAACAGGGCCACTTGCGATCCTTGCCATGATCCCCAGACCTTTTCCCAGGTACAGCCTGATCTGGTGGATCTTTGGCCCACTCTAGGGGCATTAGTTGTCTTAGACTTTCTTGCTGGGGTTCCCACGTAGCTGATCCTTGCATGACTTTGAAGCTCTAGGTCTTGCTGTTCCTGAGGTATCCTCTTCCAAGTTTTGCAGGGCTCTTCAAACTCCAAATGCCTTCCACCATCATCCAGGCATTTTGATTTTTTTTCTTGTCCCAAAGCTTTAGACTCAATCTACATCCCACCTTCATTTTGGTATTTCCATTTTTGACCTTGTCCAGAAGCTTCAGGCTTCATCTCCATCCCACACTGTTTAGGTTGCCACATGGACTCACTCACATGCCTCATGGACTTGCATTTGTGGGGTGCCAGCTCCCCAGTATGGTACAGCTTTCCTATTTCCAAATGAATGCAACCATCTGCCTGACTATGGCTGGGTATTCTTGGGCTATTGTCACCCTGATATCTGAAGAATTACTTATTCCAGTAACGGTATAATCCACAAATTGGTTCAAGGTCAGAAACATATCAGTCCACAGGATGAAGAGCTCAGAATAGATTTTCTTTATAAACAAGAGTTGACTTTGGACGTCAGGGTAAGTCAGAGTATGAAGCCAATTGAGCTGGCAAAGGGAACTGATTGGAAAATAATCAAATGTTGGCAGTTCACTGGGGTCCACTGTGGAAAACCCCATGGAGGTCTAGGATTACTTCCTCAGAAAGATCCTGCAAGGAACTGACTAAAGACCCAGAACTTCGAAATTAGATGGATTGTCCTAGCCACCTTAAGACACCAGGCCTTAACCATGCAGCTAACACATTGGAGGCAAGCCTCACAAGTGATGGCTGACTCTGAGGTTGCCCCATCCACAGCCTTCAAGCTGGTTCCATAGCTGATTGTGATGTGACCTGAAAGAACATATATCAATGTTCTTTGGAGGGTGGCAGCCCTGATCACCCCCAAGTGGGTCCAGGAGTTGGAAGACAGGGTTAGAGTATTGCAAACTAATCATACATATCTCAGTTCCCTTCTTTAGAGCACAGGGTTACCTAGATCATCTCAGCATAATCTAGCTTGTCCTGATTAGTACATTTGTCTTTTAGGAAATAGTCCATCATAGTCAATAATAAAAAACAAAATATAATTGCCCTTCAAAATGGCTCCTCACGATGTGCTTACTAATTACAAAGAAAAAATAGAATTTTACAGTTATAAAATATAGTAGGTACTGTTGTGTGACAAAAGTTTTCATGGGGAAATGAAACACACATGTCTACTCTCCCCAGACAGAGAACCCAGGACAGATCAAAGTACAGATACCACCAAAGTCCAACTTGGTGAACTAATAAGTTTTATTGGGGCTACTTACAGTTACATGGGTGAGGGATTATTTACAGGAGCAGAAATGACACAAAGACAGGTGCATCATCATAGCCCACCCTCAGCATGAGTGACAGCTCACAAAAGCTGAGAACCTGGAAACACTGCACACCCTGCAGGCGACTCAACAGGCTGGAGAGTGTCCTTTCTGAGTGACTCAGTCGATCTAAACCTCTTTCAAGCAGCTGGCTAGTTTCTGCTTCTTCCAGGTAGCTGGCCTGAGGTGGGCTCTTCTGAGTCTTCGTTGCTTCTCAGCTTCCTTCCATCTGAGAGGGACTCTCAACTTTTATTGGTTATTCTGGCAAGGAGGGGTCTAGTGAATCTTGTCAGTTTCAGGGACTTTCTGAGCTCTTGAGTTGTTTGTCTTCCCACTTAAGGAGCTTTCCATCAGGGTAGAATGTTTCAATCTTGGAGGAAACTGTTGCGCCACAGGTACTAACACACCAAGGATAAGTATGCTGCTATAAGAGAGTAAATAAAATCTCAGCGTTGTCAATAGGATTGCTTAAGAAAAAGACACATCATTACCGTGGTGACAGTCCTGGCAATAACAAGCCTTGAACTCGTTCCTCTTAGTCTAATTGGCTCTGGCGGGCTCCGCCAAATGTTTCTTGAGAAGAGACTAAACATTTTATATATAATCTCAATATATAATAAGTCCTCCATATACTTTTATGGTTTCCTTATGTTTGTGCTGAAAAAAAATCTCAACTGAATAATATATAGATAAGACCCACTCATTCTTCACAGTTCTAGAGGATGAAAAGTCCAACACCAAGTTACCGGTAGATTCTGCTTCCCAGATGTCTTTACATGGCAGAGGATAGAAGGGGAAAGGCCGTATCTAGTGCTACCCAAGCCTTTTTGTGTGACATTAGTTTCATCTATGAAGGAGAACCACAGAACTCACCCTATAAAGGCCACACTACTTAATTCTGCTACATCAGGAATCAGGTCCGAGCGTTAGTCTGGAGGGTGACACAAACATTTAGAACACAGAAAACAACAGGGTTTTGTAGAGAACAACTGAGATCAGCCATGAAGAGACACTAGGTGCTCTCTGCACATCTAGGAATTGTGTGAGGGAGTTTCCAGCCACACTTGCTGTGTCGATACGAATTTCTTCATTGCACCATAAGCACACCAATGAGTAAGTGTCAAAAATAACTTCGTGGGCATATGTCAGAAATTGTTAGTTGAACAATGCTGTATTTTCCACTAAAGGTTCTTTCAAATTTGACTTCTGTGTTTCAAATCTGGCTACCAAAGAAAGGCTTTGGAGCATAGAATTTACCTGTAAACCTTTCATGATGATATGAATGCTTGGTATTCTGGAGCACTGGCCTTATATATGTGGTAAATTGATAGTCAAAGGCAATGTTTAGATGACTATAATAAGGAGTTCCTTGTAAGAATCAAGCCAACAGAAGCATAATTTTTTATATTGAGTTTAGTTTTCATGTATAACTATGATATGAATATTTTTCTAAGATTAAACAAAATGATGTTTTCACATCATACAAATATCATTTTTAAATGAAGACATTTAATAGAACCCTCTGTGACAATCAGAGTAACATGTCTAAATTATATACCTATTACAAACACTAATAGTTACATTTTAGTATGAAATACCTGCAAATATTTGTTCAAGTAATAGTCTTTTCTGAAATAATAGGCAATGTACTTAAAATAAACAGAAGTTTTGACATGAACTTTAAAAAGATTAAGTATTACAGTAAAATTTTTATTACACTGTTTTGCTAGAAAAATTGTTGAGGTTTAGCAGTTGTTTTTAAGTCCATCTGCTGTACGTGTGTAGTAGATTAAATAACAAAAAAGAAGAGAGAGAAGTGATCATTCTAGAACACATTTGTAGTAGAACTATTAGCAGAAAACATGAGTGATAGAAAAATATATGTATTAGTTTTCAAAATTGGGGTCTATGCTGAGGTACCCAGTTAGTAGCAAGAAGAGAGTAATAATACAAATAATATCAATACTCAAGAGTATCTCAGAGAACTCAAGGATATTTACCTACTCATTGATAGTGCCATTTATTCTGGTCTTATTTATGTAGCCATTTCTAGGAGAGATGGTTTCACACCAGACTTCCTGGTGTTCTGGCTCTTTCAACCCCTTCTGGGATGTTTCCTGAGCCATTGATGCAAGATCTGTGATGTATCCCTTAGCATGAAATGTGATGGTTAGTGTTAGTTGCCAGTTTGACAAAACCTAAAATCATCTGGGAATGGACCTCAGATCATGTGTATGACAGATTATTCTGATTGTAGTAATGGAGGTGGGAATACTCTCCTACTGTGAGAAGTGCCATTTCTTAGGCAGGAAATCCTGTACTGAGAGTCCAGGGCACATGCTGGGCACTAGCATGCATGCACTAATTCAGTACTCTCTGTTCTTGATTGTGGGTCTAATGTACTGACTGCTTCAAGTTCTTGCACATTGATTCTACTACAGAAAGGACTGTCACTTGGGAAGGTGAGCCAAATAAATCCTTTTTGCAAGGGATTTTGTCACAGCCACAGGAAAAGAACATAAGACAGGAAATGTCAATTGTTTCCTGACAGTTTGTATAAATGCCACTAAAAATTATTCATTGTTGTAAAAAATTGGAAGTGAGTACCAGAAGCTCAACTGAGTAAAAACGAAGTAAAATGAAAACTAGAAAGATGAGGAGTAAGTGTTAATTCCCACCTAAGTATTATCTGGAAAGGGTGAGATTTAGTTAACAGGTTTTAAGTCGTAAGACTCCAAAACTGAATCATCCTTAGTGGTTTGGTTTGCCATCTAATCTGTTGACTAGGATGTGTTTTACTCAATGTTTGCAAAATATCTTATTTTTTAATTATCGTGGTATTTCAGTATAATAATTGCTGAGTCTTGGTTCCCATCTCTAAAATGAGGATAAGAAACCATTTAAACCTATTGGAATTCGCCAGTCACCTCTAACTTACTTTTAGTGTAGACTCTCAGCATCTTGGCTGGAAGATATTGCTTCCCAAGGAAACAATACACATTCTGCACAATTAGAGAGTGGTTGTCTTAGCTGATTTCAATAGGTCCATGGGACTATTACTCAGTTTTGGCCAACAAATGATGGATGCAAGTTTTAGGATGTTTTCCTTCTCAGCAATAAAAAGAAGACTCAAGGTTCTTACAGACTGTCTTTTTCTGGCTGTAGATTCTGTAGAGATATGAGGCCTTGCGCAGCAGATGTACTCTGTAACCATGATGAAGCCAAGGGGGGCCACGTGGACTGTGGGGGAATGAACAGTTCTGTCCCTTGAAATCCATGTGTTGAAACTGTAATCTCAAAACAATGGCGTTTGGTGGTGAGGACTTTGGGAAATAACTAGGAGGTCTGTAATTAAATTTGTATTTATTACTAGCCAGAGGACCTAGACAAGATTATATTGAGTGAGGTAACCCAGGCTCAGGGAGACAATGGACTATGCTAGAAGACTCAAACATGAGCACTCATAACTATAGCCATGTGATATTTGATAAAGTGGTAAAAAACATTCACTGGAGAAAAGATACCTTCAACAAATGATGCTGAGGAAATTGGATGTTAGATGAAGAAGAATGAGATTAGATTCATACCCATCACTCTGTACAAACAATGGAAACAAATGGACCAAATATCTCAATTTAAACTTGAAACACTACAGCCCTTTATTATAGCCACCCAAAGTAGGCAGTAAAACAGCATTGTTACACAACTACCTCAAACATACTTCAGACCTGAAGGCATAGGTCAGCCACGAAGGTCCTTTAGTTTCTAGATGATTTTTCTGTCACTTGCAGGTAGGTGGGCCATATGGATACCGAGAGAGAAAGGATCACTAATATTTTAATGCAGTTACCTATGATATAAATAAAGTTTAATATACGAAATTTAGAAATATTGAAAAGTTCCATGACTCCTATGGCTGGTAATAAATACAATTTCAATTACTATTCTCACACCCATCAGGGTGTCTTTTGTGGGGGTGGATATAAAAATATAGTAAGTTTTTTTTTAATGTAAGTTTAGTTTGCGTGGATGTGATGGCTTGTCATTGTCACCTTGTCTGAACATAGGACCTCCTAGTAGACACACATTTTGGTGTGCCTATGAGGGCATTTCCAGCCATCTTTAACTGAGCTCAGCTAAATGCACCTATGAAAATAGTTATGCCTTCTCTGACAGTAATACATTATTTTAGACATATACATTGAATAGGACTGTGTCAATGAAAAAATATAACACATGACCCTGATAAAATGGAGGTGGAATTAAACAAGCAAACAAACAAACAAAGATTCTAGATTTGTGAAAGGCTCTTTGTGTGAGAAACTGAGGCCCTTCAGATAGGATAGTAGGATGTGGAAAATGCCATTAAAATGCCATGAAATGTGAGGACTGTGTGATTTGAGGTTTGATCTTCACATTTGCTGTTTTCTTGCTGCCTGTAATCTCCACAGGTAATGTAACTTCAGGTTGGAGATTCAGTATTTGACAATCTTAACCTTAGAACTAGAAATGATTCTGGATGAGGCTGCTGTAAGAGTAATTTAGTCAATCTGCCTGTAGCCACACAAATAGCCCATAGGATTCTGACACTTTCACAATGTTTAATAAGATCATTGCTTACAAAACTCATGACCACCTGCTCAGTGGGCTTGTGGGTATGTCTGAATGTCACTGATTTACTTTACATATTTCAAAATAATTTCTCATAGAATATACCTTCTTAAAAATTTCACACAAATATCTATATGCTATGCATGTGTCAAATATATGCATACACATATTATTTTATAGTGTATCCTGTATACTATATAGAATACAATCATTGTAGTATTCAGGACCTGCCATGTTCTATTTAGCTTCTGGGAATTCATAGCTCCCACTTCTGAGGATAAATTCCTTCCTCCTCTCCTCCTCCTCCTCCTCCTCCTCCTCCTCCTCCTCCTTTTTCTTCTCTGTCTCTCTGTCTCTCTCTCTTTTTTAATGAGTATAGTTTATCTCTGCTCCACTAAAAAGGCTTCTGCTAGGTTGCTGGCCAGTCTGTATTTTTTTTTGCCATAGCTTCTATTTCAAAACACTCTATCCTGAATTTATCTCTCGTAATACTTCTAAGATTACATTATAAAAGACCCATTACTTTCAAACAAGTTGAGGGAGTTAATGTTCTAATCATCTTGAAACCACAGCTGCATAGAAAGACCTCAATAAGCATGTATTGAAAGACTTGTTTTATTGAACAATGTTAGGGATTGTAGTCATTTTGGATGCATCAATAATAATCTGAACCTCCAATAATGCATCAGTGTAGCATTAGAGACAGAAATCAATAAAGCACTCTCCCTTGGTGTCACTTGACCAAGAGTGAGCCAAGATTTGAATTCTCTAGTTTCCTCTCCATGTGTCTTCTCTCCTTTGTCTATTGTATGAATCTAAATTTGTTTCCCTGAACGCTGTCTTGTGACCCCGTCTGTGTCTGAGTGCCTGTTCCTAACAAAAGGGCTTTGCTCTGTATTTACAGAACAGCACATAAAGCATCACATGAGGGAAGAAATGGCATACTTCACAGATATATTTCATAGAGTTTTACAAGGGATTAAGTCACTGCCTCCAATTGATCTCAGCTGACCCAGATAACAAACAATATTACAAATGTCATTGTTTCTCAAGAAGTATCCATATATCAATTCAACATTTATGGTGTATTTTCATTTTATTGGGTTGCTTCCAACTTTTAGTTGCTGTTTTCACCAAAGAATTATTATAACAAACACAAACATATATCCATTACCCTTTTGTCAGGGGCTTGAAAGAGTACATGACTTAAGTACGTAACATACATCTATGCATTAACTTAGGTTGTAAAAGTTGATTACATGGGAAATCCAAGACAAGTAGGGTTGGTTATTACATTGCTATTTAAAGGCAAGTTAAAGAGACAGGCTAAATACACTGTAGGATAACAGTGTTGTCTGAAATGACCTAAAATCTATTATTCACTTTGACTGTGAGGTCCAGCAAAAGTTCCAGTCTCTGAGAACATAAGGGATATGTTTATCATAATGCTTTGGCCCAAGAGTTGATAAATATCTACTGTTAGAGCAGTTCTTAGGGACTTTCTGAAGGTGATGAGTAGAGCAAAGTAAACTCGGACAAAGCGTCCAAGCACTCAGACCTCCGATGCTGCTGAGTAGGTTCTTGATGCTGTCTTCAAACAAGTCCAAGCCTGCAGAGTCATTTGGATCACTGACAGAAATAACTGCAACTCAGTCCACTTTTGTGTGTGTGTTTCTCTAGCACTGAGTGTTGTTAACTGGGTCTCTTTTATTGGTCCATTCAATGCCCAGCGTCAAAGTATAAAATCAGAGACAAGCAAAGAAATAAGAGGAAAGTCACAGGAAACAGTCAGAAGTGGCAAGGGTAGGTATGCCATTCACAGGATCTGGGAAGCACGGTGAGATAGATGTCTTGGGAGATCATTGTTGTTCTTACTGTAGATAGAGAATTTTCATTAGAGAGATTTTATGAAAGACAAATGTCCATTGTCTTTGAAAATAAAAACATTGAAAGTAAAAATGTGCAATAAAAAGAAGGAATTCCTTGATGAACTTATTTGCAGAGAAGTAGAACAGATCACATGTGCCAGAAGTCATGCTTGGTGAACTTAGAAGTATTAAAAAAGATACACAGCATCTTCACTGATGTAATGGCATTAAATTCTAAATTAAGGACACTAAAATATATGGAATATTATAAGATATTTTAAAATAATGAAAGCAGTCCACAGATCAAAGCAGCCACAAAGATAATCAGAACTCAGTTTGGGTTAGAAGTCAATGAAAGCAGTACATACGAATAATGCAACAAAAGTCCTTTGAGAAAAATGCTGTTTTATATCTATAGTACAGAAAAGAAAAAAAAATAAAGTTTATGCTTTGTGTTACCCAAAGAGGGTTCTGTGGAGTCCCAGGCTGGGAATTTAAAATAACTATGATAGATGTGGTAAGAACTGTCTGGCTCTCTTCTCTTCTCTAGTTATGACAGACTAGGTAAGTCTGTGTAAATAACACCAAGTAGTAATTATACCTCTCAGTTTAACTGATTAAAAATTAAAGATAGAAATGGTCACATGAATTGGCCTCTGGTGAGAGTGTTGTGACGAAAACACCACCATGGTAAGATCACAGTAGAAAAGACATCATGGCCAGACACGGAGCCAGAGAATTGGGTTCTCTTCCATAGCAACTCACTCTCATGAGAGATTAATTCTTCAAGATCAACATTGACCCCTCCGTGGGCACTCCTCAAAGCCAACTATCAAAGCCGGGTGGTGGTGGTGCATGCCTCTAATCCCAGCACTGGGGAGGCAGAGGCAGGCGGGTCTCTGTGAGTTCAAGGCCAGCCTGGGCTACCAAGTGAGTTCCAGGAAAGGCGCAAAGCTACACAGGGAAACCCTGTCTCAAAAAACAAAAAAACAACAACAACAAAAAAGCCAACTATCATGCTGTAGACACTTTTCTCTTTCCCAAATTGAATTCCAAAAGTAGTCCAGAGAAACCAACATCACTTTCTGAAAGGTCTCTCCTCCTTGACATGACCACACTAGGAATATTTTTCAATATATACACCTTTGGAAGACAAAAACAGTATCTTAAGTATTGTAAATCATAGTAGATTTTAATGAAAAAAGTAGAAAAAATCATAATAATGATGGATGCTACAAGTAGAGATAAACAAATTCTAAGAAGATATCAAAAGGAAATGCTAGAAATCAAAACCCTACAAGTGAAGAGTTTCACAGATGGGCTTATCAGTAGTCTCACCACAAGGAAAAAACACCAGTGAGTTGGAAGATGTGTTAGCAAAAGTTTCTCAAGTGCAAAAGACTGAAGAAAACAGTTTAAGGAAAAGAGCCAAGTATCCCAATGTGGTGGGAAAATGATGAGAACATGATCTGTGAAAGAAAATATTCAGGACTTGGCAAGCTGCTCAACAGGCCAAGTCAACAGTGTCGGCGCGGCAGCTCCCCGGTCAGCAGTTACTGCTCCTGCGACCTTAGGTCCCTCACTGATCTTTGTTTCAGGTTTCCCAGACATGACATTTATTTTCTTCCTGAGCATCGTCATGTGCTTTCCCCCTCCTCCATGGCAGGAGTCTTTCAGTTCTGAGGAGATTGCTTTACAATACACGTATGTGTGGGGAAAAGCAAGTGACCCACAGTCCTGTGAGTGGCCTCATGTTTTCAGTGGACATGGGCCTCTAGCTGACAACTATGGCGTGGCTCCTACTTTTCCCACACCGTTCATTTGGATAGGAAGTAATGAAGGCTCAGGCTGCATATTTTACCCTCCTTAGCTTGGTTATATTCCGACAAGGCCTTTATTTGTGAGTTGTAGTAATATGTAATATTTCTTTTCTTAGAATAATAAAAAAGTAATAATTCTTTTCTTAAAGAAGATGTTCATGAATGAATACAACATACTCTAGTCGTATTTGAAAATATCTTTTTACTTCCCTTACCTGACAGGAGAGGAGGTTTTCCTGTGTTCTCTACCCTGAGAACATGGTTAAGCTTCTATGGCTAAAACTCTTGAAAATGTGAGGTCAACCCCACTATGAGGTTGAACCTCAGCTCTTTTAAATCTGTTGACCTTGTTCAAAATTAATACCCAGTAATTCATCAGTTACTCTTGAGATGTCTACCATTCTCTATTTCTGTTCCTGGTAAAGTGTGACTCCATGTCCTCTTGTCTATCCAGTTTAGAGGGAACTTGTCCTTTGACATCTGTTCCCTTGGTTGTTACGAAGACTTGCTGACCTTTACTTTGACTAGCCATTTTCTTGTTGTGAGGATGACAGTGACAGCTAATTAGTGATTTGCATGTTAGGACGAATTCAGAAAGTCTCTCCTAAGGTGTGTTTATAGCAAAAATTCTTATATTGTACAAACAACATCTCCATCTAGTTCAAAGACAAGTTCACACAAAATAACACAGTAAAGTCATTAATGAAGGGCTCTAATAGACCTGAGCATGGCACACATGGCTCTGGCAGGCCTTGCCCTTCTCCCTGTTCCCTCTGCCTTGATAAGAACCGTTAGATTACATCCCTAAAGGTAGCCCCCAAGGTCTGTTCCCTTATTTGGACACTTCTTCCCTGTGAGGTTGACTACTAAGGTCCAGCTATCAAAATATTGAAGTCCAGCAATCAAAAGCCCCCTTGTGGCTGCCCTAACTAACCTGTCCAATCAAAATTAAACATGTCATCCTAAGACTGGTTTCCCTTTTTACCTTTATAAACCACATTTGCCTATGGGCCACGACTGTCTCCTCCAGGACACATACCCCTTCCCCTTTTCCCTGGAAGAAGGGTTCCCTTCCCCTTCTTCCTGGTCTTTTCTCTCCGGTCTTTATCTCTTATTCACTGCCCTCTGTCCCTCTGGGGCAAATATATCTCCTCTGTGCTGAGAACTTGGTCTTGGGGTATTTTGTGCCGACACTGGTCCTTTCCATGAGTTTCCTTCCATCCTTACCTAGAGAATGCAGGCTGCCTGTGTCTGACTAGGTTACCACCATTTCATGCATGGTATTCACTGAGAACCCACTACTGTTGCTCACAAGAACAGAGGCCAGAGATCTAATTCAAATATCTTTGTATTAAAGGTGTTTATGGTACTGTGAAGAATAGTGGGTTTGTCCTGGAGAGCTGGCTTAGCAGTTAAGAACACTGGGTAGTTTTACAGATGACCCACAGGGCTGTTCCCAGTTGGTGGTGTGGTGGTTCATAGCAATCTGTAACTCCAGGTCCAGGGGATCCAACACTTTCTCTTAACCTCTGCGGGCACTAGGCACACATGTGGTACACATACATATATGCAGGTAAAATCACTTACACACATAAAATAAAATATAAATATAAAAGAAAAAAGAATAACATGTTTTGCTTCTGACTCAGAAGTCTGAAATCTGCCAGAAACCGAGAAACTATTCCAGGCAAGCTTCTTTGACTGTTAAATAGGACAATCTCCTAGATTTTCTCCATCCTTAAACACACACACACACACACACACACACACACACATATACACACACACATACACACACACATATACACACACACACATACACACACATACACACACATATACACACACACACATACACACATACACACACATATACACACACATATACACACACACATACACACACACATACACACACATGCACACACACACATATACACACATGCACACACACACACATACACACACATACACACACAAATACACACATATATATACACACACACACATATACACACACACATACACATACACACACACACATACACACACACATACACACACACACATACACACATATATATACACACACACATATACACACACATATACACACACACATACACACACATATACACACACACATACACACACATATACACACACATACACACACACACACACACACACACACACACACACACACACACACACGTTATCATTAAATTCAGCATCTGCCCCTTAAGCGACTGCTGTCCTATTCAGCAGTTACAGCTCCGCAGCTCCCAGTAGCTGTTCAGCCTCACTGGCCAGAGCCAGGCAGGAATTCTGTTCGCTCAGGCACAGGCTCTATCAAGGCCACTAACAGGAACATTATCTAGATCTCTATCCCTCTACAGAACTCAGGATTCAAGGGTGGAGGTGAAATTCTGCTTGCTCAGAGAGGCTGAAGAGCAAGCGGCTCACCTTCTCTCCTAGCTTGCTTCTCCCAAAAGACAGGGGTGTCCTTCTGCTCGACTCCCATTGAAGATTCCTAGCTACATTTGGTTCCTCCCTACCACTTCCTGTCAGCTACTTGCTGACTCAGCCTCCTGACTGCAGGTTAATTTTATTTAATCAAACAAATGTAACTTGTCTTTGCATCATTAAACAGATATTTCACAGTGTAAACAAATGTAACACATCTTAAATTAATATTCCACAACACACACACACACACACACACACACACACACACACACACACCAAGAAAGGCTTAGATCAGAATGATTGTTTTTATCATAGCTACATTCATAATAACAGCTATTTGGAAACATAATACCCAACCAATTCTGAGATTTCCTGGAATGGTATAGTTCTCAGAAATGTAAGGGAGTAAGTTATGGATACACACAATGATACATGGGAAAAGTTCTCCGAGTTATTCAAACTGAAATAGTAGAGTCAGAGAAGTGCAAATCCCATGTGTTTTTAGAAATTCGAAACTCTGGAGTCATCATAATAAGTTTAGGGTTAAAGAAATCACAATAGTGTGACCAGAAATTTTGATAGAAATGTAGCTTTAGTGAGTACATTTTTATAACAGATTAGAGATTAAACTGTATAAGCAAGGAGTCTATAACTAGTTACTATAGAAATTAGACTTTCACACTTACATACAAACTAAATTATAACCACTAGGGGAATAAAAATTTAATCTAGACTTTCCAAATTGAAAGAAAATCTAACTCAAGTCACCAATATAAAATAAAGGAATATGTAAAAGAAAAAAATAAGAATATATGTGAACAAGCGCAAAACAGAGGCTTGAAGAGTCCCAACATACCAATGCAATGCTAATTATACAATTGGAACAGACGTTTTCAAACTGTGTAAGTAGCAGCATAAATGCAAATATTAAAATCCCAGTCATTAACGCTATGCAAGAGACATCTATGAAATACTATGAAGCCAAAAGAATCAAGGCTAAAGATTTAAAACAATGTACCAGGCAAATATCTTACCAGAAATAAATGATCACAAATGCTTCCTGGTAATTGCATAAAACACGTATTTCCAGTCAGATAAAATAAATACAATGTGACAGTTTTATACATTATGTAAGGCACAATATCCCAACGTGCTATTGTTCATGAATTTTATATGCACCTGACACCATGACTTTAACATAAAAGAAAAGCCATTAGGAATTCAAGAAACACCTGACGAAGAAGGTACAATTGTATTTGGATGATTTAGCACAAAGAATAAAGAAACAATGTTTCTGGATTATTCTATTAACATTGCACAATTTAAAAAAGGTCTTCTGATGTTAATTGAAAAAGCTGAAAATTTCACCCATAATAGATCACAAGTAAAATCGCAATTATGTCCATGAAAATGTGTAGAGAAACTCGAGAGTCTACAGTGTTGACTAAATAAATGATAATGAGCACTTTGTAAGACAGTTTGGCTGAATCCAGCAGGATTCAGTTTGTATATTTTCCCAATGTACTTTGCTTCTTTTATAATTAAATTATACACACACACACACACACACACACACACACACACACACACACACATGCACACGCACACACGTACACACACGCACACAAACACACAAATGGATATATGAGGGTGTTACATGGAGTAATGTAATAAATGTAATAAAATGTAATAAAACTTTTGAAAAAACTTATTAAGCCTCATCATTAATCGATTGGGTCATACCTGTCATGCCAGTACTTGGGAGACTGAAGTCTGAAGCCAAATTTGTCTTCATAGTGAGTCTCAAGGCCAATTTAAGCTAGAGAGTGAGATTCTGTCCTCCCAAAATGAACAAAAGACATGGGGTAAACACATAATTATGTATAAAGCTATGGATCAATGAGAAGGATTATGTGTGAAGCACAGGTTTCCTAGCCAGTGACTGAGGGACAGGCACAGTGGTGTACATCTGTACCTTCAGTGCTTGAGAGAATGAGGGAAGAGGCTTACAAGTTGAAGGCCAGCTTTGGTTCCATGGTAAGAACCTGTCTGCAGAAGAAAAATGAAAAACAAAACAAACAGAAAAACAGCCACACACATAAATACACATGGCCGAGGAGTGAGCCAAAACCACTGGCTTGTTACAGCAGAATCACAGGGATGGAATGACCCAGCCTGGAGACTGCCAACACTGAGAATAAGAGGAAGAGATGCCCCACAGAGTAGGCAGGTGTCGCTGCTGAGGAGGAAAGGCTCCGGATGGCAGATGATGATGTTTACTCAGTAGGCACTTGTACACTTTGTATTTATGGGTAGTTTGTGGCTTTTCCCAAGACATACAGACATGTATCAAATGCTTAAAAATATAGTTCAATCTAAAATCACCAACTATAATTTTTAAGACATTGTGACCCGCAGGTTAATAAAGAAAAAAAAAACTGTAAGTTTTGAATTTCACTTAGAATGTAGTTTTAACAGTGGATTTAAGTTTATAATATAATGCAAGAGAAGCCAGGGTTCTTAACTGCTCAGCCATCTCTCTCCATCCCCGACAGTCATTTCTAAAGGAGTTGTGTTCCAATGCGTTCATAATTGGCTGTGTCTTCAAACTCAGTATCCATTTGAAGAAAAGAACGCAGACAATTTGAAATAGAAATCTTAGATATTTTCATTGCTGAAGTATCACAAAGAGTTATCAGGGATGTGGGTGTACTAGCTGGGCACTGTACAACTTCACAAACCTCTGCATCAGATAGGGCCGTGTCTCCCGTCCCCTC
The DNA here is from genome assembly GCF_049852395.1 of Peromyscus maniculatus bairdii. NCBI lineage: Eukaryota > Metazoa > Chordata > Mammalia > Rodentia > Cricetidae > Peromyscus > Peromyscus maniculatus. Next base: position 23,915,617 of record NC_134856.1, read on the forward strand.
CTGCTCCATTGATTATCTGTAGTACCCTCCTGTCATCTCAACCTTGGAAGCTCAACTGGCTTTACAAAGCTAATGATGTCCTCTAGTGGGTTTTAACATTATCTGGAACAGAAAACGCCCTGAGCTAGCATTTGAAACAGTCTGACAGATACCAGATATGAGCATGCTTGTTGGAAGTTTTTAAGTAGTCCTCCCACCCCACCTCCGTGAGTTTGTAGCAATAGACCACATTGGCTCACAGTGTGGGAGTAACAGGGCTGTACGGGTTTGCTCATTCTGATAGGCAACTCTTCTGTCTTGAGGGAGGATCCTTGCATAAGAAATTATCCCCTGTAGCAAGTAGATTTAAAGAATCATTACACTCTTAAGGTCTGTGTTCTTCATAATGGAAGACCCAGCCATGCAAACTTCCAGCGTGAGTAGGGGCAGGACTCATGACGTCCCACCATAGCTGAGGAGCTAAAGCCAATTGATGGTTACTAGGGAAGGGCATGCATTCTCTTAGGGGAGGCACCCTGGCAGGTTGCCTGTGTGCTAGTGGATGGCTCTACACCCACACATGTGCTGGTGGCACAAAGTCAGCTCAGTGGGTTGAAAAACTGTTTACCTTTGGTTGGGAGGGAGAAGTGGTGTGGGGGATGGAGAGAGTAGGAAGGGAGGGAGGGGGACGGCTTTGATCAAATCACAGTGTGTGATTGTATGACATCCCCAAACATTCAACATATCCACAAAATATTGAAAAGCAACATAGAGAAGAGCAAGTGATTTGAAGTCTGGCACACATGCATATCTCCTGCTAAGTCTTAAGGATTGGGAAGACATGTAAATTCCCCGAACCTAATTCTATCAAGTCTAAAATTCAGCAAGGGTTACCCATGCCTCACTGCCGAGATACTGGATGAGAGCTTGTATGGATATTCTGTACCTAGCACATTCCAAATGCTCACTAAACATTTTCTATTAAAATGATGTAATTTTGCCATGAGTTGAGTCTAAAGAAAAGTTTTTAAACTTTATATATGTAAGTATGTATTACAAACCAAGAAGCTTGTAATATCAAGCATGTTAAATTAGGACATTGAGATTTAAATGTTCCAGAACTAATTCAAATTGCTCACAGTCATTTCTGAGGGTTTCCATCTTGTTTAACACAATATAACATGTTTAAAAAAAAATAAGCAAGGAGGTGGTGGCATAGACCTTTAATCCTAGCACTTGAGAGGCAGAGCCAGGTGGATCTCTGTGAGTTCAAGGCCAGCCTGATCTACAGAGCGAGATCTAGGACAGGCACCAAAACGACACAAAGAAACTCTGTCTCATAAAACAAAAACAAAACAAAAAATAGACATTAACCTATGTTTATTGTACACAAAAGAGATTTTTTTTTATGTAAACATTTCCAGAAAAGTATGGTCCTAGGAAATTATGAACCACACTGATAATATGTTAACTTCTTAACCATTTTTTTTTAAAAATTCATCTTTATTGTTTTAAGACAGTCTCCCTGTGTAGCCTGGACTGGCATGGTTGTTGTTTCTGCCACCCAAGTTCTGGTATTTATAGGTGTGAGTCATCATACCTGTCTTTAACACTGTACAAAATCCATCTTCTCAAGATAGCTAAATTGTTTGCATATCAGATTGTATTTGGTAAAATTATATTTACTATAGCATTGTACTCACTAATACAAATAGAGGACAGAACCTTTTCTTCAATCTCCTGTATTTTCTGCCTTTATTGCAGTTTCTGGAGCTTTCTTCCCTATGTCTGCCAAATTTTCTTTCATCTCTGAGTGGAATAGCTCTCTAAAACGGTGGCATCCCTCTCGACCTTGCCAAGGCACACCACTCCCTGGGAGAGAGGGAAGAGATGAGCCAGGGAGCCAAAGACAGATTCAGAAGCCAAAGAGCCAACTCGTGCTGAGTTTGCCTCGGTGTGAGCTTGCCTCGGTGTGAGCTTGCCTCGGTGTGAGCTTGCCTCGGTGTGAGCTTGCCTCGGTGTGAGCTTGCCTCGGTGTGAGCTTGCCTCGGTGTGAGCTTGCCTCGGTGTGAGCTTGCCTCGGTGTGAGCTTGCCTCGGTGTGAGCTTGCCTCGGTGTGAGCTTGCCTCGGTGTGAGCTTGCCTCGTTCTTAGCAGTGAGCAGAGCACCTGTAATGGTGCCCAGAGTACCTGTAATGGTTCCCTGCTCACTAAGTGACTTAAATATTAACCTCGGAGCCTCTTAGTCACCAGTCACAGCTGTGTAAACAGCAGGTCTGACTGGAGGGGAAGGATTAGTGTCAAGTTTGCCTACCCATGGCTGAACAATGGGAACTTACCACACAGTGCTGCTCGATCAATGTTGTTCCTGGCGTCTTTGACTTCAGCCAGCTGAGTGACAGGACAGCATTCCAGCAGTCTGGAGTGACAGGGCTTGCAGAATCGATGCCACTGAGCAGGTGGAAAAGGCGCTCTGCAACCGAGTGAAATGAATGGACACACTTTAGCACGGGGAACTGAAAGGTAACAGTAACAGCCCCCCATGCTGGAAAGATAACAGCCAAGTGACTGGACTCCTGTGGGTGAGCGGACACCCTCCTCAAAGAGTCATAGCACCATGCTCTATGTCCTGCCCATCTCCCCACCTCCGCCGAGGGCCCACACCAAGCTCTGTGTCCTGCCCATCTCCTCAGCTCTACTGTGGGCCCACAACATGCTGTGTGATCTGCCCATCTCCCCACTTCCGCTGTGGGCCCATACAGAAACAAGAACCACTTCTCAGAGAGTGGTCAGAAAAGAAAGATGATCACGTTTTCTCACAGAGAATCCTTTTTTTTTTTTTTTAATTGAAATTAAATCTGGTTGGGGCTGAGAGGAGAAGGCAGACACGGGGAGGAAATTAGCCTAGGGCAGGGGTGTGAGATACAATCACAGATCGAAGTCTATCAAGAGAGACTTGTGATCCATTGTGGTAGCCGAACATCCTTGCAATAGTCCTGGACTTCATATGCCCATCCACGTGAAGAAGTATCCTAATGGGATGAAAACACCATGGGAATCTGTCATAGCCAAGATGGTAGTAAATATAAAGGCTGTTCATCTGAGCACCAGAAACTGTGAACAAAATGATAATGCTAAATTGTCACACCAAACCACTGTTTTTAAGCAATGTTAAGAGTGCTACAAGATTCTTAGAAATTCCTTAAGGAATGCCAGAAAGTATTTTGGATGTGAGACGAAGTTAACAATGTTATAAATTAATGAAATCTGAAGAAGTTAATTCAAATTGTCTTAAGTCAAGAAAGGGAGCCCAAGTCTATATATGAATAGTACAGTTGCCCACTGACTCGGATATGTATTTTTGGTAACTTAGAGCTCTCTCTCTCTCTCTGTCTCTCTCTCAACCTCAAGATTATTCTTTATGCCCTATACAGCATGCTTCTTTTTATTACAGTGTTTATTTACTATATGAGAATCTCATACACCGGGTACATTTGAAGATGTTCATTCTCCTCAACCACTCCCTTACACTGCCATCACCCTCCATCCCTTCTCACCCAACTTTGAGATTACTTTTTTAATGTCTTCATTCCCCACCATGTCCAGCTTAAATTGCCCAGTTAGACTTGGGATTGGTGTCTGCTCTGGGGTGTGACCTCAGTCTACCAGGGGTCACATCATTTAAACATAAAAACAAACAAACCTACTTTTCATCTCCCAGCAGCCATCACATCCTCATAGCTCCTCAGCTGGTGGTGGGATTTCTTCCTTCCTTCCTTCCTTCCTTCCTTCCTTCCTTCCTTCCTTCCTTCCTTCCTTCCTTCCTTCCTTTCTTGTTGATATATTTTCTGAAAATATCTATTGACCCCCCAAGAGACTGGACTTTTGCGGAGCCTTGCAGCAAAGTTAATAATATGACTCATTTGAGACGATGTACCCAGCCCTCTACCCTGCTGTATACTTGGCCTGTTTAAGTTTAACTTGCTTGTAAGAGAACACTGCGACCAACCTCACTGTGCCTTGGATTGTCCATGTCATCAGCTTTACAGCCTAAGCTAAATGCACAGCTTTGATCATATGTTCATGCCTCTGACTCAGAATAGTGTGTGTGTGTGTGTGTGTGTGTGTGTGTGTGTGTGTGTGTGTGTTATGGAAATCAACTACTGAAAGCAGCCAATAGATTGAAAGGAGCCTTAAATTAAATATTCCATAAATATAATAACATGTGGATATAGTTTGATAACATCTGGGTCTGTTGGAGTCAATCAAGTCACTTCTTCCCTCATAATACTTCATTAAAAATCTCTATAACAACTGTCTTTCATCCCTTTCCTATATCATGTTTCCTGCGCTATCCACTAAATACAGAGCAAAGCCCTTTGTTAGGAACAGACAGATGAGACACAGCTGACAAACAGGTTAGTAACTGTGCATTACAGAGAGATGGAAGGCGTGGGAGGAAGACACCTGTGATGTTTGTTAGGAAGAATGTGCCCTGGAGAATACACTTTATGAAGGAGGGTCTGAGACACAGAAAGAAATGATCACTAAACTTGGAAGGGTACAATGGAGCTTCCATGGTCTGGGCAAAGTTAGATCTACTACATAGTTATTTAATAACGTTATATATGCTACATACATTCATGTGTGTCAAATTTGTGCCTCACAAATTTGAAAGAGGGTCAGACTCATCTAATGAACTTAACAAAAAATATAATTTGGCATAAAATATTGTATTATAGCTATACAAGCCAAAAAAGATTTACTTATAAATAATCCTGGCCAGGCGGCAGTGGCACACGCCTTTAATCCCAGCACTCGGTAGGCAGAGCCAGGCGGATCGCTGTGAGTTCGAGGACAGCCTGGTCTACAGAGTAAGGTCTAAGACAAGTACCAAAACTACTCAGAGGAACCCTGTCTCACAAAACCAAAAAAAGAGATAATCTTTGTTGAATGATAAAGACAGGTAACAACTAAATCCCTCTGCAGTTACCTATTTTATTGAAAAGTGCTTATTTCTTTCATATAAAGAGTATTATTTTTCTAATTCACAGTAAAAGCACCGAAGGTTAAAACATCAGAATCATTCTCAATATAAACAATACTCAATAGCGATTATGAAAGTGTTAACAAATATAATCTATGCAGATGGTATGATACCCATTGATTAAGAACATTTTAATTTAGATGCATAGACTGCTTCACATTTCTGATCATCGGCATGGTACAGGGTTGTGGTGCTCTCATAATAGTATGTAGGTAATAATTTTTAATTTTTTTGAGATTTTATTTATTTCATGTGTTTGCCTGAATACATGTCTATACACCACATGTGTGGAGTGCCCATAGAGGCCAGAAGAAGGTGTCAGATCCCCCAGGACTGGAGTTGTGACCTACCATGTGGGTGCTGGGAATTGAACGTGGGTCCTCCGGAAGAAGAGCAGTGGTTTTAACCACTTACTCACCTCTCCAACTCCTATAGGTAAAAATTTTAATAATACTTTGTTAACAACTATGATTATCTTAAAATTAACCAGGTATATGCCAAAATATATAGTCTACAAAGATGGCTGCTATGATGTCAAGTACAAAATATTGCAAAAATGTAGTATGTAGCAGGAATCTTAAAAGTTCTTATTAACAAAATCAAACCCGAGGCCAGTTATTGGGGTGAATACTGGAAGGTCAGAGAGACAGAACAAGCCACAGCTATCTCACCTCGTCAACTTCTCAGCTGGTCTTGTTTCCTCAGACTGGAAACCTCTGAGTCCTCATCCAGTATGAATCTCAGCTGAACTGTGTTGCTCCAAAGCCTGAAAGCTTAACCAGTCAAATGCTTAACCAGGCCAAAATGCTTAACCAGCCAAATGCTGCTAGTTTCTGGTCCTCACGCCTTATATACCTTTCTGCTTTCTACCATCACTCCCTAGGATTTAAGGCTTGCTTCCTGGGATTAAAAGCGTGAGTCACCATGCCTGGCTGTTTCCAATGTGGTCTTGAACTCACAGGAATCCCAGATGGATTTCTGCCTCTGGAATGCTAGGATTAAAGGTGTGTGCTATCACTGCCTAACTAGTGGATTTTCTGTTCTCTGACCCCAGATAAGTTTATTGAGGTACACAATATTTTGGGGAACACAATACCACTACAGTAGTATTTTCAAAATATCTCACAAAATAATACTGTTTATTAAAACATTATGCTACATATTTATCAAGCATAGATTTTGAAAAATATTGGCTGATATGGGAGTAGAATGTTAATGCTTAGTGAAAAGGATATATATTTTTTTTACTCTGAAAATATAATTTTATAATGAAATCTAAAATAATGCTTTTAGTATGATCATCACAAGGAAAAATTTTAATTCTCCTCTTAAGATTGATTATCTTCCAGTGCTGAGGTTACAGCCTACCTACTTCTATGTCTTTGTGTATTAATTCAATGAGGAGGAAGATGGGAAGAAGTGGGAGAGAAATGGAGAAGAGGGGAGGGAGACAGTCTCTGAGGTTGCCTCACCATGAAATGAAGATATACACATATCTGAAATATCCTGAAAAAATAATGTACACCAATTCCAAACCAAGTGTGTTCAAGCAAGAAGGACTCATGGGGAGAAAGATGAGCCATGCCTGAAGCTAGCATGGGAATTCTCCTTGAAGGAGAGACGTCCTGACGAGAGACAGGAAGACTTGGCTTAATGCATCAGCATGGAAAGAAAGGAGGAGCTTTATGTCAAGGAAGACTCTGTTCTTTGCCTGAAGTCTCAGGAAGCAGACAGCAAGACAGTGAGCTCATTAGAATAATCACAATTATATAAGATAAAAAAAATAAAATCTAGTAGATTAGCTAATGAGAATGCCTGAAACAGCTGCCTAAGAGGTCATCAGTGAAATACCATCTTGTCTTCAGGACACGGCATATGACTACATTCATGAACTCACACCAGCTGTACTGTCCTCACAAGGGCAACACTCCAGATCCACCCAGCCCAAATCCCCATAGATGGGAATTCACTTCCCTTACTGTGGGTGGAGCTATTGGCAGCTGATAGGTACTGGGAGAGGAAAAATTCTCCTTCCCTAGTGTAGTCATGGGTAGCTCTCCAGGCACAGCTGATGGCCCCTGACCATCCACGTATGGGCAGGAGAAATTGGACTTAGTGCTTTACAAAAAGAAAAAAGACATGAAGTTGAGAAGGGCAGGTGTTGGGGGTGGGCAGGGAGGGTCGGGAGAGCGGGAGAATGGGGAAAAGGCATGTATATGCATGTGTGAGATTCTCCAAGACTAAGAAGTGGTTAATATAATAGTACATATAGAAAATGTTTTAGTGAAAAGATAATCACTATCCTCACTGTACTTGACAATAAAGTTCAGGGAAATTGCAGATGCAAAAAAAATTTTTTTTCAAAGATAATGGGGGTAGGTGTCAGATTTTATGGGCAATTCTTTAAAAGTTCATCTGGACATGACTTTTGGCTTTCCATTAGAAACTGTGGTTTGAGTTCATAAATGATCCAGTAATATAGTTATGAGCTGAATGAACTCTGGGCATCCAGAAGAGAAATGATTCACAATTACTTTTGGGTGCTTTGTCTATGATTGTTAACTAGCACAACCTCCAAGAGAGTCTATAAGAATCTGTGTATTGTAGTGAAACACTAAGTAGAATTTAGGAATTAGTTCTTCATGCTATTTTTCATACACATCTTCATTAAATTCATCTGAGAGTTCAATGAAGATAATAGACTGTAATTATATGTATAAATAATACTGTGGTGGGGAAATTAAAATAAAAAAGCTATGGGACAATGTCATTGCAAAGAGAGGATTATGCTTCTGCACCTCTGCAGTCTTGGCTAAAGCCTGCCTAGACAGAGGTAGCAAGCAGGAGTGGGTGAAAACATGCTGTGATAACTTCAGTCTGTCCAAGGCCCTTCTCTATGCTGCAGATCTTCTCAAATACGCTTAGTTGTAAATATAAATGAGTGGAGATTTTAAAAGGGAGACCTGGAGACAAATGTGTGAGACAATGTGCAAACCCAACAGCAAGGCTGTTGTTATGACTTCTTTACCCAAGTTTGAACAGTTATGTGTGGACTGAGGTGTCTTCAAATAAAAAACATGGATTATTATGGCATTTTAAAATGTTTTTACTAGGTTTAAACACAAAAACCAACTTTGCGAACATAAGATTTCATTTTTATGCTCAGTAATCTCATTCCTAATTCATGCTGCAAACACAATAAAAATGTCAGACTTCTACTTTGAAAGCCACTTTTCAGGGGAATGACCACTCAGTGTTTGTGTGAGTTTCTCTTTCTATATACCAACAGTAAAGGTTTTAATGTCTTCCTTTGTTTTTTCGGAAAGTAACACATTTTCTATTTTGTTTGGGTAAGAACTCAAATGCTATATCACCCACCTTCAATTTAACCTGCTGTTTCAACTGTTTCAGAAAGATTTTTTTTTTTTAATTCTTAATGGACAACCAGATTTTAGAATGAAGCAATGCTAGTTTCCACCAGCCCTTAGTTCCACATTATTTAATACCCATTTTTTTTAAGTTGCATTAAAAGCTTGTTTTTTATTATCATTGGTGGTGGCTTCTAGTGACAGGGTCTCCCTATGCAGCACACTGGCCTGAAACTCAAAATCTCTCAGACGTAAACTTGCAGGTGCTGAAATCACAACCAAGTGCGATCATGCTTACTTTTTATTTTTAATTGATACATGCAAATTATACATATCAATAATGTATTGTATTAATTATTCTTCTATGTTTGTGACAAAATATCATGAGCAGAAACAACTACGGGGAGAAGGGGTTCACCTTAGCTCATGGTTCCTGAAGGATAGGCTCCATCATGGGTGGGGAAGGCATGGTCCCCAAACAAGACGGCTGAGTGCATTTCATCTGTCCACAGGAAGCAGGGGTGAGAGTCCATAAATCCTTCAAAGCTCACCCAGGGACATACTCAATCCTGTAAGGCTCCACCTCCTAAAAGTTCCATAACCTTTCAAATCTTTGCCACCAACTAGGAAGTAAGGGTTCAAATATGCAAACTAATGGGGCATTTAAGCCATTATAGGTGTACCATGTGATGTTTGATATATATATTCATATATATTCATTACATAATGTTTAAATTAAGTTAAATTTATTAATATCCTTCCTCAAACCACTATCACTTCTTCATGGTAACAGCATTAAAGTCATCTCTTACCATTTTTAAGTATACATAAATGATGTTCCCATCACCTATAGTCATCACCCCTTATAATGACTCAGAAAGTCTGTCTTCCCTCAAACTGTAACTTAGCATCCATGATTTACCTTTTATTTATCCCAGTTTCATCCCCCAACTTCTAGTAACCATCATTTTAATTTCTATTTCTAGATGAGCTTTTTGGACTCCTCATATGAATAACATCAGACATTATTTGTTCTTCTGTGCCTGGCTTATTTTATAGAACGAAATGGATTCTGTTTCTATCCATTTTGTGGCAAATGACAAGGTCTCACACTAGTATAAAGGGTGAATGTTTTCCCATGGTGTCTGCACCACATTTTCTTTACAAATGCATCATTACTTTACTTCTGTCTCTTGGTAATGCCAGCAGTGAGATGAGAAGCTGAAGAGTGTAGACATCTCTCAGGCTGATTCAGTTTCTCTGTATGCATCCCTGAGCGGGGTTGTTTGGTCATGTGATAGTTCTTTCACATTTTTGAGGAACTTTGGTATTTATTCCACAAATGCTACAATTCACTTTTACACTTTTAGAGATATAGAGCTTTTTTTGTTTCTAAGTACTTCTTGGCCATTTATTTATCTTCTTTGAAAAAAATGTCTATTCTGACATCCATTCAAAGCTAGGAACTTTGATTTCTGATCTATTGATTTTGAGTTGGACATTTGGGTTTCGACCTCTTATAAGATGGCTATTTTGCAAGAATTTTCTCCAAATCTGTGGGTTATCTCTTTACTGTTTTGATTCTCTTTTTCTATGCAGAAGTTGTGAGTTTAATGGAATCTGTTTATATAATTTTGTTTTTGTTTTCTGTGCTCTGGAGAATTGTTCTAAAAAGCTCTGCCTTGAAGAGTTTCCCTTATGATTTAAAAAAGAATTTCATTGTGATGGTTCATTTTGGTTGTCAGCTTGAGTGCATCTGGAGCTGACTCAGAGGCAGGCCTCTGGGCTCCTGTGAGGACTTTCTTGATCAGTGTGGTGGCTGCTCTCGATTATCAACTGGACCACATCTGCAATTAACTAAAACCTAGGCACTGGACACACCTGTTATTTGATTGGATCATCTGAGGTGGGGAGACCCATCTTAAATCTGGGCCACACCTTCTGATAGCTGCCTATACAAAGGGCATGGAAGAAGGAAGCTCTTACTCTCTGCCTGCTTGCCCTCATTCTCACTGGAAGTCCATACCTTCACTGGTATTGTACCAGAATCTTTGAGATTCTGACATATACTGAAAACCAACTGAGATACCCAGACTCCTAGACTGAATGACTATTGGATTCTTGACCTTTCCATTGGGAGAGAGTCATTGTTGGAATAGTTAGACCACAGCCTGTAAGCCATTCTATTAAATCCCATATATTTAGAGAAACAGAATCTGAAGTCTAGTTAACCCTGACAAATATAGTCAGATTATTGAAATGGGAGGAGCCACTGTTGTACCCATTTTGCAAAACCCCCAGAGACCACCAAGGAGCTGGTTTCCGGTGCAAGCACATAAGGGTCCTTTTATTCAGGTTCAACCTGGGTCACCACATGGCAGATGGAAGAAAATGTAGTGGCGGCCACCAGCCCAGATGTAGAGAGTTTTTATAGGGAAAAACCACAAGCTGGGAATTGGCAACTTGGGATTGGGTAGAAGGAATATGGGGCAAGGTGATTATTTTGAAACTATTGGTCTACACTTTGGGCACGAAACCACATTTGAAACCATTGGGCTAGACTTTTGGTGGGGAACCACAACCCGCTAAACAGGATTGTCTGGACTGTTCAACAGCATTATCTAGAGATCTTCAAGGGCCATAAACCACAGACAGGATGTCTGCTGGAGGATACTGCTCTGTATCCGTTGTCATGAGTTGTCATGGCACATTCCTGAGGTCCTTCCTGGAACTGAGTACAGCAGGTGGTCTGAGATGGTGGCCCTTTCCCTAAGATGGAGCCTGTAAAGTCAAGTCTAGGCCTTCACACCACCTGAACATGGCATCTGGTACGAGGGAAAAGCCGCTTTTCATCTGACTGCCTATATGTTGCTTTCCCATGGTTCTGACAAGTTCATTTACCCAGCTTCTGAGGCTGCTGCTGCAGCTCCTTACTGACTTAAACGCTTAGCTTCTTTGGTCTTTCAACTCTGACTGAAGACCAGTGGCACTCCAGGATCTTCCGGGTCTTAAGAGTCAGACACGGCCAGCTGAGGCAGACATTCAGCCTAGTAGACTGAGCAGCTACTACCATCTCAGCCTCTGTGATGTGGAGACAGCCTTTGTTGGAGTCATCTCTTGTGTAAGCCAATCTAATCAAGCCTCTTTAAATATACATTCTATCCTTTCTGTTCCTCTAGAGCAGCAGTTCTCAACACATGGGTCGTGACCCCTTCGCCAAACCTGTAGCTCCGAAAATATTTACAGTATGATTCGTAACAGTAGCAAAATTATGGTTATGAAGTAGCAACAACGAAAATAATTTTTTGGTTGGGGTCACCACAACATGAAGGGTTGCAGCATTAGGAAGACTGAGAACCCATTTAGAGAATCTTGACTAATGTGCTTTTAGCTTCAAAGTTGTAAAATGTATATTTCTGCCTTTGATGTATTTCAAGTGGATTTTTATATAAGAAGGGAGGGAAGGGAAGGAGGGCCTGGCTCAGTTTACCTGAATGTAAGGCATTCCTGTAAGCTCTCTGCTGAGAACGCTGTTGACAGGTGAACTGGGACACTGTGACAAGCTGTTCTTTTACTGAGTTCTACATGTGTGCCTGGCATGTGCCCACCCCTCCACCCTCAACTAATAAATAAATGCAACAAAATAAGTCAGACAATAATTTCATGTGTGTTTATCACTGTCAACAAGTGTATGTGGTGCAGAGTATTGAAATGTCAACAGTATCAGTTTGCCTCTTTTTACGCTCCAGTGAGAAACCTAAGAGAGGCAATGTATGAGGTTTGTATTAGATTCTGATTGAGAAGGTCACTTTTAGAAGCCTATTCAGAATAGGTCTGTTGCCAAATGAATTTGCTTCCTGCTTCTATTTAAACCACTTTTCCCTCCTACCGTGTAGCAATTCATGTAGGTTTACATGAAATATGAAATCCTTTCTTGTGTCTCTCCATCTCCACCTTGAACCAGGTGTCATCTCTTACTTTGCCATGTCTACACCCAGATACCACACTTCAACACAGTTGCCCATCTGATTAAGAACTAGCAGTAACCTGTCTGCCATTGACTTTGTGGTTTTAACTTTTCAACAGTTCTCTGCCAGCCTGCTGTCAATCACTTTATTCAAATGACTCACATTTGTAGCAGGGCTGTAATGGTCAGCATGCTTTCATTGGGGAAACAAGAGCTCAGCAGGTGGAAATTCAAGGTAAATGAGGAGCATCCTCCCTCCTTGTGGCTAAACTCCTTGAAAGAGCCTCCTCAGGGGCCCTCCATTGTTTTCTGTCCGGTCTGTGTTTCAGAACAGCCTGTGTTTCATAAGCAATGGTGTGTAGTTATCAGTCTAGAAGGAGCAGAGCATAAAGGTCGGTTCTCAAGCTAGACTTAAGGTCAAGACCTTACGCATCAGTCAACTGCCTTGTAACATGAGGTGGATGAAAAAAATCCATGTACCCCAACATTCCAAAACAAAAACAAAAAACCGAGCAAAACGGTGAGAGAGAAACAAAAACAGAATAATCTCCCTCCGCTCTGACTTAACATTTATAAAACTAAGATGGTGTCTTACATACCTTGTAATGTTACTGAGAGCACACATGTGCTAACATCTATGCTGATTCGTATGCATGCATAGAATTTTATAGTGTATGTGCCCCAGCAGTGAGTGAAATCAAACTAAAAATAATTTAAAAAATAACAACATAGGACCAAACCACTGTGTAAGACAGACAGGAGCAATAGTTAGCACAGCTCACTTCTCACAGCCCCCCAAGTTTTGAAAAATGAACCCATCTTACTGCAAGGAAGCAAAGGAGAGGGAGGGAGGAAAAGACCTGCATGGGGGAGGGAGGGAGGGGGGAGAGAAGGGGGAGAGCGGGAGAGGTAGGGTCAGCGCATCTTTCAAATTTGCACCTTTTCAACATACTGTCAAGGAAACTTGAGGTGGGCTAAGCCTCTTTCCAAAGATACAAAGACCAACATCTTCCTGCCCTGTCACCAACCTACCCTCAGGGGGACTATAAATGAGGCCACTGCTATGCACTGATTCATTAAATCATACGAGCTAACATTTAACTTCTCCCACTTTTACTCAAAAATCTGTTGAAATAATATTAAATCATTTATTTTCTTTCTTTCTTTTCTTTCTTTTTTTCTTTTTCTTTTTTTTTTTTTTGAGGCAGCCCAGGTAAACACTGAACTTGTGGCTTCAGAATCCTAAGCCCTGGCAGATGAGTATGAACCACCACACCCATCTAGTAATTTATTTTAAAAACGACAATCTTTGGGCAATGATCAGGTATTTTCTTTAACTTATTCAACTCTGACTTCCTTGTTCATCCTCTGAAAATTGCTGTTATGGAGATTGCCATGCACTCCAGTTAGCTGCTTTCAGTTCTTCTCATGTTATAATTGTCAAAGTTCTCTTACGGCAATTCTAAGATTATTTCATCAATCTTGGTCTTTCCTTTTAATTTATGCAGTGGAATTTACTTGCTCATTGGTGTGAGTAATTTTCAATATCTTGCCAAACAGCCTGTGGCAAGTGAAAATACAAGTTGTATATATTAAAATTTTCTGTTTGAAATGCAACAAAAACAAATTATGCTGCAAAGTCAATGTCATTGGATTGCAGGCACTCATGAGTAATTAAAAACTTCATTTTTTAAATCTGTAATTAAGAAAACAAATTTGCCCTACGTATTTGAGAGGCACTAGAAGAACACAATGAGTCCTGTGGCTACAATGCTCCATTTGACTTTATTGTTATTGCTGTTACTTTTACCACAAATCTGCATAAACGCTTCATACATCATTCAGCATCTTAGTCCAGAGCCTACTCTTATATATCTATGGAGTAGCCATATATATGTGTGTGTGTATGTGTGTGTGTGTATGTGTGTGTGTGTATGTGTATGTGTGTGTGTAGACAGTAATTATACTCCAGTCTTATTGTTTTTATAGACTGAGAATATTCTTTAAAGTTCAGCTCATGAAGAAGTGCTCACTGGTTTCATAAAGTATTATGGAAATTCTCTATTAGCTCAGAACATTTAACACATGGTGGTGGCTGCCGAGGTTTAAAAGTGTATTGTCAGGCAGGGCTGCCTGATCAGTCCTGGGGACAGCCAGAGTGACCTGAATCCCAGGGCTGGTGAAGTCCTTCTGAAAGCATCTGCCTCAGAGGAGCACATGAACAGAAGAGGACACTTTGGGACCTATTGTATCTTCTGGCGGCAGCAACATCGGGCCCTGCTAAGAGGTACTGGGTGTGGTCCATGAAGTATCTTGTTGTTGGCCATGTGACTCCTCTACCAGGTGACCAGTTGAGGCTTGAGGTATAACCTACTTGTTCACCTCCGTGTAACTCACATGCTGGGATGTTCACTGCTGTTACATCCCCGGATGGAATCCAGTCCTGCTCCAGGCCCCTTCTCAGTGCATGTTCACTTGGCAAAGCAGAGCTTCAACTTACCATGATGGAAATGTGACCGGGCTTGAAACTCATTGGCGTGATTCAAGAAAATTCATTATATTGTTATGACAAAAATGATTCCTCCATTTAGATTTTTTAATAAATGTATTAACCCCCCCCTCCAGTGTGTGTGTGTGTGTGTGTGTGTGTGTGTGTGTGTGTAAGTACAGGTCCCTCCTAGGTCCCTCAGGAGGCCAGAGCTGTTGTATCCTCTGGAGCAGGAGTTACAGATGTTTGTGTACCATCTCAGGGGGATCCTGGGAATGGAACTTCAGTCTTCTGCAAGAGCAGCAAGCACTCTGAACCATCAAGGCATTTCTCCAGTCAGATTCTTACATTTCTTTAAATATAATTTATAATGATAACAAAATTTTAAATGGTTGTGAAAATACGTGTTTTCACTTTTGATGATTTTGTAAAGTTTGGAGTGACTGTTAACAAAACGTCTATTAGATTTTGTTTCAAATATAAAACTTGATGTGACACAAGATAAGTTTGTTTTCACAAACTTCAAACTTCTCATAAAATTTTTATGTGGAATGCCATGCACAGTTAATATTTAATTATTTGAATATTTTAGTTTTACCATTTTCTAAAACCATACAAAGAGAACATAGCTGCATTTTCAAATAAGTACCAGGGTCCTTATTAATTTCTCCTGGATTTCTGAAAAGCTCTGGGAAACCCAAGCCAGTGGGGCTTTTCAGTGATTCACATGCTCGCTGTTCTCAGAGGTGCTTTGCAAAGCTGGGAACCCGGGCTCCCGCTGCCCGAGCTGCCTGAGATGGACATGTAGTTGACTCCTCGTTAATGCAATCATTCCCAATTTAAAGATGCTGCTGTAACCATGTCTTGATAAAGACAAGTGCAATGTTTTATACTGAACTACAAATCAGGCTGGAAAAATAATCCAAGAAGGATCCATTTAGTGGAAGTTTACTCTCCTAGCCCAAAGGTCCCACACAGCTTTTCGTAAGAAGAGTTCAGAAACTTCCCTTTTCCAGACTCTGTAGCCGGTCAAGGGTTGTTCTGGAGGACCGCCCATTCCAGACCCAGTCCTCCTGGTGCAGGCTGAGTCCAGGTCTCCGGGATTTTCTGGGGAAGCCTTCCAGCCTTCCCGCAAGACAACTTTCTGTAGATGTATGCAACCTGTGAACTCATGTCAGCTCCTTGAGACTTCACAGAAGGCCAAGGCGTTCCAGGACACACAGAGGCTGTGGCCAACTGCCCAGGGGGCGGGGACTGCTCTCTGCTCTCAGTTGCCCTTCAGGTTCTGTGCCCTGGGGGCCTGGCAGTGGCAGAATCATGTGGGCACCTGGTGCGGTGGCCCAGGAGCTGGAGCGCTTGCCGCAGCCTCCTCCAGGATGTTGATCTCCGACTCAGCTTGGCTCTTTTTCTTTCACTTTTCTTTTAGATGGGGTTGAGATTCCCCGGCTGGAAAGCGCAAGGGGAAACCCCAGCTGATTCCCCCCTGGTACCTCGATTGCTCACACTGGCTACTGCCTGCACCCTGCAGCCAGAACTCCATGGAGGTACAGAATTGGAGGTGGTGGTGCTGGTGGTGGTGGTGGATCAACAATGGAATTTTTCCCGAAAGCCTACGCCCGGGGCCCCTCCCAGCTCTGGCTCTGCTCAGGCACCCTTCTCCCCACCAGCTGCGGGCCAAGCTGCCCCGCCCTCTTGACCGAGACTTCAGTACTCAGTGGCACTATATTCAGAGCGTTTTCCCTTCTGCCCAGACATTCTTCGCTGGGGTTCTCCAGTACATCCCGCCCCCCTGCAGAGTAGGGCAGCTTGCTGGTCCTCCTGCGAGTCTCTCCAGCCGGCTGCGTCCCGCAGCTTGCGGTGCACCTCGCCCGGCACTGCAGGGACCTTGCCAGGGCAGGCCCAGCGGGAGCAACGCGGCGCATCTGTCTGCCCCCGCCCAGTGGCAGAGTTGGACGAAGACAGGATCCTGCTGCTTGGAAGGCTGAGTTCCACATCTAACCAAGCTCAGAGAGGTCAGGAAAGGTACCAGCGCTTCTCTCCTTGCCACATCCCCCTTGCAAACTTCTGCTGGCCCTGGTGAATGGATGCGTGTTCTGGACTCTCTCGCTCTCTCCCTTTGCAAAAACCACCTTTTCCTTGATGAAGATGCGTCTTCTAGGGAAAGAAACGTGCAGGGATGGTCACAGGCCTGGGTCTGTGTTAGCTACAGCTTAGCTCGAATCACCTAAAGCTTATCATCGCAGTTGTCGGTCTGTAATGCCAGATCACAGGGCAGCGAATTGTCCTAAAATCAAATCTGTACTCAGGGGGGCGTTAGATGAAAAACCGGCTAACTTTTTCAAGTGGTTTTGAGACTGCAACGCTTCAGGGATGCGAAGCTCAAAAGAATTTCTATAACCCCTGCATTTAAGGCTATGCTAACTCCCAAGGACATGTAAACATGTAAACACTGTAAACAATGCAGGTTCCAGACTCTACCAGAGTCGTCGGAGTGGAAATGGAAACGAAGTGACTGCCTGCATCTATTTTCCACTGGCGATTTTAAATTGATTTCTGATACTCTCATTGGTGGCAGGTCTCTGCCAGTGGCTATCATTCACCCTCACCTTTTTCTGTTGTAGAGGAGGTTATCAAACTGGCTAGGTCCTCCAGTATGATTTGGTAAATAATCAGATGAGTAGGATTGGCTATCTTTCTGTGCAGAGGCTGCAAGTTAGATCCTTATCAACGCTGAATAATTTAGAGGATTTCCTACAGAAAGCTTAGAGGGCGTCAGAAGAGAGGCGGCTACTCCGGGAGGACCGTCAGTAGAAATAAAGGAAGAGGGACAAAGCGTCTTTTGAGACTTTTAGAGGGAAAAAATAAAACCAAGAGTTTTGCTTAACGTTGAAACATCAGGAAGTGCTTCAGGCATATTATAAGTGTGTCTGCATGTCCTGATCTTATGCTTCTCTCTTTTAACTTCTGGGAGTTTGGAGTCGGACTTCCATGGGTCCTTTTGCCTTGTGCTCTGTTTTGCAACCTGATAGTGGGTAGGTTTTCCCTAGCTCAGGTCCATGACAGGCTTTTCAGAGTTTGGATGGTATTGCTGATGGCAGCTAGTTCTGCTTGGAATTTTCCTGTAGATTGCTGGTGGATTAAAGGAAAAATACTATGGTGCTTTCTGGTTTCAATTATAGGAAATGTCCCTAGTTATATTGCATGATAGAAAATTTGTCATTGACACATAGTTTTTTTTTTTTTTTTTTTTTTTTTTTTGGTTTTTCGAGACAGGGTTTCTCTGTGTAGCTTTGCGCCTTTCCTGGAACTCACTTGGTAGCCCAGGCTGGCCTCGAACTCACAGAGATCCGCCTGGCTCTGCCTCCCGAGTGCTGGGATTAAAGGCGTGCGCCACCACCGCCCGGCCTGACACATAGTTTTATAAACTAATTTTGTAGATGAGAAAACAATAGCTTAAGGTTGTTGAAACAGAATTTGGAGACTGGAGAATTTTGACCTTGGGAAGCACTCCAGCTAAGGTGTGCTGCCCCTCAGCAATTTCAGGAAAGCTGAAAAAAGAATGCTGCAGATTTGTGGATTTTCCTGTTTGTGGCACTAATCCCCTCTAGAAATGGGTGTCTGATCCAAGCCATTTAAAACGTTTTAGACTTTAGACATCTGGCTGGTTTCTCCTAAATTTCTCTGCTTTTGTTTTTTGTGTAACTGTTCTTCTGAACGCTGACTAATGACAACACAGGAAATACTGTCTTCAGCCTACATACAGCCTGAGTTTTGGGTAGTAACACAGGTAACAGCCAACAACTTAAATTCTAAGCTCCAAATATTGTTCTAAGCATACACATATTTAGAAAGTGTCATATGGACATATGTAGCACCCAGTAAATATGAGTAATAGTGCATATGGTAGTTAGTGTGTCAACTAACTCAATAACTTATGCAAGGAAACAGGGCTTGGGAGGTGACCTCTTCCAACCCAGACAGACCTGTGATTGCAAAGCTGATAAAAAAAATTAATTATTCCTATTAAACTATTTCCCACAGTTTGACAGTGACCATTACTACTTAGTTTGGGCCAATGTTGTGATGCTAGAGTTTTGGTTTCAAATTAACTTTTGTAGCTAATATTATTAAATTATATATTGAAAGATTAATTATCACATAATATCTTTATGTATTTGATCTCTTAGGGAAATTTATGGTCCCTGAATGAAAATACCTGCTTAATGTGTATCAGGTTTTTAATATTTAATGACTCATAACGGGCAAATCTGGATTGGTTTCTTTATTTGAATCCCTCTACTTGTCAATCCATCCGTCCAAGTAGGGAGCTAGCACTCAAAGAGAGATGGGAAAAGAAGATTCTCCTATGACATCCTGAGTGAAGATGTGATAGCTGCTCGGTGAGATGGCTTCTTTAGAGGACTAAGGTGGTAGGTTGGCAAGGAGCCATGTCCCTTCTTCTCTCCGCCCCAACAGCAGCTCGTACATCCCTCTGTTCAGTGGTTCCAGCAAGAGCAGGAGATGGCTGCAGCTCAGTATTGCTGTGGTTCGTGCTGCTTTTGCATTGGTAGGAGGAAAAGTTCTATAGTGGTGTTGAGAGAAAATTAGTGGGTTTTGGGAGAAGTTGACTGCAATTAATAATTATTTTATATTGTGTTTCAGCTAACTAATATCAAAATTACACATGCATGCATATGTGTACATATTTATATATCGTGTAGGTTTGAATATACGTGTGTGTATGTAGCAGCTGTCAGCAGATAGAAGGGCTATTTTAAATTATATCTGGATTATAGTGAATGGTAAAGCAAGGTTAGCCTAGAAATCCTGACTGAGATACTGAAGTAAAAATTGTTAACAATGTATTCAGAAGGAACCAAATGTGAACCAGAAAGTTACTAACAGGGAGGCTCTGGTGCCTTGGGCACCATGTTGGCATGTCATAGGCACAGCCCAATTGAATTCTAATGCATTACATGTTTATTCCTACTGTACAGAATGGAAAAGAGTAAAAGGTGGCACTACCATGCCCTTCCACGTGGAGTAGGGTCCAGCTAGAGAGACATTGTCAGTGTGGAGTAGGATCCAACTAGGGAGACATTGTCAATGTGGAGTAGGGTCCAGCTAGGGAGACATTGTCAATGTGGAGTAGGGTCCAGCTAGGGAGGCATTGTCAGTGTGGAGTAGGGTCCAGCTAGGGAGACATTGGCCTTCTTAGGGTCCAGCTAGCCAGACACAGAGGTTAAGACTGACTCCATCAATGTTGTTCTTGTGGGTGTCATGATCTTTGTGTTCAGTGCAGTGAGAAATAATGCCAGGAGGCAGGCATTGGCCATCATTTGAGTGATTACTTTGCTTTATATTAAACAATGTTATCTCTTTCCTAAGTGTTATTTGGGGCCAGCAATGTGGCTTGCTGAATAAAGGATCTGGCTACATAGTAAGCCTGGAGACCTGAGTTCAAACCGTGGAATCCATGTAGAGATGGAAAGAGAACCCACTCCATGAAGTTGTCCTCTGACCTTATACAGGTGCCAGGGCACACTCCCACCCCATTTTGCACACACACACACACACACACACACACACACACACACACACACACACGCAATGACAATGCAAGTTAATTGAAAGTAAGGGATCCAGTGCTGGGGCCAGAACAGGAAGTGAGGTTCCTTGAGCTGTTTCTGTTGTCAACGTCTGCACATGTTCTCCTGGAGTGTTTGTGTGCACTGGTTGGAAGTGTTTTATCCCACGGCAGGGGAGGGGCCCCTAGAGAGGCAGTATGATGGGCATCTACGTATCTGTTTGTAAATATGTGTGTTTGCTCCAAACGCTCATTTCTCCTATGTCTGCAGAGGTCTCAGAAAACATTAGGAGGATGACAGAGATTATTTTGCCAAATGAAGAAATAGAAACTGAAAGCGATCAAGGGTGGGGCTGGGAGAAGTGATGAACACAGGGTTGGTGGGGGAGGGGAGCTGTAGTCATTGTTGTGACACAGAAAGAGGCCCGGAGAAGTCCCTGGTGTCCAATAACACTGAGTCATAGTTCTTGATAGACAGTTTACTCTTGTCCTTCCCACCTGAAATGCACAAAGCGAAGCAGTGCTTGAGAACTCATGACCCAGCTCTGAGCGGTCAAGGAACTTTCCCTTCGCTGAAAACCTTCATAGTTAAACGTATGTTTTTCCAGTTTTGTTTTGTGTTTATGTTGGAGTGTGTGTGTGTGTGTGTGTGTGTGTGTGTGTGTGTGTGTGTGTGTGTGTGTTGGAGGAGGATAATTCCTCAAGCATCCATCATTTATTTTCTCTTGAGACAGCATTTCTCATGGGCCTGGAACTTATTAGTAGGGATGGGCTTGTTGGCTGTTAAGCTGTAGAGATGTGCCTGCTTCTGCTTCCCTGACATCAGTTGGATTGCCGATCTCAGGTCAACATGCCTCACTCTTTCGAAATGTGTATTCTGGTGATCAAACTCTGGTCCTCAGGCCTGTAAAGCAAACACTTAAGAACTGAACTATCCTTTCTCCAACCCTACTGTATTCAACTTTTGTTCTTAGCTCTCTACAACAAAGTAAGTACATAAAATTAAAATAAAATATTATAATTAATACATTTTATTTTTCAAGAGTACTCTTGGGTTATTTTTCATATTTAATGCATAACTCAAACAACCTGTGAACTTTTAATAAGTAAGAACTAGGCATAAAACTAAGATATTGGAAATGTGTATAAAAGCATCAGAGAAGACAGGAATGTTATTTCTTTGATTAAAGGCATCTCCTATGTGAACATTTCGCCTGTCTGTGGCACCAGGAAAGATCAAGGTATATGGTGAGACTGGCTGGGGGAGGGGAAGGGCAATCATGAGATGGGACAGGGAAAGCAGAACTCAGGCTCATCCATCAGAAGCTCCTCGGCACACACTAGGCGTGGCTCGTCAGTTCCTTTGGAACCTTGTGCTTCCTCCCCTTTGTCAGGTCTTGGGTGCTCAGGAGAGCTCTGACCTAGTTCAGCCTCATCGTCACCCCCCCCCCCCAGCTTCTGGAGAAGCCACCAGAGTGGGAGCATGAAAGACCCTGGTGTGGCTCCTGTGGAGGGTCCCCAGGGATTGAAAGAACTGAGTGTCTGTATGGCTGGCATACACAATGCTTCCTCACCATATCCTCCAGACCCAGCTCCTGGATGCTGCCTCTTCTTGTCTACGGATTTGTCATTCCATCATGAGTCATGCCTAGGTGAATCTGTGAGATGCTGTTTCACAAAATGAGGTGGAAAGTAATTGAGGAAAACGTCTGATGTTCATCTCTGATTTCCACATACATGTGCATACTCAGGCTTGTATACACACACACACACACACACACACACACACACACACACACACTGATGGGACAGTGTATTCTTTATGCCTAGACAGGAGCTGGTCATAGGGTTGATTTGTATTAACTTCAGTAAAAGCCAACCACATCACCCAGGAGTTTGACAAATGAACAGGGCTGTAAAGGAAGTAGGAGACAGAAGTCACGGGGGGAAATGTTCAACTAAGGTAATAAGATCAATATTTCAGGAAAATACTTTGGGATAGAATTATTGATGGAAAAGACAAATTAGAACTAAGGAAATCATCTGGAAATTCAAGTGTATAGTCTTCTGCCCATTTTCACTCAAGGACATAACTCTAGTAACCCTTTCTCGCCATCTTTCCCTGCCCTCTTTCTTCCTACTGGACCTTTCCTGTCACCTACATCCTAATTTCGCCTATAAAGAAAAATTAGCCTAATTTTTTTAAACTTTTTTTTGTTGTATTTCTTTCTGCTATATCTGGTTTTTAATCCCACCATATGAAAAATTTTATACTGTTGTCGGAGAAGACTTTTCCTGTGGGGATGAAACACACACACACACACACACACACACACACACACACACACACACACACCCCTACTCATCCCAGATATGAGGTACATAACTGACCAAACTATGTATCCCACCAAAGTCCTACTTTTTACTTACAGAAATATGGGTGAGGGGTCGGTCACTTATAGGTGCAAAAATGACTCAAAGACAGCTGAGACACCAAAGCTCACTTAACATGGATGACAGCTCACAAAGTTGGACAAAGGGTGACAGCCTGCTGGCAGCTCAAAAGGTTGGAGAGTGCCCTTTGCAGGTGACTCAGTTGGTCTGAGGCGTTTCCAGGCACCACATGGGGCTGCTGCTTTTATCAGGCAGCTGGTCTAGTCTGTTTTGCAACACATCTGTCTTGACTTTTCTGAGAGTAACTCTCAACCATCTTGATTGGTTATTCTGGGAGGGAAGGGCCTAGTGAATCTGGTGGGTTTCCTGGACTTCCTGAAGCAACTTTGAGTTATTTACTTTTTGTCTTAAGGAGCTTCCCTGGAAGATGGAAAGTTTGGATCTGGGAGGAAACTGCTACACTCTACATGCCCACTTCTCTGAAAGTGTACTTCTCTTGCTAAAGATTCACTGAATCTAGGTGTAGTTAACTCCACAGGCCAGTTCTTGGTTCTCTTTGCATGTGTGTCTCCCTATCCTGTCCCTATCTATTATCTCACTAGCAACTATTTCACTCTTGAACTAGTTGTTTATTTCTTAACAAGTAGATATAGGAAAGTCTCAGAGCCAGGTTCTTAAACCTGGTCTCTACTTGGACTTCGTCTCCTGGTGATCTCATCCTGACCCCTGACTCATGGATTTTAGTGCTTTCATGGGCTGATGATTCATAAATTTATGCCTCTAGTCATGATCTCCCACATGAACTCCAGACTCACATTCAAAGTCTGTCCATCATCCTTGATTAGATGTTTAATATATTGAATTCTCAACTTTACTTCGTAATCTACCTTCCTATGCTCTTTGGTGATAATTTCATTCTTTAAGTTCTGTAAATAACCAATGAGTAAGTCAGTATGAGTTATTTTTAATTTCTGTTTTTCTCATGCCCACACTGACTTTGCCACCAGATTTCTTAGCCATGCCTTTGAACAGCATTCAGTATCTAAACGATAGTAATGATGGACTTTGACACTCTTAGCCTCCTCCTGCCTGTGACTTATTATATCACTGTCTATAGCTCAGGCTTGAAGTTTTAAAATTAGATCTTTAAATGATGGATTTTTTTTCTAATGCTGTTTGTTTCCTGAGTGCTGAGATCTCTGATGTAAAAAGATAGCCACTTTCTCCTGCCCCCAGTGCATATAACATAATCAGGACAATGACAATAAATAGTGCCATTTTAAAATGAGACAAAGAATGGCTGTGGTAGCCATCAGTCCATAGCAATTCTAACCCAGCCAGGCCTATTCCCTTATTTCTCTTTACCTTCAAAGCAGAAAATGTGCCTAGTAAAAGCTCAAATTTGTTCCCAGAGTGTCACAGTCCAAGAATGGAGTCCTGTGAAGGGCATTCTGGGTACTTTTGAGAAAACTCCAAAATAGTAAGACTCATAATCTCATTTTCTTCAGAACACAGAATTTTTCTTGGAATGTACTTCCATATACCTCCAAGGTTTAGCTGATAGGAGTGAGTTTGCCTCAGCTCTTCTTATTCATATACCTGTATGGAAAAGCATGCTTTATTCAGGTGACTCTTCTTAACCCTCAGTGTATAAACTGTCCGATGCTCTGAATAAAATTGGCCATTGCACAAAACTTTAGTTCACCTCATATTTAGGCCTTGTTTGCCCAGGTTCAAGCCACCAAATAGAGTGCTAAATACCAGAGAACAGTTCTCTTGGTCTTTTATCTTCATTCTTTGGATATTTGGCTCCTTGGACCTTACTCTTTTTTCCTAAGAAATAGCTGACATTTTCAATTAAATTGTGTACTTCTTGCTTTCAGAGTTAGACTGCCTGTGCACTCTTTTATGTATTTGCTGGTATTCTGGTTTTGCTTTTTCTTGCTTCACTGATTGACTAATAGATATCCTTATATCCATATAAGTATATGGTTGATATACTTATCAACCATAATGCTATGTTCTTGCCTAAGAACCTTTGAACTTGTTATTACTTTTTGCCCGGAATTCTCTTATCTGAGATACGTCCACTCTCTTTTACCTCCTTTGGATTTTGACTCAAGTACCCACCAAGTACCCCATTTCCATAGCAGCGTTCTATGATTGACAGTCTTCTAATTACATGCTCAACAGCAGTCCCTGCCTCACTCCTCTGCACCTCTGTTGCTATCTAACACGGCTTCATTTGCAATACTTCAGAAACTCCATTGGAATTGTTAACACAGAGTTAGTTTCTAGGTTTTTAAAAGTTAGATGATATTTTATGGTACAAGTGGCAACAATAAAACTTATACCAAGTCAGATACCAATTCAAAAGCAATTTAAAAAGAGATGCATATCTGTTCATGTTTGACTAACTGATCAAGTACAGAGAAATATTCAGTTTTCAGAACTTTATTTATGTTCATAAAAAGGAACTCTGGACTTGTATATAAGGTTTATTTAATGACTTGTGAGCATTTTCTTCATTGACATAGCTTTGTCGTTTGTTGGTTTTAGCATATGGTAGTTTCTAGTAGAAACTTGAATGAACATATGAATGAATGAATGAATGAATGATGTATTGCTACCAAGGAATACAAACCTGTTTAAAATAGGGGAGACTAGGCATGATTGTCCATACCTGGCAATTCCATTATGTAGCTAGAGTTTTCCTGCCTTGCCCACAGTCAGAACAAATCTCTGTCACCCGCCAGTCCCACAGCTGCTCAGACCCAACCAAGTAAACACAGAGACTTATATTGTTTACAAACTGTATGGCCATGGCAGGCTTCTTGCTAACTGTTCTTATAGCTTAAATTAATCCATTTCCATGAATCTATACCTTGCCATGTGGCTTGTGGCTTACCGGCATCTTCACATGCTGCTTGTTATGGCAGCGGCTTGCAGTGACTCCTTCTGTCTTCCTGTTCTTTCTTTTCTCCTCTCTGTTAGTCCCGCCTATACTTCCTGCCTAGCCACTGGCCAATCAGTGTTTTATTTATGACCAATCAGAGCAATTTGACATACAGACCATCCCACAGCACCAGTCCTCAATAGGCAGAGACGGGAAGATGTTGAGTTCAAGGCCAGCCTGAGATGCATTGTGAGACTTTGTTTCCAAACATAAGCAACCAATCAAACAGATAAGCAAACAACCATAATACTACTGGGGAAAAGAAGGAAGAGTTATGTTCAAAGAGAATCTAATCATTGACTTTATCCATCAAATTATTTTCTTCAGTCACCAGGAATGTTGAGTGGCTAGAATGTACAGGCTGTATTCTAAGCACTTGGCAAGTTTTGAGTCAGTGACAGCCATGAGAGAAGATTTGGGAGGGTTAAGATATCAGTCCTAAGAGATAGAAAAATTAAAGGTACTAGGGATAGATATTATGTCTAAAACAAGAAAAGGAGAAACTGATTTTGGAGTCTCAAGACTGTGATAAAAGTAGGTCATATAGTTGAAAACATTAGTCATTGGGAGTACTGACATGGAGAGCGGATGACCTACAGCATAGCTTGGAAATTAGGAAGTAAAAAATTATCAGTTGTGGCCGGTTGTGAGACCCTTCTCCAGGAGGCAGAGAGATGTATTGAAGATGCAGGTCACATACACAACGAACTGTCACAGAAGCAGAGCTCAGTGACAGTCTTCAGGAAAGCCATGGTCAGTTCCCAGGTCTTCAAGAAAGAAGGTTAAACTTCACACATCCTTGCTTGCCTGTCAAACTTGCTCTGTCTGCCATCTTCTGAAACCCTTTCTATCTACCTGTGCCCATTCTTACATGTCTGTCTTTAAATAGTCACTTTCTCTATGAAGTTTTCCATGCACATTCAAACTTGAACCCAATTTCCTGTCTTGCTCCTGGAAATTTGTTTACACTCTACCTTTGTGAACTTACCAAACAATTTCATCACTTGGTAGGTAGAGGAAGAAGGATGCTGAGTTCAAAACCAGCCTGGGCTACATTGGTAATACTTTGTCTTCAAAAGCCAGACGACCAACCAACCAACCAACCAGTCAGCGAACCAACCAACTAACAAAACAAACACACAGACACAAACACAAACATCATAAATATAAAACAATTGGGAAGAAAAAGAAGAGCTAGTTCAAGGAGAATTGATTTATTAATACATATTATTTATTTGTTGAACTATATGCTTCAGAACTGCATGCATGGTAAAAAGCTTCAGATAATACTTAATTAAATAGAAACATATTCGTGTAGCTCCTCCTCTCAGGTGCACAGGATGAGCAGAGCTGTGATGATGGGGTTGGAAGGGCTGACCTTACAGAAACATTGAATCCTTGTGTACCTGCCACCTTGCCTACAAGACAGTGGGGCTTTACCCATGTCGTTTTGTTGCCTCTAAGCCATTCCTTCTTGCTGAGTGATAAAAGAGCTAAGTGTCTGAGAAAGCGTGTTCTGTTAGTTTTGACCCAGTATGAATTACCCTAATCAGATCACATGACTGTTGAGAATTCTTCCCGGTGTACTCCTTATTTTCAGGGTTAAGAAATGAACTGAGATTTCCTGGGAGCCTCATTTGATCCAGGATGCATATAGAATACTTGGATTTATTATTAGAAATGTGAATGTTTTAGAATCAAAGAAACATAATAGAACCAACCCAGGGCTGTTTAATATTTCATGCCTTTTTTATTTTAGAGTGGGTACTTTTTCTATTTCAAAGAAAACACTTTCATAAATGAAAGAAAATTGAAATATGGCACATTCTAATCTCTAATTTCACTCAAACAGGAGTCCTTTTGTTTTCTTAATTCTAGTTGCCGAGTATTTTAGAAACAATTTAGCATAAGAGGATGAGAGAAGTTTAAAAATATAGATATAGTGTTAGCTTATAATTTATCTAGTGCCTCTTCTTCCAAGAGTACAAAAGATCAAACATGCAGTCTTAGTATTATTATATCACTTCTAAATGTCAGTCCAATGATTAGATTTACAAATCTGTATTTCATAGTTTTAGATGCTACTCTTGTAAAGCAATGTCCTAGTGGTTGCCTGTGAAGAAACTTGTGACATAGTTTTGCTGATGTCTTGTTTGACTTGGCATGAATATACTTATCTTATTAACCTTGGCCTTTCTTGACCCCAGCTACTGTTATTTACCAAATAGCTCTTCTAAGCCAAGGATTTTAATTCTGGAAGACTAACAGCAGGACAGAAAGTCTGCTGACAATAGTGCCTGTGTATTGAACACTTTCTTTGTGCACGGTTCTCTGCCAGGCTATGTGAGAGACAGAAGTGATGATGAAACCCTCCAGAGATATATTATCTAATGGAAAAGTTAATAGTTGTATATTTGGAGTAGAGTATCCCATGTGTACAATGCATGGATTTGTACACATTGTTTTCTTTGACAGCCAGCAATCAGGACATGCTGCCTTCATTGGGCATGCACTATTTCATCCAACATCTCCTTCTCCTGGCGTATGTCTGGTTCTTCCTCCTGACACAAACCTGATCCAGTGGTCTTTAGGCTCCCTGGGGGACTATTTCCATAAACATCCAAGACAGGGTTGTGAATCTTTCATTGTTAACTCCATTCAGTAAATATTTATACATATTTCTTTCTTCTCCATAGTGCCAAAGACTAAACTTAATCAATTCTTCCAACTTATGAAGGCTAATTTCATATTCAGACACTGAAATGCCATGACCTAAATGACCTGCTGATTGCTCTCAGTGAGAAAGTGGTAGAAATGGGGCTTGAACCTGGGTCTCACTTTAGATTCTATTCTTAATATGAAGACTATTATTTGCTAGCAGTCTCCACTGGTAACAATTAGTAACAAATATAAAAATGTAATGAAGAGAATATCAAATTTCATAATTTAGAGATGAAACTCATGTAAAATAACAGGCTACTAAATTTTATTAGGGAGTTCAGCAAGTTTACCAGAGAAGTGTAAAAATAGGACATTTTTCAATAGTAGATTATCATTAGACAGCATAATATATTAGTAAAAGAAATCATACAACTTCCCACAGCTGGAACACATCCTCCACAATAAATTGTGGCTTCTTTGAGGGCTGAATAGATGACTTAGAATAAGAAAACATTGCAGTGTATTCTCAGTAGTGCAAAGAAAGCTAATGTCAAACTCTAAGAGGAGTCGGCATGAATGTGGTCCTTCAGAACTGTATGTACCGAAAAACATAGTAAATGTTGAATTTAATACAGAAATATGAAAGACTATTCCTGGGACATGATGAGGAGTAGAACATCAGTTCAGCCTTGAAAGGAGTGCTGAAGACCCCGGTAATGGCACTTTGAGACATAGTACGATGGTGTGCTAAATGCTGCAAAAAGGAGAGTGTAATAACTTTAGAAAAAGTGTCAGGGAGCAAGGGTGATAACTGAGCTATAGTCAGGGAGGCGAAGGATCACTTTGGACCAGTGCCTGGTTCTGATCATCAAGGGAGCTATTTGCATGTAGTAGATTATAGTAACAGCATTGGAGTAGCATTTGGTTCATGGCAGTGATGATATAGGACAGTTAATTCTAAAATGTAAAACAAAAAACTCAAAATCTGCGAATAACTGCCCTTTTATATGTAGCCAATCCACGTGGAATTGCAAACCCAATCATTGTAATTCTGGATAATTAGGACAAGGTGCATCCATCTTGGATCTGAAGTTAGTGTGGGCAAACTGGCATATGCTCATATATTCTTGGTAGCCCAGTAAACCAGTGAAGGATGATGTGTGTGTGTGTGTGTGTGTGTGTGTGTGTGTGTGTGTGCGTGTGTGCGTGTGTGTGTATGTGTGTGTGTCCCAAAACACATTGTTAAATCCAAACTTTACCTCACTGTATAAATCTAGACTGTGCGTTTAAAATCTGTGTATTTTCTCCTCAGGAAAATTAAGGTGATAAGACCAAATTCCTGGGCTGTTAAATCTGACATTCTGAAGAAAGGAAAAACATACCTGGATTCAGTATATGCTGTGACAGTCAACTGTGACCCCATAGGTGGTCCTTAGACATTGAATCACCTCCAATATAATTTCCTTATTTCGAAGATAAGTTGTCCTATGTCATGAAGCCATTTGAAGACAGAACCAAAATTTGTATTCATGTTTCTTGGCTTCCCATCTACTTCATAAGGTAGGGAAGTTTGTTAAAGTTAGGGAAGATCCAGATTTCATCAAGAATTCTTCAGCTTCAGTGTGATACCAACTTTTATTGTCTTTGCAATTTAATGGAAATGCGGTAGCATGCATGAGAATATACTAGAAGTTTGTAAACCCTCCACCATTGTTCACACAACACATCCAAAGACAGATTCTGCGTCCTAGAAATGAATTCTTGTCACACCATCAAATGCTAGGGATATGCTGAATATTACTCACCTAGGAAGCTCTGGTCTGTGCTGTATGTTCTGTCTTTGCGTGACCCTGCTATAGTTTTTATTGCTGTTGTTACTATGACAAATAGTGGAGGAGAAGAAAAAGGAAGAATTTACTTTGGCTCACAGTTTAGGTTAAAGTCCACAGTTGGATGGCTGCAATGTTTCTCAGCCTGTGGTGAAGCAGTGTATGACAGAAGTGCGTGGGAGAGCAGAGCTGTTCACACCCTGGCAGCTAGGAGGCAGAGAGCATGACAGAGTAGAAGAGACCCAATGGTCTTTCCAAGGCATTCCCTCAGTCACTCACTGCCCCCACATAGGACCAGCTTCCAAGCGCTTCCACCTCCACACAACCTATTCAAATACTGATATCAATAGAATAATCCAATTGTTATTATTGAACAACAATAATAATTATTAGCCAGCGCCTCCAAGATCTAAATACTTTCCCTAAACTCCACCTCCAAACATCATTTGCACAAGGAACCACACCTGGATCATGTGAGCCTTTTAGGATTTTTTTAATGTAAAAGTTTTTTTTTTTTTCCATTTTACATACCAACCACAGTTCCCCTTCCCTCCTCTCCTTCCACTCACTCCCCTCAACTTTCAGAATACTTTAAGTCCTAAGTTTTAAAAAAGCCTTTTCAGTTGCCTTTGTCCCCAACCTGTGTGTGTTAAAGAATCTGCTTTTCAGTAGTTCAGTTGCTCAGGATTGTAGCCTTCCTTATGTGGAGATGGTCCTGATGCCAGAAGCAAGTTATCCATGTGTATGTGCTAGATCCTTCAGTTCCTCCCTCAACGAGTCAAAGCAAAACCCAAAGCATAACCTTCGAAAGAGACCTGACATCTTAAAAAACAAAATTGTAGCCACCTATAGCATCCTGTGACCAATCCTGGAAGGGGCCGAATCTTAGGGTGTAAGAAACGCGATTCCATGAGGAATGAGGCAGTATTTGCTGATGGCTAGAAACAGCATGTTCTTTACACTGGATCCGAAGAGGATGAGAGAAGTGATAGAGAGCAGAGAAAACATCAAAAACGATGAAGGTAAAAATGCCCATTCTTAGTGATGGCCTAATGCATGCTACTTTACTGGAGTGATAGTTGGTCCACGGATTACTACTTGAACAAGAGTAGTTAATGAGGCCAATGGAGAGAAGATATAATTATAAATTAAGTCCTTGTCATGAGGGCCAGTGCTCTACAGGCTCTCCCCCAGATAATTGCACACCACCCTTGTAGAGGACAAAGCAGTAACAGTTGACAGTATGGACTCTGCTGTCCAGGTCAGGGAGAGAAGAACCAGCAGCCACATTTGTCACACAGGAGCTCAGCAGTTTACTATGCCAACTAGCAAATAAACTTTGTTAATAGAAACAGCCTGGCTCTCAGCAGTTCAGCAAGCTGATGGCTTGCTTTAGACGTTCCTTGTCGAGAAGGGGCCCAGCAAGCAGTGCCTTCGATGTAAGATGCCTGGGACCACTCCAGGAATCTGTGGCTGCTCTATTGATTCAGACATACAATGTAAACCACTCTCTACAATGCACAAAAGGCCAATATTCAGAATGAGTGGAGTCTGAGGTCTCAGAAACAGGAATAATTAAAGCACAGAAGAAGGGCAGTCAGTCCTGGTGAGACTATCTATAGACTGGATAGGCATCAAGGGGTTTTGTGGTCAAAAGTACATCAGTGTTTAATGAAAGAATGACTTTGTCCCAGATTGCTTGATTTGATGGCGTTCTTTCTGAGAACCGTGGCGATCCTGCTGCCATGCCTATGCAGGAGGAGGCGGTAGAAATGGTGGAGTCTGGTTGTTTGCCAGAAGGAGCTGTGCTGTGTCATTAAGCTGTCATTTCTTTTGACGGGATATTATCAGCAGGTAATAGCAAGTCCTCGTCATTACAGTTGTCATGCGATATTTCCTGAGACAAACAGATGCGGTGTCTTCTGCAGCAGTGCTGAGTGATCGCACTGGGATTGGTATCAGCGTGGCTGCTATAAATCACAGCGTACACTTCAATGGTTAAACAATTATCTCTAGTGGTAGCACTGGAAAATTGTTTAGTGATGATTTGCTGATTTATATAATGAAGGATAAATCTTATATGATCTTTTTATGTAAATACCAGAAGGAATCAAAAGCAGAGCCTGTATTTTAAATGCATACCTGGGAACTTTTTGTGTTTATTACATTTCTGTGAACTGGAGGGGAGTAGTTTATCTTTAACAGCAAATCCCCCAAATTCAGGAAACAGCCTTCCGTATCTATTTCTACAATTTAAAGTGGCATATATGTATAACAATTTTATCATATAAAGATAATATGTAAAGGAATGGAGAAGCTTAGAACTGACCACTAGTAAAGTCAAGGCTAACCAGACTATTTTGGTGCTGTAATATACAAACAAACCCGATATGGCTTTGTCTGTGGGGTGGAAAGAAAATGGATATTCTTGAGGAGCTAGGACTACAGGGCTTCTTTCTGCCAACATGGCACAACTCCCCTGTCATTCTTCTCTAGTCTTGTTTTTCCATCACTAAGGTCCTTGTGTTATCTGAAACTTAACTTTAAACTCTCTCTCCACCTTTGAAAGCCTCCCCATCTCTGCCCCTTGTGTTCTGCTGTGAGGTTTTGGCCATCTCCTGATGACATCTGAGAGTCTTTTTGAGAACTTTTAAAATCCTATCTAGAGATATGTCAACTCAGTAGAACATTGTCTTCTAAGGGACGTATCT
Organism: Peromyscus maniculatus bairdii; assembly: GCF_049852395.1. Taxonomy (NCBI): domain Eukaryota; kingdom Metazoa; phylum Chordata; class Mammalia; order Rodentia; family Cricetidae; genus Peromyscus; species Peromyscus maniculatus. Next base: position 23,948,603 of record NC_134856.1, read on the forward strand.
ACTTGTTCCTATTCTTAGATCTGATTCAGTTTCCTTCAGAGTCAACCAATCACCATTAATATTACAAGAAACAATTATAGAAATAAAAGTATAATATAAACATAATAGTGGTTTTGAGTGTTCTCTGTGTGCCAAGGCTTGCTTTATGGAGCTTGCACACATGACCAGAATTGCATAGCCATCCTGTGAGGTAGGTATTGGCACTTTCCCAATTCCATGGATGAAAATATTTTGAATTAACTCACCCAGTGGTATTGCTAGCTGGTGGCTAAGTGAGGTTTCAAACCTACATCTGTCTGCAGGCAAGTTCTGCCCTGAGCCTGGACCATCTGCGATGATGTAAGCCACTGACCCTGCAGTGTCCAACGTGGAGCTACTTAGCACATGCAGCTTTTTAGCACTTGAGTTAAGATGCAGTGGGCTCCAGTGAGGAAGTGGGTTTCTGGTTTCATGCTATTTCACTTCATTTACTCCCAGATGGTCACATGGGTGTGTGGCTACTGTTTACCACAGCACAGCTCTGTATACTTTCAAGATGTGACTCACTAGATTAGGAACTGGAAAGCCAGACACAGAAAAGATATTAAGAGAAGGTAATAGTCATTCATCATGTCTAGAGTTTTTCTAACAACAACAACAACAACAACAAACCCCAAAGCATCTTAACTTGATTACTGTATTAAGAATGATAGTGTTCAGTTAAATATATTTCTAATCTCCTTTGAATGAAAGTGTTAGATTTTCAGAGTGCTAAGCGACAGGCACATGGTTTCCCTTACCAAGCATCCCCTAGCCTAAGTACGTATATTATACAAAATAAGAATATGTTTTACAGTTTTTTGATAAATTGTTAACCAGAATATCTAAACCTCTCCTGTCTAATTCTTTTAAATGTCTTGTTATTATTTTCTCACACTTAACACTTGAATGCATAGATGCATTCAAACTGAGATTTTAAACTTCAAAATGTACACAGTGTTTTCTAGTTCCTTTCTGTGGATATACACAGGGCTTTGTTTTCTATATATATTTCTATCATTTATTTTATTATTTTCTCTTACTCTCACTCTACTTAATTATCTATTCTGATCCTGATGTCTTACGCCCATGTTGCCCCAATTCAAGCCAGACCTGTAGATCAGTAAGGGAAAGAGTATAGTAAGTATCAGTAAGGTACAGTCCATATACCAGGCTTTCTGGTTTCTAGACTCCTCTGGTTCTAACTGCTTCAAGCTGGAGTGTGAGGGGCTGGCAGAGGGCTAAGGGGCTGAAGTTCTCCTGGACCATCCTCTGGAGGTAACTGCTTCTCTTTGCTACTAAACGGGGTTGATGACTTTTGGGTAGGGGGACCTTCCTTAGGGGTGGGTTCTCCTTAATAAGTAGTTTGTCATAGGGTGGCCAGTAGGCCACTTGCTCCCTCTTAGCTCTCAGCTCCTTCCCTTAGTCCTTCAGCTCATCAGATCAGAATATTTGGGTTTCCTGGGGTGCTGGCTAGTTTCTGTCACCTCAACACAAGCCAGGATCATCTGGAAGAACGAATCTCTGTTGAGAAAACACCCCACTGGCCTCCCTACAGGGGCGTCATCTTGATTAATGATTGATATGGGAGGGCTCAGCCCACTGTGGGTGGTGCCCCCCTAGCGCAGGAGATAAGGGTGTTATAAAAAGCCGGTTGAGCAAGCCATGGAGAAGAGGCCAGTGAGCAGTTTCTCTCCATGGCCTCTGTTCTGTTCCTGCCTTAATTTCCTGTCCTGACTTCTCTTCGCAGTATACTGTAAACTGAGGGCTGAAATAAACCCTTTCCAATCCAAATTGCTTTTGGTCATGGTGTTTATCACAGCAATAGGAATCACAGTAGGCCATCAAGGGAAATACCCAAAGTTTTGCTGAGAAGCCCTGTCGGCAAATCAACTATCCTGGCTGGTGAGGATGTGATATATTAGTCAGCTGTGGGTATTACAGCAGAATTCTAGAGGATAGGGGTTTAAACAGATAGAATTTGTTTTTTCCAGTTCTGGAGGCTGGAATTTTAGGGACGAGAAACCAGCTGATTTGTTTTCTAGTGAGAGATGTTTTTTCCTGCCACTGGCTATCCCCTTACATGATGGGGAGGAAGGAGAGAGAAAGGCACAGAAGCGGGCAAAAGAGGAGGAGAGGGAGTAGCTAGCTTCTGTGGGAGCACTAACCCTCTAATAGGGATGTCCTTGATGGTGAGCCCAGTCTGCCTTTCCCTCTTCTCCCTGGTATAGTCTTCTAGAACAGAGATGAGGTCTTGGAGTGGGCTGCTAGTATTAAATGATAAAGAGCCAGAGCTTGCCTGTCTATGAGTTAGTTATAGAGCCGGTATCGAAACCCTCTTACAAGACTCGCTTGAGAGTTTTGGGCAACACAGTGCCTCTTTTTTTTTTTTTTAATTTAAAATTTTTACTACCTCAATAATGATCAAAAAGTTTATCTAAGATAATATGGAAGCTATAAATATGAATATCCTTCATAGCAATAGTCCTTCTGTAATGTGCCAAAGATGTCTTTTTATTATTTTAAAAGGTAGAATTTATTATTTTACTCTTTTAAAAAGCATAAAACCCTGTGCTTCCCAATATCAAAATAGGATGTAGACTATTTTAAGCTTCTCTAATAGTGTAACCAATCCCCCAAAAGCAGATATACTTTATAAATGACATTGTATATATTATATTTCTAATTACCTGAGCGGAGAATCTTAGAACAGGTGCATACCACTAACTATTATCATCTTGCTTAGATTTAGTAATTGAATATAAAGCCCACAAGTATTTTTGACATCCTATTTGCTTTGAGTTATTATTAGAGTTACAGTCAACATGGGTGTCAATTTTATTACAGGAAATTTTGAAGACTTTAGGGAAGATTTATAAAGAGACAATTCAGACCTACGTTTGACGTTTTCTCCATACAAGTCTTGTCTTTAACAGAATGATCAGCTCTATAGTTAACAATAATCTTGATGAAAGGAGGGTCAGTCAGTATGTATATTATCTCTTCAAGCCCTGCCATTTGCTCCTGCAGAATCCATCCTGACATACAGCCCTCTGCCTCCTTGAAGCAGTGTCTCTTCATGGTCTATGTTGGTAAGGTCCCTTAGAGCACAAAGCCCCTGTCAGCAGAGGTCAAGTAAGCAAAACTGTAAGAGTTGTGTGATGCACTATAGCAATGTAACAAAGACAAATAGGGCATGGCAAACAAGGTGCAGTTGTCTACATTCGAGGCTTGAGAAAATGAGCATGTTGGTGGAAAAACAGAAGCCAGAGTTTAGAAAAGTTTGAAGAGGGCAGAGAATATGCTACATGATGGATGTGGCTGTTTTCCTTTGCCTGGAGTCAGATTGTAAATATTTTAGGTTGTTTGATTTAAAAGATCTCTGTCCAGACAAGTCATCTTCATCAATGGGTGGGTAGGAGCCTTGGTCATTGATGGACATGACTGTCACCAACAGAGCTTCACCCACAAAAACAGGTGTCAGATAAGATTTGGCCTGTGAAGAGTGCTGTTCCAATTCTGGCCTCCAAGTTGAATAAATGCTGCACCTCACTTTCTGCTCTGTTATTAGGCAATTCTAAAGGAACGGCATGCTTCAGGCTACACACAAAAGCAATTCTACTATCCATCTCTTCAGGGGGTACCCTAATGCAAGCAGACTAGAAAATGGCATAGGTCTGATTATTTGATGAATAACTGCAACCTTTGGAAACTCTTTGAGAATCATGTCTGGCTAAGTTCAGTTTGTAGGGCTAAATAAAAACATTGAAGCCAAAGAAATAGAAATCCAAGGTCTGGCTTCTTAGTGGCAAATACAGAGATTTCATTTTTATTCTTAGTTGTAATTTCAAGATTTGGTAGCATGTGGTCAGGTCAAGATTGACAGTGTAGGAGGCAAGGAGCAGGGTTTATAGACTTAAAAGTCTTTATAGGAATTGGTATAAAGGCAAGGTAATTCTTGTCTTGCTCAGTCATTTTTGCTGCTGGAGAATGATAAAGGTAATAAAAATGGAAAGAAAAAGTGTGAAGAACATGCCCCGGGCACTAATTAACTGTAAACAGAAACTGACTCAGGGGCTTCCCAGATTTCCTTGAAAGTGCCCTGTTTCCTAGAAATCTTGTTACAATTTCCCTGAGCTCAGGAACCAATTTCTGCTTAGTGTTTTAGACAACACCTTTCAGGACTGCTGCAGGGGGGCTCAAGGAAGAGGCACGTTGACGTCCTGGATGTTGAACTTATAGAACTTGGTGCATTTTTAGCAAAAACACTATAGCTCTGAATTACTTTGTCACTGTGAGATATCGATAAAAATAAGTAATTACCGTGGTTTTTTAAAAATGCCATTGTGATAAACCACAGGACTAATAAACTATGGTGGATGGGTTTTCTTTGAGTCAAACTGCACCTGAAGGATGTAAGAACGTTAAACAGGATATGCCCTGCCCCATAGTAACCCAATAACAAAGAAGTTTCCTGAAAACAGAAGAAAAGTGTCACCTGCCTCCCAAATTTTTTCTTCAACTCCTCTGGGATCCCTAAATAACTCCATTCTGACTTCCTTGATTTGAACACTTGAAAACAAGGCATTTGACCTGCCTGTATAATGGTGGCCTATCACAGCATTCTAGTGGATGTGAGTGAAAGCTGACAATTTAGGCTGGGTATAATTAGGGACCTCAGGAATCCCTTTCAATTTGCATCTAAAATGCAGGCAACCAAGTCAAATTTGTTCTTTAGTGGCCCTTGCTCTTAACTGTAATAAGGACCCAAGGATGCATAACGTGACCAGGATTTTGCCACTAAAGAAACATTCCTTTTGGACACTTGGTGGAGAAGCATCCTAGGCCTTACAGTAAGGAACCCTGGACTGTGGTGATGGTCCTGTAGTCCCAGTCTCACCTGTAGTATTTCTCATGCTCTTTAACTTTTTAACACTCTGAAAAGAAATGCTTGTACAAAGAAGAATTTGTGTCTGCGATATGGTAATCCAGGTCTCTCCTGAATGTGCTTCCACGCTAAGCCTTTTCCTTTGGTATTTCATTTAGGACTACAGTCTATAGGTTCAAAAACCTATGTTAAACCTGATTGGTTAAAGCTTTAAATTATATTTCTCATTATCGTCCTGGTCATTAATATAATGTGTGTTCACTATAGTAAAAGTGATGCCTACAGAGAAGCATGAAGTGGAAGACATATTACCAGTTACATAATGACTAAGGTAATTTATTACTTGATTCATTCTAGAGTTAGTTGTCTACATGATCCATATAAAAAAAGAATGATAAATTTGCTTTGTGATGTTGTGTGCTTAACAGCAATAATGACATTTCCTTGTGGATTACAGAAGTAAATATTATCTTAATGCACATAGTAATACAATTTAAAATGTATTAAAATCCATAGTTAACTTCCTTAATTTGGGTAGATATTGAAAATACTCAGTGGAATGCATTTCTTTTGTGTGTGACTCTGTGCAAATTTCTAACAGTTTTATTAGAAATACTTCTTTGGGGGTTGGGTGTATTTCTCAGGCTTCTCTAGAGAAACAGAACCAAAAGAATATATTATTGCAAAAGAGGACTTATTGCCTAACTCAGAGGATTGCAGAGGCTGAAAATTCTGTAACGAATGCTTGCAGGCTGGAGAGCAAAATCTGCCCAGACTGAAAAAGGTGGGAGCCTCATTATGGGAGAAGGTTCAAGGGCAGTCCCAGTCTGAGACCAGAGGCCTGGCTGTCCCTAGAGATCCACTTGTGCAAGTTCATGGTCAATAAGTAAGGAACCTGGAGTCTTATGTCCTTAGGCAAAGCAACAAATAAGTGCACTTTCCCAGGAAGGGAAGCATGAGCAGAGGCTAGCGCTCTACTTCTGCTTTTGTGTTCCATTTTCCCCATGGCCATTCCCATCCCGGGGATTCCTATCTGCCCAGCTTCTTCACCCAGGAAGCAGTCTTCCCAAAATCCCCTTCACAGATGCTCCAGGAAAGTGTGGATTACCAGTGTTAGGCATCTTCTCAATTCAGCCAAGCCTACAACCCAGTTACCCATCACAGATATCCAAATATGCTGTAGGTGCTCACTAAATAGCCTAGAAAATATATCAAAGTTGGTTTTCATCATCTCCGTGGGCCTTCCTAATGTCACGGCTTCACCAATACTGATATTCCATGAACTCTTCTGGTTCCACCAGGAAGATGGCAAGAGTTAATGCCAAATGTTAAATATCTTTCGGGAAACCATACAGAGTTTGGACCTGGTGGCTGGGGTTGGGGGAAAACCACAAATAATTCTATAGCAAAACTTAAGGAATATGAAAGATACTGTGGAATCCAAACTGTGGCATGTGTAGGCCAAGCAACTGAGGCTAGCAAGCTTTGTGTGTGAATCTCTCCTGATATAGTAGAGGATGGGCATGAAGGAAACACACTGATAACAGTGAACCACCATCAGAGGAGGATTCCAAGAGGCAACATGCCCTGGTGAGTGAGAGGTAAATCAGCGGACATGCTTGCTGGAAGAAATAGAGAAGGATGCTTGCGTTCTGGGCAGCAGATCTCTGAGAGCTCATCTTTGAACAAAGAGTTGAAGGCAGGGGAAGGAAATGACCTGTTTCTCGGTGGCATTTTCTCATGATGAAGCTGGAGTTGACAGAACTGGTACCCAAGTGCCCATGAACTTCTCCATATCCGAGCAGGGAGATTCAGCCACTGTCTCCACTGTTTCCCTTTTCCTGTGGAAACTTAAAATGCTGTCCCTCAGTTCTGACTCACAAGGCAGAAGTTACCAGCACTTTATTCCTTTTTCTTTGCCTGTGAGTGACTCCTTACAGTGCAGCTTACTTGGCTGTCTGTACTGGGAAATGGTCGGTCAGCTCTGTAGCTCTTTCCAGAACTGACCCTGCTGTTTCCTCTTATTCTCCCAGTTTATAATCTCTGGCTTTCCTAGAAATTCATTTCTTATGTAAATACTCGTGTTTAAAAATGACATCATTTTGTCCTTTGTTGCTCTTGTGGTGTCTCTTGGGACTTCTATACTCAGCCACAGATTATTTAAATCCATGTTGCTTCATTTTCAAACAATTGAAAATTTCTTGTATCATTTTTCTTTGCATTTTTCAAAGCCTGAATTTCTGCCAATTTAATTTTATAATGACTTTCTTAATGGTCCAGCATATGCTTAATTTTCATCATGTTCCAGGAGGACTTGGGAATGATGGAAATGGTGACTTTGTAGATGAGCCATGCCATTGTTGAGTGCAATGCACCAAACAAATCAGTTGAACTAACTTTAGGAATTGTTCTTCGACCCACACCACAGGTGCTGAAATTTCCTTTTATTGTTTGTTACATTTTTTTTTAAATGAAATGCTTAGGAAGTGTCCATAGAGATGGTACATTTGTCTGTTTCTCCTTTCTGCTTTTTAGGACATATACTGTGCATTGTATTGTCTTCCCTGATATACTGGCCTTTTCAAGTCACTGAAATCCTATACCATTTTCCTCATAAAGCTATTGGAGTTAATGTTGGCTTGTGTTAATATTATGATAGATATCCTGGCTTATTCATTTATGAGCATAAGTTCAAAACACTTTAGTAAATTTAAAAACGTAGATATTCATTGAAAGAATAATATATTATGACCAAATAAGATGGAAAAATTCATTTGGAAAGTATTCAATAATCTTTGCAGATGTTTAAAAAAAAATAAGGATACTTCAGGGCTGGTGAGATTGCTTGGTAGGTGAGGTCCTGATGCACAAACATTAGGATCCGTATTTGGATACCTAGCACCAATTTAAAGCTGGATTCTGTGGCTCATACTGATGACGCCAGCACTGGAGTGTGGGCAAAGCCAGGGTAACCTGCAGAGCTCTTCAGCTGCTTAGCCTTGCTGAATCATGAGCTCCAGTGTCAGAGAGATCCTGTCTCAAAGAAATAGGGTGGAGGATCACCAGAGAACACTGGATGTTGATTTCTGGCCTCCCCGTGCACACTCACACACTTGCATGTTCAGCTGCATGCCCACATATACACACCCAAAATACACATGTACAGAAACCACACAGGTACATCCACATCCACACAATAATGATGACTCAACAAAGTAGGAGATAAACATTTTATAAACATGGATTATCTCTGTGCATACCCCCCCACACACACACAGCTTTAGCCCAAAGAGAATGTCATAACTAATGACAAAATGCTAGAGGCAGTTCTGTTAAAGGTACAAATGAGGTGGCTCTGCCAAAGTCTGAAGTGACCCGGTGATGATAGACCAGTTTAACTAGCAAAGCAGACAGAGGAAGAGGTTGGACTCAGAAACAAACAGGCTGAAGTAAAGCTGTTACGTTTTGACCACTTGTTACTTAGAAACTCCAAAAGTATCTCCCTAGGAATTTCCAATTATTACTCAGTTCAACTTCTAAACCAGGCATCAATCAGAATGTAAGTCTGACTCATTGAAAAAATTCCCTTGGTTGGGAAAAAGACCAATCTGGAAAAATTGAAAACGAAAATGAGGAGCTGGGGGTGGAGTGGATAGGTAGGAATCTTTTCTCTAATATAAACCGTGGAAATATGAATAGGGAAGGATGGGTACAAGCCCTCTAAGTGTGGAAAAAGAACATGAATAGACATTTTGCATAAAAGGAAATACAAAAAGCATTTCAGCCCATTAAAAGGTATTCAAACTCACATAAAATGCTACTTATTATCTAGTATTTATTGAAGAAAGGAGGGATTGAAAGTTGGTTCTAAACTTGCTTGTATTCTATGGGGAGATTTATCAGAATGGACAGGAACTGCTGGTAAAGGCTGTCTAAAGACCTGGGGTAGAGCAGAATGCAGTTGACAGGCAGGATTTGGAGGGCAATTTTTATGAGTATCATTTCATTGCATCTTTCTTTCTTTTTCTCTCATTTTCTCACCTTTTACCTGTGCAATGTAGACTGACCTTAGATATGCTCCCTATTTAGAGTGACTGGCTATGGACCCCTGATCTTCTTGCCTGTACCTCTCATGTGCAAGGGTTGAAGGTCCGAGGTCAGAGTCATCACATCTCCTTAGTTCTTCTGTCACATTCATTTATTGCCTTCAGAGAAAACTGAAGTAGAATGCAAATTTGTCATTTAAAATTTTGTGTCCATTTGTTATTTGTTGGAGTCAAGGAGCACACACCTGTATGAAGAACAGAGAATGGCCCTCGAATCATCTCTTCTTTTTCACCGTGTAAGTTTCAGACATGGACCTCAAGCCATTATTGGTCTTGGCTGGGGGCAAGTACCTTTATCCACTGAAACATTCCATTACCTCACAAAGCTTTAGTTTCTGACAACTTTTTAAAGTTTAAATATTATATCACTTTTGAATACTATAGAGACTGAGTTCCATAGTGTATTCATTCATTGTTTGTTTTTTCATACTTTGAAACTGTCTGCTTAATTTCTTTATAGTTAGAAATATTTGTATTTTTAATTTTTATAATCACTTCATATATTAGGAAACCATTTTGTAATATATTTATTTTACTTTATAGAGTTATTAATCCTATAATTTTTACTATGTATTAATTTATAGAACTTAATTGCTTTTATGTCATCAGATCTGATTTTCTTCCTTTTCTAAAAGTTAATATCATTAGTCAGATATCAGACACGTTTTCTCTGGATAGCTTTGTTTGAAAAAATCCTCAGTTTCTCACAATGCAAGTTGAGACTACATGCTTTCTCTGAAAGAGCTGATGAATTGTTTCATGGACTTGGCTAAGTTATTCCTCTTACCTGCTGCATCAATATGCAGATTTGAAGGTTTCAGAGCTAGAACCATTTCAGCGCTGAGGAACCACATTCTTTTCACCAATCAGTCCATTGTGAGTTCCACTAAGTCTGCTTCCTCTTTATTTTTTTTTTCACTATTTAAAAAGTGTTCGTAGCAATGGATTCTTCTAGATGAACTTAGGAACACACTGCAATACAGTTTCACTTCCTCTTGTATGCCAATTTTGCTTTCAATTTCATTTCTTAGGAAATAATTTGGGAAAATGTGATATTTTTGTAATGTGTAGTATTTCCATTCAAGGGGTAAGTCTGTACTTGAAATTATTTTTAACTATCTATCTGTTTCCCAGTCTGCTCTTGTTTTCTTCTGAGGGAACAGCAACCTTGTCATTATCATAACCATTCCTAAGCACTGTATAATCTAGTGGCTACTGAGAGTTAGGTATTTCTCCTACATAGAGTTGGAATATGGAATAATATGTAAGAAAGTCATTGGTTACTAAGTTTTTATCTATCATTGGTTTTTCTCCAGACACATCATAGATGCCAACACTTTAATTTCTGTGGTATCTCAGGTGTTTGCTAAGCTTTGTTAATTGCATGATCACAGAAGTCATGGCCATTAGATTTTCTCCTTTGAAATACTGATAACTGTATTTCCATAACCCTCTAAGTATTTAGTCCTCACAGTATTTAGCTGAGTGGAATTTAGATCTGAGATCTGCCACTTAGTTTTGTATTACAACCTCCTACAAGCCCGTCCCCAGTCCGTTTATTTTCACTCATAAAATGGGAACTGCCATCTTGTCTGCCTCATAGATGCCCCAGGCACGTGTAGATCCATGGTCCTTAACACAGCTTGCATGGCACTTGACTTGTATCCGGATGCTTTAAAAGCCATAGTACATTTGTTACCATCAGTTGAGACGATAGCGTGCTTATCCAGGGAAAACATGAAATGACTGAAGAGTGTGAGCAAGCCTACCTTGAACCATGCAGGGACTTTCTGTAAGGAGAACATGTCTGTCCACCTGTGGCTTAACTCAGACCTGCTTTTTTTCCACTCTCACACTCTACTTACCTTTTAAAAAAGATACATTCTGTTCAGCCAGCAAGATGAAGAAACAGAACGGCTTCTGCTTCTGAGGGCTTCTATTAGAGGAAGGAAGGGTGGAGTTGAATCACATACAGTTTTTGAAAAAAGTTGGCCTTTTTGTTAAATTCTCTTGAGTGTTTTGATAATGTGAGTGTGTTTAGTTTTCTCTCAATGCACAGAACACGTTGTTAGAACACTGGGGGTTACTCAGCTCTAATGGATATGTGAGAATTATCTTCATCACTATCGTCAACCCTTAATGAGCTTATTTATTTAATCTCATCATTTTAATTTTCTGGTACAATAGGTTATTTTACTATTCTGTAATCTGGCATTGTTAACATTTTTAGTATGGGACATTAAGCTTTGTCTGCAGTCACATTTAGTAAAGCTCACTTTACCAGGAATATAATTTGAGCACTAAAAGGTTGTGGAGTGAACATATTATATAGTTGTATTTATACCATTTTGTAATTTTACTAATGTGTTAGATGGCTGTTTCTGCACTAATGCCACATGTACCTAGAATATATGACCACCCTTGTTTTCCTCAAGATGGGGGGCCCTTTGAAAGAAAACCCTGGTGCTCCTGAACCTGTCTGTCCCCCAGGTTGTGTGGCTACATTCTCTCTGACTTGCCAGGTTCAACCTCCCATAGGTCATCTTACCACTGCTACTCCAGTACAAACGCTCCTCAGCTACTATTCAAGTTCCCTGTGAGTTTTGCCAGAACTTCCCGGTTCTTTCCAGAGAGGAGGTTTCAGTGTGTTGACTCTGGCCTTCTTTCTGCCTGAGTAACTCTCCCCCTTGTTACACTGTCACATTTGGTTGCTTCTGGACTGGGATGGCTTTCGTGCTGGTATTTCTGGATGCAGAGTACTAAGTCTGCCACCAGTGATCTTCAGTCCATGAGTGTCAGCTCTGGCATGAGGAGTTAGTCTGTGCATGGTGGCTTCTGCTTTGTTTTGCTTTGCTGTTGCACCCTCTTGGAAGAATAGTAGAATGTATCACATCCTTCTCTGTGGGACATCCTCATGCTGAGCCTTCATTGACAGGATTTCTTTTCTTTATATGGAGAAACCAGATCTAGAACAAATTTCATGTTCAAGGTTGAATCCTGAGAAGCCTACCTAGTGGGGACTCTGTATTAGAGATGACACTGGCTTAATTCTAAAATGAGGCTGCCTGAGTTCCTGTTCTGGTCCTGCTCTGATCTGGGTAATCTTGCATAAAGATGCATGCTGGCTGGTTTTATGTCAACTTGACACAAACTAGAGTCATCTGAGAGAAGGGAGCTTTGGTTGAGAAAATGCCTCCAGAAGATCAGGTTGTATGTGAGCATGTAGAGCATTTTCTTAATTAGCAGTTAGTAGAGGAGGGCACAGCCCATTATAGGTGGTGACACTCCTGGGCTAGCAGTTCTGCACTCTATAAGAAAATAGGTTGAGCAAGCCATGAGGACCAAGCCAGTAAGCAGCACCTCTCCATGACCTCAGCATCAGCTCTTGCCTCCAGGTTCCTGCCCTGCTTGAATTCCTGTTCTGACTTTCTTCAATGATAAACAGTGATGTGGAAGTGTAAGCCAAATAAACCCTTTCCTCCCTAAGGTGCTTTACACTATTGCAGCAAAGAAAATTTGTAACTTCTTTATACCTCAGCTATATTATATTTAAAATTATGATATGCCCTCCTTTCCAAGTTGTTGTAACATGAAATAGATGAGAATAGTGATCTGTCACTAGTAAGCCCTTGATCATCCTCAGCTACTGTTCAAGTCATCATTGATAGTAAAATATCCTGTTTTGATGTTTGAAGATGCAGAATATAAGTAGAATATGGCAATGTCATCGTCATAATCAAAGTAAAAAGGTAATAGGTCTTCCTGTTGGAAACTAAATGGGAAACCAAGTCAGAAATTCAGAGCAGGACTTTGCAAGTGCATTTGAATACAAGAGTTAGGAAGAGGACTTGATGCATTACAGTACTTAACTAAGTGATGCTAACTGAAGCCCACCATCGGGAGCACACAGCATAATCAAAATATGAGCAAAAGACAGATGCAGGGAGCTTACCCCAAGATGCACTCAGCTCAGGCTCTGTGTTTTCCAATGTCATGGTGATAAGGGAGAGTAGAGAAGGCTGAGATCAAAGAGGTCTCCTGCCAAGGAGACTTCTGGGTGATGACTGACTGTATTCTGTTGTCTTTAGGAGAAATGGAGAGTTGCAAGAGCAGGGTGTTGTAGCTGATGATATATTTTTATTTCAGATGTTTTACATTTGAGAGTATAGTAGTGGGTTATACAAGTAGAAATATCCCAAAAGCCAGGGACTGAAAAGCCCTTTTGGAAATGAAAGGCCACAGTTTAACATTTTAGTATTTATAGATATGAGACTTGTGTTCTGATTCTCATTCTTTATATACACATAGAATGTATACATATTAACATATACAATGTAGACATATTAACATATTTGTACTTCACTCCTACCTTTTAAATCATGAGTATAATTTAAATTGTATTATATATAATTTTAAGTGAAATTATAATTTTAAAAGTAAAAATATAGTGTATTTAATACATATATTGATATATTCAATATTACAAATATAACATGTATTTAAAATACAAGTATATATAATGTTAAAAGTATATAACATATAATTTCAAATGTAATATAAATTATACATAAGTTAAGATGCAATTTTATAAATGTGTGTAATTAAGAAATAAAAATATGGAACACAACAAGGTAAATAGTCTCTGACCCAGTTTGGCCCAGGGAACCGTAGTTTCTTATCTTCTTCTGTGTCTGTTGCAGGAGGGCAGGTGCTTGGTGGGATGGTAGACATCAGGGTCTGGGTTAATGTCTGCACAGAGGTGACTTAAACGCCTGTTTCTCTACTGGATAGGCAGGCCCGGCATTTGCTGCCACATGAGGACAAGGTGAGGGCAGGTTTGGCCGCTCTGCTGAGAGAGCTTTCTTGACTGGGAGAGCAGGACTCAACCAGTGGCTCCCCCATTCCACCTCTTGCCCTTTCTTCACCTGTTCCCCGCTCTCCCAATGCGGAAGCTTTCTTCTTAAATGGAGGACATAGAAATTAAAGATATCCTCACCCTTTTCCTCCTCGTTACTATCATAGTTACTAAAACAGTTGCCAGCTTCCCCATTCTACTCTCTTCTTGCAGTTGGCCTTAGAGAAATTCTCTTTCCCGCTTTGTGGAATGGAGCCACCAACCTATCAGACCTGACACTGTCTCAGGTAGGCAGCCTCCGAAGTGTACTTGGTTAGCAGGACTCAACTGTTGTCTCCTGTGGAATTGCTTGGTTGCAATGATGGGGAGAAATATGCATATGTTTGTGACCGAGAAATGATCTGTGTTGTAAGCACACAGTAACAGAAACTGAACTTAAGTATTAAAATATTAAAATTATATAAAATATAATTCATATATTTTATAGTAGTATATAAAATAAATATATGTGAATTATATAAATATTTAAGTTGAAAAATTTGTGTCAATTATTTTTGACAATTACATACATGTATATGATACATTGTAATCGTATTTATCTCCTACTATTTTCTCTTATCCTGTCCTGCTCCCACCGATCTTCTCAGCCAGTTGCCTCCTGCTTTCATGTCTTTCTGTACAGGTCTGTGCAGACAGCCGCAGACACTGTTTGCTCATGATTGCAACAGCCATGTCGTGTCCTCCCCTTCCCCCAACTCCTACAGTCTTTCCATCCCCTCTTGGGCAGTGTCAGCTGGGCCTGGGAAGGGGGGGAGTAAAGGTGTCCCATTTAGGGAAGAGCACACAACAGTCACTGGTGTCTTCTTTCCCTAAGGCTGTCCAAAAATAGACTCTAAATCATCTCTTCCTTCTTGTTAGCACCTTGAAGCACCTTCTCAGCATGTCTATCAAGTAGATATAAAGGTAGGTCAACAAAATTAATCCAGAGTTCTTAAATGATGATTTTATTTTAACAGAATAATATCAGAAAATTCCTAATATTTTCGGCCTGTGGGATTAATGCAGAATAATGTTTGACTTCCTGGGTGTTGAGGAAATGAAAAGCCACGCCTTTGGCTCACACAAGCCTTGCAATATGAGCTAGAACTAAACAGGCTGCAAGAAGCAGAATCTGGCACCAACACGTTGGGTTGCTTCTTCTTTGGCTATCGAAGGGATAGCATTGCATTTTTTTGAATATTAACCAAACAAATGCATTTTTCATAGTATTTAAATAAAAACAATTTGAGTTCTGGAATTCTATCCACTCTAACCAAGAAGTTTCTTAAAGTAGCCATGAATAATGAGTCTATTTATTTATTCCCTTAATTTACAGAGATATTAGAGATTAATTATATTTTATTAACATGATTTTATTGATTGCAAGGTTAGCTAAGGTATATTTCTTTTGCAAGAGTTTTCTATAGAGATCAAATTTTCCCAAATACAGCCTAGAAATTTTCTTATTTCTTTTAAGATAATTTTTTATTTCAGATAAGTCTATAAAATCTACAGTACATTATTTTTATACATATAGACACCCACTTTAAATCTTAGAGAGTAATTATATATATTATTATTATTTCTCATAATTTTGTTGGTTGATAGCATGATTTCTTGTTCTTTCATTCTTCTTACTTGTGCTTATTCCAGAATTTTTCATTTTCATCTGGGCTCTTGGAAGTGGCAATAATCGGAAGTTCTGTGTTGCTCAATCTTCAGTGTCCCATCTGAATTTTCTTGCATGCAGACAGGGAGAGAGAGGCCAGACCCTTTAGGTCCTTGCCTCAGAAGTCACATACAATTTTGGTCATAGCTAGTCATGTAGGGAGAGGACATATGACGATTTGAGTAGAGAAATAGAAAGCCCACCTCAGTAAAGAGACTTTGGAAAAGGCATACAAAATAAGTGGGATTGTTGTGACCATCTCAGCCCACATACATTGTGGGGGCAGGTTTTAATTTCCCACATAATGAAGGGTAAATTTATTTTCTCTTTATGATGGCCAACAATTGGATTTTTCATATTTCGTGACCACAAGTAGCAAATAGTAATAAGAAAATAGGCCACCATTTCAGTTCAGTCTGGATGAGGTTCCTGTTGACTGGTGTTTGTGATTGACGGCTGTCTGATGTGTCAGGAGGAAGGACTCACCTCTGTGAGAAAGTCCAGCCGTCTGAGAGTCTCAGAGTCCAGACCATTGTGCTGCTTCCAGTGTTAGTGGGAGTTAGTAAATTTTGTCTCTCGGTAGCTGCCACTTTCTTACCTCTAGGACAAGAGCAGCACAACAGTTCAGCTCTGCTCTTGTTTCCGTGTGTAATCCAAGCGGAGGGTGGGGGTTGCCCCTCTGCTCCATCCTCTTGTTTGATTTTTAGCAGTGCTGGCCATGAAATCTAGGGCCTTGAACATGCTAAGCAAGTGCTCTGACCACTAAAAGATACGTATAGTTCTTTTTTTCCTTTAAACAAGTAGGTTTTTTTTGTTTTGTTTTGTTTTGTTTTGTTTTACATCATTTATAACTAGATATCACTTTTTAAGCTTTCATGACAGAAGGCTGCTTGGTTATGCTGACACATCTTTCCTGTTTATAGTTTTAGTGACTTTATAACTTATGGTTCTTGAGATATGTGTGACAAAATTGAAAACACAATGTTGTCCATTTGATAAAAACATAATTTCTAACATTTACATAAGAACAGGGACAGTTATCAAAACATTCTTGTGTATCACCTATTATGTTTGTCAATCATAGCCTGTGGCTATATCAAATATAGTTTCATATCTTTTGACCTTTGGATGTGCTTCCAGCTCAGCTTGAACCCCGCTCAATGAGTGTCTTGTTGCCCCAAAGGTCTCAGCTCCACTCACATGCTTCTTGCAGAAAGCCTTCCCAACCCGAGCTCTTTCCACACAGTTGCACACATTACCTTCCTCATATATACCACTATGTAACAGCAGTTGTTGGGTGCTTGTCTGTCTTCCCTAGAGTGTGAGCTCAGTGAAGATAAATATGACATCATCTTTGCTCATGGTTGTATCATTTGCTCCCATGGTTATTCGAGCATTGCAGTGGGCAATAGTAGTAAAATTACCCTCTTCCTTTGACAGTAGAATCCCTCTTTGTGGGTCAGTACTGATGAGTTTGGGCATTGAAAACAAGAAGCATGCAATGATTTTGTGTGTTTGCAATTGATGAAGTGTTCTGCTTCATAATATGTAACATACATAACACTGTCTTAGGGAGAGCAATATTCACAAGGTCAGTTCTCAGGTTGTAGCTCTATAACCAAGGGCACAATTTTTCATGATTTTATATATGATTTTACATTTACCTAGAATATCGGGCAACCACAGTCACCCAAATTAGATACTTCCCTTATGGTTTTGGTATGTTACCTCATCACCATACTACCTGCTTTGATCATGACCGTCTGCTTCCTCCAGCCTTTCTGTCGCCTCCTTTCATCCGTTAGTGTGATTGTAAGCCAGTGGCCTACAGCTTCCAGTGCTTTCCCGTACTGGACACCCAGTCTCTGGCTATGTTTGCCTCTTGTAACACACTTGGGAGATAATGAGTTTGCCTTGTACATCAGCTCTCCTTCCAGAGTTCTGCGTCATTTCCTTTTGTTTTCCTGTTTCTGGAGCACCTATCAAACTGTCCATACTAAAACAGCACTAGAGATTTCACACTGTGAGTTTATCCCCACCGAAGAAAATGTATGTCCTTATTAGGATCTTAATAGTGCAGTGAGATTAATGAGCAACTTTTTTCTCTAGACCTGCATTTATACTTTTGTAGCTATGAATTATGCCCAGACAGATAGATAAGCAAACTGAGGCATCAGAAAGAATTTGGTCTTTCTGGCTGGGTTCTGAAATGTGGACATTTTAGACAATTCATTATAGGTTTGTGGGTTTCAGACAACTCTTCAACTGGTGTTCATTTTAATATCCAGAATACTTGTGGCTACTGTTTCATTATCATTATCCCCATATATTTAAAGGGTCTTTTTTGAGATCTTGTATTTGTTTTGCTTGTTATCATCTATTTCTTATACTTAACTGAAGTGTATTGCAGGTAGGGTGCAAATTCAGATGACTAACTTTGATGGGTTTTGTAGGGTTACTTGATGATATTATTGTGAATCTCATATGAAGCTTTAATTTAAGTCATATAAACCATAGCATATCCAGAATATGGAGTTCCCAGCCATATGAAATGCCAGAACAGTTTTTCTTCAGAAGTGCTGATTTATAAAATAAGTCTGTAACTCAGAGTTTTTGTAAAACATTTGACGTTACTATAATCACATATTACAGCCTTACCGTGTGTTTGGCTCAGGGAACATTGTGTAAGAAGGGGCAGAAATATTGTAAGAGCCAGAGGTTTCCTGTGAGATTGTGTCTCCTAGTAATGTAAAAATTACACCCATAAAATGTCCTTGACATGACTGCCCTAACATGCCCTGAACAAGGACAACAGCAGTAGACATGCCACGGTGGCAGGGGGAAAGCCATGAGACAGCCCTACTCAAAGAACTACAGACAGCCAAGGAACACTGATGGAGGGAGCCATAGTCTATTCCGGGGAAGTGCACATCAATGGTTATCCAGTGCCAGATTGTCAGCCTTAAAACACACATGCAAGTAGTGTTATACAGACCGAGTAGATTGTATTTAGGACCATATATATATATATATATATATATATATATATATATATATATATATATATATATATCCATGCTATGGCAATTAATGAAAAAAGAGGGCATAAATTTGAAAGAGAGCAAGGAGAAGTATGCAGAAGGGTTGAGGGAGAACAGGGAAAGGAGAAATGATGTAATTGTCATATAATCTCAAAAATAAAAGAGAAAATAACTTGTAAATAAGGAAAACTATTACCCAAAAAACTACTCTAGATGCATTGCATATAGTCTTACTAGTTCTTATTAAATCATTTAATATTTCTCCATAATAAATACATGGAAATACATATTTATTATGTATGTTGTATATCATATATACTCATGTGCAAAACTAAATAACTATAACAGTTATTATATATCAATTTTCTGAAACACTTGTAGTGAAATACATTGCTATATATATTGCCTTTCTATTATTGTGTACGAAATCATGACCATTGAGGCTAAAAACAATATCACAATGTTTTAAATAATATCACAGTTAGATGGGTTCCAAGATATTCTCTCCAGAGTCCCTTGAGGTAGAAAGCAAAGTGTTGGCCAGGCAAGCTCTTATCTGGAAACACTGGAAGCAGTCCATCATCCAGCTCATTACAGTTTGTTGGCGAAATTCAGCCCTTATGGTTTAGGAGTGAGGTTGATATTTCCACACTGTCAATCAGCAATGCTGCTTGCCAAGCTGGGATCTTGTATTTCATGACACTCCTCCGTCTCAGATAATCAATACTATACAATGTATATAATTTTATGTCTAATTTTTCAAAAAATTTCTATCTCTCTGGCTTCCTTCCTTTCACACCATCTAGAAGACATCTTCCTTCCTTCCTTCCTTCCTTCCTTCCTTCCCTCTTTTCCCTTTCTTTCTTTCTTTCTTTCTTTCTTTCTTTCTTTCTTTCTTTCTTTCTTTCTTTCTTTCTTTCTTTCTTTCTTTCTTTCTTTCTTTCTTTCATTCTTCCTTTCTTCTTTCCTCCCTCCCTCTCTCCCTCCCTCCTTCCTTCTCTCCCTCCCTCATCTCTCTTTCTCTCTTCTTTTTTGTCATTCATGGCTGATGTAATTATGCCCCAATCAGCTATATCTCCAGTAAACTGTTCAGTATGACATGATGTAGTCATGTGACCCACCACACACTGTGGGATGATATCTATCACACCATACGCCCACCTCCCGTAATTCTCCCACTTTCTAGGGGAAGCATAAATCTGTGAACCACAAAGAATTGGCAGAATTAATGGCACTAAGCCTACAGCAGGCTGAACTCCAGGGCTTTGTCCTTACACAACACTCATTGTAGGGCTTGATTTTTATTGATGGGCCTTATGGAAAGCAGCCATATCATTGTACAGCCAGTCTGTGTGGGTCGCAAATACCGCTGTAAAAAGTACCACCTCAGAGGGCTCCAGTGCAAGCTTCGCACTCCCTCATCCCATAAAACAGCAGGTCCAGATGGTCGAGCATCACATAAATGATGCTTCGTTATGCTCTACATATTTTTTGATTTGTTTGTTAACTTGTGTTTGTTAGTGTAATCTACCCTCTTCTATCTCTCACCCTGATGCTGCCTTCTATCCTCCATCTCGTGAGCACACTGAAGAAATTTGGCTAACCAGTGTCATGTCCAAATACCCATGGAAATTACAGTTTTTCTACTTCTTTGCGTTTTTCTCAGTTAATTGAGTTAAATGGCTGTGAGTCTCATAATGAGGCACTAAGGGAACTACAGAAGATGCAAAATCAATTGAGGAAAAGTCAGTCAGGCATGGTGGCTCTTGCCTGTAATTCCAGAGCTTGGCTTTCTGAGGCAGGAGGGTTGCTGTGAGTTTTAGCTTCTTAGTGAGTTATAGGGCAGCTTGATTACAGAATGAGACCCCCCCCTCTCCCTCTCTCTCTCTCACACACACACATACAAGTGAAAAGAAAGATAAAGAAAAGGAAAATCATGTCCATGATAATAAAATACATGCAGATAATTAACTAGAGATCACAACAATCCACATGAACAAAAATGATCTAGTTCCATCATGAAAGAAGAGATGTATACAAGGGTTGTTCCACTGATCTTAAATAGAGTAAACATGCCATGTATTTCTTGGGCAGTAGGGTATAACACTTTTTGATAGAACCATTGCTTTCTTTTTTAACAGCTTGTCTCCATGCTGACCAAATAGGAAGTTATCTCTCCTCCTGGCATTCATCAGGCCAGAGGTGAACTCACAGTCAACTCACAGACTATAATCACTTCCAGTGTGTAGTGTGGATGATGGGTTAAACTGCTTAAATCTAGTTTACTTGCTCACTCTTTAGGGAGAGGTCACTGCACACCACTGGGTTGCAGCTTTCACACTTACAATTCCAAAATTACTATAAATGATACAAGTATAATTTATGATGTACTTAAGTCAATATCTCAGTTGTTGGAAACAATCTGGGCTTGACTAATGAGAAATCTTTTCCTGGGTCTTGTAGAGATAGGAAAATCCAGGTGTGTACTTGTGTCCATGTTCAAGCAAAACCTGGTGGAGATCATATGGGACTTGCTGTGTGGGAAGGGCTGACTTCTTCCTTTAGAAGGCTTTTCTTAAAAGATTTTTGCTGGGGATGTCTTTCTGTATGCTGTGAATGTGTTGCTCTGATTGATTGATAAATAAAATGCTGATTGGCCAGTAGCTAAGCAGGAAGTATATTAGAGGCAGGATAATGAGAGAGAAGAATTCAGGGAAATGAAAGGCTGAGTCAGGAGATGCTGCCAGCCCCTGCTGCCATGAAAAGTAAGATGTAAAGATACCTGTAAGCCACAAGCCATGTGACAAGGCTTTATAGAAAGGCTTTATAGAAATGGGTTAATTTAAGATATAAGAACTAAATAGCAAGAAGCCTGCCACAGCCATACAGTTTATAAGTAACATAAGTTTCTGTGTGTTTACTTGGATCTGAGTGGCTGCAGGAGCCAGGTGAACACAGGACAACTCCAACTACAGATTTTTGTATTCTCAGATACATGGCTCTTTAGTCTCTTGGGCCAGAAATATATTTATCTTGAATGCTACTTCTCCTTTAATGTTGTACTTGATTGCATTTTAAATGAGATGTGGATATTTCTGCTATCCAAGATAGATGACTAAAATACTAAATGAATGCCAAATATAACACTGCAGAGCACAATTAGTGTGGACACACATTGTCTTCTAAAAAGTTGGGTTTGCCATTTCCTCTGTTCTATATTGTGAGAAACACTGATGCTGTCATTTTCACGGGTTCTGCCTGAGATGGATGGCTCAGTTTTGACATCAAAGCCTTCATATGACATTTTAAAGTGTTAAAGTAAATTAAATGAACAGTAAAATTATAAATGGGGCCTAAGCTATAACTTTTCTCACTGGAAGGGAAGATATTAGGGATAACATGCGCATAGGGAAATATTTTTCCTGCTAATAAAATTAGGACAATAACAACCAACACAGAATGAATCTATTTGCATTGCCATTTGGCCTAAGAAGGACAAGAGGGGCCTCCACCATGGAGGCACCTCTGCTGCTGTGTGTTTTCAATGCTGCCATCGTGCAAGGGAAGCAGCTGTTTATCTGTTTTCATTTTGTTTTGTTTTCCATCTCTATTGCCATTCTGTCAGTGCGCGGCTCCATAAAGCTGTAGGCTTCTGTTAGAGAGACTGCCGAGGCCATGTGCTTTGGAAGCTAGTGTGCTGATTGTCTAGCTTGATAGTGTGATGTTTTATTGTAGCTGGAGGGAGAAGTATGACTATGTGTGTGAGAGACAGGGAGGAATATGCCACCAGTACCGTGTCCCAGAGTCTGCTCTCCTCGGTCTATGAGTTTCCTTCTGTGGGATCAATGTTATGCCACTGTTTCCATTCCGTTGGTTCAAATATCTGAAACGCATCAGATGGCAGCTTCTGTCAGACGTTGATGGAAAGCATTGTTGTAAAGCTGCTTCCTGGAGAGGGCTTTATGTCTCGGTTATAAAGTAAACTTCCATAAAATTTGATCAGAAAGCGTCTTTATGTGTTGCCATCCTGCTTGCTATTAACAGCTCAGCACCGAGAGTTGGTTTTACTTAGGGCTGTGTCTGTCTTGGGTGTTTGGACATATCCTTTGTCTTAGTACTGACTCTTCTCTTTCAGAACAGCTTTTCCACCAGCCTTCTGTAGGGAGGAGCTACACAGTTTGCCCAACTTACCTCTCTGTGCATGGACACCGAGCCTTTTGGGTATCTTTTTCGACATTTGAAACAATAAGGAAGCTGCTGAGACATGCTTCATATGAGCTGGTCCTCACTATCACTGAAGAGTTTGGAGATTATTTCACTGCAGCAAATATACTTTCATTTCAGTTCTGCCTTGTTAGAAATTCTTGTTTCAATTTTTTCTTTCTTTTAAAGAAATGCATTACCTTTCCAGTTTCACCATATGGGTTCAGAGGACTGAACTCAGGTCCCCAGAATGTCTGCAAGTGCCCTTACCCACTGATTCATCTCGCAGGCCCTCTCTTTACTACCATGGTCATGGATTTGTACTCTTACATGCTGAAATCTGTGATATTTGGTGGCACCAGTTCACATCTGACGTGTCCTGTAGTTCAGTGACATAGCGGTTCTGTTCTGTATTAATTGAATGATGTAAGACAGAGTGCCTATACCCCATTACAACATTGTTTCCTTCCTCCTCTTTCCCTTCCTCTCTTCCTTCCTCTCTTTGTCAAACACTTTTGGATTGTTGCTTTGAAAATTCTTTTGTGAGATGAGTCATGAAAATCTTGATCCCTTTCAGTTTTTCTTAGGAGTTGGCATGTGTGATTAGCATCCACAACAAGGGGCAGCAACTTTTCAAGGGTAATGAAAGTCTCAGTAATCTTCCATTTGGTCTGGAAACAGGTTTCTTGGTGTCTTAGTTATTGTTATTGTTTCTGAGATGTTACATGATGAGGAAAAGCAACTCATAGAGGAAAGGGTTTATTTGTCTCACATAACCTGAATCACAGTTCATTGATGGAAATCAATGCCTAAGCTCAAAACCAGGCAGGAACCCGGAGGCAGGAGCTGATGCAGAGGCCATGGAGGGATGCTGCTTATTGGCTTGATCTTCATGGCTTGCTCAGCCTGCTTTCTCATAGAGCCCAAGACCACAGCCCAGGAGGAGCACCACCCACGATGAACTGGACTCTAGCCCATCAATCACTAATTAAGAAAATACCCTAGAGGTTTGCCTACCTTCCAATTTATGGAAGCATTTTCTCAGTTGAGGTTCCCTCCTCTCTGATGACTCTAGCTTGTGTCAAGTTGATATAAAACTAGCCAGGAGACTTGGTGCTCAAAAGGAAACTGAACAACAAAGGCATTTCTCTACAATTCTCTTTAAAAATGAGAAAATAAATAAAAGAGTAATTAGTGATCCCAACTAGCAGTCTATTTGTGAGTTATACCATGAGCAGTATTGATGCCAAAATGCTGTCTGTGATCAGGAAACACATTTTCTTTTCTTTTCGTGCCTTTTGCTCATAAGATTCCATTCTAGCACAGTCCTGAGTGGCTGAAGGAGCTAGACTGAGGCAACCAGATTCTTCACACACCTTTCAATGCTTTCTAAGTTACATGTTTTCTGTTTCTACTGGAATCTGAGAAAACCCTTGGCCCCAAGAGAAGCACTTGACTGGTTTCCCAAGTGCAAGAAGACTCTTTTTCAGCTAGATGTGTACAGTATTTCTGTGGGTGCCCAAGCTAAGCCATTTGTTGGCTTGACTAAGGGGCTGTTTCTGCAGGGAGTTTTCTCCGTAAGCTGTGTATAATTCTCAGATACTTAATGATCCATTTTGTAGATTTTGAGGCCAAGTGCCATTGTTTTTTGCTGGTAGTATACTGTCTACAGACTACAATTTAGCATACAAATTTATTGAAGTAATATCAGCTGAGATATGAGTCTTGTAGACAATATTTCTAGTTCTAAATAGTCTGCATTGGAACAACTGAACTGCTCTTGTATACAGAAGAAATTATTAATGTGGAACTTGCTCTTATGTGTACTTTCCACTTTCAAAACCATTTTGCTGAGCTGTATTTTTTCTAAACATTTGCTCAGATACCAGCAAAAATAAGCTTAACGATTACCATCACATACAAGTTACTAATAAACCAAATAAACCAACACCCGAATTTGCTGCCTCCTTATGTACTTCTGAAGTTATGGTATTTGTGTGTGTGTGTGTGTGTGTGTGTGTGTGTGTGTGTGTGTGTGTGTGTGTGTGTGTGTGGCGGCAGGGCGCTGGAGAGATGGTTGAGCAGTCTAGAGTGCTTTCTGCTCTTGTGGAATACCCAAGTTTGGTTCACAGCACCCACCTAGGTCAGGTGCCTCACAACCACCTGTAACTTAGATTTTAGGGGACCTGATGCTATCTCTGGCATTTCCGGCTACTGCACTCATGTACACATGTGTATAATTAAAACTAAAGTAAAAAATTTAAATTATAATATGATTTTAAGAGAAAATTGCAGATCTAGAAAATATTTAATAATGATGAATTTTTCTAGTTTTATTAGGCAATATACCTGTGGGAAATATTGATAACTGAGTTCTTTGTATAAAGTTTTATCATGAATTATATATTTTCAGCATTAAACATTTGATCAAAGCCATTTTAATCATAAATTTCTGGTTAGAATATATTTTTTCATAAGTGCCTTTTGAATCAGTGGGTCAGTAATGCAAGATGTGTAGTTTCATATATAGTTTCTGAATGCTAAGAAATGTGACTCCTTTCTTCTGCACAGTAGCCCATATAGAGTGGAGAGCCAGGCTCTGAAAGTTCTGAGATGTTAGGGGGTGGTAAACAACGTGGTGTAATAAACTGTTGTTAGAGTGGATTGCAGATGGCTTCTCCTCTTGGCTGTTCATTACTGTGGCAAGCTAGAGTACGTCATTCAAGTCCTTTAACAACTCCTGGCTCACTTCCCTCTTGCCATGGAAAGTTGACCCTTTCCTGGGCTCGAAACCAGGATCCAATAATCACAGATCAAAAAGGTTTGGGGAAAACATCTGACCCTGGACAGACTTTTGTTCTTGTCATTGTTTCTTAAACACTTTAGTGTGTTCATCTCCATAGTGCTGAAGTTGCATTCAGCTCAGCATTATGGATAATCTAGAGATTCTTAAAAATGTGAGCAAGTACCCTGCCATCTGGTAGAAGAAACTTGAGTATCAGTATGGTTTGGCATCAAGGGTGAGGGGTCTTGAAATCAGTCTGCAAGAAGAGGAAAGTAGAGGATCCCATTCCAGGTTTTTCTTGTTTGGGTCTTAGGAAAACAGTTGTATAAACGTGAGAAGGTAACGTTAAAGAGACAGAAGCGAGTTTTAGGTGGAAGAAATGGTTTATAAGACATTTTCAGACAAATCTTTTCTATTTTTTTTTCTTTACTGAGATCTCTATAGGCAACATGAGCAAGAAATACCGAGAACAGATTTGCAGTGAGATTAATGGTTAGCTTCTATATGGAGGTCAAATGAAGAAAAACATGACACAGCAGATACTTGAAAATTCAGATATTGAGGCAACAACCCAAAGCCATCCTGATAGGAGCTTCTGTTGAACCTATGTGTTGGGGAAACAGAGAGAGTTCATGTGAAGGTCTTAATTGGTAGTAACCAGAACTGTACTTACAGAGTGAGCTGTCAACCTGTACCTTCCACATGCAATCAATTCAGTTCTCATACTTTCAGCACTGACAGCCTCTCATTCCCTGTAAAGAATGAGCACAGATGACCAGGAGATGTAAAACAATTCATTCAAGCAGGACTGTTTATTATGCTTGAGCCACAGTTTATCTGAGAAGTAAACTCCTGGGCTGAGTTTTCATAGTGACTGAATTTTTAAAATACCACATGAATTCCTATCAAATTAAACTGTTGCTCAACATCACTGTCTAAAGAGACTATAATGTCTAGAATATTCAGTCAGATTTTTCAGTTTGGTTGTGAAGGTCACAGCTAGCCTGGCTCCATGCTTCTTGTCCACACATGTATCTCTTGACTTCCTGCTTCTTCAAACAGTGGCGTCATTAAAGGAGTCTGATGAGACAGTGGTTTCAGGCACTAACCTCCTCCCTAGTCAAAGTTATCCACTTTTAATACCTACCTCCATTGCCACCTGATTCCAAAGCCGCCTCTATTTTGGGAAATGTGTGTTTGATATTACTTATTACCCACATACCCGTGATACAGATGTTTCTCCCTCCCATCAGGAGATTTTATCACATGTGTATTCATAGCTAATTTATGTAGTGTATGCATTTTATTATTCTCTTCATGATAAAACTGAGCCCACCATGGTAGTGATTATGTCTTCATTTCCTCCCTGAAAAGAAACAGGGAAACAGCATAAGATCAGATGAGGCAGAGAGCTGGGAGACAGATATTCACCTGGCTGTTTGGAAACATGTCTAGGTATTAGCTTTCGGGGATCGGGTTCATGGACCTGAATTTCTGTAGTGTTTGGGCTCTGTATTCATCTGGTTTCTCCACAGAACAGAACCAATAGAATGACTCACTATTACAATGTGGAGTTATCAGCTTGGCTTACACAGTTAGAGCGAGGGAGTTTAATGGACTCCTCACATTGGAGAGAGAACTGCTCAGTCCACATGCCTCAGTGCCAGCCTGAGGGTGAAGGCATGAAGGTTCCTTTTACGTCCATGCTGGGAGACTGAAGATGTGGGGTCCAACGTCACTGAAGATGGCAGCATCAGGGGAGATGCATTCAGCAGCACAGAGAGAAGACAAACAGCCAACAGGAACTTTACCTCACCTTTACCTCATGCCACCAGAGGGAGGCCTCGCCTACACCAGGGGAGGGTCTCCCCTCCCCTACAGCGGGGAGGGGTCTCCCCTCCCCTGAACCAGGGGAGGGCCTTCCATAGGTATTCCTCTTAATTGATTGCAGGCTAAACAAGGTGACAACCAAGACTGAACTGTACAAGCTCTCTAAGAAAGTGAATCCCAAGTTAAGGGTAAAATGAGAACACTTTAATACATTTCTTTAGAAACAAAAAAATATTCACAAATGCCAAGCATTAAAGGTCTGAAAAATACCAATTAACAAAGAACCCTATTACATTTAACCTCCCAATTGATCTTTATAATACTTCCTTTTCTGCCATTTTAAAGACTTCTTACTATTTTTAGACAATGTATGTAATATATGTCCGCATGGGGTTTGTACACATGAGTACAGGTGCTAGGGACAGAAAAGAGCATCAGATCCCTTGGAGCTGGAGATGTAATGGCTATGAGTTGCCCAGCATAGGTCCTGGGAAGCAAACTTGGGTCCTTTACAAAAGTAGTAAGTACTTTTCATCACTAAACCATCTCTCCAGCCCCATGTCATTTTAAAATACACTCTGTTTTTCATATTTCATGTGTTAATGATTTTTCTCCTTTTTACTGCATGAATAAGATGTATTTCTTTAGAAAGGTACATCAGTATTTTTCTTCTAATGACTGATGGTTTTAAAAAGTAGCTGGTATTAGGAATGACACATTTCTCACTTCCTCCCCATTTCCGACCCAGACAGTCTGGTGGAGGTCAGGCTTAAGGAAGCCAAGCCTTTGGGTCACAGCTGCCCAGGTTTGCTAAGACCCTCTGCATCACCTGCTGAGCAGTCCTACTGTGAGACATGGCGGGAGGGTGTGGAATAGGAGGGCTTAGCAAGTTTTGTCCTGGAAGCCTGGTGTTTATATCCTTATGGTTACTAGCCAGTCTGATCCTTCCTGAGGTGAATCAGTTTGTCATTGGGAACCAGACAAACAGAAGGAAATGTTGATTGTATGCTTGCTACTAACTCAGGATGACTTTTAGGCAAAATATGAGCATCACTATGGGTAACCTGCACACGTCTGCAAGGCCTTCGTGGGACTTTCTCATGGAAACAGCTGCAGCCTGCAGTCCAGGATGCCCTGCTGAATCTGCCTGTCTGAAGGGCACAGTGAATGTATACTTTTCATTTTGCTTTTTTATTGACAGATTGTTTTGAAGTTAGTCTCAGGAACTGATTGTAAATGTCTTCTTTTGGCATATGGACTTTGGCCCAGGAGTAATTCTGTGTCTACTTTACTTCAATCCTTTGCCCTAAATTGTGCTGAAGGGGACTTTTAAATGTGTCTCACCCAAGTAAAAATATATTTAACGTTTTATAATTATATTAGGATCAGATTGTATTGAGGTAAGAATGCCCATTTCCTCCATTTGTGAATGTAGCTATGTGGTTGTTTTCCCCCAGGAATAAAGACCATTTTATACCAGTTGTTGGGCCTAAGGGTTGCTAATCTCAAAATGATAGCCCTCTAGAGATTTCTCTTCCCTTATTCCCAAGAAGACACACACACTTCTCAGGGCTCACTGTCCTCCAATGCACCTTGAGCGGGAGTGAGGGAAGAAGGCAGATACTTGCAAACTTTTTGATCCCTGTCTCCTAAGGGCCATCTCAGCTTCAGAGCGCTGCCAAGGCCCTGCAATAGTGTCCAGATTCCTACAACATGCTTGACTGTTTTAGTTTTAATCTCTTCGCTGCCAGGAACTATCCTGAAGGCTTGTTGCATTGTACTGCATGTGCAAATATGTGCTCTGGAGACCTGAAATGCCATCAATTTTGTAAAAAGCACAAACAAATCTTTTTAATAATAGCTTTTCTGGGAATGAGGGTGTAGGTCATTTAGAATATGTGACCCTCTTTCAGAAACATCCAGACCAAAGTGCAAGATGCTGCTTGCTTTCACAGAGCAGGTTTTCAGGGTGCACAGGAATGGCTGTGATTGCTTGCTGTAGGGTCGTGTTAGCTGTGACCAACAAGCCAAAGCAGCCAGAATCCTTTCAGTAAGCCCTTCTGTAAGGACAGGAGGGTGTTGTTCTCTCCTGTGCTCCCTGCCATTTCCCCTTTCAGGGTCTCCCTGGCTTAGTCTTTTTTGAACTCATGTTTTTAGGCCATTGTGTTATGTTTTCAATCTTTCCATCCCTTAAGCTTCTGATACATATTTATGTCTGCCAGAACCTGTTCTTTCGTATCCTAGTGGCCTTCTTCAGAACATGTTTTGACTGTTATTTTTAGTGATTTATGCTAACTTATGAAGTATTTTCTTTACCTGCAAGGTAAATAAATGGCTTTTCTCCTTTTGTCTATGAGTATGGCTGATGGAATGTGAGCTTCTCTGGTCCTGATCATATTCACTTCAAGGATAAACATCTATTTCGTCCTTTTACATTATTCTCTTGACATACTCCTGGGTGAAACCTGTTGTATTTTATTTTGGGGATTCACATCTATTTCCATCTAATAAGTAGTAATTGCTTTGGGGGAGATATTATATCATAATTTTGATACCAGATTTTGATGCCCCAGAATTAGAGTAATCTTACATTACTACACCAATACACAGACTTCTTGAGTTTTTGGAAAAACTTGTGTTAAGAACTTAGAAACTTCCTTTTAATAAATTTTATCTAGATTTTAGTGTATTCTGAGGATGTTAAATATAATCAGATTTACTTCACTTTCTTGGGAGGCTGCTTTGTATTTACTTAGAATTTAATCAGTGTTCAGATTAATTTTCAAAAATATATAATTTATTCAAATTATATTCATACTGGCCATTTTTATTCTTAATATGTGTATACTTGAATTTTCATTTTAGTTTTTTTTTTCCTTTTTTTTTTTTTTTTTTTTTTTTTTTTGGTTTTTCGAGACAGGTTTTCTCTGTGTAGCTTTGTGCCTTTCCTGGGACTCACTTGGTAGTCCAGGCTGGCCTCGAACTCACAGAGATCCACCTGCCTCTGCCTCCCAAGTGCTGGGATTAAAGGCGTGTGCCACCACTGCCCGGCTTCATTTTAGTTTTTAACATACTTTCTTTCAAGGAACTTTCTGTTTTATTAATCATTTTTTCCTATGTCATTGACTTGTTGGTTTATCTTATTAATACTTTATTCTATTTTTTCATGTGTTCGTTGCATTTTTAACTCCTTGTAATTAATGCATAATAAAATAAATATATTTTATTCAATGTATGTCCTATGAAAACATGTAATAATTTTCATTATTATGCTTTCACAGGCATTTAAATTAAATAAAATGTCCATAATATATTTTTTTCACATCAAGATAACTAAATGATCACTTTGTAGTTATAACAGTATTTAAGTCATTTTTTTGCTATTGATTTATAATAAATATTACTGGAAACAGTGTAATTAATATTCACTAGCTCAATTTTATTGACTCACAATCCTAGTTTCTCAGATGTAATTTGAGGATTTTCTAGTTGTTGAGACTGTAGTTTGTACTGAGAATAAAGACTTTGAGTCCCACACCAACTTTATGAATGTTGTTTGTGTTTCCCTTGCTTTGAAACTTGTTATTTCTGAAAAATAGATCTCTCTCTCTCTCTCTCTCTCTCTCTCTCTCTCTCTCTCTCTCTCTCTCTCTCTCTCTCTCTCTCAGTGCCACAAGGGATCAATGGTCAACAATCAGGACAGTTCTGATCTGGTTGATAAACCATTAGGAACTTGAAATCAGCTGGGCACAGTGTTGGTAGAACAGAAATTGGAAAATTTTACTGACGTGACACTAATTGTCCTACTGATCTTTATGTTGAAATTTCTGGAGGACATGACCACTAACCTAACATACTTTCTTCCTGTTACTTTTCAGCCTATAATTGAGGTTATTCTGTTCCCTGGGTACACATTCAAACTCGCTCTGTCTTCTCATGGGTTTTATTTTCTACTCTCTGTCACCTGAATTCCCAGTACTATCCCAGTACACATGTTTAGAATACTTCCTTTCTGTTCTAGTCAACTACTTATAAACATATTTTGCAATTTATCTCCCCCTCTCTCTTTCCCATACTAATCTTAATATTTGTTTTTTAAGCAAATTACTGTTTATTATATTTTCATGTGTACTGAATGTTACTGGTCTGTATGGTCTCAATATTGCCGCTTTCCATGAATACGTTTTACTGCTCTCTCTCTCTCTCTCTCTCTCTCTCTCTGTTTCTTTTCTGCCTACTGTGACCATCACTTTCTGTAAGAGTATTCCAATTGTCTTTGCATCATTTGCCTTTTAATGAGTTTGAAAATTACATGTTATCTGGCTTGCTTTTCCCCTCAACAGTTAAGTTTTCTCTTGAGTATTTCAGTGGGTCAACATGAATGTATGCTTAAAATACCCCAAATAAAAATGGTAATTTTAGAATGAACTTACACCTTCTTTTCTCTATACTTTGTCTCCCAAGGCAACCATCCATGCCCTTTGCTTCCTGTTACTGTATGGAAATGTTCATGAATAAGTCAGTAGTTGCCTCACATTAGAGTTAAGGATGGAGCACATGAGACATAAATATGGTGCATGTCATGGTGGCTGTGATGATTTCATGAGTGTATATAATTACCAGAATTCTGCATAAGCATGCTGACGGTTCAAGTGCTCTCACCTCTGCACCATCTCCCCAGCCCCAGTTCTTACGTTTTCTAAGATCTGGTGGGAGAGAGCTTTGCTTGCTGTGTCCAGTGCAGACAGGTTAAAGTGGTCTTCTGTTAGGACGCGGAAGCGGAGTTTCCTGGCCTTGTACAGCATCATTAGATCTGTCTGACTCTTGCTGTGAGCATGTCTATCCTTTACATTGCTTATTTTATTTTTACCCTCTTTATCTTCCTTCAGTGTGAATGCTTGTGTTTTTCTTTACTTCCTTGAAGTTTCCTGTTGGGGATTTTTGATTACTTAATCTTTTCCACTCTCTTTTCTGTTTCCTTCTGGAACTCCTTTTAGATGATATATTGTCATTTTTAGCTCTCTGCCATAATTTCCAGCTTTCTTCCCATGTAAAATGCCTGAGCAGAACTTCTTCCTTCATGAGTGTTGGAGTAATGTGCTTTTAGTGTATCTCTGGACTGAAATAGCCTAATGACTGATTGCTTCTGGACAGTAGGTTAAGTTTTGGTGTTATGTTTTTCAAAGAAGCTGTCCAGGATGTCTGTCCCACAGGGCTGGTTAGTCTAGAATTTTTCAAGAACACTTATGAAAATAGCCTTTAGAAACATTTCTACTAAGTATCAAATATAAAATAAAATAAACCTAGAAAAGCCCACCTAGCATAGCCTCCTGTGTGTGCTCTTCATCTATTGTAAATGACAAACTATCTAAAGTGTTTTCTGTTTATTTTATATCAATTTTAAGTTAATTTTTGTTTAGTTAATGTTTCTTGATAGTGCTTGCATATTGGCCCAAACCTTATGCTCAGTACCTGGCAGTTCAGTTATAATTCCACGGGTGATGTCTATTCTGGGAACAGTTTTGTTAACTGAGCAACTGATCTCATTTTCATCATTCCTAAGAACATTAACTTATTTCATATGTATGCCTGAATATCTTTATGTGAGGTGATTTTTTTTTTTTTTTTTTTTTTGGTTTTTCGAGATAAGGTTTCCTCTGGTTAGTTTTGCACCTTTCCTGAATCTTGCTCTGTAGACCAGGCTGGCCTTGAACTCACAAAGATCTGCCTGCCTCTGCCTCACAAGTGCTGGGATTAAAGGCATGTGCCACCACCGCCTGGCGTGAGGTGATATTTTCAAAGCATGAAGCATTCTAACTGGGCACTTATTTTGGTTGTTTTATGGTGGACGGTAAGCTTTAGAGTCATGTGCCAATCTATTGCCTGTTGCTGTTACAAATTCCCTGAGGCAGGCCACTTCTAAAGAAAAGAGGTGTGTTGAACTCACTGCTCTGGAGAGAAAGGGCAAAACCAAGTAGCCTTATCAGTTTGTCCTTGGTGACAGTGTCACTTGGGGTTGTGCTTGGCTTCACCATGGTGAAAGTGCACATGGAGAAACTGTGAGCCAGACTGACTTTTCCCTAACAACTTGTTCTAATGGAAACTAGGTGGGATTCCTGTAGAATTCCACTCACCCCATCCAGGGGCAGCCTGACAATGATTACTGAAAAACTGCCAGTATGAGGTGCAAGACATTAACGATACGACTTTCTCAGCTGTGTTTAAATGAGGCTGGAGCAAGGGATCCCCAGGAGGGAGGCATTGTTAGCAAAACAAATATTTATTTATCAAGAGATGTTTGGTGAGTCCCAAGCACCAGCCACCTATTTTGATAATGAAGCTGAATTGGGTTGCAGCCAACCCCATTCATTATCTGCAGCTACTTTCAAACTGTAGTGGATGTTGATGTAATTATGAGCAAAACTACAAAACTTTTCAAGTTTGAACCACTAATTGCCTGGCTCTAGGTAGAAAATGATTCTGCTTTGGACAGTAGTGACACACACCCACTGTATTGCCCTCTTTCATGTTGTTAAGAAAATGACTCACCACTCTGTAAACACACTGCTCAGGTACACAAGTCCTTTCTCGGGTGCTGAACCCAGTGTCACCCGATTTCAGTCATCACTCATAGCTAACATCTGCCATTCGTCAAGCTAGGATTAGAATAACACTTTGCTCTGAAGACTTGCAACATGGAAAGGAAACACCCCACACGGATTGTTCTGCAGCCCTTAACACATTCACATTCCCCACTCCCCTCTGCTCAGTTTTAAATCCAGTTCTCTGCCTCCTCTAAGTGACCTGTCCCTTGCAGTTTACCATGCCAGGAGCACACGCAGACACACTGTAAGAAGCTCCTGTTCCTAGTGAGCTGGAAAGTCGTTGTCCTTAGTAAAAAGGCTCCAGTCAGAACACTTTCCCAGACGAAGAGCAGCAGGAGACCAGAGGAAAAGTTAATCAAGCATTACTGAGGTGTAGGTCAGAAAGTAAAGAGAAACCATACAAAGGTCAGCTGAGGCTGACTGGGAAGACTGAGCTGCCTCTGAGTCTTCCCTGCTGCTTGCGCTTTCCATTGTGGGTCAGGTGACTTAGGCTTTGGGTGCAAACATCAGCCATAGGTGTAAACAAGGCTCAGCCTTTCTGGTCCTTGTAATTGCAAGGTTAGTATATGAACTGCTGCTGGAAGGGCAAGTCCAATGCCAGAGCCATGCGGGGGAACACAGGGTGAAGGCCACACAGGAGCACGGCACTGCCCACACACCTCTAGTACCTTGTTTTACACCCCGATAAATGTTAGCTTTTCCCCCTTTTAAGAATTACATGTATACAGAATGACAAGATGGCTCAGTAGTTAATGATACTTGCTGACAAACCTGATGACCTAAGTTTGATCCCAGAAACCCACATGGTAGATGGAGAGAGGAACCCCCCCCCCCCAGTTTGTTCTCTAACTTCTACACATGCACTATGATATATGCATCAGACACACGCAGATACAGACACACACACACACACACAGATGCACAGACACACACATAGTCACACACACAGACACAGATATAGTCACACAAGACACACACAGAGACACACAGACACAGACATAGTCACACACACACAGACACACACACAAGGATGCACAGACACATGGACACATACAGACACACACAGACACACATAGACACAGACACATATATAGTCCCATATACATGCACACAATGTAAAATTAAGGTAACATAATTTACAGCAAATATTTATAAATTAGAAAGCATCTTAAAAGTGTAAAAAATTAAGATAATTTATTGTGATAAATTATATGAGTGAAGCAAAAGATATTAATATTTTTGTTGGTAAGTTCAATTAATACATATCATTTTTATGTCTAGGAAAACTGTCCATATTTCACACATTTTGAGTTTACATATTTTAATGAAATGAAGTTCAATGGGAGTGTTTAATCATTACATGTTCCTCTACTTTGAGTTAGAAAAAAACATAATTTTGTTATTGAGAAAATTCTTAAATGGCGTTCTAATTTATTATTTTGAAGAGCAGCCCTAGAATGTTTCTCTGAAGCCTGTAGATATAGCTGTTACTATAAATTAGACCATAAGTTGGTGGTTATTTGAGTCTATGTATTTGAATACCTCTAACTCTGATTGATAGGGCCTGAAATCTCTTAGATCTGGGACACAGTGGGGAGAAGGAAAGGCTTTGTTCTTTGTACCCAGCAAACCTGGTTCTAGTTTTGTCAGTCATAAGGCCAGACCAGGTTTCCAAATGTTCTCAGGGGTGTTTGATGTGATGCATGTGTCAAGGAGCATGTAGGGTCCCTTTGGGGAGCAGATGCTTCTTCCCTGTCTGCCCCCCACTTGCCCATTTGTGATGCTGATTGTCATCATCTACTGTTTGTTGTGTTCCAGGAGGTGTTCTGGATGGATGGCTGCTGGAAGCCCGTCACCATAGCCAGCTCTTCAACACTTATGCATTTATCTGGGCGTTAAGTAATGAAAATTTTGGTAAGGAAAAAACAAACAAAAATAGCATATTGCTTTTCTTATAAGGTCACCTTAATCTCAGCTCTAGTTTATAGTAAGTGGCACGAAAATTCTCTAAACATTTCCGGCTGTGACAGACATCTGTTTTCCCAAGGTTTGTCTTTATTTTAAAGATAAGTAATGTGGGTTTTTGAAAACAAGACTAACAGTCTCCCGCTCTCCCCATGCCATTGGTAATGCATTATCTTTTTTTTTTTTTTTTTTTTTTTTTTTTTGGTTTTTCAAGACAGGGTTTCTCTGTGTAGCTTTGCGCCTTTCCTGGGACTCACTTGGTAGTCCAGGCTGGCCTCGAACTCACAGAGATTCGCCTGGCTCTGCCTCCCGAGTGCTGGAATTAAAGGCATGCGCCACCACCGCCCGGCAATGCATTATCTTACTTAGCTCAGTTTCCCTTGTTCTCTAAATGTCTATCTACCACATAAAGTATGCCTCTGAGGGCAAGGTCTGGTGTTATGCATCTTTTCTGTGGAGACTAAATAGAACACCCACTTCTGGTGGTTGAGGTATTGGCTGACATTGCTCTCTGTAACTATAAAAACTTTGAAAACACCAAAGCATCAGGTCAAAGAATCAAGTCTGGGTTTGTCTCAGACAAATAAGGTTCTAAATAACCAGGAAAAGCTATCACATCATGGCTGATTGAATGGGAAAGTATATACTTCTTGAGACTATACACTTCTTGAGACAGGGTCTCTTCACTATGTAGTCCTGGGTAGCCTGGAACTCACCATATAGATCAGCCTTGACCTCACAGAATTTCACTTGTCTCTGCCTCTCTAGTGCCAGGAGTTATGGCATGCACTATCTGGCCCAAATACCTTTATCGGTTTAATTTTTATCCATTTTTTTCTCCATGTGATAATAATGTGTTTTAATTTCCATATACTGACATGAAATTAAGTACAATTAGTTGCTTGTTATTGTTTCCCATTACTAATCTGTGCTGTATATAATGTGTGGTCTATTAAAAAGAATGGGGGGAGGGGTGAGAGGAAGCCAGTGAGAACAGAAAGAGCTAACTACTCCTAAGGGCATGCATGTCAACTGCTAGGAAAGTCAGTTTATCATTGACCTTGACCTGGAGAAATGTCTACTGGAGAATTTGTTCAATGAGACAGTTGGAGATTAGAGTAAAACAAAACAGAAGAATCACCGAAATTTTACTGTTTCTGATAAAGACTATTGATTGTGAAATAACATCTTTACAATTTTGGACCTAAAATATAATGAAATGAAGCCTTACATGTTTTCAACTAGAGATATTTTATCATCGTGTCTATGATTATGTTTTCCAGAAACCATATATGAGGAATACATCCATCTCTTGCTACTTGTGTTTCCTTCTAAGCAGTCATTTTTTAACTGAGGTTGGCATTCATGTCTTCATTTGGGGGTAATTTAATCTTTAATTATAACTATTATCATGTTAATGGTCACGATCATTTGTCCTTGA
This sequence comes from Peromyscus maniculatus bairdii, assembly GCF_049852395.1. NCBI lineage: Eukaryota > Metazoa > Chordata > Mammalia > Rodentia > Cricetidae > Peromyscus > Peromyscus maniculatus. The sequence continues at coordinate 23,986,048 of NC_134856.1, forward strand.
ATTTCTTCTGGATGAAACTGCACTATGTTTAGTTTACTTGTGTGTAGGTCTTCAGTCTTCAGGGTGGGACGTGCCGGTGACCGTGGAGATGCTCAGGGGACTTGGTGAATACCTAACTGAGGGTTTCTGTACCTTGGTAGTATTCCATATGCGTATTCTATCCCCAAAGCAATTGAGCTTCTTGCTATAAGTATCCCATTTACTGGTATCTTGCATGTAAATTATTCTCCTTAGGCGGATTGTCATTGGCTGACATGCTCTGCTCATGACCCTTCTGAGAATAATTGTTTTCCTTGCGGCTATAAGAATCACTCCACAGTCACGTGATCAATGTGTCTTTTATTCTAAATATTAAATTTCAGTTTTAACCAAAGTGAATAAATTTGTGATCATCCATCTTGTATTGAGCTAAGTCTTCAGTGTTCATGAAATAGTCCTTAGTATTAGAATAGTGGAGCATCACAAAAGGGGCATATTTAACATACTGTAAGGGACACTTATTCTCACAATTGTCAAGATTTGGGCTTAATCTTTACACTTGCTAGCCCTGAAAGTCTCGTGGAACCTGTGCTTCAAGGAAACTAGTAATTCAAGAATGTTTATTGAGTGCGCCACACATCAGACGCTATTCCGGTTTCACTGTGACAAACTGCATGTGGTTACTTAACAAACGATCTGATTAGCCTTTCTCCAATCCTCAAGGTTGGACAGATTAGCTCAGAGTATCAAGTTGTACTGTATATTTGACATTTCCACTCACCCACTGGGCTGTTGGATCACAGAGACAGAATGGGACTAGACTTGTCCCATAGTGAGAATAGAACGAACTTGCTTGTCCCTGCTTATGTACGCAGTTAGACAGCAGCCCTCTTCAAGTGTTTGTCTCTGGGTTGTCTTTCAGCTGTGTCGGGGTAGGTCTCCCCAAGACAGAGGCCAACTGGGAAGATGTGTTAGCTGATCTAAATATTATTAAATCTGATATTCAAGTGAGTACTCATTTTTTGTTTTTCTTTTCTTTTTGTTTAAAGTTCATATTTGATATATTTTATTTGTATAGTAATTTTTATTCTGAGAATTTCATACATGAATATAGGAAAATATGATCATATCTGCTTCTCATTTCACTCCTCTTAAGTCCCTTTTCTGTCTTCCCATTGTGTCCACTCCCAACTTCGTATCTTTTTTTTCTTTGATATTTTGATAACCCACTAAATCCAATTAGTGTTACCAGTATGTACATGGCGATGTGGCTATCCACAGGAACATGGGAAAATCAGAGTGGGAACACCATCAAAAGAGAATAATTCTCCCTCTCCAAGTAGCTCTCAAGTGCCAATAGCTCCTTATGGGGTCAGGGCCAAGAGAGCACATTCAGTCTCTACTGACGTTTTGGCAGACTGGTAGTTCCTGTGTAAGTAACAAAGAGCTGTGAGTTCATGCACGTGAGAGCCACCTCACACCCAGAAGACAGCATCTAACTGCACTCTTCCCCACCCTCTGGCTTTTACATTTCTCCGCTTCCTTTTCCTCAGTATTCCCTGAGCCTTGGCAGGACGGGGAGTAGGTTGATTAAGATATTTCACTTAGTGCAGAGAAGTCAATCTCTTCTTGGTAGCACTTTGACAAATTATGCCTTAGCACTGATTGCTTCACACTGAAAAAAAAAAAAAAAAAAAAAAAAGAAGTTTCTGTGACCAAGGCTGATAAGATACCTGGTCTGTGGACACAACCATAAATATATAGAAGGTAATTTGACAACATGGCCATTAAGAAAATATCAATAGCAGATTCTACCCTAGAGTATACAACCTCCTGGCTATGGGCTTTTGATCAGGATTATCGTTCTCGGCATGAAGTTTCTTAAAATCAGTTAGTTATCCAAAACAATCATGCCACTAGCCACATCTTGCATGACATGTTGGTATTGTAGTATGTAGGAGCCAGTGCTTGGTAAGATAATTGATGTCATTTTTTAATAGAATAATATATGATAGCTATGAAGTATGCATCTCATATTTTTCTGTAAGTTCTCATGAAATGCCATTTGAAACTATTGTTATTTTTTGAAACTATTATTATATTTGTGAAGAAATATATGAACTTTGCAAAGCCTCATAAGACATTGCTTTCAAATTCTAATTATTGTTAAAACTTACACCTTTATCAGAGCTAAGAACTTGTGGCTAGACAGGTCCTATGCACTAGTGGAGAATTTACTATTATTCTACTAAATGTATAGCATAAAAGTGACTCCTAATGACTTATCACTATACCCATAGATTAGTTCATATCCCAATCCTCATCAGAGAACCTTTTTTTTACAGTAGATGGTGATTACACAGAGATTCACAAGTATCAAGTTGCAGAGAATAAAACACTGCAGAATACTCAGCCCTAAATGAGACATCTATATCACATTCCCTCTTCTCAAGACTCATGGATCTTTGTAGAAGAGATGTTGGAAAAATCCTGAGTCTGAGGCAGTAGATGACACAACATGGCAGCTGTACATATGAACTGATAGATCCACACAGTCTCAAGCCAAATAAAATCCCAGCATGAAGTGCAGAGGTTGACATGAAGTTCACTCCCAGTTGAGGCAATATTAGCAATTAATAGTTGCTGGGAGAGGGAGAGTAAATTTTCCTTAAGGGGGTCACCCCTGTTAGGTTATCTATATCCAGTGGAGGGCTACACATCTAATAAGATATGTGGGCTGCACTTCATGGACTTAAGAAAAAAGAAAAGAAGAGGAAGACACAAAGCTGGATGGGTAGGGAAGGGGTGTGGACATGGAAAGAGTTATAAGAAGAGTAATATAAAAAAAAGTGAACAAAAATTTTCAAGGAACTATGCAATTTCTAAGAAATGTAGACCAAGGAGCCCCACTCCTCACAAATAAGAAACTGATTTTCTTATCTGGAAAACAGACTCCATGAAGGAGACCCACTGTGACATTATCTCTAGAATGAGATACCTTTTCCAAGTCTTGTAGATCATCATCTTATCCTGCCTAGAAGAACCAGATGTCCTAGGAGCAGGTCCTGCTGACTCTAGTCAAGAAAGCTGTCATTCTAAATGACAGTCCTGGAAGGCATGTTTTGTCCCCACGGGCCATTGTCTTCTGTCACCTACTGAAGAAGCCAAGGAGCCTGGTCTGAAGAAGTGATTCTTACCCAATCAGTGAGGATTATAATGGAAGGTCCATTGAGGTCCTGAAAACTAAGCTGCTATTAGGGTCACAGCACACAATAGCAAGTCAGGCTTCAGGCAAAACACTTCAACAGGTGATTGACTGCATATTACAACAGAGTCCTAACATAATAGCTATCATACCCAGATACAAGGGAAAATCATCAATTATACCAAGAAGAGGGAAGTCACAATCAAGACCATGATTTGTAGCTGGAAGTTTTCCTGTGTCCTGCCCAGTCCTGCAGCCACTCAGACCCAAGTAAATACACAGAGGCTTATATCACTTATAAACTGTATGATCATTAGCTCAGGATTAATACTGATTAGCTCTTACACTTAAATTAACCATAGTTCTTATCTATGTTTAACCACGTAGCTTGGTACCTTTTCTCAGTTCTACCTTCACATCTTGCTTCCTCTGTGTCTGGCTGGTGACTTCTGACTGAGCCCTTCTCCTTCCCAGAATTCTCCTTGTCTGCTCACTCCACCTACACTTCCTGCCTGGCTACTGACCAATCAGTGTTGTATTAAAACCTGTGTACAAGGGCATTATTCCACAGCATTTCCCATTTTCTGTCTAATCAAAAAGGAAGGTTTTAACTTTAACATAATAAAATTACATATAATAGAACAGTTATCAAGTAAGAATTATAGTTACAATATCTAGTCTATTTTTATTTGGCAAAATTAAAGAAAATATTCTATTTATCCTATATTTAATTTATCTTTTATCATAACCAAAGAAAATTATAACTATAACTATCTAGTCTTCAACTACATCAAAGACCCCAGAAGGATAAAATATTACCTAAGTAAACAGGAAGTGCATTGTAAGCAACTTCCCAAAATCTAGAATGACAGAGACAGCTAGCTACCTAGACAGTCACCCAAAATTCTTCTGCAATGTTGGGGCATCCATTTTCAGCCCACAGACCTAAAGTCTCTCAGTAACTTTTCTCTGTGTCCTGTAGAATGTCTGGCAGTTTCTTCTGCAAAACAGGAACCTGAAGGACCATTTTGCCTTGCAAAGTTCAGTGGTCACCTTCCTATGGGTCCTGCATGTTCAGTCGATAAAATGTTCTGTCAAGTAGTCCAGGCAAGAACAGTTTCTTGCCCAAATGTCTATTTTTGCCAAGAAGAAGATAAACTCCATATGGAGTGCCTTCAATGCCCATCCTCCTCTCTGAAATAAATTGGTCCTGCCAGGAGTAGACGTGTCTCACTAGCCAGAAAAGTCTAAGTTTTAAAAACATTTTAAATGCCATATTCTGTAGGTCTTTGAAGTGTTTGAAGATTGCCTACCTAACTGAATTATATCTATGTATATCTAGAAAACTTAACATGACTATAAGTTTGACTATCATAGAAGGCTAATTATTAATCTGTATTTCTCAAGTATACACTACAATTTCAAATGAGTTGCATAAACAAAATACTTTAAACAAGAGTAGAAATATACACACAGTATAACAAAATTAAATTTAAATTTGTATCAATAAAGTAAAATCTATAGCATTGTAAAATATTTTAAACAAGTTGTTACTCTTTACCTATCATATATATCTCCTTTTATTCTTTAGAAAGATATTGCATTTATAATCAACTCACTTTAAATAAAAATAAATGTTTATAAACAATATTTTGGGAATTTGGGCGTGCTTCTCATACTACTTCACGTTGGATGAGGGCACTGGCAATCTTACGGGGATCCTGAGAAAATTAAGAATTATGGTTAAGTCCTGACTGGAGTAGTCTGTGGGGCTGCATTTGTGAACCAGTTATCTTGAAGCTGTATTTGGGTGTATCAGGATCATCTGAGCCATGGTGTCATCGGAGACCTTTCAGAGGTTCTTGGCTGGTCAAATATATTAGCCTAGAAGCAATCCATAGGTTCTCATCTTCTGTGGAAACAAAAGCAGAACCTCTTTTCCAAAGCAATGTATCCTTAGACATAAATATTGATATTGAGATAACTTTAAAATATACATATTGATTTAACTCAGCAACTTTTACAATCAAATGTGTCTCTGCACTTAAAATTCCCCAAGACGATATAACCCAGACTCTCTGTGTGATTTCCACCTTAATGTGGCTTATTTTATATTACTTTTACTTTCTCTTTAAAGATTTTATTTTTTAAAACTTTCTATTTCTTTATATAACTGCCTATATTTATTTTTCTCTATCTTTCAAGCCTACATATATTTTTATACACATTGTAAACCATTTAGAGGTTTATTTCATTTGAATCTGTTTTATTGTGAATCTATGTCTCTAAACTACAGCATTACTAGGACTGAAATAGCAGCTTTGGCTGCTGGCTCCACCTACCTCAGATTTCCAACATGGTAGAACTACATTTACCGCCAGCTTTGGGGGAACCATGCTCACCACCAGACTCTGGAGGCAGTGGGTCTATGCCTCCATCTCACAGTGGGTCACCCAAAAAGCTCATGCACACACACACACACACACACACACACACACACACACACACACACGTATATACATATACATATACATACAAGCAAAAGTTAAATCCATCACACAGTGTGCTGCGCAGGCCACAGATGCCACTGTGTACAGTTGCAGGAATCTGCCATTCTGCACTCAAGCCCATATGCCATGAACCCGCCATACTGTAGTTCATGTCTGCAGGCCTCAGCATCTCTGTATCACAGCTTTCCTGAGAGACACAACTAGGAAGCTACTCTTGGCTCTATTTTAGAACCTTTTTTTTAAAAGCTTTCTCATGTTTTAGATGGAAATTTTTGCCCTTCATTGGGCACAATTTGTAGCTGGAAGTTTCCTGCCCAGTCCTACAGCAACTCAGACCCAAGTAAACACACAGAGGCTTATATTACTTATAAGCTGTATGACCATTAGCTCAGGCTTATTACTGATTAGCTTTTACACTTAAATTAACCCATAATTCTTACCTATGTTTAGCCACGTAGCTTGGTACCTTTTCTCAGTTCTGCCTTCACATCTTGCTTCCTCTGTGTCTGGCTGGTGACTCCTGACTGAGCCCTTCTCCTTCCCAGAATTCTCCTTGTCTGCTCTCTCCACCTACACTTCCTGCCTGGCTACTGGCAAATCGACATTTTATTAAACCAATGTACAAGGGCATTATCCCACAGCAATGATTAGTCATATATTAGTATCAAATAAAGCCAATATGATGGCTAATGCCAACAGCAATATTAATGACAGAAGAAAATTCATGAGGAAGAAATATTGATTCTTAATATATATGCACTGAGCAACAAAGTCTCAAAATTCATGACACAAAAGTCAAGTTCAAAGGAGAAACAGACAAATTTAAGATTCCAGTTGTAGATTTCACTGTCTCCGGCCCAATAACTAACTAAACTATTAAGTGAAAATTCCAGAAAGAGAGAAACCATGACAAAACCAACTAATGCAATTTACTTTATGCATGAATCATTCTACCCCATACCATCAGAACAAACTTTTAAAGACTCTCAGAACAACAGTTACCAAGACTAAATATATCCTGAGCCACAAAATAAGGTTCATGAAAGTTACCAAACTTTGATCGTGCAGAAAGTATGTTTAGAACACAATAGAACCAAATTGGAGATGAAAATAATACAACAGGAAAGTCCCCCAAATTTACAAGTTAAATAATATATTTCTAAATAATTCATGGGTTAAAGATTGACTCTCTAATATATGGGAAAAAACCACATAGAACTGAATAAAATGAAACCCAGTATGTTAAGATGTGAACTGCTAAGGATGAGTAAACTTTAAAAATTAAATCAATGTATTAGAAAAGAGGGAAAGTTGCTAAGATCAAACCAGTAACCTAAGTTACATCTCGCTAAATTAGACCAGTCACAAAATAAGTTCAACACAAAGAGAGGGAGGAAAAGAATAGATCTCAGAGCAGAAATTAGTGAAGCTGAAATCAGGAGAGAGGTAGGTAAATCACTGAAACATAAAGGTACTAATTTGAGAAAAAAAATCAATGAAATTAATAAGCATTAGTACCATGGATGATTGGTGGCTATTGGCACAGATTCTGTAGGGATAAAAAATTCATCGTGGTTTCTGCCAGTGTAACTTCACATTTTGCACCAATGACTTAAGGAAATCAGCAAATTCTTCAAAGACCACAAACTCCCTAAACATAACAATTATGAAATTGAGGGTTCAAGTACCACTCTAACCAATGACACCATTGAATTCACCATACAGAATCTCCTAGAAGAACCTTCATAACAGCTGGCTTAGCTCCAGCATCTTAGAAGCTATTGGAGCATTGTGATTGATGTTCCTAGCCTCTTCCAGGGAATGGGAGGAAGGAAGTCCCTCCTCCCCAGTTTAGGAGATTGATTGTAGCTTGATGTGAAATATGAAACCAAGACAAGCAATTCTCATGAACTTAGTATAAAATTCCCCAATTATGCTATTGCCAATCAGATCTATCAGTGTAATATATAAAAATAATTATATATCATTAACATATGTGATTTATTCTAAGTATGCAAATATTTTTATTATTTTAAGATCAATCAATCAATCCATTCTGACATATCAGAAGCTTAAAAAGAAAATCATATCAATTGATTTAGAAAAGATGTGATAAATACAGCACCTCTTATACAAGAGGGATTTTCCTTTCTTAATTACTGTCTATACCCCATAGTGTGATTATGTTTTGATACAGGATATTTAAAGAGCAATTTAAATTATAACAGGGTCATTAGGATGACTTGAATCCAATATAGCCAATATCCTTAGAAGGACAGAAATCAATCCTACAGGTATTCATTCACAGGAGGAAGAACCCCCGAGGAAAACACAAGATGGGCATTGATAAAGCAAAGAAAGAAGTCTTAGGAGACCATTGCTGGCACACCTTTCTGAGACTGATTGCCTTCAGAATTTGAGAAAATTACATGTCTTTGTTTAAGCCATCCAGCTCATATAAAATTATAGTAGCTTCAGCAAACTGCTGTAGATCTAGTTTAAGACAAAATACCTCAGCAGAGTAGAAACAGAGAGCAACTTCTTCAACTTAATATAAAATATGTACTAGAATACCTCAAACTACCACTCTTGCTAGTGAGTGAAAGACAGCTTCTCCCAGGGACTGAAAACAAATCTCTTACCACTTTTATGCACCATGACCTTCATTTTGGTATATCCACATAGTAGAGCATTATCCAGGGACAGGAAGAAATAGGTGGGCAGGCCAAGGAAACAAACACCTTGAACGCACGCCATACAGTGAAAGAACTGTGTCTACAAAGGCTTCGTGCTGTGGGATTCCAGCTATTTGTTCTTGTACAGAAGACAACGTCAGAGAACAAATACAAAGATGGATGGTTGGCAGCGCTTAGAAAGCAGGAAAGGATGAGCAGGAAAGGATGGGTGCCTGTAACACAGTGCAACTACAATGTGTGCTGTGACAATGGGGGATACATGCCATTGCATACCTTTCAAAGCCCATTATAAATATCATAAAAACTGAACCTTGATATTCTATCTTTTTTTTTCTGTTGCAATGATATTCACCAGCTCTCCACAACTATAGCAAAATACCCGAGATAATTAACTTTAACAGGTAAAGGCTGTATTTTGACTGATGGCTTTAAACTAATGATTTGGGGTCTCTGGTGGGGCTGCCAGCTTCTAATGGCAAAGCAAGTTGCTCACAATTTGTCTAGAAAGCAAAATAAGGAAAAATGAAGAGGTGAAAGTCCTACAATGCCCTTCCGGTCACATCCCAGTGACCTGTGGCCCTCTCCTAGATCCTTTTGCCAGAGCTGTCACCGTTTCCACCCTGGAACCAAGAGTTTGGGGCATTAAACACCCAAACTGTAGCTCTGTGCGCATGTCCACTAATCAGGTAAACAAATGTACATAGTATATGCAGGATATTAACAATGGAGGGATCTGGAATCAGATAAAGCTCAAGACATTTTGCTGCTTCCCTCCCCGCCCCGCTCTATAATACAGCTGCTCAAAGTGTTATTTTTTAAAAAGCCAAACATAAAAGGTTGCATTCTCTATGGTTCTAGTTCTTTCATATTCTAGAAATGATAAAAGTATAGGACTGGACAAGGGGGGGAAACTGGTAAATTCTGGAGAAGTGAGAAACATTACACTGACATAAATTTTGCTGTTAGAAAACTGTTGTGTCTAAGCAAGTGTCAGCAAGCTAACACAGAGATGGGAATACAGCAGCTCGCTGTATGTTCTCTCACAACTGCTGGAACTTAAAATCATTGCAAAATTCAAAGTTAATTTAGGGGCCTAAATATGTTTACAGGAAGTTGTTATCATATCTAAATTTTTCATATTACTTTGTTTTCTCTTTTCAGTCTATTCATATTGATGTTACTTTATACACTGACAGTGACTTTCATGTGAGTATAGTTCATTTTTCAGAATTGCTATTTTCCAATTTTTCAGCCATATTACCATAACTTCACTGAAATAGTTACAGTTTTAAAATCTAACTTATGGTGGGTTCTCATAGTGTTTGGCTCATGACATTTCTAAGGGATCATTGAATTTGTTTGACTTAGGACAAAGAGCTACATAAATGCTACTTTTGTAATGGTGCCAAATCAAAATGGAAAAAAATTACCTTTCCATCAATGTCATGTGAAATCTCGTACATGTTTCTGTGATGCAGCTTGATCATCATGGAATTAGATGCTAGAATTACGTTAAATGGTTCAATCTAAATGTCTCGAACGTACCCATTATTCCTAGTGCTATACTGTGTTACCATCTTCAATAATGTTTACTGCAAATGACTTATGGGCATCCATGTTTTGTGTTTTGCATGGATCACTACACTTGTAAGAAGTACTTTCACTAATCTCTTTGTGACAAAAACATAATCCAAACAATGTATTAGAATTTCTAAATGACAAACTAGCTTCATTATAATGATGGCTGTAGGCATTTGGTCACGTGGTTCCTTCTTTGACGCTAGACTGTCACTAAAGCCAAAGGACAAATCTCCAATGCCACTGCTTGGAAAATGTGACGGTTAATTTAATTTGAATTGTTAACATGTCACTATTTAAAATAGCCTCCTAAGAACGGCAGTGCGTTTTGCCTGAGGCTATGTCTGCAGGGTATTTTTCTCAATCTGGTTAACTGTGGTGATGATCCATTCCAAATGTGGGCAGCCCAACTTCACAGGCTGAACCCAGGACTGAGAATAGAGAGGACTAGATGGGCACAGCTGCACACTTCTCTCTCTGTTCAGGACTGAGGTTCTGAGCAGCTGTCTTAAGTCCCCCAAGCCTTACCTCCCGGCTATACTGGGCCATAACTTGGAATTGTGAACAAAAAAGACATCCTCTTTCCCTGAAGTCAGAGTATTTTGCCATAGTGACAGAGACAGAAGCAAAAGTAGAACCCAAACCAAACTGCCTATTGTGTGTTCAAAACTGCCAAGTGCAACTTCTCCAGGTGGAAGATTTGTGCACTCTACTACTGATGTGGTGAGGAGAAGGCAGAGCCTGGAACTCAGACAATGAGATGTTCACTAAACACATGGGTGTGCTCTCCTGTGATTTTAGTGTATTTTCTGTTTTTCTCTGCTCTTTTTTTCCTAATCAGAAAGCACTCAACAAACTATTTTGACTAGACTTTAGATTCAGGCATGTCCTAATTTTAATTATGGTTGAGTCCCATTAAATGTTTTCCTTTCTTGTCTTCTTCTTTTTATTTATTTATTTTTAACGTTGAGGGTTTTGTAAAGTAACCATTTACAATCTATTCTCCTGTCACTCACAATCCCTTCCTGGCTTGGCCAGCCCATAATGTCCAGTCACTCTGAGACTGCGGTATCACCACCAGAGTGGAAGAGGCATGCTCAGTGAGGAATGACGGCCTTTGACACCCGTTCTCTTCTGTACATTAGTGCCACCCTCCGTCACTGTTGTTGGTTTTAGTTTTGATTTCAAAGCCAAATGGGAAATAAAAGCGGCTTTCTACATAGATAAAATACTTAGGAGTACACAGGCAGGAAACAATTTGGGGAAGTGAGTCTTTATTTGGCTTACAATTCCAAGTCACAGTCCATAATGGAAAGTCAGGTCAGGAACATAAAGCATCCAGTTGACAGTCGAGATCAGAGATGGAGAACTGCAAGAACTTGCTTGCCTGCTTCCTGTCAGCTGTCTCCCTATACCACTCAGGACCGCCTGCCTAGGGAATGGTGGTGCCACCCACAGTAGTTTGGATCTTCCTCCATTAATTAAGAATGAAGATAAGCCTCGAAGGACATGCCTACAGGTTAACCTGATAGATAATTCCTCATTAAGATGATCTTCTAGGTTGTGTCAAGTTGACAGCTGAAACTAAGCAGTATGGGTATTATGTTTCTTTGTAAGATAACTAGAGGAGATTGGTTGATATTTTCTTTTTAAAAAAAAAAATCAAAGACTTATCAATGTGAAAATGAAGAATGGGAAAAAATTTTGTTTGTTTGTCTCAAACTGGCTCTTTGAAACTCTTATTTTTAGCCTGGTTGCAAATTTACTGCAATGAAGTGCTTTCTGCTGGAATTACAGGTTATTTTACATGAGTACAGCCACACACGCCTCAATGCAACAGTAAACAACATGATGCTCCTAATAAAGAGCAATCTGGCTTCCACCCAGGTGAGTGACCCAACAGCCGTAGTGAGAAGCATCGGATGTTTTGGCTTACTTGGGATAAGGCATTCATACATAAGCAGATTCTCCTATGGGGCACACAGGAAAGTATTTGGTTCCAGTAGAGTGGCATTCAAAGGTGTACCAGAGCTGGCATGCACAGATTCCTAAGCTCATTGATTCCCTCGGCAAACAGACATTTCTGAATAGTGTCAGCCAGTGTGCTTTAGTGGGAGAATTGTATGGGAAAGACAAGCAGGTGCATAGGGTGCTGTGGATAGACATTGATGTGGCCAGTGTCTAACAGCAGAAATGGTAGCTCACATTTGGGTTAGTCCTTAGTGTCACACACTGCTCTTTATGCTTTAGATTGATAAGGCACTAACTCCTAAAAATCAGTCTTTGAGACTAATCTCTTCTTTCTTCACATCTAGTTGTCTTTATTTTTGTTTGAATGTGGATGCACTTAGAAAACCCAGAGCTAATCACATGGTCCCATTTGTGTAGTTAACGGCACAAGAGCCGTAGTAGATCTACTCCACCTTCTGTCTTTCCACCTTCTAAAATATTAAATCATGAAAAACCATAATAAGCAGAAGTATTAATGAGTCAAGTATTATTTGGAACATCCTAGAAAGCATGAGCAGGGGAGGGTTAGGAGAAAGCAGAGAGTAGTGACTCCTGTGGTCAGCTGAGGAATGAGCTGCACAAAGGGTCCTGAAGTGCATGGAGTTAATTGTGGCTTGAATGGCACAACCATAGGGTGAAACAAAGTAGAAACAAAGGAACTTTGTCACCAGAGGAGGCACAGTAAAGTTATTTCATTTAATAAGTACTTCAGCATGCTGTGTTAAAGTCCCCTGTTATAAAGGAAGTTAATAGTCCCTGTTATAAAGGAAGGCAGAAACGTGAATTAGCCAGTCAGTGAATGTGTGAACAGCCAGTTAGTCATTAAGCACAGTAGGAAGAGAGGAAGCGGTACGGGGGGGTCTAAGGTTCTGGTGTAGAGAAGGGTTAGCCAACAAGCTGGTGTGTTACACGAGGTCAGGGAATGAGTGTCCGTGACACTCGGGGGTGTCTTTAGGCAGACTCAACTGGAAGTGCAATGACCTTGAGATGCCTTAGCTTCTCCTCTCAAATGGCAGGCTGCCTTGGGTTCTGCTCAGATGTCACCTTCTCACGGATGTCAACTATGTACGTTCTCCATGCTTTCTCCATGTCATCTCTCTCCGGTCGCTGTCTCCACATGTCCCACACTCTGATTTAGAAGCAGAAATTGCCTATTTGTCACCAAGAGAAAGTCAGCTTCGGAGCGTAGACACTAGAGTTTTTTTTTTTTTTTTTGAATGTTTTATTACAATTCCCAGAACATACACTTCTTAAGGTATTCATCACTCGGGATACTTACCAAGTAAATCTATTCATGGTTAAATTACTTCTGTGCTACGTTATCGCCATTTATTAATGGTGAGAAATTCAACAGATAACTCATGACAGTATCAATGCTGAGCTTTAGGCTGCATATCGGTGCCACCCCAAGGTGACAGTTTGGCGTAAGTACTAGAAAAGTGATCAGGACTGCAGGGTAGGGGATCTGTGTAGAGTTCAGTTGACTATCAGTGGGGATGAGCTGCTTAGGAGCTTTGCTTTCCTCTCTGCCATTGTTTTCAGGACCAAGTGGAGAGCAGTGGAAGCATTATGAGAACGCCTGCCATACAGTGTGTGCCTGATGAACACTGGCGAATCTGAATTCCAAGTGCCTAATGGATGTGAAATCTAATTTTGATTTCTTCTGGCACAGACTTTATAGTTTAGAAGATCTCTAAAATGTTTACCCATGATTGCTGCACTTGCAATAGTCTAGTCATCCCCGAAGTTATGTTTATGGCATTTGCCTAAGAGGTTGAAATCAACCAAAAACCTTCAAGTAGCTACTGTTTGCCAGGCCTTGTACTTAATGCTGGGAAACAAAAATATATGGTTATGCTTCTTAGGAATGGGTAGACAACAGTAGTGTAAAAGTGTTAAAAGTATGTGTTTATACATACATATATACATACATATGTGTGTGTGTCTGTGTGTGTGTAACAGAAAGGCACGTGCTCTCTTGGTGTCTCAAGGTCATGTCACTCAAGGCCATGGAAAGATGAAATAGGCAAGGACACCTCACAGAGGCCGTGGAACATTCAGGGAAGTATGGTCTTCAAGAGAGAAACAGAATCCCTTGATGGGCTTTCAGCGGGAAGAACAGTCTAACATGCATAGCCTGTGCGTTTGCAGAGATCTTAACCCAACGTGAGAAAAACCAACTCCTATCAGATCTCTTGATTCTTTCTCATAGTTTTTTTTTTATCATGTTATTAATTTGCCAATGTTTTTTATGTCTGAAGACTCCACCATGTGTTTCAAACAGTAAAATAACCCCAACAAAGAAGTACATTCTGTTACAGATCTAATTCTCCCTTCTTGATCGCAGAATATAACAGAATCCGGCTGCAAAGAATGTGAGGAACTGGAGGAGAAAAACATCAGGGAATTTGTGCAGAGCTTTATCCATATTGTACAAATGTTCATCAACACTTCTTGATGGCAGGTGGTCCTCTTCAGCGTCTCCATTGTTACCACACCTCTGCCTGCTGTGCGGAAGCAGCTGAGATCTGCTGGGAAAACAAAGCTGCCTAGGCAGAAGCTAATGAGCCACTTGGATCAGATGAACTCTGGGAGATGAAGGGATGGGGGAGAGCTCTTCTCAGGCCTGTTCTGCTCGCTTATTTTTAATTTATTACTGCAGTTGTACATATTTGTAATATAACAGAAGATGTTAAATAAAGTTGTTCATACGTTTTATCAATTGAGCCTTAACTCTTTACCTTTTTTTAGTAGTTTGTATTTGGCTGCATGTGATGTTTGTGTGTGTACACATTTGTGTGTGTGTGTGTGTGTGTGTGTGTGTAGTGCAGTGCACGTATGTGCAAGTGTGTGGAAGCCAGAGGTTGACCTCGGTGCCCTGCACATTATTTTCTACCTTGTTTGTTTCTTTTGTCTTTAAGGCTGTGACTCTTCTTGGACCTGAAACCCAGTAGTTCAGTCAGACTAACTGGCCAGTGAACCCTAGAGATCCTCCTGTCTTTTCCACCTCAAAGTGGGATTACAGGTACCTGCCACATCCCTGAAGTTTTTTTTACATGGGCACTGATGATCCAAACCCACATTGTCACACTTGTGTGACATGCACTTTCCCAACTGAGGCATCTCCCCACTCCCTAATTTATCTGTTGTATAAAACTAAGGGCTCTGTTGTATTTGTTGTAGTTTGTTTGTTTGAGGTGATCATTCTTCAAGGAAAGTACAAGGGTACACAGAAAAATAATGTTTATGTTAGTGTTTCACATTTTCCCAAATAGTGCTGTTTTAGTCTCACAATTTTTAAAGCTGTATTTGTGGAAGTTTTAAAAGGGCCAATTTGTTAGACTTTATTTGGTTTGATAGAAATGCAATTGTTCATAGGTGCTGAGAAGATAGCTCAGGGGTAAGAACACTTCCTGAACAAGCATGAGGATCTGAGATTTGCATCCCCAGCATTCTTGGAAAGCTGGCTGTGGCCATGCCTACCCTGTACTACATGGAGGAACAGGGGTACTAGGGCTTGCTGGCCATCAGCTTAACTCCAGGTTCAGTGCAGTACACTGTCTTAAAAGGATGTGGAGGCCCCCTTTCCCCTACCATGTATGGTTAGTGAGGAAGCTGGCCCTCCCCCAATCAGCTGCGCACTTAGGAAAGCGGGCCCTGTACCTCACCTGAGCAGCCCAGCAGAGCTGACTCTGTTGACATAGGTACAGGTGAAATGGACTTGAGAGCATCAGAGTATGGAAGATCTGGCCCTGCCCCTATCCGCCATATGGTGGTGTATTGATGTATCCAACCGTCTTATTAAATAAGAAACACAGAAACAATGTAAAAGAGAAAGCCGAGAGGTCAGAGCTCAGAGCTAAAATCTCACCCTTCCTCCTGCTGTCCCAGCTTCGCGAAAAGAGACCTACTTCCTGTCGGTTCGTTTTTTTATAGTATGTTGTTCTGCCTTCTCATTGGTTGTAAACCCAAACACATGACTGCCTCGTCACTGTCTGAATGTACAGCCCCCTAGGTCTTAAAGGCATATGTCTCCAATGCTGGCTATATCCCTGAACACACAGAGATCTTATGGGATTAAAGGCGTGTGCCACCACCGCCACACTCTTGCTATGGCTCTAATAGCTCTGACCCTGAACACACAGATATCTATGGGATTAAAGGCGTGTGCCGCCACCGCCACACTCTTGCTATGGCTCTAATAGCTCTGACCCCTGGACAACTTTATTTAT
This sequence comes from Peromyscus maniculatus bairdii, assembly GCF_049852395.1. Taxonomy (NCBI): domain Eukaryota; kingdom Metazoa; phylum Chordata; class Mammalia; order Rodentia; family Cricetidae; genus Peromyscus; species Peromyscus maniculatus. Next base: position 24,002,258 of record NC_134856.1, read on the forward strand.
TAACATACAATCAAAATAATAATTCAGTACAATTAGATTACCACCACATTTCCCCTTTTCTATTTTAATAAAAAGAAAAAGAAAGCAAAAGGTTATAACTAACAAAAGAAAAACTATATACAAAAGTACAATAACTATATACAATATATACAAGTAACAAATACCTAAACAGGTATTTGACAAATCAGAGAAAACAATTCCATTATCTATCCTATTTTGGTAAATCCAAGATGTATCTAATGCACTTTCTATCCTAATTAATTTTCAACTATAACTAACTAATCTTCAACCATAACTAACTAGTCTTCAACTCCCTCAGAGACCCAAGAAGGGAATAATATTAGCTAACAAAAATAAAAACAGGAAGTGCATGCAAGCAACTTCCAAAAAATTTTGTGAGTTGACAGAAACAGCCAGCTGCCTGGGCAGTCACCTGAGGTTTCTCCGCAGTGTTAGGGCATCATCTTCAGCCTATAGGCTTAGTGTATCTGACAGACTCATTTGTGAAGTAGGATGTACACAAGGTCAACAGTTCAACCTCACATTGGGTGAGAGCAGTCCACATACCAGAAACACTTGAATTCCACTAGTGTCCTGTCATGATTCAGGATTTTAAATTCTGGAAATTGTTGACAGTTTTTTAATTCAGCTGTCCATTCTTCTTGGCTGTGTATATATGGCTTCATCTCAGCATCCCCTTCTTCTCCACATCCCTCTATTAAATGCCAGTCTACTTTTGAGAGGCATGAGCTTTCAGCTGCTGTTCCATTGTACAACAGAATCCATCGGCCCTTTGCCTGTTAAGCTGCCTTCGAAGAAAAGGGCACTGTACCTTTTCTGGATGCGAAGGCCACTTCAGGGATGGGGCCATATTGTCCTGGCCTCAGAAGATGCCTTTTGATAAAGCCATAACCACACTTGTTTTGGCAAGAATCAGTAGTCCCTTGTTTCATGATCTGTCTGTCCATTTTGTCCTGTTGATTCGAGGATATTTTGTTGTCCATTGGCTAACTTTTGCCAGAATGAAAGTTGACTCCATATGCAGTTTCTTCAATGCTCATATTTTCTCTAAAGTAGATTGGTACTGCCAGGAGCCTACATGTCTCAAAAAAGAAAAATTTTCTAAGTTATTAAAACATTTTAAATGCCATATTCTGTAGATCTCTGAAGGGTTTGAAGATGACCTGTCTAAAACATCTCTGCTCAATTTTAAAACATATCTAATATGACTACAAGTTCTATGATAATGTCTAACTACTAGCTTTCATTTCTTTATATCCTAATAGCTGATAATAATAACATTCAAGGATCAGAAATTTGCATTACATTGTTAAATGGATGGAATAAATACAATTAGAAATATACATATAGCATTTTATAACAATATCAGTTTCAAATTTGTATACAATATAAAACAATTCAATCCAATGTAAAGTATTTAAACTAGTAATTGTCTTTTTCTTTTCTTTCTTTCTCTCTTTTTTTTTAAACAAGAACCTTAAATCTAATCTCCTTTGCTTAGCCTTTTTCCTAACCCTTGACAATAACTTGTAACCAACCCCCCTAAATACTGAAAATTATCCCAGACCCAAAACCCATTAAAAAGACCAAAAAACCACCCGCCCCACACCACCTCTTTGGGAATGTGGGCGTCGTATTCTTAAAATTGCTTCCTGCTGGGTATGGGCGAAGTTTTCTTTATCCTGAAAGAAAAATTTTAGGTTAATTGTCAAATTCTAGGAGAGGTAACTATATCCTTCATTATCCAGTCTGTGTATAATGCCAAAGTTCAGGGTTTATCTCAAGTCCTTATTCGAGTAGTCTTTGAGACTGGATCATCTCAGCTAGTCATCTCAAATTTGCTCTGAGCACCTTGTAGTTCAAAGCTGATCTATGGATGATGTTTGTCAGCTTAATGATATTATTATTGTCCATGTGGAATTGTTGTTGTTGTGGGGTCCCATCTTCTGTCTGGAGACTTCAGTTGATGTTAGGCCTGGCCGTGATTTCCTGCAGAAAACGGATAAGAGACTCGAACACAAAAACATATATATGCAGCTAGCCTTTTTTCTAGAATTAGTTAGTACTCTATGTGACCATTCATATCTTAACAAAGTTTAAAATGTATATATATATGAATCTTGTAAATTTTGATATAAAATTTATACTTTGAGAAAAGTTTAAAGAATCAGAATAGAATCAAAGAGTTGAGATTAGTAATAGAATAGTCCCTTAATTAATTTTGCTTTTGTCCTGTACCATAGCAGAAGATGGCTCTTATTCTGGCATGATACAGGGAGTTTGCATTTTCCTTTTAACAACATGCTTGAGTTTAAAGAAGGAGAGAGCCATTCTCCAACTCCAAAGTCAGCTTTAAATTTTAATTGAACTGGGACTATTAGAAAACCAATAGTGTTAAATCTTTATAGAAAAGCAGAAACAAACATTTAGGAAGACATAAAATTTTTTAGATAATATATACCCATACACCGTTTCATTCTGTTTCTTGGGATAGATGATTTGTCACTTTTCTTCAGTTGTCTCATTTGTCCAGTGTTCTTCAGATTCCTTAACCTTCATTCTCCTAAAAGACAAAAACAAAAACCTTTCCCCAAGACTAATTTTAGGGATGTTCCTTTTTGGCAAGTTATTATCTGATTAAATGAAAAGGCATGTGTTATTGGTACAAGTTAGTTTAAATTGGATGTTCATTGCTGGTTGATGAACTATCACCTCCTCAATTAAGAGGTCTCTCTTGTTCAAATCGAACCTTTATCAATTTTGATGGTACCCACAGCTTATCTTCTCCTGTAGAAACAAAAGCAAAACCTCGTCCCCAATGTAATACATACCCTGGTTTCCATTCTGAGGTCAGCACATCCTTAAAGTATATAGGCTGATTTAATTCTGTAGTTTTTTCTATTATCCAATGTCTCTCTGCAGCTGTTGTTCCTTTCTCATTGGCATTCAGAAAATTCAAAGTTAGAAGAGCATTATGCAGTCTATTTCTGGGGTTTTTTGTTACCCATTTCTGTTTGTTTACCATATCCTTTAGAGTTCTGTTTGATCTTTCTATAACTGTTTGACCTGTAGGATTATGTGGTATGCCTGTAATATGCTTTATATTGTAATAAGCAAAAAACTGTTTCATTTTAACAGAGACATATGATGGAGCATTGTCAGTTTTGATTTGTGCAGGTATACCCATGATGGCCATAACTTCTAGCAAATGAGCGATTGCAGAATCAGCCTTTTCAGAACACAAAGCAGTTGCCCATTGAAATCCTGAAAAAGTATCAATGGTGTGGTGTACATATTTCAGTTTTCCAAATTCTGCAAAGTGAAACACGTCCATCTGCCAGATTTCATTTCTCTGAGTACCCTTTGGGTTACATCCTGCTGGTAATGGCGTTTGATTGTAGAAGGAACAAGTAGGACATTTCTTTACTATTTCTTTGGCTTGTTGCCAGGTTATGGAAAAATCGTTTTTTAAACCTTTACTATTAACGTGATGTTTTTTATGAAATTCTGAGGCCTCCAGCACATTTCCTATCAATAATTTATCAATCTCATCATTGCCTTGTGCTAGAGGGCCTGGCAGACCAGTATGGGATCAAATGTGAGTTATATATAAAGGATGATTCCTTTTCCTGATTGTATCTTGTAATTGAATAAACAGTGAAGTTAATTCTGAAGCATCAGGGATAAATTCTGCAGTCTCAATATGTAACACCACTCTTTCAGCATACTGAGAGTCAGTTACTATGTTGAGAGGTTCTGAAAAATCCATTAATACCAACAGAATAGCATACAATTCTGATTTTTGAACTGAATTATACGGACTTTGAACCACTTTACTTAAATTTTCTGATTTGTAACCTGCCTTTCCTTCTTTGTTGGCATCTGTATAAAATGTACGAACTCCAGATATGGGTTTTTGCCGTACAATTCGAGGCAAGATCCAATCAGCTCTCTTTATAAGATCAATTCTATTGCTTTTGGGATATTTGCTGTTAATTTCTCCCAAAAAATTACTGCAAGCTCTTTGCCAAGGTTCACTTTCTGTCCATAATTTTTCAATGTCCTCCTTAGTTAATGGTACGACAATTTCTGCTGGGTCTATGCCTGCTAATTGACGAAGTCTCAGTTTTCCTTTGTAAATCAAGTCAGAGATTTTTTTCCACATAAGTTTTTAATTTTTTATTTGGTTTATTTGGTAAAAATATCCATTCCAATATAATATCTTCCCTCTGCATTAATATTCCAGTAGGAGAATGCCTAGAAGGTAAGATAACCAAAATGCAATCCAGCTTTGGATCAATACGATTCACGTGTCCTTCATGCACTTTCTTTTCTACCAAGGCTAATTCTTTCTCAGCTTCAGGTGATAATTCTCTTGGACTATTTAAGTCCTTGTCACCTTCTAAGGTTTTGAACAAATTAGTCAGTTCATCATTTTTTACCCCAACAATAGTTCGTAGATGAGAAATATCTCCAAATAATCTTTGAAAGTCATTAAGAGTCTGTAGTCTATCTCTCCGAATTTGCACCTTTTGGGGTCTAATTTTTTGTAGCTCTATTTTATATCCTAAATAATTAATAGAATCTCCTCTTTGTATCTTTTCAGGAGCAATTTGTAATCCCCAGCAAGGCAAAATTTTCTTTACTTCTTCAAACATTATTTCTAAAGTATCTGCATTTGAGTCAGCTAGTAAAATATCGTCCATATAATGATAAATTATAGATTTAGGAAATTTTTTACGTATCACTTCCAATGGCTGTTGTACAAAATATTGGCACAGAGTTGGGCTATTCAACATTCCCTGTGGGAGGACCCTCCATTGAAATCTTTTAACCGGTTGAGAATTATTATAAGTAGGCACTGTAAAAGCAAATCTTTCTTTGTCTTTTTCTTGTAACGGTATTGAAAAGAAACAGTCTTTTAAATCAATAACTATGAGAGGCCATCCTTTTGATAACAGAGTAGGCAAAGGCATCCCAGATTGTAGAGAGCCCATTGGCTGAATTACTTTGTTAATTGCTCTAAGGTCTGTTACCATTCTCCATTTACCAGATTTCTTTTTAATAACAAATACAGAAGAATTCCAAGGGCTGGTTGATTCTTCAATATGCTGAGCATTTAACTGTTCTTCTACCAGCTCTTCTAAAGCCTGGAGTTTCTCTGTTGTTAAAGGCCATTGCTGGACCCATACAGGCTTGTCTGTTAACCATTTTAAAGGTAGAGCTGTTGGTGTCTTTGGAAGATCATCAGTTATTGTGCCCTGTTCTTGTATAATATGGATGGCTGGTGACCACTCATTAGAACAATATCTTCTAATATTTCTCTCAGTAACATGTGCTAGTTTATGATTTGTTTCTGAGATTGGAGGGATGTTAATCTGAGTATTCCATTGTTGCAACAAGTCTCGACCCCACAGGTTCATAGTTATGTTAGCCACATATGGTTTTAATTTTCCTCTCTGTCCTTCTGGACCTATACATTCGAGCCATCTTGCACTCTGTTTCACCTGAGATAATGTCCCAATTCCTAACAGTTGAACGTTTACCTCCTGAAGAGGCCAAGTTGGATGCCAAAATTCTGGTGCAATTATGGTAACGTCCGTACCTGTGTCTACCAGACCAGACAACAAAACACCATTTATTTTTATTGTTAATTTTGGTCTTTGTTCATTAATAGAAGTTTGCCAAAAAATTTTCTTTATGTTTTCTCCTGAATTTTCTATTCTCTCTGTTTCATCATCCTGACCAGCATGATTTATTCCAATAGGCATTTGGTTATTTAATCGCTCTCCAGAGCAGGCATTTCCTCTATGGCTGCAGGAAAGGTTTGAACTGGATTTGCACTGGGGGCCTGCCTGAGGCCCCTCTGGGAGTTTCCCGAAGACTGAGGCAAAGGATTACCCTGTCTGTCCTTTGTTGATCTACATTCGTTGGTCCAGTGTTTTCCCTTACCACACCTTCTGCATACTCCAGAAGGAAGGGGCATTCTGTTGCCATTGTTCCTTGAAGAAACATTGTTTCTGGGAATGACCTGTCTACAGTCCCTTTTCAAATGTCCTTGCTTTCCACATCCAAAACATCTAACACTCCTCAAACCTTTTGAAATTACTTCTCCTACCCATGTATCATCATGCTCATCAGCTTCAACATTAATTGTTTCTATAATCCAATCTTCCATAGGTGCAGATCTTGCCCTTAATGGCCTGATTATTCTTTTGCATGCTGCATTCGCATTCTCAAAGGCCAAAGATTCAATTATTGCCTTACTAGCTTCTGAATCCGAGACCATTCTCTTTACTGCTGAAGCCAGTCTTTGTAGAAAATCAGTAAAAGACTCTTTTGGGCCTTGCATCACCTTTGTAAATGACTCAGATTTTTTTCCTGGTTCCTCAACTCTGTCCCATGCATTCAAGGCTGCCGTTCGACATAAAATTAGGGTTTGGACATCATATAAACATTGTGTTTGTGCTGAAGCATATTGGCCTTCGCCCATAAGCTGATCCTGGCAAACTTGTATTCCTTTATCCCTCCAGTGTTTTTCTATGTTTTTAGCCTCCTCCTTAAACCAAGTCAGAAATTGAAGTCTCTGGCTGGGTTCCAGAACACGTTGTGCAAGGTCCCGCCAGTCCTGTGGTACTATCCTATTATATGTTGACCAAGTGTTTAACATTTGCTTTACATATGGGGAATGCATGCCATAAGATACTATTGCCTCCTTAAACCTTCTTAAATCCAACATTTCAATTGGAGCCCAAGTATTTTGTGTAGCCATTTGATCAGGCATCTGCTGTACGGTTACAGGATAAATTAAGGGTGACTGTGTGAAAACAGGCTTTCTTTCTGCAACCTTATGATCCCAACTTGAAACAACTTCACTGTTAATTTCTTCTGTCTGAATTTTTACAGGTTTAACAAGTTCTTCTAAAGCTGTTATCCTGGCACTTAAATTGACTATCTTTTTAAATATTAAAATGTGGATTATTATAGTGATAAGGTGCATAATTCCACCAATACTAATATTATATAGTTGTTCCATTGCCAGACTGCCTAAAATTTCGAACAAAAACCAATTTTCTTCCAATGTACACATAAAACCCATTTGTTTTTTAATGTGAAAAAAAATTCTCTTTTAGATAGTTTCCTCTAAAATATCTGATATATTATGACTTACCAAATCTGCGTAGAACAGTAGAAATTCGAGGGGATTTTCAAAGCAGCCACCTAGTGTCCCAGGTGTAAATCCAAAGAGAAAGAGAGAGAGAGAGAGAGAGAGAGAGAGAGAGAGAGAGAGAGAGAACAAGAAAGCGTAGCTGGCTAAAGTTTAAATGCAGCCACGTGTTCCCTCTTGTGCCGAGTCAAGGCTTGGGTCTGACTTCCTTAAGCTCCGACCACGTGCGTTGGCTTTACAGGCAGGGCCCTGTTCGGCAGGGCAACTCTGAGTTATTTGTAGCACCGGCTTTAAGCAAGCAGGATTTAAGCAAGCAGCTCACCGATAGTCCAGCCTGAGGTCAAGCAGAACTAGACCCAGGCTAAGAAGCCGCTGCTCGGACTAAGAAGCCGGCCGCCTGCCGCCCTTGTGGGAAAGCGGACCTGCCGCCAAGCCAAGCAGTTTTTAATGGATTCTTGTCACGTTGGGCGCCAGATATTGATGTATCCAACCGTCTTATTAAATAAGAAACACAGAAACAATGTAAAAGAGAAAGCCGAGAGGTCAGAGCTCAGAGCTAAAATCTCACCCTTCCTCCTGCTGTCCCAGCTTCGCGAAAAGAGACCTACTTCCTGTCGGTTCGTTTTTTTATAGTATGTTGTTCTGCCTTCTCATTGGTTGTAAACCCAAACACATGACTGCCTCGTCACTGTCTGAATGTACAGCCCCCTAGGTCTTAAAGGCATATGTCTCCAATGCTGGCTATATCCCTGAACACACAGAGATCTTATGGGATTAAAGGCGTGTGCCACCACCGCCACACTCTTGCTATGGCTCTAATAGCTCTGACCCTGAACACACAGATATCTATGGGATTAAAGGCGTGTGCCGCCACCGCCACACTCTTGCTATGGCTCTAATAGCTCTGACCCTGAACACACAGATATCTATGGGATTAAAGGCGTGTGCCACCACCGCCACACTCTTGCTATGGCTCTAATAGCTCTGACCCCTGGACAACTTTATTTATTAACATACAATCAAAATAATAATTCAGTACAATTAGATTACCACCACAGTGGTGTGGGAGGAGAGCATGGCCTCCTCCACTGCCCCTTGCCACCTGTGGTGGGTGAGAGAGCTGGCCCTGAGATCATAAGAGCAGGAGAATGACCCTGCCCCTCACCAGCTGCAGCACTCTGGAGAGTGGCCCCTGTACCTTGCTAGGGCAACACAGCAGAGCTGGCCCTGATGGTCCAGGTGTGGGAGAGCCGACCCTGAGGGAATGAAAGAAGAACTGGCCCAGCCCCTTGCTCACTGCAACAAGGGGTGAACTAGCTGAGACAATGCTGCAGAGCTCACCCTGGTGGTGAGGAAGAGGGGGAGCTGGCAGCCTGACCAACCCTGCAACTATCCAGGCCCAGATATCCAGGGTTATGTGTTGACCCACCCCAACATCCATTGAATCTATGATCTGCTGGAGTATGTGAAGGCAACTAGTCCTGCAGACTCAAAGCTGCAGGATCTTCAAGACACAGCAACAACAGAATATCCAAGAGGATTCCAATAAGGGCCCAGCATCGATAGTGTAGCAGAAATCAGAGGTCTCAACCATATCAATGACTCTTTGCAATGAACACTTGCAAGTAAAGATACATGGACAAAAGGGTATATACTACGTGATTCACTGTGTCACACTATAGCTTCCATGACGATATTTTTCCTTCTTTTTTTTTCTCTTAAATTTTATTTTATTTGGGGGGGTGGTTACAAGGGCAAAGGGCAGATATGAAGGGATAGGGAAATGAATGGGATCGACCTGCATGATGTGAAAGACACAAAGAATAAATAAAAAGAAACTTTAACAAATAGAAAAAAAGAGAAAGCATGTGGAGAGGAGAGATAGAGCAGGGTACTCCACACACATGTATACCCACATGCATTCAACACTCACATGCAACTAAGAAAACTGTTAATAAACTTTTATCATTCTTACCTATATTTTTCATTATACTGTCTAAAGTTACTAAGCTTTCTAGCATTTCTATTGTTAAAAATTTGGAAATATATACTATTTTTAACTTTAATTTTCCAATCTAATTGTTAAAGAGAAATTGGTCCCTCTCCAACATTTATTTGTCCGAGGAAAGGGAGATCAAGATACCAGTCACATTACTGATGGTATTTTATAGTGACTAATTGCCCACCTGCATCGTATAAAGAAATACAAGATGATTTTAAAATCTGGAATGTTTCAGGACTCAAAGTTACTGTCCCTGAAATGAGATAGCACAGCTGGTTTTAGAAAACTCAAGTCTATACTTATTAAAATCCTTTAACTTGACATAAGAGATGAAGTGGTCATATACAACTATCTTCTAGTTAACATACAAGATCAAGTGACTATGTACCACCATCTAAATTTAGCCTTTCATGTTCCTGCTCTTAAGGTCAATCCTTTATCTCTCTTTTAAAGTTGACATTTCCTACACTCTTCCATTGGCCAGCCAGTATTATTTTCTTGGGGGATACCATGTTTACATATTACCTACTGACCTAACTGCTGAAAATATTTGCTATATATTACTTATAATGAAAGAAGCACAAAATCATATATCAAATGGCAAATGGAAAAGGTAAGGGTAAGCCAAATAAAAATTAGAATGATAGACAACATCCCATTGACAGATACGTACTTGCTTTTCTTTTATGATTATTTCAAGTAAAGAAAAGATGTATGAAAGGATATTATCTTCACATTCTTTCTGGCAGTAAAGTAAAAGGACTATGAGGTGGAGCCATGGAAACACAAGCAGAACTAGTAAGTAATTTGTGAGCCAAGAGACATTTATAACCCAATTACAAGTCTATTTTATATAATCTTGTTCTTTATCTGGGAAGAGTGAATCAATAGAATTACCTGATTCTGCTGTTGTTGCTCTAGTTGTAAAGAGGGAATTATATGTTTTGATGTTGTAGTTTATGGCTGTCAAATTCAATAACGTATGAAATCAAACCAACATACACAAAATGAAAATCAAGTAATGTGCTGCTCTCTCCTTTCTGTCCCCAAGCAACAAGAAATCCTAGAGAGTATCCACTCTTCTTCTCTTCTGTGACTTTGTACTATGACTGAAGCCACCTGCACTTGCAGGCAAATCACACTCAACATATGCCTGCCATGGATAAATATTTTGCCCAGAGGAAATCCTATTTCCAAGAGATTTGGTTCAATATTCCTTAATGTGTCTAGTGACTGAATTGTGTTCTCCCTAAGGAATGTGTTATGTAAGGTGTTTAGCGGTGTGAAGAGTCCCTTGGTCCTAATTGTGGACTCTACCTGATACAACGCAGAAGAAAACTTAATGAAACAGAGATGTGCTTTTTTACTATAATTTACTTCTTCATCCCCGAATTTTGAAACAGGAAGTAAAGGAAACAAGGAGACAGTTGTAACACAGAAGCAGATTTGAAAACTGCTAAATTTAGCCTTTGGGAATAATGTCAGACTTTTTGACTATTGTCGTGGAATACAGCATCCCTGCCCAAGTCATTTACCTTTATTGTCGTGATCACCTCTTTTCACTAAGAATTCACATGCCAGTCACACTGGAACCTTAGCTATTGGAAATCTACTCTGTGTGAATGTTTTGACAAATGCTGTAAGAAAGCCACAGTGTCAGCCTTCAGGAGCTTTGCAACCAGCAAAGGCATCTCATTATCAAACCCATCATCTGAGGTCTTATTTGGTCTCCATCAATTCTATGAAGGATATCAGGGAACACATGTGTGTTCAAGGTGTCCATTCATACATCACCTCTTGGAGAAAGCGACAGGTGAGCTGAGCTGTCAATGACTAGAGATTGGGTCAGGGAAGTGCAAAGAGTGATGGGCAACACTTCAGTCAACAAGGACAGAAATATTCTTAGGGCAAAAGAAAATCCAGAATGGCCAGTGTGGCGAAAGATGGAAAACAAAGTGTGGTAATGGAGAGTTAAGTCTCTGTGGGCTGCGCTGATGACTTTTCTGTCTTTCTAGGAAAAGTGAAGTCATATTGTAACATAAAACAATTAGATGTGTTATTCTTATTTTGAAAGAAAGATTTTAAGTCAACGCCTCTTTACAGATAAATATCAGGTTCATAAAATCCATCACTGTCCGGGAGCATTATCGCTGTCATTTTGATGATTCCTTGAAACACCAAATGGACAGTATCAGCAAGTAATCACCCAAGGTGAGATCTTGCATCCAGTATGTGGGTCCTGTAAGTCACAGGGGTGTAGCTGGAGAGTTTTCTCTCTGGGTCCCGCCAAGTCCCGGCAGTCCCTTAGCCCACTTATAAAATAAACATACAAATGCTTATATTATTTAAACTGCTTGGCCATTAGCTCAGGCCTATCATTGTCTAGTTCTTACTCTTATATTTAGCCCATTTCTATTAATCTACACTTTGCCATGTGACTCGTGGCTGATTGGTACCTTACATCTTCCTTGTCCTGGTGGCGGCTGCAGTCTCCCCCTCTGCCTTCCTGTTCCCTCAATTCTCCTCTCTGTTAGTTCCACCTATACTTCCTGTCTGGCTACTGGCCAATCATTGTTTTATTTACTGATGAATCAGAGCAACACATTTGCCATACAGAACATTCCATAGCACTTCCCCTTTTCTTTTTTTTTTAAAGGAAGGTTTTAACTTTTACATTGTAAAATCACAGATAACAAAACAATTATCAAGCAAGAATTACAATTATAATATCTAGTCTATTTATAATAACTAGTTTAACCTAATGGGTCATCATGAAAAAATCTACCCTCCTGATGCCAATGGAGATTGAGAGCCCAATATGGCCAGCTTTGGCAAGCATTAATGTAAGCCTAGGAACTGTAGCCATGAGATTGGATTCTCCAGAAGAGCTGCCAGCCAAAGTCATGCTCGGATCAAGAAAAATGGGCCTTGGCAGTCCGTGTTACTGGAGGTGTATCCATGCCAGTGGATATCCACACAATCCAGAAGAGAATTTGACATTGCTGCTGCCGCTGTTGCTGTTATAACAGTGGCGCACACTGCTGCTACTGTTTCTGGGATTACCATTTCATAATCGCTTACTACAGCTAGCACAGTGGAGACCCTGGCAACAAAAGTAGCTACTACAGTTAGTTAATCTTTCATTCTATTGGACATGATAAATTTAATCCAGTAGTAATAGACATCTCGATTGGCTTTGAAAATTATAAATTTATAAACTCAAGTTTCAGTTGCTTTTGGGATACTATCTTACAAGGACTCCAACATACAGTATGGCTTGATAAGGAAGGGAATGGCTCAGTTGCCTTTAGCCTACTGGCTATGGGTGAGATAGGACCTCTGTTGGTGTTTTCTGTATCAAACACACAGATTGCAAGCCCAGTGCCACTTTGAGATCATTGGCAGCAATTAACCATGCAGCTCACACACAATTGAGCCGGTATGATAATGAGTATTCAGAGATGGGTAATGCCTGGGGGGCACTCACCAACCTAAGACAGAGCACCTGTGTGGCCTGGGCAGGTGTCTCCATGAAGGGTAAGGTGACCTGCTGACGTTCCACACAACCCAAGTCAGAAGCTCATTTTTTAATAAAAGGGGGACCTGCAGGTCCCTGGCTCCCGTTTTGGGTAACTGTTGCCTTGCTTGTGGACCTTGACCTTGATATCCTCCCAATGCTAATTCCCTGCCAGGTTCCACCCTCCTGAATGCTTAAGGGAAGTTCCTTTTCTGTGTATCCTGAATAATGGGCCTTAACAGCTTAGATGCAAGATTGTAAAACGTCAGTAGCAAACTTCTGCCCTCCGGGGTCCTCCCATTGTGCTGTAAGCCTGTAATTAAGACCTCCTACCCCCTTCAAGAAATGACATTTGACATTTAAAATTATATATATATATATATATATATATATATATATATATATATATATATATATATATTTGAATGAATACTGCGAATGTAATCTATGAATACCACAAATGTGATTAATATCACGAGTGTAATTTAATAAATAAATAAATAAATAAAAACTAGTCTATTTGGCAAAATTAAAGAAGATATCATATCTATCTTATATTTGTGAGTCTAAGGTTTCATATCTAACTTATCTTTTATCATAACTAAGGAAAATTGTAACTATCTAGTTTCAACTACATCAAAGACCTAAGAAGAATATAATATTACCTGAGAAATGGGAAAAAGATGTAAGCTACTTTTGGGAGTCTTGCAAGAGTAGACAGAGAAAGCTAGCAGCCTGGACAGTCATCTAAAATTCCTCTGTAAAGTTGGGGCATCTGTCTTCAGCCCACAGGTCTAGAGTCTCTCAGTCATTTTTCTCTGTGTCCTGTAGAACGTCTGGCAGTTTCCTCTGCAAAACAGGAACCTGATGGACCATTTCACCAAGCAAAGTTCAGCGGTCACCTTCCTATGGGTCTTGCATGTCCAGTTGATCAAGCAGTTCAAGCAAGAACAGTTTGTTGCCCAAATGGCTATTTTTGCCAAGGTGAAGATAAACTCCATATGGCATGTCTTCGATGCCCATCCTTCTCTCTGAAGTAAATCAGTGCTGTCAGGAGCACTGGACATGTCTCACTGTCCTGAAAGTCTAAATTTTTAAAATATTTTAAATACTATATTCTGTAGGTCTTTGAAGTATTTGAAGATTACCTATCTATCTGAAATATATCTATGTATACCTAGAAGACTTAACTAACATGGCTACAAGTATGATTATCATAGATGACTAATTGTTAATCTATTTTTTAATTATCTATTACAATTTTAAATGAGCTGTACAAACACAACACCTTAAACAAGAGTAGAAATATGTATACTGTATAACAAAATTAACTTTAAGTTTGTATCAATAATCTAAAATCTATACCAATGCAAAACATTTCAAACAAGTTGTTGCTCTTTAAAATAGGTTCAGCAATTTTATCCTATCATATCTATCATATCCCTTTTTCTTCTTTAGAAAGAGATCACATTTATAATCAACCTGATTGAAATAAAAATATCGCTTTTTCTCTTTCCCACACCAGAGGGCTCTTTTGATCTGGGACACAAGAATCTCTTAACCTTTTTTTTTTATTTAAGCAATATGCCTGGATTTAGAGAAGAAATAAGCCAATTTCATCTCCAAAGCCAGCTTGATATATTTGGGAAATTGGGCGTAGCTTCTCTTACTACTTCCTGCTGGAGAGGGGCACTGTATCTTATGGGAACACAAAGAAAATTTTAGGATTATGGAGCAGTCCATGAGGGTGTATTGTCTGAGCCAGTTGCCTTGAAACCATTCTGGATGTTGGATCATCTGGGCCATGGTGTCATTGGAGACCTTTCAGGGGGTCTTGGCTGGTCAAACCTGATGTATCTTAATCTGGAACAAATCCATAACCTCTGGCTTTCTGTGGAAACAAAAACAGCCTCTTTTTCAAAGCAACATATCCTTACATACAAATTTTGAAGTCAAGGTACCTTTAAAGTATACATATTTGTTTACCTCAACAGCTTTTATAATCAAATGTTTTTCTTCAGTTACAAATATCAAAGAGAACATAATCCAGATTTTTTGTGTGATAGCCATCTTACATGGCTTATTTTTTATATTACCTTGAACCTATTGCATTCATCTGCAGCATTCTAAGACTCAACCGGCGCTGTGGCTGCTGGCTCCACCTACTTCAGCTTCCCAACATGGTGGTGGTACATTTTCTGCCAGCTCTGGGAGCCATCAACTCTCAGAAATAGTGGGTCTATGGTTCTATCAAAGCAGCGTGTAGCCCAGAAACCTCTTTTTTTTTTTTAACTAGTAAAAACTATATCCAACACACAGCATAGTGTGCAGCTTGGCGACACCCCTGTGTAACATAGCCTAGGTCAAGCCCTCACGCATGCCACAAACCCACCATAGCTCAAACCTGGTTGTTGCAGCATCTAGCCGCCTGTATGAGCCATGAAGCAGGAACCTGGTTTTGGCTCTGTTTGGAATTGGTTATTAAATATTCTCAGGTTTAAGGTGGAAATTCGAGCTGTTGGGCTCCATTTGAAGCTGGAGAGTTCTCTCTCTGGGTCCCGCCAAGCCCCAGCAGTCCCTTAGCCCACTTATAAAATAAACATACAAATGCTTATATTATTTAAACTGCTTGGCCATTAGCTCAGGCCTATCATTGTCTAGCTCTTACTCTTATATTTAGCCCATTTCTATTAATCTACACTTTGCCATGTGACTCATGGCTTATTGGTACCTTACATCTTCCTTGTCCTGGTGGCGGCTGCCGTCTCCCCCTCTGCCTTCCTGTTCCCTCAATTCTCCTCTCTGCTAGTTCCACCTATACTTCCTGTCTGGCTACTGGCCAATCAGTGTTTTATTTACTAATGAATCAGAGCAACACATTTGCCCTACAGAACATCCCACAGCACAGGGGCACCTGTGGAGTAGAGCACTGGGCTCTACAGAGTCAGAAAAATTCTATGGAAAAATCTTGGGACAAAGAAGGCTTTTTGAAAGGAAGATTTTCTAAATTACACTTCACTGAACGCTGTTTGGTATAAGGGAAGCTAGTTATTCTGATCAAGATAAACCAAGTCTAGGAAGTCCTATGGTGGCAACTAGGAACAGTTGCATTGAGAAGTGAGAGGGGGTGACATGTGACGGGGAGAGAGAGAGAGCATCTGAAGTAAAATTATCAGTACACAAGTCTGAGGACAGCTACAGCAAGGCTTAGGAGAAGTATAATGTGATAGGCTTAAGGTGAGGCCAAGGAAGAAAAAAATGATCTCTCAGTATGTGACGGTACAGAGCCCGAGGAGAAATGAAGATGCCAGAGCAGTGATGGTTCTCTATGGCAGGCAACATCCTTTTCGCAGGATTTAAAAATCACTGGTCCTCAGCCAAGTTCAGTTTCCTGAGATGAATTAATAAAGTCAAGCTCCAGGTGGGTCTGTAAGCCATCCTCTCAGGATGCACCAGGCAGAGGGTAATAATAATACTTCTTTTATACATGTATGATTCTTTAAAGTTCACAGAGCACTTCCATCTATGTTATTTTATTTGGTGAGAGTGTTTGTCTCTGTTGGGCACTGATTCAAAGAGAAACAGTCTTGGAAATATTTGACTTTCGTCAGAGATATGTAAAAAACAAACAAACAAACAAAAAACCAAGAAACTCCCTGGTATTTTGTCTGAACTCAGCTGTGCATGTACTTATCTTATTGCCACTTGTATTCCTTTTTAAATAAACTCGAGTTTAATACCTGGGGGGTGGGAAATTGTGTCTGATTCAAGATATCAAAATAACTTTGATATTATTTCTTCATATAATTCTATTCTTGTGTTTTCTTTGCTCTTGCCACATGGTAAATGCACCATTAAGATTATCCAGCCTGAATTAATTACCTTTTTATAGTAAAAGAAAAAATTCTTTCCTTTGACAAGGACTATGTTAGAACTATATTTATGAATAAATAAAGGCAGCTGCTAGACACAGCATTATTAATAGCATGGCTTCAAACATTTCATCTGAAAAGATTTTGACTCTATATTTCACAAGAACACCAGCCATTGATGTCCCTGGTGTTGTCAAGGCATGAAAGCCAGAGAGTAGTACAACTTCTATGAAGCACTCAGTTCAGAACAGCAAGCAAAAGGCATGTGCTTGATGGTCATTCTCTTTGGGGGTCACTTGGCCTGGTTCTTCAGTGCTTTACTGGGAAGAGTAAGCCAGCCACATACCTCTCCCCCATAACATGCTGGCAGGCACAGGCTTCTGTTTAAATGGCTACAGGGACACTGGTCACTGGCTCTTCAGCTGAATAGCTTTTGATAGATTGTTTGCTTTGGTCAGAGAGTGTATTTGCCAAACAGAACACCCCTTGTTAGCAATGACTTCTAACTGTGGATCCAGGAAAGTCTCATTTCCTACTAATCTTGATATCATAGCCATCTGAGGCATCTGATTGGCATTCAGAAGGAAATTGGCATTCCAGAGGATTCTCTGGTCCCTGGGTATTCACTTCCTATCTTAGTCATGTTGACTTTACTTTTAAAAAAGAACATAGGGAATGCTCTGTTGAATTAATATTTACAAACTGTGGCCACAAGGACCAGAGACATCAGCTTCAGGTGTAGGATTCAGGGCAGCACACTGTCAAGAAGTTAGGAACAGTTATAAAACTAACTCAAAGTCCATCTGTCTTTCTGATGGTTGTGTACCAATAATCATTATGTAGAAACAATCCTAGTACTAACATTTCCTCCCCACCCCCCACACATACTTGATTTGCCTAAATTTAACCAATTACTCTGATTTCCATTTATAAAAGAGTTTACATGTAATACATTTTCCAAGCTGGTTTTGAGTTCTCTGCCTTCATCATTTCTCAAGAAGCATGTTAGCATGGAGGCAACACATGGCTAGATTGACCATGCATAGGATTTAGGAGGTCACCCCCTCTCAGAGAGTAATATAGCTGTGCATAGCAATGCACAGATGCTCATGAAGTCATTTTCAGAAATGAGTCCATAGCCTCGTTTGATCCTTAGCCTTTCCCATGACTCAGCAGAGTTTAAGAGTACCTCTGGGAGGGCTGGAGAGATGGCCCAGGGGTTCAATGCATGCACTGCTTTTGTTGGGGATCTGAGTTTAGTTCCAAGAACCGAGCTCACAAGTGCCTGTAATTTCTGCTCCAGGGCTTCCGACACCCGCTTCTAGCCTCTGTGAGCAACTGCATTCAAGCATACAAACCCGAACTCATGCATTTACACTCACATATCCACACAGGAAATAATTAATAAAATAAAATATGTCTAAAGAAAAGAATGCCTCTAGGAATTCCTAGACCTTCAAATTAAGCCAAGGAGTCAGGTAACAGTACCTTTGTAAAATTCACTTGTATAATGTGTGACTAAGGATCCTATTAAAATTCACAATCTTAACAATTTCCTGTAGGCATAGTGCTGGTAGCAGGTTCTGAGGTTACACTTTTAAGAAGAAAGGGTATCATGAAATTTGACATCAAGGAGTATTTGCCTCTTGAGTTGCTTCAGGAAGCCATAGCTATGTCTAGACAGATGCCATCCAGGGAGATGGGAGTAGATGTGATCTTAGTCACCTTATTCTGGCTAAGTCACTTAACCATCTTGACCCATGCATTTTAACATATCACAAAGTGCTATGAAATTACTGACAAGCAAGACTGTTTGAGTTAAGTTAGTTGTGAGATACAGGTCTTGAGCAGGAGACTTCTTTCTCAGCCCTGTCCTTGACTCAACTTTTGTATTTTCTGTGGCTCTAGTGTAGGATTTAGACTTTGTCTTCCTGGGACTAGCCTCAGGTTGAAAACCAGTACAGTACCATTATGTCCAGAATTTCCTTAGAGAAATTGTTTTAGTACTGCTTGGTTCTAAGCAGGTTCAGAGTGGTAAACTTTCCTCCTTCTCAGTGTTCACTGACAGTCTTCCTTAACAAGTAACTAAACTATATCGAATAAGTATGGGGAGAGTGGACAGCCTTGCCTTGTTCCTGATTTTAGTGGAATTGCTTTGAGTTTCTCTCCATTTAATTTGATGTTGGCTGTTGGCTTGCTGTAAATTGCCTTTATTATGTTTAGGTATGTTTAGGTTCCCTGTATTCCTGATCGCTCCAAGACTTTTATCATGAAGGGGTGTTAGATTTTGTCAAATGCCTTTTCTGCATCTAGTGAAATGATCATGTTTTTTTTTTTTTCTTTGAGTTTGCTTATATGGTGTATTACATTGACAGACTTTTGTATGTTGAACCACCCTTGCATCCCTGGGATGAAGCCTACTTGATCATGGTGGATAATTGTTTTGATGTGTTCTTGGTGTCTGTTTGCCAGTATTTTATTGAGTATTTTTGCATCAATGTTCATGAGGGAGATGGATCTGTAGTTCCCTTTCTTTGTTGTATCATTGGACTGCCGGCAATGGTCGAGAGACAGCCAGAACTGACCTACTCTGGTGATGGGATGGCCAAACACCTTAATATTTGTGCCAGAAGCCCCATCAAAGGACTGAGGAATCTGGATGCAGAGATCCACGGCTAGGCCCCGGGTGGAGCACCAGGAGTCTAATTAGCAAGAAAGAGGAGGGTTTATATGAGTGAGAATTGTTGAAACCAAGGTTGGATAAAGCACAGGGACAAATAGCCAAACAAATGGAAACACATGAACTATGAACCAAAGGCTGAGGGGCCCCCAACTGGATCAGGCCCTCTGAATAGGTGAGACAGTTGATTGGCTTGATCTGTTTGGGAGGCATCTAGGCATTGGTACTGCTTCCTGTGCTCATTGCATGAGTTAGCTGTTTGAAACCTGGGACTTATGCAGGGATGCTTGGCTCAACCTGGGAGGAGGGGATTGGACCTGCTTGGACTGAGTCTACCAGGTCGATCTCAGTCCTCGGGGGAGGCTTTGCCCTGAGGAGGCGGGAATGAGGGGTGGGTTGGGGGAAGGGGAGGGGAGCAGGAAGGGGGAGAACAAGGGAATCCATGGCTGATATGTAGAATTGAATAGTATTGTAAAATAAAATAAAAGGAAAAAAAAAAAAACCAAGTAACTAAATGCTGTTCTTTTTGGTGCATTTGCTGACTGCCTACCAGAATATTGCCTTTAAGCCAACCTGGCCCCTGCCCCTTCTCTCACCCATTCCTCCTTCAATACTTTCTTACACTAGTTATATTGATTGTCATCTTCTACTGTGAATACAATATTCTCCAAGTCCTGCTCTCCCTCCCTACTCATTTTAAAGCTATACTGTATGCTGGAGTTTGTCCATGTCCTTTTAATGATAACCACAATATTTTTACCCTGCAACTACTGCAGGATTTAACTGCTTAAATTGTTCATACCAATTATTGAATGGCAGTATGACCCCCGGCACCTCTCATTTCATTGTGACCTTCTCACATCAGTCAGAAATCAAATATGTTGGGGCTGCATTGTGGTCAAGTTCAACCAAATGGCTTCCTTTGCATTGGAGCTCATTAAGTGTCAGGAAAGCACAGACACTGCATGCTTTGGAATATGTCATGGTTTAGATTATTTCTTCATTCTGTTTATTTTACTGAGCTGGCTAATGAAATAGTGCATGTTCTTATCATTGAGTCACAAAGGCAGGGCTACTTGTTAGCTGTTGTTTTGAATTAAGAAAACACTATGCCGGGCGTGGTGGCGCACGCCTTTAATCCCAGCACTCGGGAGGCAGAGGCAGGCGGATCTCTGTGAGTTCGAGGCCAGCCTGGACTACCAAGTGAGCTCCAGGAAAGGCGCAAAGCTACACAGAGAAACCCTGTCTCGAAAAAACCAAAAAAAAAAAAAAAAAAAAAAAGAAAACACTAAGGTCACAGCTAGCATAGAATATTAATCTGACTCTACTATAACACTTCCATCAGTGACAAAGTCTTAGCAGATGATAACAAACAAAGAAAGATATAAAACAGTGGTGCTGATTTATAAATTTCAACTCCCAAACGTGTTACTTGAGTGAATAGATCATGATGTAAAAAGAATTGGAAAGAGGTGGTTGTGCTTTTCTTCAAGATGGTTAGCCTAAGGTTACCAGCCAAGTATAATTCTTGTTTAATTCTCCCATTACCATCCAATCCTGTTTGTGTCAGGAGCACCTTTAATAGGATGTCACTTCGAATCACAGAGCTACACACAGGCACCGTAATTTACATTAGTTACAAAATGACTGCTCTTCCCCGAGCACTCCTGAGCTTGAGCATACATCGAGAGGTAGTGATGCATGGAGTCTCTGAGCTCTCTCTGGAATTCACAGCTATGTCTTGATGGGTACCAGCCAAAACCTGCAACTTCCTTCAAATGCTGTGGGTGACCACTGAAAGCAAAGTACCACAGATTCCAAGCCATCTGAGAACACATATCCTGAAGTACACTTCCCATAGTGTACTTCCCAGTCGTTGTTGTTATAGTAAATGTGTCATTGGTGAAGCAAGAACACAAGGGTTGATGGTGCCATTGGACGGCAACGATGAAGCCAATGATTGCTCATTAGTCATACATTTGGGCAACAGAGTAAACTTTGATTCCAGAAATAACTGAACTCTACAGAAACCATTGCTGGAATGACTAACAATTTATTGCATTTACAACAAATCCAGACAATAAAATTACCTCCGTAGGGGTAACTCACCATAGGAGAAACTTTGTAAATTTAAAAGAAGAAACTGCCCCCTCTGTAAATATGATGTGCACTATGAATATGTCAGAGTTCAAGGACACAGTGGGAGTGAGGCAGCAGAGTCATATGTAAAGCGTGCGTCTAATAGGACTGCAGGGCGCCATGGGAGATGGCATAGAAGTTGGCTCTACTCCAGGCTTTGCAGTCTCTTTATGCATCATACCACACCCCAGCTTCCCCCTTTACAGGTCACTTGGTCTACTGTGGTGGCTCAAAACTGCTAGGAAGTTGGATTGCTGGACTCCAGTTTCAGACGTGTGCTTTGTTGAATCTGAAGAGGACAAACTGTAGTTTGCATCTCTGACTGTACTCTGTGGGTACCTTGGTTTATCATAAACATATTTGGACCACTTTCCTCTAGGGCTCTCATCACAGCATCTTCCCTGTTTTATAACTGTCCTCCCTTCTGAGGCAGACCCTCTACTCCATGACAGTAACAACTGTGCTTGCAATTATACATGACAGAGGAAGAGCGTAAGCTAACATCTAGCTTTATAGAGTGGTACATCACATTGCACTGGTAGACCTGTGTTCACGGGCTTGTTAGAGAGGCCATAAGGAGCCAACGGAAGACAGAACACGGCTCCTGAAGGAGGTGACACAAGTGGGTGCTGAGTATTAGCCCATGAACTTTATGTGGAGCTCTGGAATTCTCTTCTTAGCAATTGCACCTGCCCTCGATTTCCCTTCCTGGGCACTGTGCCTTTGTACCATGACCATCTCACTCACCCCTTCAGGCAGAAGAAAAGAAAAATGGAAGCTTACTGCTCAGTGCTTAGTGTTCTCATCTAGGTTCGCTCTGTAGGAAAAAAAAATATGATCTTTGACCTCAAGTACCTCACATATTGCTTTCTCCCACAGAAAAAGCAAAATTACTTATTATTCTCCCCATCACCACTTTCCTTAAAACAGAGTAAGTTGACATTTTCTGTGTAGTGTTTCCACAAGTAACTTAGTAACAAAATTGTTACTTCAGGTGATTTTTCTTTAGGACCCCAGAAGTCACATCCTGAAGAGCTATCAGAGGTGACAGCCAGTGTCTAAAAAGGAGGGCAGTGTCCACATGGATTGGTCTCCAGCAATCTTCCAGGGAATTTTTCAGCTCACTCAAAGTGAAGGTTGTGTTCTGAGAGGAATTATCAAGGGGGCATTACCATGGACATGCCAGGTAGTCTCTGAGTGTAGCTTAGATTCTTTCTGACACTGCACACATAGTTCTGAACGATTCGAATGACATTTTAAGGCCACATTGGTCTTTTATAAAATACTAAGCCTCACCCAGTTTTTTTTAAGTCAATATGAAAGGACTAGTATAGTCGCGGGTCTTGTCACCCCACAGAATTGGGTCACTCTAACTATGGCAGCCATTTCCTGTACAACCACCGGATGTCTGTGTTACCTACACTTCCTATGAAGGGTCCTGTCAGAAACTCTGGATTTACCACAGAAGTTCCAGCCAGTGTTCTCTCACCCAAAGGGGTTTCTGAAAAAGATGTGTGTCTGAGGAAGACAGTGGACAGCAACACCATATTAACAGATTTTCTGTCACGAATCAGGCTCCCATGGGACTCAGTGTAGCACTTTGTGTGGTGAGCTATGCTCTCTGGTCCTTCTGATTTGAATGTTTTAATTCAACTCATCTTGTGAATCCCAGTCACTGTCAAGGCCAATGGAGAGAGGAAATCTCCCTGTTAAGATAAAAGACATGACAGAATATTCCATTAAGCCATAGAGTATGGAAAAAATATATATTTAATGGTCTATGCATGCCTAGAGTGTCTACATAGTGCTTATATTACCATCCCAAAGAAAAGAGAAGGGTCTAGAAAGAAAAGAGAGTCCAAACACACACACACACACACACACACACACACACACACACACACACACACATACACACACACTCACAGACACAGACACACACACACACATAGACACCCACACACAGACACATGCCCCCATAGACACACACAGACACACATATACATGCACATACACACAGACACTCACACACAGACCCCCCACAAACACACACAGACACATAGACACACACAGACACAGACACAGAGACACAAATACACAGACACAGACACACACTCAGATCTCCATTTTTATCCTTATCACATAAATCTATCCATTTTTTTATCACTATGTTCTAGTACAACATCCTTGAATAAAGGCATATTTTACCTTGGTGTTTCTGGAATGTTATTGCATATCTAAGAAAAGATATTTGATTATACTTTACGCAGTTCTAATTAGTAGTTCTAAAGGTGATTTATATTACCTAGAAATGGACAAATGGGTCTGCTTTAAGCTGCACTAGAGTAGCAAACAATGAACATCATAGGAAAAATCAGGAAGAATTATAAGGACTTGAATTATTGAAACAAATTTAAAAACTTAAGACTGGCTTGGAAATGGAATGGCAATGTAGTCAGTCTGGATCTGAAAGCGTCAGTGTCCGACTTGAGCTTGTTAACCTCATCTCTCCATTTCTCTATGGCTTCTCTGCACTCCGGATCTCATTAGCTCCATTCTTTCCCCTTTACAGCATCAAATTTTGTTTACTCAAGAAAAGGAGGTCTAAGACATATCTGCTCCGAGTGTCTCCAAGAACCTTCTCCCCTTGTAAGAACTGGTCCCCCATTCTCCCTAGTCAATGGCAAAAACACTCCAGGTGCCACATTATCATGTAACCCGCAAAGATGATCGAGTCATTTCAAGCAGGCATCATTTGTTTTCCCAAACACATCGAGTTTTTAGGAAGGTGGTCTCAGGGAAATCTCTTTTTGGCATCCCGTTGCTCTTGTAACTAAAGGAGCAGATAATGAATCCATAAATCTCCAACCTTATTTGAAGGTTGTGATAAACAGCACAGGATCAAAATGAGAAGCGTTAAAGTAGGAAATATACACTTTAAAAGAAATGTCCTTCAGACTCACAAAAGGCTCACTGACTGGGGTGTTAGGGAGGGCAAAGCCCACATTTTCCTTGTTCTCTCATTTTAGACACGGCTATGCTCATCATCATCACTGACATTATAATTTTCTTTTTTAAAATTGTCCTTAACTTTTATAGAAACACTATATGTTTGTGATTAGGATTAGATAATTCCACGTCTAATGAATAAAACCCTCAATATTGTACACAGAGTTATCTCCTAAAGATAAACACTAATCAACTTTTAGCACATCTTTTCACTATTTTCTAAATAAAATTTTAAACATGAAATATTTTGATATTTTAAATTTTTTGTGAGCCATAGATTACTATAGTTTACCATATCAATAAAATATACTTTATTACTAAAATGTTCTTTTAATATTATTGTACCCTATTTTATACTTGTAGCTATGAAGTGTATAACTGAGTGAGTACCCTGAGGTAAGACCTTCCTAAAGATACATGCCTCTCTAAAAAAAATAAAGGAATATATTTAAGGACACATCAGTGTTGAGTGGGACCTTTCTTGTCTTCTTATATTTCTGAAGGTCTATACCTCCCCTGGCTTTATATTTAGAAAATGTTAGAGGGTTGTCTTTCTTTCCACTAGAGTGAGATAGCTCCACCCCTTCACTAGATCAACTATCCTGATCCACACTTGTGTCTACTAATTGTTAGGATCTTTGTAGTCAGCGTCTGTTTAGAGTGGGTCATATGTTCTTTGTCTAAGGCTTTCAACACCCTCTGTTTCTGTCTGAGGCATATTCCAAAGCTTTCCACCCCTTTCTCAGCTAGGAATACTCTGTACACTTAGCTTTGAGTGTAACTGAGTTAGATGTTAATTGACATCTTAGCTAGAGAGATGCTCAGAGGTTAGGATGACTTGCTGCTCTTGCAGAGGACTTGGGTTTGGGTCTCAGCATCCACATAATGACTCACATCATCTTCCGAGCAGAGATAACAATATTTAGTTAAGTAGAAGATATTCAGACCTGGTCTTAAAAGCACCAAATACTCCAGATACCTACAAACTCAGTCTCTATAGCCAAAGTTTGGGGTTTAATTTCCCTTTTTTTGTATTCTAAATGGAAAGAGGATGCAGTTCCTTGGACCCTCACTTAATAATGGCATACGGCTCTAAGGAAAATTTAAGACTAGGGTTCGCATATAAGTTACCCTCCAAGAAAGCATGCTCAAGTGGAAAATGTATTAACTTCTCTTAGAAAAAAATTTGCCCAAACCCAGGAGCTTCTGGTCATGACTTTCATTGTATCAACCCCAAGTGGTCTCCATGTGTAAAGAAAGTTATGTACTGAGTAGAAAGGAAAAGTTAGCAACAGGTATGTAGGAAAATCCTGAAAAGTAAATAAGGCATCTCATTTCTTACAAATTTCCTCTGAACTATGAAGAGGTAAGAAGGAATTAAATGGAATTAAGGGGTGGATCTGTTTCATTTATGCCTGAAAGGAGAACAGCTAACAAGTATTTGCTTTTTCTAAATCACTTCTGCATGTGATCCAGCAAATGGGGAGATTATCTTTTAAAGTTTTAAAAAGTAATGTGGGGCCGATGACACGGTTCAGTGGGAGAAACTCTTACTCTGCAAGCATCGTCCCCGAACCCAGGATATCTAGACATGGCAGTGCACACATGTAATCCCAGCACTCCTATGGCAAGATGGGAGGCACGGCCAGGAGAAGCCCCAGAAACTCGTGGACCCTCTCACCTGGCATCCAAAGCGGTTCGCAAGGGCCCTTGTCTCAAACAAGATGTAACATGAGGACTTCCTCTACTGGAGATTGCCCCCTAATCTCCATCTGTGTGCTGTAGTGTGCACATGCCTGCACGCACACACACACACACACACACACACACACACACACACACACACACACACACACGTGAAGAGAACAAAAAAGTGTCCATCTTTCATTGTATTTTTCTTGAAAATGGATTCTCTCATACAATCCATCCCAACCACAGTTTCTTCTCCCTCTGCTCCTCCCCTCTTCCCCTCCGCCCTGTTCCCCCTCCTATTCTCTCCCCCAGATCCCCCCCCCTGCCTTTTTCTCTCCAGAAAAGAGCAGGTCTCCAAAAAAATGACAGCCAAACAGGGCAAAACAAGGTACAATAAGGAAAATTAAAAAATTCTCATATCAAGGCTGGACAAAGCAACCCAATAGAAGTGTGGGAATCTCAAGAGCAGGCAAAAGAATCAGAGCTACATCTGCTTCCACTGTTCGGAGTCCCACAATAAAGCTAACGGTCATAAAACATACTCAGAGGACCTGGTGCAGACCTATGCGGGCCCTATGCTTGCCACTTCAGTCTTTATGAGCCCATGAGAGCCTTGCTCAGTTGATTCAGTGGACCATGTTCTCCAGGTGTCTTCCAGGCTGATGCTAGGACACAGGGTTGCTTTCTGATAACTGAAAGCAGGGCTGCATTGTCAACGACGACTTCCACACAGCTCATTGAAGGGAGAGAAGTTGAGCTTGTGCTGGCTTGGAGTCTTCACCCCTAAGTTCTAGTCTCTTTGGTGTGGGAAGATACTCTGCAGACTATGGACAGAGAAACCTGGACACCAACCCAGCCACAAAACCCTCGATCTACAACCTGTCCTGTCGGCAAGATGCGCTGGGGCAATGTTGGCACAGAACCTGTGCGAGTGGCCAACCAATGTTTGGTTTAACTCAAGAGGGAGCCCATGGCCTGCACTGCTTGGATGGCCAGGAACCAGAGGCTGGATAACCCAGAGACCTAGGGTAGAACCAAACATGCTTGGAAAGAAAGAAAGAGAAAGAAAGAAAGAAAGAAAGAAAGAAAGAAAGAAAGAAAGAAAGAAAGAAAGAAAGAAAGAAAGAAAGAAAGAAAGAAATTATTTCTAATGATGTTTTACAATTCATAGATCAGTGCCTTGTCCACTCGTCATCAGAGAAGATTCCTCCAGCAGCAGATGGGAGTGGGTACAGAGACCCTCAGCTAGACATTATGCAGAAAAAGAGAGTCTAAAACAGAGGTCTCCATCAGGTCCCTCCCTTGGAAATCGGAGTACCCAATGGAAGAAGAGGAGGAAAGACTAGCAGTCTTTTACTCTTATAAATTGAAATTAGGGAGAAATAGAGCTTTACTAAAGCTTGGCTATACCAGAAGACCCCAGGTAAGTCCATCTAATAAACTACCCTACCTTCGCCTTAGTCTTCTCATTTTTCACAACCCATTCAGAGCCCATTTCCAGTAACCCACACAGGTCTGAGCTGTCTTCTCCCTTCACTGTGTGCCTTTCCCTCTAACATTATGACTTATTTCCCTTGGAAATGTTGCTCTTAATGCTGTTTTTACCTGTGTCTTGTATTAGAGAGAAATAGCATTTATTTGGTGCAATCTGTTGCTGTGATTATGTAAACTTTGTGAGCTGCTATTACAAAAAGAAGTACATTTCAGTCTATTCATGAGGCTGTTTTCTCCCTGCAGATGGCTCTCCCTCCCTTACTTAAAATGGAAGTGCTAACATCTCACCATTATTCAAAATTGAGAAATTATGTTTTGGTACAAAATGCATCCAGGAGAAAAAAAGACAGTGCAACAACTCAGAGGACACACACACACACACACACACACACACACACACACACACACACACACACACACACACACAACTGTTCTGCTGTTAAATGTGTCCTGATTTTAACCAAAATCCTTCATATGAATGATTTTATTTCATGAGACAAGTGCAATGCCCTGACCTATGCTTGATCCATTTGTCTTTATTGATTTTTTAATTCTAGACTTTCTCTATTGATTATTTTTACCAGTGGATGAGAAATTTGCATCTTATTTGACCCCGATCCCACCATATACTCTGCCTTATCAATGCATCTGCACTACATTGTTGTTTAAATTAGTACACCACATGTGATGGTTGAGGCTATGTCCACTGTCCACTGGTGAACCCTAGTGTCGTGTCCAGCAGCCTCCTATTGGTCGGCAGTCACATAGCTAAGAGAACAAGGCTAACACAGCGCAGCTGTCAGATTGTTACTCTGGGCATTTCTTTCATAGCACACAACTCTTTTAGTGTGTTTGTCACATGGAACCAGCACATACTTCCATCTTCTGTAAAACGGCAGGGGAAAAGCTGCCACACACAACAGCAAAAAAACTGGACTTCCAAGTATTACTTTTTAAGTAAGTAAACCTGGAAAATTCTTTAGAAACCCCAAGCATTCAGTATACAGGGGGCATTATGCTTTTGACCATGTTAATACAGGACTTCACTAAGCCCTCCCTGGGAAGCCTAAGGACAAGTCAGGGAACTGTGAGAGCTCTGTGAAGAGACTCCTGTCTGAGGCAGTCTGATGTCAGCAGAAAAGAGCTGAGAGGCGCTCTCCCATGATCCAGGCCTGACGCCAAAGTGGAGATAGCAGTAGTCTGGATTTGCTATGAGACAGAACAGTCAACAAGGCTCTTCTGTGGCATGGACATATGTGACCTGCTGAGATGTGATGGTGTCAGAGAGGATTGAGACAGGTCTTGAGAAGGGTGAACAGCAAGTGATGACAGTCATCCACCAGCCATCAGAGTACAGGAGCCACAGAGGAGAAAACTTCAGGAAACCATACATGCCTAGGCCTTGTACTGGAGACAAGGTCGTGGCTTCAAACTTTCTGAAGAATGAGGAAATAGACTTGCATTTGCCAAAGCAAACGGCTTTAAACTGGAATAGCAAGGCAATTCAATGAAGAAATCAACACATTTTCAATAATAGTGCTCAAAATACCTTTTATTCTTATTTATAAAGAAATGAGCATCTCATATTATAAATAAAGAGCACTTTGAGATGGATTATAGTCTTGGATGTAAAGCTAGAATTAAAAGAAAAAACTTCCAGAGGTGTTATAGTAAAATATTCACTACTTTTGTTGAGCAAAGCTTTCTGAAGTGACTCAGAAAGTATTGACTGTAAAACAAAAACCTTCCAACTAAAATTCAACAAAAGTAAAATGTGTTCTCATGAGAGTCCACCATTAAGAAAATAAATAGAAGCCAGGCATCATGGCTCAGGCCTCTAATCCCAGCACAGGGGAGGCAGAGGCAGGTGGATCTCTGTGAGTTTGAGGCCAGCTTGGTTATATAGTGAATGAGTTCCAGGACAGCCAGGGAACCTATCTTAACACAAAACATAACATAACATAACAAAACAAACATAAAACTCCAAACCAAAACAAAGGAAATAAAAAAGATATAGACAAGCTACTGGAAAAAAAAATCTTAACATAAATATTTGACAAATATAGTTTTCTTCAGAACGTAAGTTTTATAATTCAAATAAAAAGAGAAAGAAAAAGCCAGTGGGCATAAGAGAGCTAATTCCCCACAGAAGGTACACAAATGGCTAATAAGTAAGTGAATGGGGGCTGAACATTTAACTTTCAGGGAAATGTGGAGATCGGCCCTGCAGCAACTAAAAGTATTACCACAGCAAAGATTTATATCACCAGTCCATTGGGTAGTTAAGTGTGTTTGTCCGCTTGAGTGGATTTGAGTCACCCAGGAGATTAACTGAGGAGCGAAGTCCCGCTCTAAATGTGAGTGGGTGTGTGGGCTGACCAAAGGACTGACAGGGGCAGAAAGCCTGACATCCACCCACATTCACCTCTGCTGCTTCCTGAGTATGGCTGGGACACTTCTTGCCATGACAGACTGTATTCCCCCAAACCAGAAGCCAAAATAAACTCCTTCTTCCCTAAGGCAGACAAGTAACTAATTTAGATGTAGAGATACTTGACTTCTCATTTGTTCTTTCTGGAATGCCAAATACTATAAGAACTTTGGATGCAGTAGGGAAATGTCTTCAGCTCAGGTATGCTTAGATACAGCACAGCAGCTGCACTCAGAGCTACAGTGATTTTATTTTATTTTTTTAGCTTTATAGTTGGATTTTTCATCATCTCTCCAGACTGGAAACAACCTGCAATTAAAAAAAAATTGGAATTAAACACTCACACTAATAAAACGTGCAACTACAGGTAAATTTTGATATCAACTGGAAATTTACCAATATCATAATGTTCAGTGAACAAAGAAACTCAACATGCCTGCTATAAAATTCCATTTACATAGGAATCAGGAACATGGAAAACAAATCTTGGGTGTTTTCTCTAGATCAGGGTTTACTTGGCACAAGGGAAATTCCTATGGTGATGATACATTCTGTACCAAACAGAACTGCCACTTATACCTAATTCCATGTTTACTGAGACCTTCAATATGTTCTTGTGAAGTTTCTGTTGGCACTGCATATACATTACATTCAACAAAAACATATTTATGAATTTTTAATTATTGTTTTTATCAAATATACATGTTACAATATTTTTTCCTTCTACATGAAGTTAATGTTATGAAGTCAGATTTTAATCATCTCTGAAAGGAAATTTGAAGAATGTCTTTTGACTGTCAGCGTCTTTGGGTATTTAAATGGGTTATATCCACAGGTTTGAGCCCGATTTTAAACTGGACTAACACACAGCGAATGAGGCCCATGTACTAGGAAGAATAAAGCAGTTGTTTAGCTGGGAAGTGTATGAACATTGCAAGGTGAGTCACTGTCTGACAGGGCAGTTTAAACATGCTGAAAATACATCAAGCTGGGTAAGCTGCGAGACTGAATATCTATTTGCCATCATGTTTTAAGAAAGTGGAATATCAAAAAATATTTAATGAACATATGTTTAGTACATCCTCACAGAAGACAGAGATGAACCAGAGTGCTTCCTAGAAGCCAATAAATAATTAATTACTTGTTAAAAACCATATCAATCTCATTGCCTAAGTCACTGTTGTCTTTGAAAGTACTTGGAAGTAGAACTTCACTTAAATCACATACTTTTTGCTTAAAAATTTAAGAGCTAATTTTAAAAATCACAAGACAAAATACTTGTAATTTTTGAGAAATTGGCTTAATCAAGTTCTTTATTCAAAAATAGTTCCAAATTACACTTGATTATTAGTTTTTGAAATCTTCCTTCTTTAGATGGTAATTTATTCTTATTAAGAATACTTAAAAGCTTCATTAATAGGATCCTGCTTTTTTTTTTAAGACTGCATCTTGTCAACCTTGAGGAAACTTGGTTTATGATGGATGTCAGGACAAAGTTTATGTTGGCCAAAGTGAAAATGACCACCCAAGAACCTTGTATGCTAGTTACCCAGAATGCATTGTGTGAAGAGGCAACTGACGGTTGGGCTTTGCACACTGAAAGAAGCATGTGGCAGGTCTTAGAGCTGGGTCGCCACGCACTGCCTGTCAGGAGGGGTTGCTGCTTGACTGCTGCTGTGGTACACTGTCCATTCCGGGAGAGGACCGCAGTGAGAGGAGGGGCCTTTGCCAGGTTACTGACCATCTTATGGTCAGAGAGTCACAGTCTGCAGAAACTTGCCTCTGAGAGCACAATGACCTAGATTATGCAGTCACAAACCCAATGGTTCCCTTGGATTTTATAACTTCCCTTGGGACAAATTAAATTCTTTCTTAATCTTTAACTTAGTTGAAAAATATTAAAAATGTGTACTCAAAGTAATTGATATGAAAGGATGCAAGTTTCTGTCCAAAATTTAGGAACCCAAAGAATACCCAGCACAAATATCTTTTAATAGGTCAATATCAGACTTAAGTAAAAAAGATACAATGTGGTCAATAAAACAGCAAATGTTTTCATCTGGAGTAAGGTATATAGGTTTGGCAACAAAGAAAGAATATGAGATTGGAAGGTTAAAAAGGGCTGGAAGACTCCCTTCCATCGACACAAAGGTACATGTGTTGTCATGGAGGTGCTTGGCCAAGAAGACACGTGCTGACTTTAGAAGCTTGAAAATTTTCAAACCTGTCTGAGTGAGGTGCCATTCAAAAGGGGTCATGGTATCTGAAAGTAAGAACCCTAATAGGAAAAATTGGAAATTTTGATTTTATTCTATATGTGAATAAGAGTCTTGGCATTTTAGGGAGTCCCTCTGCTAATAGTAACCTAGATGACATAATTTGCTTGGCTATATTTTAGGATAGTTTTTTCCCTGTTATAATGTGGGTATGGATTTTGCCCAAATATCCATGTGGCAAAGGCTTACTTCCTAGCATGGATGAACTGGAAAAGAGGGAAACATTATCATATTAAGAAATTAGAATAGGAAAAATACAAGCAACATTTAGAGGGTGCAGTCTACAGAAATTAGTAAGCATGAATTTGTAGTGATAAGAATATAGAGTGATTCTAAGATTTTAGCAAGAACTAAATCTGTGCCTGTGAAACCTCTGCTATAGGTCTCAGATGCTATCTGGTAGCTTCCTTAGCTTTGCGGGGAAACTAAAGCTCTGTTCCTACAATCCAAAGGATTTACTTAATAGTCACATACAGAGGGAGACCATAAGTGGCCATTGAGAACGAAATTAAGCTGGAACTGGGTAGCAGAGTAGAAGTTTCCTCTCTGATGGATAGCTTTCATAGTGCTGGACGGTGCTCTGTAAGCTACTGGAGAACATAAAGTATTAACAGTGGTACCTAGCTGTGAACTCTGAAAACTACAGGAACAATCTGCCAGGGAAAAAGTGCCACTAATGTAGTAGTAGCGCAACTATTATGGGGCTAACCAACGACTTTCAGACGATATTCTAGGCTTGCTTTATATGTGGAATATACGCTGGGTACTGTAACCCAGCTGAAACCCCATGGTTGGGGATGTAACAGGCTCTAGAATGGAATCCTATTTCAGATACTTATCTAAATTAACATTATAGCAAACACAGTCTAAATATTAATGCTTGTACCCAAAGAGTGACTCTCATGCTTATATTAGAAGTGATTGTCTTTGCAATGAGTGCTGATGCCTACACAGACTCACAACTGCTCAAGGTGCTGAGACTAAAGGGCAGCTGAGTGCTCACCCCTAAATAGGATGTTTGTACACCCCACTCTAAAGCTTGGGGAACACTGCACAAGAGGAAGAAGAAGGCATGCAAGAACCAGAAGACAGGGGTGAGGGATGTGGACTCCTATCTTCAGGGCATGGCATCCATTGCAAATGTGAACTCAGCAGCAGTGGTTGCTAGCACAGAGTCTGAATAAGACTGCTCTCGTTCATAGTCAATCATGGATCAAGGATGGGCTTTTGGGACCCAAATTTTTCCAATGAACTATTGGTAACTGATAGATTCTGGAAGGCGGGGGGAACATTCGGTGGGAGGGAGATGTGGGAAGAAAGAGGAGGAGAGTGACAGTTGGGAGGGAGTAAACAATGAACTCAATCCATGCATGACATTGTCAAAGGAAAAGTTAAAGAGGTGTCTTGATAGAGGGAACCATTAGGGGTCAGGGAGAATCCAGGCACTAGGGAAATCCCCAGGAATCCACAGGATGACACCAGTTAAGACTCCTAGCAATAATGGAGAGGGTGCCTGAACTTACCTTCCCCATAATCAGATTAGTGACTACCCTAATTGTCATCACAGAACATATGTCCAGTGACTGATGGAAGCAGATGCAGTGATCCACAGCCGAGCACTGGGCTGGGCTCCTAGATTCATTTGAAGAAAGGAAGGAGGGACCACAGGAGCAAATGAGGTCAAGATCATGATGGGGAAAACCACAGAGACAGCTGACCCAAACTGGTGGGAGCTCAGGGACTCTGGACTGTCAGCTAGGGAACATGCATGGGACCAAACCAGGCCCTCTGAATGTGGGTGACAATGTGGCTTGATCTGTTTGGGAAGCCCTGGGTGGTGGGACCAGGAATTATCCCAGGTGCATAAATGGCTTTTTGGAACACATTCCCTAGGGTGGGATACCTTGCTCAGCCTCGACATAGAGGGGAGGGGCTTGGTCCTGCCTCGACTTAGTATGCCAGACTTTGTTGAGTCCCCAAGGGAGGCCTTACCCTCTCGGAGGAGAGGATGGTCGTTGGAATGGGGGGAGGTGGGGAGTAGGAGAAGTGGGGAGAATTGGAATTGGTATGTAAAACAAAAACAAACTTTTTTAAATTAAAAAAAAAAACTATTAGAGTTAAAGATGGCCAAAGATTTATTGTTTCTGTATCTGCAACATTCCATTCTCTCATATCATTGAACTTCTAATCAATCATCCTTATCAGGTGTGGCTTCTTGTCAGGGACTTTGCTTCACAACATGGAAGTAGAAGTAAAACTATGTGGGGATCAAAGGGGGGTAAGAGGAGAGGGATGGGTGAAGTGCAAGGGGCTAGAGGAATATTATGCCCAAAGTATATTATATAGTTGCATAAAATGGCCCTATATAACCCTTTATAATACTAAAAACATTCAAGTGTCCAAAATGGAGATTTACAAGCACAGTTTTCTCATGCTAGTTTTCTAGTTGATATATGATTCCTGTATACTACATATCTCATACAATTCTTACAGACATTGAAGGGACCATCTTAAAAAAAATAATATAGCAATAGGTAATCTTGACACACTGGATCTTCAGGAAAAATAAAGGAAGCCCCTCACATAATTCTCCCTCTCAGTGCACACCATGAATTCTTATAAATATGTCACTGGTTGCTGATGGATATTTTGGGATAGAACCCCCTACCTGACTTCTGCATTGATCCAGATGATCTAAACACTTATATTATTTGATTAAATTTAATGCAGGAGCCAATTGCTCATTAGAGAATATTGGCAAATAATAGCATTGAACAGATTTTGATTTTCTGCATATTGCAAGCAGAACATAAAATTCTGTCTCCAGGGCCACTGTCTTATTCCATCAACAGAAGGCTTCACAGTCGATTGCCATGTTCTTGTACCAGCATATCAACTGACGCAGCGATCCAAGGGGGCATTAAATATAGAACGCCTGAGTCATTCTGCCTCACAAGGAAACATATGGGGATCTTTGTTTCCTAATAAAGAAAACAATGGGGAGGAGGCAGCCACCAGGGGATTAATATGCTTCACAGAGCTTCATCATTCAGCAAACAGCTTGAAATGTGCAACAGTTTTAGGTTGTTAACTTTCAAATATAGAGGCATCTTGAAGGAGAAGATGCATTCTATAAGTATTTCCAGTACACTCACTTCTTCATTGGCCTCCAAATCTCCCCTGAGTCCTTAAAGGGACTATTTTATTTTCTTTGTCTGACAGAAAGTTTAGTCCTCTACACACCACTCTTGTTTACTCCAACACAGAATATGCCTGATCTCAGCACCTCATCTGAGGTTCCAGCTGACCTGATGCCATTTGGGCTCTTGTACTGAACTTAACTTCTTTTGGAATTAGGCACATGAGGATGAAAGAAGTACACGACGAAGCCATGAGGAGGAAATCCCTGGGTCATATAAATTTATTAGTTATTACTAAAACAGAACAAAGAAAGGGTATGGAAAGGTGAAATTAAAAATGGCTAAATCATACACAAAAGCAAGCCAATCAGAAAAACATCTGATTATCCAATAGAAGCTGAGGGATTGAAAAGATATATTTCAAGTTCTGAAAGACCGCAGCTGTCAACCCATTAGTACACCAGGAAAACTATACAGTTGAAGAAAAAATATAAAATTGCCATAATAGGAACAGGCTAAAGAAATTTTTGATCATTAAGATAGTTTCTTAGTTCCCTAACTGTACTAAAACTCCATGACCAAAAGCAACTTGGGGAGGAAAGAGTTTATTTTGTTGACACTTTGATATCACAGTCCATCATTGAAAGAAGTAAGGGCAGGAACTCAACCAGAGCAGGAACTGATGCAGAGACCATGGGGGAATGCTTTATATTGGCTTGCTCATCATGGCTTGCTTAGCCTTTCTTATGGCACCGAGAGCCACCAACCCGGGGATGACAATGCCCACAGTCAGCTGGGCCCTCCCACATCAACTATTAATCAATAAAACACATCTTATGTTTGCCCACAGTCCAGTCTGGTGGGGCATCTTCTCAGTGGATGTTCCCTTCTGCAAGTGTCAAGTTGATGTAAAAGTTATGCACAGATAACTCTAAGGAGGGTCTGGAAGGAAAAGGTCAAACTTTAAAGACAGGTATTAGCTAGAAAGTTGGATTAACCCAGACAGAGTAACAGTGGTTGCTTTAAACACTCTACCCTCACTGATGGGTAAGTCATCCAGATAAGAAAAATAGAGAAAGTCTATTATGGAGATTAAAAATAGCTCAAACGAGTCCACCAGACATCTGTAGAGCACTCCACCCAAAGAATCAAGAGTACACATGCTTCTCAGAAACTCATGGAACTCTTCCCCCTAAAATGAATCAGACATTCGGATGTAGGACAAGTCTCAGCAAAAGAAAATTGAAACAGCTCTTCATAATCCATCTGGCCACAAAAAATGAAGCTGGAAATAAATACCAAGAGAAACTACAGAAAATGCATAATCTCACAGAGAATGAGGAGATAAGGAAGAAAGAAGAAATAAGGTCAGAACAGTATAGGTGAGTGCCCAAAGCTGAGCAAACCGCAAGTCCTCCGAATTTGTTTGGTTCTGACACACTCTCTAAAAATTTAAAAATATGCTCTGTTCCTTAATATCTTTATTTTAAAAATTTGATAAGTAAAAACGTGAATAATGCTGAATATCTACACGCTTCTTATAAATTATGAATTTCATAACTTCTTTTCTTAGATTAAAATATTACTTTATTGACTTATGTGTGTGTGAGAGAGAGAGTGTATGTGGGTGTGTGGTGCATCATACATGTGAATGCCAGAGGACAAGGTGCCCGAGGGTGAGGGTGGGGAGGAGAAGGGGTTCAGGTCCTCTCTTTCTCTGTGGGTCATGGGGCTTAATATTGTAAGCCTTGGCAGTGAACACCTTTACCTGCTAAGACATCTCACTGCCATTATCTTAGATGTTTTAAAATTCCAGTTAAAATAGGCTGCCAATTAAGTTCTGTCACCTAAGATTTTTAGTTTATTGTGTGAGAAAAATATTCAGGGAATTTCAAACATTCCCTCTTCCCTTGTCATATATAAGTTGAATTACCATATTTGTCAAGCATAAACTAGCTAAATACCACGTGGTTGTTCTCCAAAATCTTTCTCTTTCCTTAACTTTCTGTTTCCCATTTTGGTGCCTTTTCCTTTACCAACATCTGTTAGTGGAAGGGATTTGCGCTTCCTTTTGAACTTATGTGCTGCTTACAGGAGTAGCCCTCTTGGAAGTTATCCAGAAGTCAGTTCCTTCCATTGTCTCGGGTTTGTCCTGGACGTTTATAGGAATATGAGGATGATCTAGATCATGGGTTATGATGATTTATGGGTGTCTTCCTGTATAGTTCAGTAAGGATCTTTAGAATGTAGGAGTGGAGTACAATGCTTTAGGCTTCTGTATGAGGCTGCACTGTGTTCTTTGGAGTCCCCGCCCTCACCCCAGATACCCCAACCCTGCTTAGCTAGGGGTGCTAGGAGTCTCTTCCCTCCAGAATCTTTATAGTCAGGTGTTTATAGACTTTCTAACCTAAAGGGGCAAGGTTTATAAGCAGGAGAGAACATGGAAAGAACTACAGCATTAGATACTGAAAGAATGGCAGGAGAAAATGGGGAAACGTAGCAAATAAACAAATGCTCTGACCAAATGGCCTGAAACATGCCCCCCAAATTCAATGTTGTCAATCAAAACAAGAGAGCAGTGAACACCAGCTCAAAATAAAACCAAAGGGAGATAGGCCCCATAGAAAATAACTCCTTAATATTCAAATGTGGAGGCTATATGGATGCTTGGGTACAAGGGCCTTTAGGACCTACTGGCAATGAAGGTTACTTATCTGGTAAGAGGGGAGCAGCCTTGGAGCTCCCTATTGAAGTGCCACAGCTAGTATACTGACATAACTCTTACCCCAAGAGGAGTGAGAGTAAATTCTCGAGACAAATATGAGACTAAGGCTTGAGACTATTGTTCAGGATGTCCCAAATAAAATGTTCCACTATGGAAATTATTTCATGAATCTATTACATTTATAGTAAAAAATGTCAGAAGAAAGCATATTTTAGTACATGGGTGGCAACATCAGAGGTGTGTTAAGCAAAGGAGGGAAATCTATTGTCAGATGCTAGCTGATGACATTAGGTATTTGGAAGGTGGAAACTAGAGATGAAGTTAATACATTCAAAAGGCTTTACCTGGTAGTGACAAGGGTGTTAGATGAAACAAGGATGAGCAATGCAAGTGTTATGGAGATTAAAGGTAGCTCAAGATAGTTTGGATCTGGTCTTCAACAACTAGGTTCTAATCAGCCAATCAACCTCATAGAATCGATAACACAGGTGCGGTTTGTCTTTTTACCAAAAAACTCCTTTCTCCCTCCTTCCCTCCCTCCCTCCCTCCCTCCCTCCCTCCCTCCCACCCTCCCTCCCTCCCTCCCTCCCTCCCTCCCTCCCTCCCTCCCTCCTCTCTTCTTTTCCTTCCCTCCCTTTCTTTCCTCCCCTCCCTTTCTCCTTCCCTCCCCTCCCTCCTTCCCTCCCCTCCCTCCTTCCCTCCCCTCCCTCCCTCCCTCCCTCCCTCCCTCCTTCCTTCCTTCCTTCCTTCCTTCCTTCCTTCCTTCCTTCCTTCCTTCCTTCCTTCCTTCATTTCTTGCTCCCTCCCTTATTTTCTTCATCTGTCTCTAATTTCACTTGGCTTTTTCCCCTGTTGAGTGATTAGAAACTACTGTTTGATGATGGTTAGCAGATCGTGGATGGTTTTCAAACTGTTCCAACCTAATATACTAAAAATTCCATGTCTCTTTAAAGCCAAGTTAAGCTGCAAATATTTAAGGGTTCTTGCTGAAAGCCCTGTGAATGAAGATAGATATACCACATTGGTAGTATTATCCCTTATGGTCTAAAGCACTGAGATGCAATTTATTTTTGTGTCAGTAGGCACATAACAAGTACCTTTTAATGAATAGACAATACTTTTTTCCCCTTCACTGTTCAAGATCACAATTTGAAATAACAGGATCCCAGACAACTAGACCAAAAGAACATAGATCCTAAAATGGAGAAGGAATGTGCAATTCTAAACTGGAATATAGAGAATGGTTGTTAAAATGGAAATGATCACAAAATTTCACTTTCCTGATGGCATACTCACCAATCTGAACACTCATAACTGTCTGCCTTTTCCAGATCATCCACACCAATCCTCCGCTGTAACAGCATCCCAGCTCAGTTCCCACTGAGGAATGTGGACGGAAGAGGTCTAAGTCATGCACACTGGGAGAAGAAACCAAACCTCACTTACAGTGGACTTTTGAGACCTGGGTCTGCAACATATTCCTGATCTAACAATTGAGTCCCTTTATTCTCGTGGGGCTTACTGCTCAGTGGCCCAAAGTCCGCTTTTCTCTCTACTTCAGGTAGACAAATGTCAAGGCCTCCTTTCAAAGCAAATGATTAATTAGTGGTTAGCCTCTTCTGAGTGGCTTGAAGGGAGTAAAATGAATATTTTTTAGCTTTATGGGGAGGTCTAGCCAGTAAGAAGGGCAAATTGTTTGGTAGATACTAGATCTTATCAAACTGGTAAGCCTACTTCTTAATGGTCGACCCCTGTGCTGGAGTATAGAGCACAATGTATAACTAATCAATATTATCATAAACCAATTTAATACATTACATTGTAAACTAACCACAAACAAACTCTTTGAAGTTAAATTTTCATTTTTTATTTTATTTTATTTTATGGATAGTTTGCCCGTGTGTATGTGCACCACATGCATGCCTTGTGTCCACTGAGGCCAGAAGAGGAATCATATCAGCAATAAGTGGGTTTACAGAGGTTGTGAGTCACCATGTGGATGCTAGGAACTGAACTAAGCCTCTGGAAGAACAGTACATACCCTTAACTGGTGAGCCATCTCTTCAGCCTCTACAAATGAACTCTATATGTCAACATGGATGTCAGTTTCTATAAGAAGCTGAAAAGATGCCAAAGCACCTTCTCTTGGAGAACTTTGCTTTTGAGAAAAACAGCAAGTTAGATAAAATATGAATCTTGAGGAGAACAGTAGTATTACTGACTTTCATTGGCATTTAGCTCATGTATGGAAAACCATTTTTTTCCGGGGAAGGGCAATTATATTAAAGGGGACAATAACATAACTATAGTTCAGAGGCAGTATCCATATGCTTAATCTCCTTCAAGTTAGTGCTATCTATTTGTATAATAATATTATAACATTTTTAATCTTCCAAATGCAGATAGTCCAATCATTGTTGAAGGCTTTGGAAGAATGTCACCATGTGCTTGAGAGATGGTTTGGTGGGCATGGGCTTGCTGCTTAAGCATAAACCTGTGGATTTGGATTTTCAACACTTGTCTAGGCATTGAGAAGTAATTCTGTAACCCCAGTGCTGAGGAGTAGAGACAGGCTGACCTTGGGCAGATCTCTGGGCAGCTAGTATAGCCAAAATGGCAAAAATGAAAATTCTAAGTCCAATGAGAGACTATATTTAAAAAAAATAAGGAGGACATTGCAGTGTCAACCTCTGGCTATCCACATAACAAGGGCATGAATGAATGCACTCTCTTTCTCTCTCTCACACACACAAACAGCATTTCAACCTTATTTTAATGCTACAATTGTAGATTTTATAATCATTGCTGTGTGTAGAGAATTCAATGTTTTTGTTTAAAAGTATTTTTGGTTGAATGTATGTATATTTATGTTCATGTTTTAATATTAACAAGGATTTATAATTGAGAAGTTATTGATCAAGACTTGTTGATTAGGATCACAGAGAAATTTTGAAAATTCTAAGATATTAATGTTAAGGAAAAAACCCCGACTATGTGGAGACAAACTACATACAATCTATACCAATATCTTTAAGCGGATAGAGGAAAAGACCTCAAAAATGAACAAAAAGAGGTTTACAGGAAGGACAGAATAAGTAGTTGTGCTCTCAATCAAAGGCAGTCTATGGTTTTACATATTGTAAAAGTGCAGGGAGAGATCTTTTTCTGTTCCAATGTTAGAGAGAGAGAGACAGAGACAGAGACAGAGACAGAGACAGAGACAGAGATAGACAGACAGAGACAGAGAGAAAGAGAGAGAGAAAGAAAGGAAGGAAGGAAGGAAGGAAGGAAGGAAGGAAGGAAGGAAGGAAAGAAAAGAAAAGAAATGAAAAGAAAAGAAAAGAAAAGGAAAGGAAAGAGAAGAAAAGAAAAGAAAAGAAAAGAAAAGAAAAGAAAAGAAAAGAAAAGAAAAGAAAAGAAAAGAAAAGAAAAGAAAAGAAAAGAAAAAGACATGGGGCAGGAGGAATATTCTAATCTGGACTAAGAGAACCAAAACACACGTGCCAGCAAGTCTCCCCTTGTCTTCCCCTCCCCTTAACTCCCCTTCTCTTCCTCCTTTTTTCTCCCTTCTTGCACACATTCCTCTTCACACTTTTTAAACATACAAACCAAGGGCCTACAAAACTGTGCCTGACTGTTAACACTGTTCCACTATGAGGAGAGAATGGCACTAGCATGAGCAAGAGGCACAGATCCAGAGAAAGCCCAGCTGAAGTTTCACTCACAGCACTCAGGGTAATAACTGACATCATCTCACTGTCTAAGCACTCCACCTGCTTTGCTCTGTAAACCACTTGTGTTGGACAAAGCCTCAAAACTTCTGCATTAGCTATCTCTTCATAAATACAACAAAATGCCTGAGGTACTTCAAGAGAGATCATTTTATTCAGCTGACAATTTGGAGGTTTAAATTCAAGATTTGGCTGGCCACTGTGCTAATGTCCCATGAGAGCATAGGGTAGCAGCAGGGTTAGAAGCACAGTCAACAAGCAGCCACATCACCAGACAAGAATGAGACTGAGGGGTGGGAGCCCACCTTCCTCTTAAGAGGTATGCCTTCAATGGCCTGAGGATGGATATTCCATTATCCTTGTAAA
Organism: Peromyscus maniculatus bairdii; assembly: GCF_049852395.1. NCBI lineage: Eukaryota > Metazoa > Chordata > Mammalia > Rodentia > Cricetidae > Peromyscus > Peromyscus maniculatus. The sequence continues at coordinate 24,044,521 of NC_134856.1, forward strand.
AGGTCCACACGACTGAATTCCCCAGAGCCTTGCAGATCAAACTTCCTATAAATGGACCTTCGAAGAGGAAATTTGTTAACCATATTAAAATGATTTAGTGTAGGTCCCATGTAATACTTTTTCATATTGTTTGCAGAATAGTTATTTGAGTCCTTGATTAGTGAAAATTAATGAAAACACACAATGAAGCTGAAAGAAATGTGATTTTGCAACTTCTCTGGAGTATCAAAGAATGAGAGGTATACAGACATATCTAAAGATGATTTGATCTTATAGTGTGTGTGTGTGTGTGTGTGTGTGTGTGTGTGTGTCTTTATGTATTTGTGCGAGTGCAGGTGCTCATGGAGTCCAGAAGAGAAAGCAATGGATCTCCTGGAGCCGGAGTGACAGATTGTTGGAATCACTGATATGGGTGCAGAGAACCTAACTTGGGTCCTCTGTAAGGCTAACACAGCCCCTTAGCAGCTGACCATCTCTAGCCCTGAGGTATATAGTTTATAAAAACGATAAACTCTGTCTGCTAATATAACTTGAATTCAGTCTCCAGAATCCACATGATATAAAAAAAAAACTGACTCCCACAAGTTGTCTTTTGATCTATGCACTTGTTGTGGCAGATGCATATCCCTAACACAATCAATCAAGCAATCAACTAATCAATCAATAGGATGAAAACTCAGAAAAATAAAAATTATAAACTCAAAGACTTAAGGAGTGTGCTTTTCTTAGATCCAGTAAAAATAAATAAGAAATAAACTTCTTGCTTATTGACACACATGTTAACAGTCATATTTGGCATAATCAAAACAGCACTTAGTGTGCTGTATAAAGTTAGATTTTTGTAAAGGAAAACATGGCTGAGTGGATGAAGCCTACTATTCATTTTCCCTCAGGTAAACATGCACAGGGAAAAGGAACTGAGGTAGGACAGCATCCTTGAACACCTGACCCATGGCTCTAGACAGAAGTCACAACACGGTGAAGGGACCCTTAACAAAACACAGAGCAATCCAAATCCTTTCGTCCAAAAAGCATGTGCGTTGTTACAAATGGCATACAATTATCTAGCACCCTAAATGTTAGCACTGGCACATTTGTTCTCTCCAAATCCCCACTCATAGGGCTGTGTGAAGCATTGGGAAGACTGAGGCTCCTGGGGCACATCCAGGGTAGATATTTGGCTAGGAGGAAATTTCCCACGCCTCCTAAGAAAATGTTTCTGTATAGTTAAGGCACTTAGATCTTCTTCTAATTGATTTAATTGGCACTATCTAAAGAAATAAGAAAGAAAATTGCATGATACATTAAGCCATATATACTCAGGAATTCATCTAGAAAATAGCTGTGATATTAAAGTTTGCCTATGCACTGAGTCGAAAGTCAGCATTGATTAAGCAATTCCAAATGGCTACTTACAATTAAGAAGTCTCATCTAGCTGCATCTTAAGAGGTCCTGGGAGGATAAAGAGGAAATGAAAGACCATACAGACGAAATATATTTTATTAAGGTATGGATCTTTTTCAATTTACAGCTGTACACTTCATTTGTTTTAGAAAATTAAAGTTTTAATCTAATCTAAGACAAATGGTGAGCTACAGTGAACTAACTGAGAGGTATTTGTGATGGGTTTGGAAAACGTTGGTGGCATTGACTGAACACCAAGCACACTGGGATATCACGCATGAAGAAATATTGTTGTGTCTTTTTCATTATGCATTTGGCCCTAGCAGCTTAACAGTGTTGTGCAGAGTCACCAGAGGGACAGAATGTTTACCGAGGGCCAGTTTTGTGCTCTGATGTAAGAGCCTGTTTCCTTTAATGTGCTGTCAACATTATATTCCTGAAGACATAATGCTCAAAAAGGAAAAATGCCCTAGAAAACAAGAAAGATGTAAAAAAATAAGCTTTGTAAACTAACCGTTTTAACTTGAGGGCTTTCAGCTTATTTATTATTTATTACTATTATCATATGTGGCCGGGGGACATGTGTGCCATGGCCTTTTAGTGAAGTTCAAAATGACAACTTGTGGAGTTGGTTCTCTCCTTCTGTCTTCCATGTGTTCTGTGGATAAACTCAGGCCATCTGTCTTGCAAGGCAAGCATCATTACGTGCTGAGACATCTTGCTGAACCAAGGGCTTTCCTTGACAATGAAAAGTTTAAATACATTAGCATATGGATTCCTGGCTTTTAAATTAGCAAAAACATATCTTAATTATAATTATAAAATACAGTTATCTTGTTGCTTGTGATTCTTCCTTCCTACAAATGATGGAGAGTGACATTGTGTGTTACACCCAGAAAGAGCTCCAGTTTTCATAGGCTTTTCTCCTAGTGATGAACCAGTCAGGCCTCTTCTGTCTGGAATGGCTCCACCACCTCATGCACTTGGCTTCTGTCCTGCCTCTTTAGACCTGCCCAAGATGATAGAGGGGGATGGAACATGAAAGGTTTTAGCACCAGGATTAGAAGAGGTGAATACATCTTTCTGTCCAATTTCATCGACTAAAAATTAGCCCAGAGCAATGTTTTAATGGTTGGGCATCTGAAAAGGCCAACCTATATTCCTAGGGATACAAGAAAACAGACTTGTAGACTCACTGGCTTGCAAACAAGTCTCTGGCTGCCCTTAGAGTTATCAAAGTTTCCCATGAGTTATAGTGTTGTTGCAGAAATGGTGCAATATATGCATGGAATGTTAGGAAAGAGCAGAAATGAATTTAGAAGACAGGGAACATATTGAAAACAGGCAAACGAATCCTAGTCTTGGATCTGACATGTGCAAGCTAAGCCCTTCTCTGAATGGGAGCTGTCAAATGTGAATAATAACTATACCCCAAACAAATGTGGTGAGAAGAAAATATATGACGATATTTGATAAATATAAATTTCTAAAACACTCAACTATTTTTCTTACCAGTCCACAATCCACATTGCTGATAGGAAAAAGTTTTCCAAAAAGCAATGTTAATCATACCCTTCTCATGCTTGAAAACTTTGATTGGTTCTTATAACAGAGAGCAACAGATGGGTGGATGGGTAGATAGTAAAAAGAAAGGTTAATATAGATACAGTAGTATGGTCCATAGACCATAGACTCAAGAGTCTACTACTGTGAAGAATTAATTGCAGAATAATTTTCAACCTGACATGTAAAGATCTATAAATGTAGTCCATACAGCCAACTACAGAATGCTGAGAGCTAGTGAAATATTGCCTTCCTCAGGGAAAAGTACACCAAATAGTTGTCCAATGTCATATGGTCGGACATGAAACCATGTAGGTACAAGTAGTAACATTATATAAACTGAGCATGTTGTATTTATGTGTTTAGAGATATATACATACATATAGATAGACATAGATACAGATATAGATATAGATAGATATAGAAAAAATAGGCCATGAATTTTAAAGAGAACAAGGAGGGCTACAAGGGAGGGCTTGTAAAAAGAAGAGGGAATGGAGAAATGATGTAAGCACATTACAATCTCAAAAAATAAAAAATTAAGAAATTGTAGTTCAAATGGGTATATCTAAGGAAATTTTCATTAAACAAATTTATTTACTCTTTGGCTTCTTTTTCTTTCTACAGTGCTTACTATTTGGGTCCTGTTAGGCCTGCAAGGTTATTTCTCACATACTGTGATTTTAAGTTGTCTTAAATATCTTTAAATTTGTCTTTGTGTTAAGCTAGTATTTTCTATTTGTCCTACTAACATTTGAGCATTTCCCACTACATTTTTAACTTTGGTCTAGAAATACCCCACAGACTTGTCTGAGGGTAGTAAGACTGTTTCTCTCACATGTATGTACTATGCAAAGGCTGTCCCTTTCTTTGTATATCTTTATATTAAATCCTCGAAGCTCTCAGGCTCTTCATGTGTCTTGCTCTGGGCACCCAGTCTTATAAACTATTTGACATTTCACATTGAGTACTTGAAGGATTGTCTATAATTTAAAAACATTTAGACTAAACTAGATTAACACTAGAAGTCAGCTTTTCCCAGATCATTATTTGACCTGTTTAGTGACAAAACTCTTAGGAGTTATGGACGTTCAGGTCTATAACTTTAAGGTCTTACTTTTTTAATGTATGTAACAAATAAAAATGCTGATCACAATAAATACTTCAAAATAACTTCCTGGAAAATTGACAGGAATATAAACATATAATAATGATAAGCAAAAGTGGGTGGTGGAAATTCTTGGCAATTCTATGCAGTAACTTGCTGTTTTTTCTTTCTGGGATACTCCTCGCCATCTCTACAGGCTTTTTTCTTTCCAACCTTCTCGGTTTTACTCTCAGTATCTGGCTTGAAGGGAGCTTGCTCTGGCCACTCTGTCTATATTAGCATCTTTCTCACCATCTCTTTATACTAGGGAATTTCTTCTTGAACAGTGTCACTTAAAACTTACTTCTTTGCACTAGGATGCTAGAGTAATGTGGACAAACAGTTGCTTACCTCCAAGTCAGAGAGAGAAAACTTTGAACATGTACAATCCTTTTAAGAAGCATGTATAAAATTCATTAAAGTATCAGAACAAAATAAAATATGCTTCCTATATCAAACTCTATTACTCACAATTATTAACACAAAATAATGTTAATAAGAATTAACAAAGTAGGGCTGGAGAGATGGCTCAGAGGTTAAGAGCACCGACTGCTCTTCCAGAGGTCCTGAGTTCAATTCCCAGCAACCACATGGTGGCTCACAACCATCTGTAATGAGATCTGGCACCCCTCTTCTATATACATAATAAATAAATCTTTAAAAAAAAAAAAAGAATTAACAAAGTAGAGGTAGTTGCAAATATGTCAACAATAACATGTTTAAAAAGAAATTGCTTTTAAATATATGAGGTAAATATTAAATTACTGCAGTGAATTATAACATATAATTAACTGTGTATCAGAAACAGTTATGCAGCTGATGAGGTAAAAGAAGTGAGGAAACAAATGCCTATTAACTAGAGGAAAATAAAACTATAACAAACAGACTTTATCTTAATCTCAACAAACTTTTGTAGTTTTCTATAAAATAATAAAAGAAAATTGCCAACTTTTCCTAAGCAGGAAGCAGAGCAGTGCTAGTAAAGATAAGAAACAGAACACTTCCTTCATCCCTAGTTTACTCATGGAGATCTCATCTATTTCCCCTTCCCAGGGTGGTCCATGTGTCCCTCTTTGAGTCTTCCCTGTTAGTTGGCTTCTCTGGAGTTGTGGGTTGTTACCTGATTATCCTTTGCTTTATATCTAGTATCCACTTATGAGTGGGTACATACCATGTTTGTCCTTCTGAGGCTGGGTTACCTCACTCAGCATGATATTTTCTAGTTCCATCCATTGGCCTGCAAATTTCAGTGTTTTTCTCTGCTCGGTAGTACTCCATTGTGTATATGTACCACATTTTCTTAACCCTTTCTTCAGTTGAGGGGCATCTAGGTTGTTTCCAGGCTCTGGCTATTATGAATAATGCTGCTATGAACATAGTTGAACATGGGTCCTTGTGGTATGATTGAGCATTCCTTGGGTATATGCCCAAAAGTGGTATAGCTGGGTCTTAAAGTAGATTGGTTCCCAATTTTCTGAGAAACTGCCATACTAATTTCCAAAGTGGCTGTACCAGTTTGCACTCCCAGCACTAATGGTGGAGTGTTCTCCTTGCTCCACATCCGCTCCAACATAAGCTGTCTGCAGTGCTTTTGGAGGGTAGGGGATAGCAGATGAGAACAAAAGTGAATGGGATGCTTGAGCTGGAACAGGGAGGGACTGGGAATACAATGAAAAAGATACCATGATAGAGAGAGATATCATGGGGATGGAGAGAAACCCAGTGCTAGGGAAGTTGCCAGGAACCCCCAAGGATAACCTGGACTACTAGCAATAGTGGAAAGGATGCCTGAACTGAACTGGCTTGCCCCAGAGATCAGACTGGTGAATACCCTAACTGTCATCACAGAGCTTTTCTCTAATGACTGATGGAAGCAGATGCAGAGATCCACAGCCAAACACCAGGCAGAGCTCCAAGAGTCCAGTCAAAGAGAGAGAAGAGGGATTCTATGAGCAAGTGTATCAGGATCATGATGGGGAAACATGCAGGGATGACCAAACCAAACTAGAGGGAACTCATGACAGTTGAATCAATGGCTGTGGAGCCTACATGGGACTGGACTAGGCCTTCCACATGGCAAGAGAGTTGTGTAGCTTGATCTGCTTGGTGGGCCCCCTGGCAGTAGGATCAGAATCCATCCCTGGTGCATGAGCTGACTTTTTGGAGCCCACTACCTATGATGGGACACCTCGTGCAACCTTGAGGCAGGGGGAAGGGCTTGGACTTGCCTCTACTGGATGTGCCTCCACATGGGAGGCCTTGCCTTCTTGTGGGGGGAGTGGGGGTAGGTTGGGTGTGGGAGGCTTGGAGAATGGGAGGAGGGAAGAGGGGGATCTTTGATTGTTGTATAAAATGAATGAAAAATTTTTCTTAATAAAAAAATTAAAAAAAGAAATAGAACACTTCCAATAAGGTGATAGAAGACCAAGTCACTCAGAAGAAAACATGTGCTGCTTACAACTAAAATTACTGAATGCATTATTTAAGAATCCTCTTAGTATGTATCAGAAAACAAACAACTAAGCAAGAAGTTACCTAGACAAAGTGGAAGTGAAACCAGAGCAGGGACTCTGAAACACTGAACAGAGCCCAGATGCCTGCTGCACTAGAAACATCTGTCAGGCCTAGAGGTGTTGGATCTTATTTCTAGATCTGTAAAAAAATTAAATATACCAAAAACAAACAAACAAAAAAACATAAACAAAACCAAGAGAAGTCAGGAACCGGGAATCTCAGCCACACACAAGACTGGGAGTGCTGTCTCCACTGTGGGGAGGTGCTTCTCCTCGTGAACTGCTAGGCAGTAAAAGCAAACAATTCCACACTAAGTCAAAGGCCAGAGGAGAGAGGAGACTCAGCCTTATGCTTGCCTCATGTTTGATTGCCCTTCATGGCACAGAACACCTTGTAGCACACAGGCAGACCCTTCCTAAACACAACTTCTGTCCTCAGACCTTAAATAAGTCCTCCAGCTTAGAGCTGTGATGCTGAGATATCACAGTGTCACAGACATTTCTTTCTTTCTTTTTTTTTTAAATGATTTACTATGGTGGATTTTTTTATTTAAGAATTTTTTTTTATTCATTTTGCATATGTGTAGGGCATACATGGGCTGCAAAGAGGGTGCTGAGGGGAAGTTAGACAAGTAGAGCTTAAACTGTTTACTCTGAGAGTAGATACAAATGGTGCCAGAGGAAGTTAGCTTAAGCTGTTTACTCTGAGAGTAGATACATGGATGGTACTGAGAGGAAGTTAGCTTGGGTTGTTTGTATGGAGATCAGATACAAATGGTACCAAAGGAAGTTAGCTCAGGTTGATTATGCTGAGATAAGATACTAAGATCAGGAGATGATGTCAGTGCATAAACAACTTCTAAACAAGAAAATGAGTATAGGGTGACCTTTAAAATGATTGGTTGGTTCCTTCACTCCCTCCTAGAGTTCTGAGGTTTTTGCTATAAGAGAGGCTTACTGCCTAACAGTAAAGGAGTTCTTGCTTGACTTGACTCCCCTCCCTGGTGGGGCAGGACCCCACATATACCAATCACAGATCCCTTCATCCCTCCTCCCTCCCCCAACCCACCCCCCTTTCCCTCCTCCAAAAGGGTAGGGGCTCCCATGGGGAGTCTGCAAAGCTTGGTACATTCAGTTGAGGCAGTACCAAGTCCTTCCCCCTGTATCAAGGCTGTGCAAGGTGTCCCACCATAGGTAGTGGGCTCCAGAAAGCCAGCTCCTGCACCAGGGATGGATCCTGATCTCACTGCTGGGGGCCCCTCAAACAGACCAAGCTATACAACTGTCCCCTGTATGCAGAGGGCCTAGTCCGGTCCCACAGAAATCTCGGTACCGCAGAGCGCAAGGCACCAGCTAAGGGATCGGCACAGAATGGAAACAGGAGCGTGGAGGACAGGCGACGGAGCAGCTGTACAAATCAGAATTTACAGAATGTCAAGAAAGATCGTTTAAAGAGGAAATCAAACAACATACGAGTGACTCTTTGTGACAAACAAGATGCCCTGCACAATCTAAATTCATCTTCAAAAGTAAGGAAAAGGCTGCTGGGCACAGTGCTGTGTGCCTATGACCTCAGCCCTAGGAGGCAGGGGCAAAGGCCAGCCAGTTCCAGCCTGGACTGGAATACAAGACCTGAAATAAATAAATGAATGGGAAGGACTGGAAATGTGAATTCAAGTAAAATATTTTTATTAGTGGTTTGAGAAAAGTTTGTAAAATACCGGTAATAGGGGCTGAATGGCTTGCTCAGCAGTTAAGAGTGATTTCTGCTCTTCCAGAATAGTGAGTTCAGTTCCTAGCACCCATGTAAGATGGCTCAGGCTCTAGGGCATCTGGTACTCTGCCCTGGCCTCTGTGGGCAGCTACACACACACATACATACACATATCACACACACACAAACACACAGGGATAAACCCACATAACACACACATATACACATAAACACACACACACACACACACACACACACACACACACACACACACACACACACACACACAAGAGCACACACACATCCACAAACAAATCTTAACACATCCCTGAAGATATTCGGGGAATTAGGCCTCTCAGGCCCCTTGCTGGTGGTGAACACTGTTAACTCGGTCATTGCTATCACTTTCTAAAATTCAAAACTCACATATGCGTGAGTCACTGGCACAGACAGTTTCATCTAAAATTCCTTTCTTCATATACTTACTCTAGTACATCCAGGTAATTGTGTAGATGGTCTTTACATTATTATATATAAAAGGCAAGCATAGAAAGATTTTGATATCCAACAATAAGAGAGCAGTCAAATGGGCAGCCCCTGTCTGAGAGTGTGGCATGAGGCATGTTAAAGTGTCCTCAGAGGCAGGACGGTTTAGACTGCTGCAGTGTTTAAGTGGGTAGTTTAGTTTAAAATGCTTAAACTTCTTTCATTTTTAAATAGTTTAATTTCATCAAATTTAAAACTGAAATCTGACGTTGTGCGGTTCATTGTACTTAAAAACCAATTTGAGGAAATTATTTGGGGTCTAAGAAAAGGAGACTCATCTTAATTTAAACCATCTTAACTACTTTTAAAGGGAAATCAAAGGCAAGGACAGACAGAGATTGGATGTCTTAGGATACAAAACTCATATACAATTCTGAGTACACACACACACACACACACACACACACACACACATATTCTAGATGAACTCAAGAAAAGTGTTAATCATTGTGCCCTTTAAGGAGAGGCATCAGAAGTCTGAATGGGAGAGAGATGCTTCAGATTGACCAGTTCATTTATTAGAAAACCATGTTGTTTATTTTAAATAATTAAGATAGTATATTTTTGCTTGGTTTTGGTTTTTCTGGAGCCATGATATCACCATATAGCCCAGGCTGGTCTTAAACTCATAATCCTCCAGCCTCAGTCTCTAGCTGCTGGGATTACAGGCACATACCACCTCACTCAGTTATTTGGTTTAATTTTTAATGCATAATTGAATAATGATTATGTAATATATTATAAAATCTTTAATTAAGTTGATGTAAAACAATTTGTGCATATATATATATATTCCCGTCTTTGCAGTTAAGTGTGTGTGTGTGTGTGTGTGTGTGCGTGCGCGCACGTGCGCGCGCTTGTGCGTGCCTGTGTGCCTGTGTGCCTGGTTTTGTGTATGTATGCATCTGAACATGTGGAGGCTAGAGATCAGTTTCAGGTGTCATACCTCAGGTGTCAGGGTCTGTCACTGGGACCTAGGGCTCACAGATTAGGCTAGGCTGACTGACCAGAGAGCCGTGGGGATCCACCCCCCCAGTGCTGGCATTACGAGCATGTGGAATTTTATATGGGTCATGGGAGTTGAACTCTGATCTTCATGCTGGTGTGACAAGGACGTTACTCACTGAACCCACATAACAACTGAGCAATTACCACTCTAATAAACTCACGACAAAAAAAAGAAAGAAGGTATTTCTTTCCCACGTCTTTACAACTTACGACTTTGCTTCACGTCTTTGCTGAAGTGGTCCTCAGTATTTTACTGACCACTTCCTCCTGCGAGTCCTCTTAACAGGCTTTCAGCTCAAGCAAGCAACCCTCTGGAGCTCGGTCTTTGTGTTCCTGGTGCTCATGGATAAGAGAGGGCAGGGCCTGGGAGAGCTCTTAAATTTCTTCCTTCCAATGAAAACCTGTATCCACTGAATTCACAGAAATTTCAGGCTAGCAAAATGCTTTATGCTTTTTCCTCAGAAAATGAAAGGGAAGTTTCTCCACCTTCGGTCAGAATTTTTTTCCGTCTTGTCAATATCTAAGCCTTTGATCTATTCTTGGTTCATTGAAACTAGCTCTTGATTTAAATGTTTTTTCAAATTTTCAGGCCATAGTTTTACTTTCTTTAATTAAGAAAACATTGTGAGTGCTTCGAAGCCAAACTACACATTAATTTTGTGATTTATGAGAAATTGCTAAGATCAATTGCCTCATTTTCAAAAAATTTTAATATGAATTTTCTCCTTTAAAAATGTGTTTTGCACATGCAGGGTTTATCTCTGTTCTGCCTGAATGAAATAATATGGTAACTGCAATTTAAATTAATTCTAGTAAGCAAGAAAAATCTTACCATCTACTCCAATTAGCAATCCTGCCCCACTCCATAGCCCTTCATCCCCACACCTCCTGCCTTCCAGCCTTAGACTTCTAGTTGTACTGTTGACACCTCCAGCATTGGGCTCCAGGGATGAAAAAAATCCCTGCGGGATTTCTAAATTCAATCCATCCTTCAGTAATTACATTTGTAGATAATGGGAAAGAAACCATTAACACAGAGTGCTTTTAAATCATAATTAATTGCACATGCAAACGCACTGCTAAATTTGGATGCTCAATTAAACAGCTAATTGCATTGAAAATGAAAGCATGCCCTTAAATGGAGGACCAGGAGCCCTGGCCCACCTGTGTGCATCCTTTTACTTAAACAAGCAACAGTTTTCTTCTTGGATACAATTATAGGCAGAGTAAGAAAACAAGCCTCCACCTGCCCAAAGTCAAAGACGGAGCCAATCATGCCCGTCACACACTGACATCTGTAGTCCAGATCATCTATTTGAAAACCAGATCCTCTGAAGACAAGGTACCCTAGGGATTTCAAGAGTTTTAGACCTTCAGAAAGTGTTTTTTCTTCTAATGCAGGATATGCTGTGTTATACTATAATACAGTATTCAAAAATGCAGGAAGCATTTTCCTCTGAGCCTTTCACAGGTAATGTCTTGAAGCTTTGATATAAGCAGCTGGCAGTTAAGGTGGATCATTTTTCATAATAGTCAAAATTATCACAAACAAATACACTGTATTACAGTTCTACAGCAAAGGTCATATATCTATATATTGGAATAGATAGTGCATCTCATTACCTGTAGAGCAAAACTCTGACATGGGAAGGGAATGTATAATTGCCATACATTGGAGCAGACAATTTTGATTCAGAGAGATCATGTTTCCCGACCCAAGCCATCCACAGTAGGAAAATGGCTCCATTTTAATACTCTGGTGTTCATCAAAGTGGTGGTAAGCACTAAGACTACACTTTGTGAGATAAGTGAGTTTAAAATATTTACCACACCAAGGGAAATTTGAAAAACTAATAACCATTTTATAAATAAAATTATCAAACTATCTTAAGATCAAAAGTAATTAGGCAGAATAATGTTCCTCCAAATATGCCCATATTTAAGTCCCTGAACCTGTGAATATATTAGCTTACACAGAAAAAGCTAATTAAAGTTTCAGTTGGAAGGAAGCGTGCAAATCAGCCAACCTTAAAATAGGTCCTGAATTATATGCACATGACCAGTATAATCCAAGACTCCTTAAAAATGCAGAGCAGAGGCAGAGGGAGGTGAGAAGCGCTGAGGACTGTGGGGAGGGCACAGATGGATGCATCACTGCCGGCTGGGAGGACAGAGTGGATGCAAGAAGCCCAGGAACGTCAGTGACCTCTACTAGCTGGAAATGTACAGGTGTCAATCCTCCCCTAGAGCCACTGGCAGAAATCACAGGGCTGTTGACACCTTGATTTCATTTTCATGACACCTGCCTCAGACTTCTGACCTCAAGATTTGTAAGAAGGAGCCAGAGAGCTGGCTCAGTGGGTAAAAGCTTGCTGCCAAGCCTGATGACCTGCATTCAGTCCCTGGGATTTGCATAGTGAAGGGACAGAACTGATTCCCATAACTTGTCCTCTGACCCCCTTATGTACATTATGGCACATGCAACCACACATGCGTGTGCACGCGCGTGCACACACACGCACGCATGCACGCACACACTAAATACATGTAATAAAAATTCTGTAAAGAATTGTAAAATTAATAAATGGCTTTTTATTCCACTTAGCTTTAAACCAGTTACTGCAGAAAACAGCTTGAATCATTCATGTCTAAAATGTTTGCAAGGGAATAGCAAACAACTACTTATAGAATAGACTCTCCAAAATGTCGTGACTCTGTTGGGTCGATACCTTCACACATGACATTCGTGTTGTCTGACACCCAGTTGGACTCCAGTAGTCTCAGGAACCATTCTGCTCTCTGAGAGTCCACTCACACTGACACTGCCACATCCACTCACACTCACACATCCACTCACACTCACATTGCTGCATCCATTCACACTTACTCACACTGCTACATCCACTCACACTCACACATCCACTCACACTCACACTATCATATCCACTCACACTTACTGACACTGCCACATCCACTTACACTCACACTGCTGCATCCACTCACACTCACACTGCCGCATCCACTCACACTTACTTACACTGCCGCATCTGCAAATGCAGACTGCATGTGCAGGTCCTTGCTTTGCGAGGATAACTTTTTATTTCCCCCCTCCCCTAAAGCAGACTTGCCAGGCTGTCTGAGAAAGTCTATACCATGCTGATGTAAAGGACTTTGATGGCTGACTTAACTCTTTTTTTTTTTGGTCAACAGGCTTAGTAAAGATGCTTCCCAAATGATGGGTTACATTCTGGTGGATCCATAGTGAATTCAAAATATCACCAAAAGTGCATTTAATGTCCCTGCCCCCGACACAGCTTTGCCACATAGTGCTATGTGGGTGATGGTTCTCCACTGCTGTGACTGCTGTGTTAGCTGCTGAAGCTCAGCATGGCAAGAGTGTAGAAATACACACTGCAAGCATAAAAACAGGTCCAAATTCAAACTTCCCAGTGGGGTTCTATCAAATGCATGTATGGCTTCCATTATTGTCTTAAAGCTGAAAATTGTAGGTGGAGGTACCACCCATGTTTTTAATTGATTTCTCTGTTGCTTTTGGAAAATTCTGCTAATGTAGTGATTTTTAAAGAAAATGGTCCCCAAAGGAAGTGGTACTATTGGGAGGTATAGCCTTGTTGGAGTAGGTGTGGTCTTGTTGGAAGAAGTGTGTCACTGTTGAGGCAGGCTTTGAGGTCTCATATGCTCGAGATACCTCCCATTGTCCCAGATCATTTCCTTTTGCCTGCAGTTCAAGATGTAGCCTGCACCATGTCTGTCTGCATGCTTCCATGTCCCACCATGATGATAATGAGGTAAACCACCTCAGTTAAATGTTTTTCTTTTAAAAGGGTTGCTGTGGTCATGGTGTCCCTTAGCAGAAATAGAAAGCCTAACAAAGATAGAGTGGACATGATACCAGGAGTGGGGTATTGCTGTGATAGACCTGACCATGCTTTTGTTTGAAAAAATGTGGACCTTGGGACTGTGGATTAGAAAATCAGTTGAATGTTTTAAGTTCTGCTTAGTGGGCCACACTTGTGGGAACATGGAAGACAATGGTGCTGAGAATGATTTGAACTGTGAGAGGCTGGCACAAGAAGATTCAGAGGAGAATATTAGTTTGTTATATAGAAATCATTCTTATGATAATTTGTTGAAGAATTTAACAGCTTTTAGCCCTTTTCTGAAGAGTCTACTTGAGGCTAAAGTGAAGAGTTTTGGATTAATTCCGGTGGGAGAGGAAATCTCAAAACAGCCTAGTGTACACTCTGCTGTGTGGTTATTAGTAATAACCCTAATGGCAATTATATGAAGGAAGCATATGATCAGCTTGTTGATTTTGATTTTATAGGGGATTACAGTTAAGAGATTGCATGAATCTCAGAAGAGACTTTGAACTTTAGACTTTTAAATAAGTTTGAGACTGTTAAAGACTATGGGTCTTTCAAAGTTGGACTGAATGCATTTTTATATCGCGATATAGCTACAAACCTTTGGGCCAGGAAGTAGAATGTGGTGGTTTGAAAGAAAATGGACCAAAGGTAGAGGCACTATTGGGAAAAGTAGCCTTGTCGGAGTAGGTGTGGTCTTTTTGGAGGAAGTATGTCACTGTGGCGGTGGGCTCTGCAGTCTCACACATGCTTAAGATACCACCCAGTGTCTCAGACCATTTCCTGTTGCCTGCAAGTTAAGATGTAGCCAGCACCAAGTCTGTCGGCACACCAGCATGTTCTTCCATGATGATAATGAAAATGTAAGCCATCCTAATTAAATATTTTTCTCTTATAAGAGTTGCTTTAGTTAGGTGTCTCTTCACAGCAATAGAAACCCTAACTAAATGGTTAGCAAGCATATGACTTGTAGAAGGGCAAAGTGAAACAAGTATGACTTGGTTATGGCTGAACTGATTTTGCCTGGGAATTAACCAGAGTGTGCACCAAACATCCATGCGCATAGTAAATCTCAAATAAAAGTGTAATTTCATTGACTTCCAGATATTGGGAATTTTATATTTTAATAAATTTAGCATCAGTATTCTGACTAGAGAACCAATAGCATTCTACAGTCACTCTGGTGGGCATCGTGTGCCAGCTCACTCAGGGCTGTTACTGTTTGTCACCCTCTCCATTGACAGACTGATGGGTCCGTCCTTCCTGCTGCTGCCTGAGTCTGACTGGCACTGAAGAGGAAGTTGGAGCGTAAGCAAATGGCACAGAAGCATGGGGACAAGGCACACTTTCTTTGTAGGAGCAAGTATTCATCACTGAAGGAAATTATAACTCTAAAATTATTACATTTTTGACAAAATGAAAAGCAAGAAATCAAGAAGAAAATACTTCCAAGCAACTAAAGAAAGAATTATGATTTGATACTGAGATAGGTGACAGTTTCCAGGAGACTCACACCAAAGTGGGTATAGAAGGAATAGATGAGCACCATAGAGATGCCAGGATAGCTTGGCTAATTCATCTCTTAAACTCTCACTATTAACTCTGAGGAGAGACAGCTGCATTCAGGTAAGGTCATTCAGGTACCACCCTGGAGAGGATTTGACAGTTTCCAGACAACAGTTAGCAAGGGGACCTAGGGGACCTAGTAGCTATGGAGGCAATAATCTCATTGGCAGAGCCTGAGATTCCAAAGATTCACGTGGTGCAATGGGTATAGATGAGTGCATCTCATGAGAGACTAGGAGCTAGAGCAACACAGCTAAGAACTCTGAGATCCTTGACATTCAGAAACTGTAATAAGATTTATTTGAATAAATTTTGAGGCATTTTTTACTCACTAATAAATACCTATTATCTAAAACTAAGGATAATCTGTCTTCATAAAGTACTAAAAGACATAAAGGAGAGCAAGCTGAAAACTATAAAGTGCCAATGCCAACTCCAATTACTGTAGCTCTTACACACACACATACACACACACACACACACACACACACACACACACACACACCTATACATGTTAGGTAACATGAATACTTTTACAGATTTCCAGAAATCCTGAAATGCCATAGAGAGTATTGTGTGTGCTCTGGGTGTGCTCTGTCTGCTGGCTTGTCCAGGTGACAGTCATCCCAGATATGACCTGTGATGGTAGCATATGGTCCACTGAGCCTTGCAATCCAGATTGAGGTACCTTTAGTGACCCGGTCCCCACCTCCTCTAGAAGTCAAATTGATACAGTATAGAAGCCAACGTGTCTACCATTAATAACATCATTTAGAATAAGCTTTTTAGCATGCCAAAGTCTCCATATATAAAAATACAATGTCAATCATCAGGTAAGTTGCAAGAGTCACAAAAGGCCAATCCTGTATTTGAAATGTAGAGAGCCTAAACTCATTTATTGCCAAACCTGGTTCTATATAGATATTTATGTTTACATATATCTCTTCATCTATGAAACATCCTGCCTCAGTTTCTTTTCTTGTTGCCGTGATAAAAGACTGATGAAGGCAACTGAGACAAGGTTTATTTTAGGTCTTGGTTCAAGGTGCAGTCCATTGTGGCAGGAAAGTCAAGACAGCATGATCATGAGTCATCTTGACAGATGCATGATCAGAACAGAAACAGTTAAACATATACATGCTAGTGCTCAGCTTGATCCCTCCATCTTATATGGCATAGAATCCCGTGCCCAGGAAATGGTCCCACCCACAAGTAATGTGGCTCTTCCCCATACATTAACATAATCAAGACAATTCCTCATAGGTATACCCTGAAGTCCATCTTCCAGGTGATTCTAGATTTTGTGAAGTTGACAAGTAACACTGTCACACATCCTCATCATGCTATCATCTAGAGTCTCTGTTTTAACGCAAATATCTTGGAATTCAATCATGTATATACTATTCCTGCGTGGTCTAGATGTTCAATAGAATTGTTCTGCAAAGAAATCTGTCTTCCTCCGTAGAGTCATTGGGGAAATCACTGGTGTCCTCATTGGGACCCTGTGTCTCTGTGATAATGAGGGCATCCTGGATCTCTTTCAGTGGTCTAGGAGACAAGCGAGTGTTTTAATGGGAAAGCTGGAAACACCAAAAACAATTCTTGGTATCTGTGTCTCTTTGTCCCTCACAAGTACTTGTATAACTTTCTTTGTTCAGATTCCTCATCAATAAAACGTAATGAAAAAAATGTAACAATTTAAACACATATTACCAGCTTTGTTTGAGAATCATACAAAATTGTAACTTTTAAAAAT
The DNA here is from genome assembly GCF_049852395.1 of Peromyscus maniculatus bairdii. NCBI lineage: Eukaryota > Metazoa > Chordata > Mammalia > Rodentia > Cricetidae > Peromyscus > Peromyscus maniculatus. The sequence goes on from NC_134856.1 coordinate 24,061,626, forward strand.
GAACATTTAATAAAAGTATAAAGGTTTCAAGCTTTAGGTCAGACAAAAATCATGAATGAGTTAAATACTATTCTTTGAAGCTAAAGAATCATTGCAGAATTGTGAACCAAACACTGGTTGATCGCTGAGGGGAACAGTGTGTGGAAAAGTCTAGAAGTGCGAGGGAGAAAAGAAGTCGGGCTGCATGAGTGTGTCCTCTGTGGTCTCCTGTAACACAGAGGAATGAGGGGTTTGAGCCAGGGAGGCAGCAGAGGGCTTGCTTCGCTGCAAAATCATTAGGTTGGATATTTAAGAGCTCCAGCTTGGTTGGCGAGCTTGGAAAACAGAATTCAGGAGTCCTGACCATAGACAGACCCGCATGACAGATTAAAAGTGTCAGTGTTTTAGAAAATACACAGTACTCCCCATATAAAGCGGGGTGACTATCCCCCTTTTAAGCTTACATTGTTTATGTGAGTTTTTCTCTTCATCTGCTTCTGATTTACGTCCAGTCATCTCACTTTCCTATTTACATTGCATATCCAACATTTCATTTGTGTCTTGACTCTTTTCAGCATTTATTCTGTTTTTCAAAACTGAATGTGTCTTCTGTAAGCCTCTTCAAACTCTCCCCTCTTCAGTTTCTAGAACCTTCCTTACTCTGCTAACAAATCCATGTGTTTGATGCATGGGACACTCTCATTACATGTGAACAAATATGAACTTTAATTTACAACAAACTATGGGGGATCATAATTGTATCCTGCAACAATCAAACTTACATTTGAAATTACTTCTACTGGGTCACCTATACCGTCTTAGGTGGCCCTGAGGAGGGTTTTATTAAGGTGAGAAAATGGTTTGTAGAAAGAGGCCCAACATTTCCTCACATAAAACATATTTTTACGGCTGAAAGGGCTGAGTCATTTTCAAGCTCCTGAAGTCCTGGTTTGCAAGCACAGCCTTTACGTCTTGCATTTCAGCCTTTATCCTTACACAAAACAGAAATCTGTTTTATCAGGCACACAAATAACTCAGAATTATCCCTGTAAGCCAGGCTTACATTTGGATGTGGAAAGATGAAGCAGAGGATGATAGATGCATCTCAAATCCAGCATTGATGAACATCACCAACAGCTATGTGCCTCATGTCTGAGGGGCAGACAACTGGCTCCCTGTGAGGAGGGTTCCCTGTCCACATGGTTACATGTCAGAGGTCTGCCTGCTATCGTTTGCTCCTACAAGTGTCTTGTTGTTTGGTTAGAGGTCCGGGTTTGGGTTAAAAAGATAAGTAAATAAAACAGTGGTAGTGCTTTGCATAGACGGGAAATCACGAGTGTAAGTGGAGGATTTTCTCTATCCCACCCTTTCCTACAGCCACTTCCAAATAATCGCTCAGAGGCTTGCATTCATTTTAAATGCTTGGCCAATGGCTCAGGCTTGCTACTAGCTAGCTCTTACATTTAAGTTAACCCATATTTCTTATCTATGCTTTGCCACGTGGTTCATGGCTTGTTACTCATTTTCTACATTTTCTTCCTTGGTGGCTGACTGGCATGTCCCTGACTCTGCCCCCCTTCTCCCCATTATTCTTAGTTTGGCTTTCCCACCTAACTTCCTGCCCAGCTACCAGCCTGTAGGCTTCTTTTAAACCAATGAAAGTAATACATATTCATAGAGTAGAAAAGGATTGTTCCATAGCACAAGAGCAAGAAAGAGTCCTCAGAGGAGTTAATATTAAAGTTATTGTCACATTCTGTTGGAAGTCTGTGGTCATGTTTGAGCTTTCAGTGTAGCCTGAAAAGATCTGTCTTCAGATGTCAGATCAAGATTCTTATTCAAATGCTTCTTCTCAGGCTGCCTACTAGCTGCCATTTCAGCTTAACTTTCTTTTCTGAAACTCCTAACATCATCATAAAAATCCAGAAGTGTCCAAGTGATGATAGGTTGGTTTCAAGTACAGGAAGGAAGCATAGTCCTGGGATGAGTGTGTTCTGCTGCTGAGCTCATCTTAGTAGACCACATCTGGACAAACCAGGTAGGAAGCAGGGAAGGCAGAGCTCTGGACACTTTGAGAAAGAAGAGCACAATCTAAAATATGGTGAGAGGACTTGACTTCAGCGAGCTTATTGTGGTTGGTTTAGGTAGAGCTTGTTTACAACTGCTGGGTGAAATAATTTTTGAAAGAGCCTCTTTTACTCTGAAAACACTCCTGGTTTGGATGATAAATTACAGCTAAGCTTGACTAGTACAAAGCTCACATGTCCACCCTTAAAGAACTGCAGCATTAGAGGGTTCTAAAGAAGACTGGGGCTTTGATCTAGATCCACAGGAGCGCAGGCAAGAAGGAAAAAGATGGACATGCTGCACAAATGCAGGTGGCCTGACTCCAAAGACAGCTCACCCAAGGCAGCAGCATATCACTGGTGACTTCAGAGAAGAGTCTCCAAGTATTGCCAAAACAGTCTCATGTCAGAGATAGATAATTCAGTGCTAAGTCCTGCACTGGCCATTTACACTTTAAAAAAATTGAGAGATAAATGAAGGAATTAAATACTGATGGTATAAAACATGGGTTGCTTTTCAAAAGTAGGTAAGAGAGAAAGTGGCTTTGCTGATTTCAGGTGCTATGGGAGCTGTAGGCCAATGTGCAAATGTTAGCAAGTTCAAGACTCATATCCCTCAGAACCTGAACACAGAACAGAGATTACACGAAGACACCCCTATTGCAAAGTTATGTATTCATTATGTATTTGTGAGTAACACACATTTTTAAAGGAGAACAGGACACCTTGAAAAGATGCAGGCTCTCAATGTCATGGCCATGAGTATAGCTGGAAAAACATAAGGCCTTAGTGAAGCCTGAGGAAGTAAAGCCCAAGATCTGAAGGGGGTGTCAACCATAGGCTTGATGATGTTGTCTACCAAAAGACATGCTTGTGATTACATTACCGAGGTTCTCAGGTTATGTAATCCATCCATGGCTAAAACCAATGCTCACACAGGGCCTAGATCCAGACTCAGGCTCAGATTCCAGCTCAAACTTCAGTTTGGGCTCTCTTGCAAGCTCCTAGCTCTACCCTGGCTCCCAGGAAACGAGAGGAAGTATTAGCCATTGAGAAGGTACAGATGTGGATATTGGATACTGTCTGCAGGGAGCTGGTGTCTTTCTGTGATGTTTGTGCAAATAATTTTGAGGTAGGAAAGGGTTTTAAAACAGAACAAAACAACCAGAAAGGAGAGTAGAAAGGAAAAACTCTAAAATGGTTCTTAAACATTTGGGAATAAGTTTAATATAAAAACGTAATTGAGTCAGAATTATAGTGTAGCGTCATTTTTTTAAACTGTCACTTTGGCAATGGTAAGAGGAGAGAGGCACTTTCATATTAGAGATAGCAGGGAATAAATTGTTGTAATCTCAGCTGAGAACGGCTTGGCAATATGTATGAATACATAAAACATGTTCTTTTTGACCTAGAAATTTCTACTTTCAGAAAACACCTCATTGCTGTTCTTGCATAGATATGGATAATATCATATGAAAGTGTGTACTGAAGCACTATTTGTAAAACTCAAGATATTAAGATAACCGAATATATTTATAGGAGTGCAGGCAAGTGATACAATATTGAGCATTAACTAAGCATCAGGTACTTAAGCGTTTACTCCTATTGATTAATTTATCTTTTTATAAAATAAGTCACAAGGTAGAGATGAATATTAGCTTCTTTTAGCACACAAAGAAACTGAGGTTACACATTTAAGTGTTTTGTATGTGGTAAAACAGCTACTAAAGAGTACATGTGGGATTGATTGATCCTAGAATCTAGTCTCCAAATTACATATAATCATAGCTTGTTATTTCATTCTTCTCTCTTATATTACATCCCAGTTGCAATTTCTGCTCCCTCCCCTTCCCCCATTCTTTCCTCCTCACCTCTCCTCTTCCCCAGATACACCCCCCTTGCCTCCCCTCAGAAAAGAGCAGGCCTCCCAGGGACACCAACCAAACATGGCATAGCTTTTTTTTTTTTTTTTTTTTTTTGGTTTTTCGAGACAGGGTTTCTCTGTGTAGCTTTGCACCTTTCCTGGAACTCACTTGGTAGCCCAGGCTGGCCTCGAACTCACAGAGATCCGCCTGGCTCTGCCTCCCAAGTGCTGGGATTAAAGGCGTGCGCCACCACCGCCCGGCTAATAGCTTGTTTTTAAAAGTGTGAAGCTTTTCATTGTTATTCTTAACAACTCCAAGGTAGACCTGTGTGTGCTTTTATGGTATGGCCTCTATGATGTCATCTGAAGTGAAAATAGAATGGTGCACTGTATTAAATATAAATATCCTTGTAGGAACAAATACACACATGAGTTGTGTACATGGACACTCTCTAGAGAGCTATAAAAATGTAGGAAGTCTCTGTGAGCAGTCATCTCCTAATTGGATCACAGAGGTCAGAGGCCAGAGCCCACTGAATTCATTCTTGTCATGATTTGATTCTAAACTGTGGCCCAGAGGCTCCTGCCCTGAGGGTCTCCATGAGGGCATGCCTGTGGGTAGCTGGGTAGTTAGTCTCTAAGACATGAGGCCTTCCTGGGAGGAAGAAGCCACTTGGAACATTATGGACTCCTAGTTCGGGGCTGTCTCTGAACTGAGGCAGTCTGTTGTGCCTTCCATTCTGGGATGGTCTGTGTCCTCTGAATAGTGACACCAAATCTTCCCATAAATGACTTCTGCTGGTGTTTTGTTTAATCAATGTGAAGTTACTCATACAACACTGTGGGCTCTGTTCAACCTCCTAAATTTTAGGTACTGTTTCTATTACTTTTTAAAAGGAAAAGACAATAAAAGCACAGAAGCAACAGATGAAATGACGGGGCCGTTGACACAGCTTGCGTTCCGAGGCAGTGAAGACTCTGAAGGCTGTGTGTGGGAAGAAGACCCGACTTAAAGGAGAGCAGCCTGGTTCAACCCGAGGCTTTGTAAGAGTTCACATTCTTGTTAACTCCAGTTAAAAACAATGCTGGAGCGGAGGTTGGAGAGGCGGCTCAATGGGCAAGAATACCTGCTGTTCTTGAGGACCTGAGTTAGGTTCCCATCACCCACACTTGGCGGCTCACGACTGCTTGTAACTCCAGTTCCAGGGGACCTGATTCCTGCTTCTGGCCTCTGTGGATACTGTGCATTAGTGGCATGTATATACACACTCAGGGGCAAATACACATACTTAAACATTAAAATAAACCTTTTAAATTAATGAAATCAGATCTACCCTCTTAATAAAACTTGTCAACACTGTTTCTAATTATATGCACATTTTCACAACGCATCACCACGGTTTATTCCTCTCGCACAGCTGAAACTGTGTCAACATATACGACCAGCTCAGGCTCGCTACCAGCTGATCTCGGAGTCACTTTTGCCTCGCCCTCCCTGCAACACTTGACAAAAGCAACTGAACGGAAGGGGATGGTTACCGTATCTCTGTCAGAGGACTTCAGCTCTCAATGACAGACAGCATAGCACAGAGGCTCAGTCCAGGTAGCAGTGGCATCCAGCAGAGCCGGTGTGTGCTAGAAGCAGAGAAGCGGCCATGCCATCATTTGAGGCCATGCGTGCCCACGCATGTGCCATAATGAGCATGTGGAGATCAGAGGACAATTTGCAGGAAGCGGTTCTCTCCTTTAGCCATATGGGTTCCTCAGGGTCAACCTAAGGTCCTCAGGCTTGGCAGCAAGTATCTTCACCAGTTTTTTTTTTATTACAATGATTTTGTTTTGATTTTTTCTTTTAAAAGGGAAGGAAAATGAGCCCAAGCTTTGTGCATACTGCCACTGAAGTAGCAACCTGTAATTTCTTCAAGGTTACCGGGGACAAGATTTTCCTAAATGTCCCAGGCTTGTCTGGAACTGACATTCTTCTTGCCTCAGTTGCCTCAGTAGCTAGAGGTATAGGCAAGCGCAGTCATGCTCAGCTTCATTGCTACATCTTAATATTGCTTTCCTTTATTTCTCAATTAGGATTCTAAAAGATAATTAAACTTGTGAAAATTATCAGAGAAGCTATTCTTCCATGCTTTCCTAATGGAAACACCTAGCTCTTGCCTGAGGGATATAAGAAAATAATTAAGCCATTACATATAACATGAGAAGGGCCTTAGGGATAGTGTTTGGATCTTATACTGGGTGGGAAAGGGATTTTCTGGTATCCTTCAGCTGTAGGGATGGCAGGATTGTGGCAATAGTTGTGCTGTAGTGGAATCAGCTTGGTACAGAAGAGAGACCATGGGTCACAATCAAGAGAACTCCAGGGCCAGACTAGCTTAACTAGTCACCGTTCTTAGAGCTTCAGCGGGTTAGGGTAGACCTCAGGCCTTGCTCTTCTGACTGGAGCATATCTGTAGTGGAAGGAAGCAGCTGAGGGCCACTGACAAGATAAGTCCCTCTTTTCCAGAGCAGTGCATCTGACAATAGGAAGCTGCCAGTGGCATACCAAACAACTTGAGTATGTGTCTGCTGCTGTGGGATGGTCTGTATGTCAAATTACTCTGATTGGTCAATAAACAAAACACTGATTGGCCAGTGGCTAGGCAGGAAGTATAGGCGGGACTAACAGGAGAAAAGAAAGAACAGGAAGGCAGAGGGAGTCACTGCCAGCTGCTGCCATGACAAACAGCATGTGAAGATGCTGGTAAGCCACAAGCCACGTGGCAAGGTATAGATTTATGGAAATGGATTAATTTAAGATATAAGAACAGTTAGCAAAAAGCCTGCCATGACCATACAGTTTGTAAGCAATATAAGTCTCTGTGTTTACTTGGTTGGGTCTGAGAGGCTGTGGGACTGGTGGGTGACAAAGATTTGTCCTGACTGTGGGTAAGGCAGGAAAATTCTAGCTACAGTCTGCCCTTACACTTTCGCCATTTGGGGACCATCATGATGCTTGCTATCTGAGGAGCATGTACATTATTACTTATCAAATGGCCCTTTTTAAAATCTGTTAACAGGCTGTAGGGATGGCTCAGCTGTTAAAGGCTAGGCTCACAACCAAAAGCAAAATCTGATAACTTTTTGATGTAGGCATTTACGGCTATCAGCTTTTCTCTTAGGATCACTTTTAATGAATTTCATGAATTTCAAATTTTGCAATTTCAGTTTTGTTTGCTTAAAAATCTTTCTTTCTTTCCTTCTTCTTTCTCTCCTCCTCCTCCTCCTCTTCCTCCTCCTCTTCCTCCTCCTCCTCCTCCTCCTCCTCTTCCTCCTTCTCCTCCTCCTTCTATTGGTCTGAATCAATGCCTCACCAAGTAGCCTTGGCTGTCCTAAACCTCACTATGAAGTCCTGGTTGGTTTGAACTCAGAGACCCACCTGCCTCCGCTTCGCAACTGTTCATATTATAGATAATTCTGGTTTCTCATTTGCTCTCTCTTTGGCTCACTGTTTGCTGAAATGTGCATTTCCATCCCATTATGAATCTTTATTCCTTTTGCTGTTGATTTCTGGTTTCCTTGCACATTTGCATGAACAGTGGCTTGGGATGATTTCAGTCTTCTTAACTGTGTGTTAAGAACTGCTGAGGGCTTCCTGAGAGCCATCCTGTGGAATGCCCTGTGTATGTCTGGGGTGATGTGCATTTCTCTGTCAGACCCTGTGTATGTCTGATTGATTTTGGTATATTTCAAGTCTTCAGTTTTCCTTGCTGATGTATAAATATTCCATCTATTATTGAACATGGTATACTGAAATAGTTTACTAGTTTATTATGTTACTGTCTTTCTGTCATTTTAATTTATCAATGTTGCTCCATCAAGCCAGGTGATCTGGTGTTGGTGGGTTCATATTTATATCTGTTACTTCTTCCTGAAGTAGGTTCTCTTTTTATAATATCACTTCAATCTTGTGACAGAATTTTAATTAAAAATACATATGTGTGGGTGTTTTTTATTGCATGGATGACTGTGTGCCCTGGGCATTGTCGAGAGTGTCTGATCCCTTGGAACTAAAGTTACAGATAATTGTGAGCTACTATGTTGGTTCTGGGACTTGAACCCAGGTGCTGTGGAAGTGCGCATGATTCTCTTACCACTAAGCCATCTCTCTAACCCTTGATTTGAAGTAGATTCTGTTTATATCTAAATAGATAAATCTATTTATACCATTCAGGCTGGCCTTGAACTTACAATCCTTGTACCTCAGCTTCCTGAGTGGGATTATACACTGGTACATGCACTTGTGGCTCCTTGTGAGAGTTTTTTCTTGTTTATTTATTTATATTTACATTTATATTTTATTTATTTATTTATTTGGGTTTTTTTTTGAGACAGGGTTTCTCTTTCACAGCCCTGACTGTCCTGGAACTCACTTTATAGACCAGGCTGGCCTTGAACTCACAGACATCTGCCTGTTTCTGGCTCCTGAGTACTGGGGTTAAAGGCGTGCACCACCACCACTTGGCTCTTGCTTATTTTTGACATTGTAATTTAATTATAGCTATCCCTTCTCTTTCCTCTCTCAAATCTTCCTATGCACCCTTTTCCTTCAAACTTGTGGTCTCTTGTTTCATTGTTACTGCATGCATATATATATATACCTATATATGAATATACATATTTACATCTGTTACCTCTACCTCTTCTACTTTGTGGTGCAAAGTAGATTTTCTTTGTATAATATCACTTCAATATAAATATATTCATTATATATATTCATATATATACATACCTAAATATAACCTGTTGAGTCTATATAAAATTCTTTGTATGTGTGTTTTCAGGACTGACCATTTGGCACTGGACAACCAATTGGTGTGCTCTTCTCTTTGGAGGACCACCCCTCCTGCTCCTAGCCTTCCTCAGCTAACTATCATTCTTTGTGTACTGTTGATGCCTCCTGAGATTTTCCCCACCTGTGACAGTTCTTGATGGGAAATTGTGTGTGTGTGTGTGTGTGTGTGTGTGTGTGTGTGTGTGTTGTTGTTGTTGTTGTTGTTGTTTGAGTGTTTGCACATGTGTGTTCAGGTGCATGAACCTTAGTACAGGAAGAGGGTGTCAATCCCTCAAGGTTGCAGTTACAGGTACGTGGGGCCTGTGAGGTTTGGTTTGTAGATTATAGGCCTCGACCTCTGAGTCCATGATGAGACAGCAAGTGCTCCTAATTTCTGAGCCATCTTTCCAGTCCCCTGAAGTTTACTTTCTTGGTGCAATTATATTCTTCTTCTTGTCTTTCTTTTTTCTTCATAGAATGCCACATTCTATGTGTGTCTTTAAACCTTCCGGCACTATGTTGTACACAGTGTGTAGTTGTTGCTGTTTCACTCCATTCTACCACCAGAAGCAATTACTTGCCGTTTCTGACCTGAATGGAATAGAGGAGCCTCGTTTGGGTTGTTGGGAGCTTTCATAAAGGAAAGTGGTCTCTAGTAAATCAGCATCTCTGTGGTGCAAAGAAGGTCCAGGGCTTCCTTTTTCATCATCTTTCTTATACCACCTTCACATATTCTCATATGCTAATCAATGTGTAAAAAGACATGTCTGGATCAGGATATGTATTGGGCTGCAGGGAACACAGAACTTGAAAATGCCGAGTCTCCTGCATTGAAAGGTTTATCAATGGCTTCCTGGGACATCTGATGGTCACCAAATTATTGTTTTAACAGATCAGCATGTATACCAAACAAGCAGCTTTAAGAGCTGTGCCTCAGACTTAGTTAATGCACTCATTTTCACCTAGAACACAGACAACTTCAAAGTAATTTGCCTTCTAGTGTTAAACTTTGACTGATAGACTAAATCAAATAATATGTGCATTTCAGCAATGGATCCTAACTTGATTATCTGAGAAATTTTCATGATAAACGATGAAAATTAACCCAGACAATGTCTAATCATGTAGCTATAAACATTGCAAAATTATAGGATTCATCAAAGGACTATGGATAGAAAAACAGAAATTCCAGAAGTTCAGTATGGAGAGAAAACACAAAACTTTTAGGATATTTCATTTCTAAGTAAGTTATTGTCTTTACATTAGCAGCAAATAAGATTTGACTTTTCCTTGAGGATCAGCTTGGTTCTTTTAAATCTCCAGACAGTATTCTTTACATTAGCTACAAGTGAAAGATATTTTCTGAAACCAACCTTCAGACATTATTTTTCTTTTATTCTCTGAGGAATTTGTCAGAAGCAGAATGAAATTCAATGAAAAGAACTTTAGGCATATCTGCAGTGAGCTGAAATCATATGAAAGGAATGAAGATAAATAAATCATTTATCAAAAAATGAAAAAACCAGGCCTTTAAAACCCTAACAGGGAAACACCCTGTTGCTACCTTAAAAAATGGACTATTAAGCGCCATGCTCACACTGTAGTGAAGTTGCTACTTTGTCTGTGTAGAGCACATGAGGATTTTTTTTTTAATTTACTTCTCTTTAGAGGCTCTGATACAATCCATCCAAGTTAGGAAGAAACTAAGCTTTTTCTTTCAATCGTTTGTGAGATTCTCAGTTGGAATTCTCCTGCTTGGCCTTTATAGATTTTACATTTCAACATTGAAGAACAAAGTTTAAAGCCTGAAAGATGGCCTGATGCTCATGAATATTTAAATAAGTGAATACCTAAGGTGACTTGTTGTAAATATCCCTAATAAAATAAATGTGTCCTGCAAAGAGCTTTTCCAATGTGATGGAGGCACAGGTATTAGAACTGACAATAGTGTGGGTGACTTGGTTCACAGCCATACTTTACTTGGAGATAGAAGAATGAAGTCAGCAACATTAGAATGATTATTTAATATTTATGTGGTTGTGTGGAGTGAGTCACAGGCTTGAAGGTTCCAGAAGGAAAAGAAAGACCAAAGCCAAGGAGTTGCATCACAGTGGGGAAAGGAATTTACGTAAGAAGTGCTCCTACATTTCCAGTGTGCCCACGTGTGAAAAGCAGAACTGTAGAGGCTTGGCAGTGGGAGACAGACGCTGACATGGCAGCCTCTGTGCAGCTCACAGGCAGAATATTAAACTATTTGCCTGAGGATAAACATGTTGTTGAAATGTGTTGACTGTAAGTGATAACAAAATCAGTAGAATAATGTTAATATGGTGTTTACCTACATCGTACCTCTCACTATCTGTCTTCTATTTTTATCATCTATTAATTTATCTATCCATCTATGTATGTATGTATGTATGTATGTATCTATCTATCTATCTATCTATCTATCTATCTATCTATCTACCTACCTATATCATCACCATCTACTATCTATCTATCTATCTATCTATCTATCTATCTATCTATCTACACCTATTATCTATCTAATTATCCATCTGTCACCTATTATCTGTCTTCTATCTATCCATAAATATTTATCCATCTATCATCTACTCACATAACCATGATACTGCAGGTTACTCTATCAAATCTAAAAGATAAATCCTCCATTCCAACAATAAGAGACAGAGAACTCTCTTCAAGGTAAAATAAGGTAAAATTTGAAGCTTAATGTCAAACACTGAATGACTATGAAGGAAGGATCCCACCGTCCCTTTATTTTTTGTACCCAGTACTCTTTGGGGAATATTTATAGCTTGGAAATAGGCTGGGCAATGCTAAACCTTTAGTCCCTAAGCCTAAAGCCGTGCTCTAAAATTGAGTGAGCTGTGATAGACACATCATCCTTAAGCAAATGATGTTCTTTCTATGCAGACTTTATGTTGAGGGGAACGAGTGAGAGGAAAAGCAGAAGCAAGAAGAGAGAGTCTTCATGTGGCACTGAAGCCCAGTGCTTTCAAGAAGACAGGGATAGAATTCAGATTGGGTAAGAAGAGCTTCACTGTGTAGTGCGTCTCTGAGAAAGTCTAGCAGCACAGAATGTTCCACAGAAGGGCTCAGCAGCAAGACGGCCTGTTTGGCTCTGGTGCCTCCACCATGCTCATTATGACTAGCTCAGCTGGAGGCTCTCAACCCCAGTAAGAATGGATCAGTGGATTCCAAATGTTGGACTTGTGAGTGCCTGCCTCACATCATGTTTTCCTCCTCAGAACTAAATCTGCCATTTTCCAACCTCAAGTAAGTCCAAGGTAGCAATGGAACATTCACACTAATGCATTCCTATGTACACTGTGATAGGCATCACTAATTAATCACTGTAATCTTTTTGCTGATCCCAATAGCAGCATTGGACACTTCTCAACCCAACTCCCTGGGCAGTCGGCATAATATGTTCAGCTTATGAGATAAAGCTGGTCAGTGCATGTAGTTAAGTCTCTGGCATTTTCTATAAACGTTGCAGAGATATAGGTGAGCCTGAAATGTTGCAGAGGGGAAAATGGGGCTTCATGTGTGGATGTCTTGCTGAATATCAATAAATTCTCGAAGTTTCTCTACAAGTTCTCTCAAGCGGTGCATACATTATGTTGCATAGACCTATACACATCCCTATCGTGTATTGCCCAGGTGTATGCGTGTAAACCTTTTATCATCAAGCTGAAGTCCAGTCACGATCAATTTCTACTCTCGGTTCTGCTCGACAGACAAATGCTTCGGCTCCTCTCTTCTTCTCTGATAGCGAATCAGCTCTTCGTTGGGGGCGGGGACTCAGCCTCTTGCAGCCAGCCAGGCATGCTTTGCTGACACTGCAGTTCTCTGCATATCGTTGTGTGTGTCGTTCCACGCACAGTCAGAAGCACGTCGGAGACGACTGCCTCTGGGTTTGGATCCTGTAATAGGGCACTTGGTGAAATCTTCATTTTATGGATAGTATTCTTTAATGTAGAAATGGAATAATACCATTGTACTGGAGAGCAAATTGGGGTTTGTGAATCCATTTCTAACATTTCTTTGACATTTTTTATTTCCTCAAGTTCCCCTTGGTTGAGAATTAAAAAAAAAAATTCTAAGAGCAAGAGATGTCCAAGGAGTTTTGCTTATGTATTAAATTCTTGCTACAGGGCAAATCTCCTGACCCAGGAAGATTTATTCTAAAACTTTTATAAATAATCCCACCCCTTTCATATACTTCTTCCTACATTCTAATTACATTTTGAAAAATGCAAGAACAGATTTGATTGCCAGGATTCTTATAAGACACGAAGGAGGCTGAGCTGAGCTGCTGAGTAAAGCCTGGCTACCTTCTCAATATTTTCCTCCTCAATCTTTATCAATGTGTCAAGCAGAATTTATTCTTCCTGATTTGATTAGATTCTTGAAAGCAAGAGGGATTGGAAATACTGAATTGCTCATTTGTGACTCATGCGGGGTTATTCTGAATCATACACTGGGGTGCAATCAGATCCAGAAACTTGGGCGGAGCACCGATTTCATTTGGTTCTCTGGGAAATGAACTTGGCCTGTGGTCACCATAATTAGAGTTACTAAAAATTTGCATATGGATAGTGTTCATGAGTCTTAATAAATTAAGGCAGAGGAAGAGATGTCTGAGTGATGCGCATCAGTTGACAGGAGTGGAAACGTTGGGTTGAATTATATCTGCATGGTGTAAAGTCACAGAGGGAAGCAGAGCAAGCAAGACAACATTTGCTCTATTCATTCCTCCAAACTGAGGGACTATGGGGTCTCCCAGGCAGGTCTGCTGTAGAGGTGCCAAGGAAGTGTCAAGGCTTTCTCTATACTGTACCTAGGAAAGTGGGAAGGGGGCAGGAATGGGTACCAAGGCACGCCAAAATCTACCTTCTCCTCTTCTCTGCACTGTGCATTAGGTCTTCAGTGCCTCTATCTGTGGACAGATGCTGCTCATGGAATCTAGAAGTTGCATAGCCCCTGTGGTTGGAAAAAAAAAATTAATCTCTGTTTGTGCTGTTCTGTGGGTTGTCTACTTGACTTTGTTTTGAGACAAGATCTCTTATAGCCCAGGTTGGTCTTGAAGTTGCCATGTATCTGAGGTTGATCTTGAACTTCTAACCCTCTTGTCTTCACCTCTCAAGTACTGCCATTACAGATGTCTAATACCATACCTTGTTCTTGTAGTGTTGAGGATCAAACCCAGGGTTAATGCATACTAAACAAGCACTACAGCAACTGAGTTACATCCCCTGCTCTTATATCCTGTTTCAAACCAGCAGAACACTCCAAGTGTTTGAGTAGCATCCTTATCCAGTGGCATTTCAGAAACCATGTGAAGAAAACTCTAAAAATCAGATCCCCCAAGAGAGGAATGCTTAATCACCTCTTGTCACAGGCACCAAGATAAACTAGGAAGGTTGGCTCCAGACATTAGTGGCTGATCCTGTAACCAAGGCTGCCTTTATGAGTTGGTCATGTTGTCAGGCACATAGGCCTCATGTGCAGAAGAGGTCTGTACCTTGCATACAGGCATCATGTCTAGAAGAGGTCCTGACCTCACATACACACACTGTGTGTGGAAGAGGTCCATGCCTTGAACACAGGCACCATGTGCAGAAGAGGTCCATGCCTCACTACTGCTTTGCTGTGACTACAGTATAGTTCTTGAAACTTTTAAGCAAGGATATTTGAATACTCTTTATGTGCTGCTCCCATAGATTCTATAGTCAGTCTTTCTTGTAACCCTTCCCCTGTTCCCCTCCCAGTTCCCATAAGTTTTAAATAGGCTGTTACTCAATTGATTCCCCCCTATGGAAGCACTTGGTGGTGGCAATAATTAGAGATCATCCACAACTGACATTTCATTAGTAATAGAAGTGACACTATTACTAATGCAACAGTCCTTTATCTTTCATAAAGAAAATGATACAATGATAATGTACGGTGATTTCTGGCCAGCCTGTGTTGACCAGCACTACAGGATCCATCTTTTCATTCTTAATTACAACATTCTCTCCTGCCAAGTACAAACGTGTCAATGCATCTTCTTGGCTGCCATTTCCAAGAGCAGACATATTCATAACCTGCCAGTACAGTGTGAGAAAGAAGGCTTGAGGATTCAGAACGAGGCCGCATTGGACACCAAGGAAGATGGGTACCAGGGAGAAGCTGAACCTGAGGAAGCGAATCGGGGTTGCCCACATCTCGAATACATTTCTTTAGAAGAACATTGTAGAGACAGAGTGTGGTCCAGCTTTGGTTTATGTCTGGTTTGTGTGTGTGCATCACACTTTTGCTTGCCCTGTCAACCAGCTGTCTTTACCAGTTTTCTAGTTTCTTTTGCTTAATGCCTTGAAGGCAAAGGCTGTCTAAATCATTTAGTTGTGTCTATGTGTCGCAACACCCCACTTTAGTACCTGCTAACCTGAATTCACCCTCCTCTCTGTGCTTCGGGCTTCACTCCCTTTGTTTACAGCAGCAATTTTCAAAAAGAGTCAACACAGATCTTTGGTAAAATTTGAAGCTCTGCTTTATTATGGCTTCATAAAACTTAAGCCAAGTGAGCGTTAAGAGTTCTCCGTGGACCTGCTTGTCACATGTGCAGTAACTAAGGAAGTCGTCGGAAATTAATCATTTTGTTTGAAGAAAACCTTCATGCAGAGCATAGAAGGGAATCTAAAGGGCAACCGGATAATGGAGTCAGGCTCCCAGTCCTTGTGGCCTTAAAAGGAGACTTCCTTGGTCAGACTCAGTTATAAGCATGAGGCCTCCCTTCAGGAATGACACCTATGAAGTCACAAAACTCCTGGACTATTGCTTAATGTTTCAGGTACGTGTGCACATGAGGTCTTGAAACTCTTGTGGAGCTACAGAAAACATGGTATTTATTATTTAATTGTTGAGATGAAAGACAACTGAAGATAGCTTGATTGGAAGTCACAATCCTTATCTCAAATGGCTAGGTTAAAGTCCCCAAAGGGTGTCTGAAATCCATCTACTGATATGTGTTTAATGTTTTCAAAATCATCCTTGACCTCCTTCAAACCTTATAAGGCAAAAATGGAGGTGATAGGAACCCTTTGCAGAATCTCTGTCCTCTGCCCTTTCTCCTGGCCTCCCGGCTCCTCAGAGAGACACTCTTGTGTGGAGAGGATAGTTCTGTGGATTTAATTGTGTTCCTTAACATCAAACCAGACTCATCTGCAAGTCTTCAGAACAATTAGCAAATTGTCATCTGATATTTTCTTCTCATTTGCTGACCCTGGAGCCGATGTGGGGGTGGGGGGTGGGGGTGGGGACTGTGGCTGTAGTGATTGCGAATGTCTTTCACTTTCTTTCTTGCTGATTCTGAGCCAAGCTTTGTTCAAATATGGCTTTAGGGTTCATAGAAGGAGTGCAAGACAGCCTCAGAAGCCAAATTTACTTTCCAGCTCCATGATTCCCTCCCATTGGCATTTCAGGAGAGAACTGGCTTCCGTTTCACACTCCTTGGGAGGTGGCACTATCTTCTTATCACACAAACTAAATTAGCTGTTAGGGTCCTGAGAAGGAGAAGGGTAATCTCATGTCAAATGACGTTAGCACTGTGAACAGAATCTCTTATTATTAATTTTTATTTCTGAGAGCAAGTGCACTTGAGTTTGAAGTTCTCACCATTAGGTGCAGGGCTAAATTCAAAGGCCTTCTAACATTTTAAAGGCTGAGAAGACCCTCAAGCCTCTCCCTGGGAGACTACTTCAGTTGATGTCACCACAACATATTTCTTTGAAAATTCTGCCCCCCCCACTACAAATTACAATTTATCATCTGGATTCTGTTTGGACAAATGAGTGAGTTACCAGCTAACTATCCCTGGTTAAAAAAAAATTCCTATAGTGTGCCTAAGACTCCTACAACTGTACAAGACGGTAAGGGTAGATCTGTCTATGAGGATGGCCCTGAGCAGCTATCTGGAATCTTAGACAAGAGGAAGAGTCCTAACATTCTAAGACTTGCTGAGAGTGTTTTGATATCTTTAAAGTGTGAACAAATAATGCCATTTACACCAATACCTACTTCCTTTGGTGTCTGGAATTTTGGTTCATACCTGCAGAGAATACCAATGTGACCACCTCCCAGTAGAAATAGTGGGCACTAGACCTTGTTCATCATCATAGATAGTACTTCCCAGGCATTGCAGGAGGGATTAAAGGTGCCGCATTCAAACAGGTGGGAGGGGACTCTTGGAAGGCCAGCCTTGGCCCAATTGGCCTCGGCCTTTGTTGGTTTTGTTTTGTGTTTTTCTGATGTAACAAATCACAGAAAAGAGTATAACTTTAGATTGAGTCGTGAGTTATAGGAAAAAGTGACCTTGGGGAGGCTTCTCATGAGTTGTGATCAAAAGACATGTCACTCTGTTGTCACCCAGCCTTCTTCAGAGGGGCTGGGGTTGCAGTCCATCATGGTGAGGAAGTCAAAGCAGAAGCACCCTGAGGCAGCTGGTCACACTGAAGAAGCAGAGCAGTGAATGCTTTCACCCTGACCTCTAGAATTAAAATATCATGTTGTGTGTGATTATTATTAACATCTCCTTAGATAATCCACCAAAGAACTCAAACGGCAGTAAAATTTTTTAATTAAAAATATTTCATGTGTGTGTGTGTTGTACCTCACACATATCTATCCATTACATTCATGAAGTGCCTGTGGAGGCCAGAAGATGATGTCATATCCTTTAAAACTGGAGTTAGAGATGGTTGCGAGGTACCATGTGGGTGCTGGAAATCAAACCAGGTCCTGTGGAAGAGCAGCCAGTGCTCTTCACCATGGAGTACATCTCTCCAGCCCCTCACAGTACATGATCAATTCTGAGAAAGCTTCAGTGTTGCATTAGTTCTAGTTTAAGTTCGTTTTTCCCACAGTAGTGAGATGTGTTCTATTCCAGCTGTGTGTTTGTGCAGCTCTTAGCTTTAGGATGCTTTCTCAGTGGATGGAAATTTCCTTAGGTCCATTACTTGTCTGCAGCATTGCATTGGAAAACACGGGTCTAGATGAGTTACTTTCACAGAGGAGATGCTATGAGTTGAATTTTCTGAGACGTAGACATAAAATATCGTATCCAAGGAAACATTTTGGAAATGAGGAGCTGTAACATTCCCACGATATATTTTTGTAATGCCTGATATAAAGAACAGTGTCAACATCTTTCAGATATCCATCAGAAATGCCATTACTTAAAGTTTTAATAAAAATCAATGGATCTGCTAAGGGGTTGTTAGATTCGGTAGGTCACAAACAAACAAAGGACTGCAGTAAGGGAATGAAACTCTCCATAAGAAGAGAACTCTTGGTTCTTGCCTAGTTATAGGCATCTGTTTGCAGGTCACATGAAAATCCGTGACATGTGATAGAGGCTAAGAGGCCCTGAGATGTGCAAATGCACCGGGTTGATCACAGCTGGGTAACTCATGTACCAGGGGCAGTGACCTCTATTCTCCAGACTCTCCAGGGTCTGAATAGATGGCTTACAATGTAGATAAACAATGTTATGCTGCAATGAACCTTCTTAAAATCAAATTGTATTGAGCTCATTAGAATCAATGAGATTATAAGCATGGGCTATAGAGCCCTTAGGTTACATTGCTTCATTCTGAAGTCGTTTTTTAAAAATCAGAAAATGAAATGACAGATTCCAATAAACAAGGTGTTGCAACAATGGCGAGATGAAAACCCATCTTGTGACTACGGGAGCTACAGAGTATGTCTGAACATTGTAGTAAGCACTAAGTCAAAGGCAGATATTATATCCAACCCCTGTCCTTTGGGGAAATCACAGCCTGTGATAGACAGATGGTCAAGGAAACATAAGCAAATAATTAAATGCATTTCTACCCAACTCACTCTCAAGCTATTAACTAGAGTTTCCCACCTGGAGATTCTTTGATAGAAAAGGCACTGTTTGGGGTCTCTAGAGATGGTGTGGTGATTAAGAACATGTGCTGTTCTTGCAGAGGACTCAAGTTCAGTCCCAAGCACTTCAATCAGGTTGCTCCCCACTGTCTACTATTCCAGAGTAAAGTAAAATAGAGAGGATTTAATTTTAAAAAATCATTGTTTGGAATTCAAAGCACCTCTTTCTTTCATGACTCAGGGTTTGACAGTGTTTCTTCTGCACACATTTTCTAGAACCTTGGAATATTTTTCCACATTAGCAATCAAATGGAAACATTGAGCCTAACTTCTCTGAGAAGAAAAGCTACTCCCTTGGCCTCTGCCATTCCATGAATGATGACATGATACCTTGTATTCTGTAATTTTAGATTGGTTTCAACTTAGTGGAAACTTGCCTTGTTGCTTTCTTATGACACATTACAAATAAACAAGTAGATTTAAGTTTCATATCACTTCTTATGGAGGCAATAACTTCTCATATTGATATCCACTCTTCTCCCTCACTCCCGGAAATATACTGATGACACTGACTTAGGTGTAATGCCACTAATACCTGAGGACAGTGTGCTACCAGGATATAGACTACATGGATTCCTTTGAAAGTTCATATATTATTGTCCTAAGTTCATTTCTCTTGCTATGATAAAATACTCTGACAAAAAGCAACTTAGGGTAGAATTCCAGTTTACAGTCCATCCTAGCTGGATTTCAAGAGGACAGAAGCATCGATCAGTTACTAGGCACATCGCATCTACAGCCAAGAACAGATAGAAATAAATACACATATGCTTGTCAGTGCTCAATTTGCTCTCCAGCTTGCCCTGCCTAAAGAACAGTGCTTCCCATGGCTGGCCCTACATACATAACTCCTCTTTAGACTTATTCCCAGGAGATTCTGGACTATGTCAAGTTGACAATTAAAGCTTATCACCGAATGATCTAAAGATACGCATATTTATAAAACAAGGAAATACTGAGATAGTAGAACAAGAAAAAAACAAAGGGTAAGAGATGAAGTATAGTCAGGAACACATGCAGGATGGATGCATGTGATACAGGGGTGGAAGTCCCTCATCACCTGATCAGGTAGGGAAGCATCCTATATTTAGGATCATTCTGAACATTTATCAAATCATGATATTTGGAAACAAAGCACTCACTATACTGAAGATCACTTTGTGGCCAATGGCCATGCGATAGATTATGAAGTCAGTGAGCTCAGTTATGTCTGTAATCAAGAAGGGTCACAGCTTGTGGATTAGAGGGAGAAAACAGCTGGGTAAGACTACAATGCCAGTTTCCAATAAGAAGACAATGTTTTTATGATAAAAAAGGAAGTGAAGAACATGATGATGTTCAAAAATTTGAACTAACCAGTGGGCTGGGGAGATTCATAGCAACACTGTGGGAACAGGAAACACACAAAGATGGTAGGGATCTGAAAGCAAATGCAAGGCTGCTTTAAGAGTAATGGGAAGCATTCGATCAGGTGTGAGTGGTCCAGACTTGGACCTTGACTCATCCTCCTGCATCCTTATCAAGCCTCATGACATGTGATGTCTCTAATACATCATGATGACATCAACCCAGAATGACCTTTGCCTATCTTTTGCTCAATGAACCCATGTTTAGGGTTTAATGGTCAATGGGAATGTCACTCTCTCTGAAGAGTTTCTGACTTCAATCTGGGTAAACCTGATTAATACTTTCTTTGGACTCTCTCTGTTTATAATAATTACTTAGATCAGAGTACCTATAACATTGCATTCATTTCTTCATGTGGCTCCTTTTCTTGTAGATTAAAATTTTCTTATGCTCTAAGAAGCCAATTCATCTTTGTATATGCCTGGCACAAAAATTTAATTTAGATTAATGGCCAATTGCATAAATGAATGTGAGGAGAAAGTTAGAAAACCAATAAACAAAGGAATCCAAGGAGTCTCATAAATTTAATAACATGATCAAACATGCACTGTTTGTCTCACCTGGGCTTATACTTAAATCATGAGAACAAAATTTCTCCTTGTGAGTTAGTCTCCAAAGATGAGCAAATACCAAGCATAAATAGAGAAAAGCAAAACAAAGCATGAAAACTTTCTTCATTGACAAATTCATTGTTAGAGGAGAAAGTGCAGCCTGAGTAACCCTGCTGGTACAGGCTGAAGACGAAAGAAAGAAGTCTTGATCACATTATTTTTTTTCCTTAACATCAGGGATTTCCAAACTGAAAATAGCTCTCAGACATTTGATTTGAACTCCAAAAGTCCATTGAGCGCACACAGTCATGTTTAGCATGAGGAGAGAAGAAGCTGCTTGTCTTGGGGTCACAGGGAGGCCCTGGAGAATTACTTCAGTGTAGTCCGCTTCTCTGCCTCCTTCACCCATCTACTTTTCCACTTTGAAGTTCCATTTCAGACCCGAGTGACTTTCCCAAGTGCAAGCCTTGGCAGTGGTGGTTCCCAAGGCCATCAAAGCTCTGCATTCCAGCATCAATCACATGAGAAGGTTATTGGCATCATCTGGACACTTTCTCATTAAAAAACACTCAAGAGAAATATTCTTAATGGACTCAAGTCCAAGCTGGCAGTGTGAGTCTTCAAGTGAACAACCTGCTTCCAACAGTCCCATTATGAGCAATGAATTGACTGAGCTTTGGTCTTAAGACCTACCTTGGGCACACCCAAACCTAGGGATGTGCTCAAGCTACTAAAACTCCACAGCAGGGCCTCCAGCCCTCACACAATCTTACCAGGAGCAGGACTGAGTACTTAGTGAAGCTACCAACCTGAGCTTCTTAACCACTATCAATATTTACCTTTCAGAACCTGTCCCAAGTATACATTACATAGAGCGAAGACAGAAAAAGGAGTGAAAGGTACCTTTATGCAGTGTGCAGACATACAGTAAATAACACTAAGCGCCATAAAGTGTGCTAAGAACAAACTATAAAGATGACTTTCACCCAATCTCTACTCTCAAGAGCTTATAAACGGTGGCTTGAGAAGGGACAGGTAATAACAAAACGTAACTTAAATGGGGGAAAAATGAGAGCTTCAAGTTATATGTAGTTGGATTTTTTTCTTTGCTTTTTTGGCTCTTTGCTCTTTTTTGGAGGGGCCCACCACCCAGCTACCAAATAAATACACACACAGAGTCTAATTCTTACTTATAAAGGCTCAGCCTTAGCTTGGCATATTTCTAGCCAGCTTTGCTTAATTTATCCCATCTATCTTTTGCCTCTGTGCTTTTATCTTTCTCTATTTCTGTAATGCCTTTCTTTACTTTTTTCTCTGTGGCTTGCTGTGTAGCTATGTGGCTGTGTGGCTGACCCCTAGAGTCTTACCTCGAGTCTTTCTCTCGGTCCTTGATCTTCTCATTCCTCGATCGCTGTTCCCAAATTTCTCCTCATATTTATTCTCTCTGCCTGACAGCCCACCTATCCTTTCTATTGCCTGACTACCGGCTGTTCAGCTCTTTGTTAGACCAATCAGGTGTTTTAGACCAGCACAGTAACACAGCTTCACAGAGTTAAACAAATGCAACATAAAAGAATGCAACACATCTTTGCATCATAAAAACAAATGTTCCACAGCATAAACAAAGGTAACACATCTTTGACTAATATTGCTCAACTGTTATAATATAGGATTCCAATCTGTCTGAGGATGAAATGATTAAGAGAGAACATTTCCATATCCTCAGGAAAATTTGACATGGATGCCCAAGGAAAAGAAAGGTCGGAAAACCCAAAGCACACCTAAAAATTCAAACAGGAAAGTGGGTGGCAGCTGTCCACAGTGCCTTACTAGCAGCCATGCCACTGAAGAAAACATCTTTCCCTCAACCATCAGTTATTATCTGTTTCTAAATCGTTGGAAATGGTGGGCGGATCCCATTGAGCCTCTCCTCTCTCCAGGCTAGGGTGTTGATGAGCCGATCTTGTGCAGATCTTGTTCAGGTAATCAGAACTGCCATGAATCAGGAGTGCAGCAGCCATGTCATGTCTGGAAGTCAGTGCCCCACACCTCTACTGAGCTCCTAGCTCTCTTTCCTTCTCCTGTGGTATTTTCAGAGATGTAGGGCAGGTATGTGGCTGTCCCATTTATGGCTAGACATCAAAAGTCATCACAACTCCGACCAGTTATGAGTCTCAGAAGTCACTGCCAACAGCTGCAAAAAGAGGCTTCTCTACCCAGAGATGGGAGCAGGACCGATATATGGGCATAAACCTGTATCTTAAGGTGATGTGACAGGCACCACACATCCAGTTCATACAACAGCAGCAATGGCTTATCACTCTGAGCTGTGAGCATACAGATGTGAATTCTCTCCCATGGACTGGACATCATAGCCAATCAAAAAGCAGTTGGTTACTCACACCTACCCCCCCAAAAAAACCCATAAAAATAGAAGGACATAAGAAGGGAATTAATAGGGGGCGAGAAATAGATGAGAGAGAGCAATGATAGGGGCAAGTAGAAACAATACAGTATTTACATGGATGAAAATGTTATAATGAAACGCATTATCATGTATAGTTAATACATGATAATTAAATATACAAAAATCTTAACATAATTTTTAAAAAATTGAATAAATTGATCATGCAGGCTGGATACTATGGGACTCCTAGCTGCTCCTTTTGATATATCATGGGAATTTGAGGCCCGGAAGAAGGAAAGAACAAAGAGAGATTGTTTAATTGCATTATGGAGGCCATAAAGTTCAACAGAAAGCCACAAAGAAAAAGGAAAAAAGGAACAATGGAGGACTATTTCCAACACCAACCTCAGACCTCCTTATCCATGCACACAAGTGTGCATGCACACTGTGAACATGATACACATAGTTTCACACAATACACTCACACCAAACTCAGACCTCCATACATGAGCACAAACACGTGGATGCTCACCTGTCAACATACATACAATAGGTTCTCACATTACATTCACATACACACATATAACTTTGAAATTTTTTTTTAAAAAAGTGTGTGTGTTGATCTTCTCTGTTCTTCCTCAACCACTACCATATTTTTCTTACAGCAGCTTTGATTCTTGACATTTCTAGGAAGAAATTAGGACAGCATTATATAAACTGCTGGCTGTGTGCAGGTCTCAGGGGAGTGGAGCAGCCTCTGACAGTAATACAAGGTATGATGAATTGTTGCCTGGCTTCTCTCTCTGCTCTCAGATAGGGACAATGCTTAAAAAGCGAGCGCAGGGCATCACAGCTCTTCTCCAGAGATGAGCTGCTTGGGTGACATTCCTTTCTAGTTGTCACATTGCTTTATGTCATCTTGGAACAAACTGACAGAATCACTTAATCCATCTAATTCAAGCAGTCAAAACTGAACTGTGCAACTTCAAGGCACCTTCGGACTGTAAGATTCTGTGACTTCAGCCCAAAGGAGCTGATGTTGAGTGTGTGCAATTGTGTGTTCTTATGAGACAATATGGTTTATTTTCAGTCAGTGATAGTTGGTGTCACAATTAGACAAACAGATCCTTTTATCAGATCATTTAGCAATAGTGGGGGGCAATTCTAGGGCAGAACCATTTAGTCTTTTCTTTGTAGGAGAATATATTTTCTGTATGTAAGAAAAATCTTTCATGCTAAGTAAAAAAAGAGATTTGAATAATATCTGGTAGTTTGGAAGTTTCAATACCAACTAGAAATGCATGTACATTGTGTGTGTGTGTGTGTGTGTGTGTGTGTGTGTGTGTGTGTGTGTGTGTGTGTGTGTTTGTCATAAGATTTAACAATAACACATTCACAGTTACTAGTTGTCTTTACATTAAAATGAAGCTTAGCTGTTCTTCACTAATGTTTCAGCAGAAGAGAAGATAACCCTTGTGGTGGTATTGTGTTCCCCAAAATATTTGTGTACCCTAATAAACTTATCTGGGGTCAGAGAACAGAACAGCCACTAGATATAGAGGCCAGAAAATAGTGGCACACATGCCTCTAATCCTATCACTTGGGAGGCAGAGATCCATGTGGATCTCTGTGAGTTTAAAGCCACACTGGAAACAGCCAGGCATGGTGACTCATGCCTTTAATCCCAAGAATTGAGCCTTTAATCCCAGGAAGTGAGGGCAGAAAGCAGAAAGGTACATAAGGCATGAAAACCAGGGACTAGGCTGGTTAAGCTTTCAGGCTTGTGAGAAGCAGTTCAGCTGAAATTCATTCTAAAGGAGGACACAGAGGCTTCCAGTCTGAGGAAACAGGATCAGCTGGGGAACTGGTGAGGTGAGGAAGCTGTGGCTTGTTCTGCTTCTCTGATCTTCCAGTGTTCACCCCAATACCTGGCCCAGGTTTGTTTTTATTAATAAGATCTGTTAAGATTCATGCTACAAACCCTTGAAAAGCCATAGGAGACTGCAACTTAATGTCTGGAAAGCGTTTTCCTTTTGAAGACCAAGGACATTGAGGTGCATGCCAACACAGAGACAGTGTTTACAGAGAGAATCTGAGTTGGAGTGGGCACTGTCCTGGTAGACTGCATGCTGGGTAGCTAGCTGTAGTAAGAGTTTAGAACATAGGCTGACTGTCCTTTTTAAGATTTCCCAATACCTGCTCCATCAAAATGCTAAGAGCTGTGAAAAAGTCTATGGCTGGCCTATATGTAAACAAAACAGACATAATCTGGTTACACAATGTGTTAAGTAAAATACTATATTAATTTTTAATAATATTTTATTTTTAGATGGCATTTTATCGAATGGGTAATAAATATATATTACATTCAAACTTACTTTGATGATCATTGGGCAATTTGTAATTAATTAGTAATTGCAATAAGTACCTCATGAACTCTTTGATGTTGGACACATCAGTGAAGAAACCATTCATTCAGAAGTGCACACCTTTATGGAGGTAACATCAAAGGGAGGGGATTTGGTCAACAATGAAAAAAAGTCAAATACATATTCTAGGGAATGATAAGTGATGTGAATGAAAAGTCCTGGAAGGGTGCTACGAATTTGTGTAGATTGAAAAGAAGGGGGTTTCTTGCAATTTTCAGAAGAGTGGTGAAAACATTGTTATTAAAACCCAGAAAGATGCACGAAAGTAAATGATGGGCACACAAGGAAGGGTCTGTGAGGCAGAGGGGCCGTAAGCCCAAATGCCTGGAGGTGGGTGCTTTGAAGACAAATGTGAAATTATCTGACTTATGTCTGAGTAACTCTAAGTGCGTGAGTATAAGCCAAAGGCAGAGGATGCAGAGCAAGGTCAGATATTTTGATAATTTAAACAGTGACCTTGTGTTAACAGAAAGGCAAAGGCACATGCTGTAATCTCGTCAGAGATTTGAAACAGAGCTATCAATGGTTTTTACACAAGGTGGGGGAGGGAAGGAGACAGTCCCTCTGAGGGAGACGGAAATGGACATTGAAAATGGGAATGTGTTCAGAAGGAGGTTCAAATTTTAGCGTTTTGACACCTAAAAGTACTAAAGGAGACAGAAGAACCTCAGGGAGAGAAACATAATTTGGGACCCACAGATGGCATTTAAAAAATGTATTGAAAGGGATTAGATGAAGTTGACTTGCTACGGAAGAGAGCCGAGTCCCAGGACACCAAAGCATGGAAGCAGAAGGAGGCAGAGGAGGAGGGAGAGGAAAAGGGGTGAGGCATAAACCCGTCAGGACAGACTGAAGCAGGGCAGAATGTAGCAGCTGAGGGTTCTTCTTTCTGTCTTCAGATCCTTGCTGGCTGTCTTGGCAGTGAACTTAAGATCATCTTTTGGTTTCTCTACATGGCTCATCGTCAGCCTTTCTGTGCAGGCTTTTCTCCACATAGGGAAGGTTCTTTCTTTCCCTTCACACTTGACCTTGGCAGTCAGCAGGCATCATGTGAACAAGGACAGTATCCATTCTATCTTGACCTCCAGTTTGTCAGTACAACTCCACTCTCCATCCCTCCCACTCACATTCTTATCTTACAGCCTAGGCAGAAAGACAGATTCCTGGTAAGTCCTTGCAAATTGCTTATATTGCCAGGAAAAGTAGAGACTCGGTATTTGTCTATTCCTTGAGATATTGCAGAGAAATAAATTTTAAAGATATCATTTCCATTTTGCAAATGTGTGTCTAAGAAAAGTAAATAACTTACAGACATATCCATGAGAAAATAGCCCACTGAAGAAAACTGCCAACCACACAGCACAATGAATGACCATTATTAGATTCTCCTCACCGTTCACTCACGTCTAACCAATTTCTATCACAGATCTTGAGTCAGCAGTTTGACCTAAGCTTTCCCAAGTTGCTTGGTCCTTGGCTAAAACCAGTTTGCAGGTACTTAATGATTCCCTGGGAAAGTTCAGGGCAAGGGGCCATCTTCTTGGTAGTTTTAATCCAAGCCTGTGCCTTGGAGCACCAGTGGTAGATCAGGTCCAGTGGTTCTCAACGTGTGGGTCTTGACCCTTCATAGTAGTTACACATCAGATATCATGCATATCAGATAATTACATTATGATTCATAGCAGTAGCACAATTACAGTTATTAAGAGCAATGAAATAATTTTATGGTTGGGGGGGTCACCATTACAGTAAAGGATTGCAGCATTAGGAAGATTAAGAAACCCTGCTGTAGTCTTTGGTAAAAGATCCTGCATGAAAATGTGTTTCTTAGACAACATATTTCTTTTCTTTTTAATTGTGTGTGTGTGTGTGTGTGCGTGTGTGTGTGTGTGTGTGTGTGTGTGTGTGTGTGTGTGTGTATGGGTGAGTGTGTATACCTGAATGTGTGTGCCTGTGGAGTACACAGGAACCTACCTCTGCTCCCATGTAAGAGCAGTGAGCACTCTTAACTACTAAGTACCCTTAACCACTGAAGTGTCTCTCCAATACCCAGAAACAACTTTAGTTTATCATGTGTAGTTTATCATGATTCTTTAGGCAACCAGGAGAGGGTAGTATAACCCACTCCAAATAGTAAATCTAAATGGTGGTGGTTACTTCATTACCTTAAGTACCATTATCAGATTCCATTAGAGTTAATTAGATTATGATATGTAATGACACGGTAAGGATTCAAGTCATGTTTTCATTATTGGTAAGACGTACTATGAATGGTGAAGACATTGCCTTGCTCCTGGAGCCACCAAGGCCTCTCTTTAATAGGGATAATCTCTGAAACATACTGCATTAATTGCATGGTCATATATAAAACTAATTTAAGGAGTGTTAGGTTCTCCTGACTTGACAGCATTTTCAATAGTGTTGAACTAATTAAGAAATATTGAGCATATCAAACAACCTAATTTCTACTAGGATTTCTGCTTCATAAGATGAAAGGAGGCTCTTTGTAAGTATCCAGGGACTTCTAGAAAAACTGAAACATCATTGAAGTATAAAAATTATCTTAAAAAGATATGTTCTGAATATAGAATCTGATCATAAGAGGCCAATATCAAAAGAGCTATGAAGGAGATTCGATATTTGTCTAAGAGGTATGCATAAGTGCCTCAGAAAAACCATGGTTGTAGACTCCCTATTAATCATAATGTCAAAAGCATGTCTTGGAATAGATATCACTAAAGTAACCTAGATATAAGAGATTTTAGCTCTTTCAGAAATGACTTCCAGTTCTATCCTTTTGAAAGAGTGTTACGAAGCAAGGAGAATGCACCCGAAGTGGTTCTAGGCTCCAACATTTGGAAATTCACACAGCTGAAAGATGGATCTTGGTTATTTTGCAGTTCAGAGAAACTGAGGTCCAAGACCAATATGACATTTTTGCAGAGAGAATCCACCAAATTCTGGTGTTGTGTTCATTTGATCTGTGGCAGTGGAGGACTCACAATGCTTTTCTCCATCTGCACAAACCCATCAGAGCTCCAGAACTTCCCGGTGTGTCTCCCCAGACTCTGCCTTTTACGTGATGTAATTTTAAATAAAGTCTATTTTCCTCAGAACTTAATTAACTTCCTATACTCGTTCAGTTCTCCCATCATCTATGATTACTTTCTGTATTTTGGAACAATCAGATATTTTTCTTTAGGGAAAAAAGTCCTTCTATTTGTCAAAAACAAAACAAACAAAAATCGAACAAACAAACAAAAATCCACCCCTGCATATATAGTTGTGTTTGTCTGACATTGTTTTTCACGCAGAATCTTGCCCAAGCACTTTAGTTGTGAACTTCAGCTCAGATACTCAGTTTTGCTTTCCAGCTGGGAAGGCAAAGCAGATGAAGAATTCTGTGTCTTGCACAGCACTTTGGCAGATGACAGAAGCTGTGGCAGTTCATTCTACAGCCTTTCTTGCCTTGCTGTGTTTACAAGTGCAGAAATAAATGTTCATTAGGAGACATCAAGGAACAGTCACTCGAACATTTTAGAGTTAAAATTACACTTTGACTAAGTTGAAAGTTTTCTATGCTATTTAGAAACAATCTATAAAACCAAAGAAAATATATTAATTAATCTTGATATGAAGATCAAGATTGAACTTAGGATCCTGGAATTTGGCAGGGAGGATAGGAACAATGAATTTGAGGAAATAAAAGTTATTTCATTTTAGATAGCATCCTGAAAACTTAATGTCACAAAATCTCACTCATTTGTATCCCAAATGCATATCTGAAAACACATATCCAATAGACATGGAACAATTTTATAATTAACTTTACACACAGGATAGCATGCTATGGCAAAGAGTTAATGCAGAAAGTATAACTTTTCTCAAATATTACATTTCTGTTCAAGGGTCTGCCTCAGGCAAGGACTGGCCTTGGCTAGCATCTAGGAATCTTGGTTTTGGAATGTTCCTTTCATGACTAATTTATAAACTGTTTGGCTTGCCTGCAGCATAGAACACTGTAGTAGCAGCCCGTCTGAACTGTTTGTCCAAACACTGATTTGCTATGAACCCCAGCTTTCCTTCTGGGAGTCTGATGTTTGGGTAATTGTGGTTGATAGTAGAGTTGGGGGATACCTGTATGACCAACTTCCAATAGAAACTCCTGCTCCTTTATGAGCAGACTTCACTAGGTAGAAACATGCTGCCCTTGCTAGAAGCAGCAGCTTGCTCTGAGCAGCTTGCTAAGGGAGGACTTGGAAGTACACCTCTGGCCTTCCAGACCCCGGGAGGCTGTATTCTGAGTCCATTCTGCTTTACATGCCTTCACTATAGTAAAACACTGCTCTGAACATAGTCAAGGCCCTCAGAGGCCCTTGTGAACTTTCAGGTCAATTTCCAAATGTACAAACTAAGGATGATAAACAATGTTTCCCATAATCTGTCACTTGTGGAGAAGAGATGGCAAAATTTTAGGCTTTATCACCCAAACTGGATTCCGACTCAGTGTTCCCTCTCAGGGAGTTATTTACGCTCTCATGCACAAGAGAAGCAGAAGCAATTTTGTCTATGAGGCAGAAATGAAAAACAAGAAAGCAGAGGTGTGGAAGAGAAGCCATCAAAGATGGAGAAAAATTACCATCTTAAGGAAAAAAAGTGATGTGGCAGCATGCTCGGATTTATAATCCCAATACCAGGGAGGCAGAGGTGGGGAAACCTTAGTGCTCACTGGCCAGCCAGCTGAGTCTGCTTAAAAGCTCCAGGCAAGTGAGAGACCTTGTCTAAAAAAAATAAAATAAAAGGGGTAGACAGTGCTTGAGGAACAGTACCCAAAGTTGATCTCTGGCCTCTGTGAGTACCGGTGTACACACACACACACACACACACACACACACACACACACACACACACACACACGAAACCTATAGTAACATCTTTATTTGTCTTAATGTGGAGTCTCAGAGTCTCAGAACAAAGTACCATGACTTGGTGACATTTATCCCCAGGGTTCTGAAAGCCGAGACCTGGAGATCTGTGCTGCCATGGCAGAGCTCTCCTGAGGTGATTTGCCAAGCACATCCTTCTGAGATGGAAGAAAGGCACACCAGCACTATTCATTTAATAATAAACTAATCCCATTCATAAAGGCTCTAGCACCATGGCTTAATTACTTCCCTGTAGTCCCTCACACAGATAATTTCACATCGGGGATTAGATTCCAATCCATAACTTTTGAGAGGATACAAACATCCAATTCGCTGCAACATTATTTGACAGAAACTAAGTTTTATGAAGCTATAATTCTTATCCCACAGAAGAATTATTTTTCATTACACTTCGTTGCCTTAAAGTAGCACAAATCTCTTGAATTTAACTACAAAAAATAGAACGCGATATGTCCCCATGAAAAACATGTAACCCCTTATTCCACTGCAGTGGTGGAACACTGGCTATGATAATCTTAAGAATAATTAATTTATAACTAAATAACTATTTTTCCTAAGTTATTAAGATAGAATTATGTATAGTTGTATAAGTATATTGTATTCTTATTCAAATTTAGTTTTCCATTATGTGCATATATAATCTTTGGCACACTACATACATAACTTTTTATATTTTATGTTTATTTACTATTTATGTGTGTGTGTGTGTGTGTATGTGTGTGTGTGTGTGTGTGTGTGTGCAAATGCATACACACGAATGTGCACCCACATATGTTCATTCTTGGATACCAGAGGTCAGTTTGTGCTAATGGATGTTTTCCTTTCACTATTTGGGTTCCTGGAGGTCCATCTTGGGTTGTCAAGTTTAGCAGCCAAGTGACTTTAACTGCTGACCAGTGCATACAACTTTTCATCACTGGTCTATTTGTAATCACTTGATAAGATTAACTATCATAAGTCCTAAAGCAGAGCAGAAAAATGACTGTCATCGTTCTACTGGGGCCTTGCTTAGTAGGTCTGCTGGAAGATCATGTCCTCGGTGGTAAAAAGGAGCTCAAAGAAAAAGTGTGTCTAGCCGAAGTATGCACTGAAATCCTGCATGTAATGAGGAACCTGACACGCTCACGTGAGGAATACTCTGTAAAGGGACCAGTTCTCGCAGCAAGCACCTCCACATGTGGCTCTCCCCTCTGCTCCACCCCCCTTGCCTCTGGCCCTTGGCTGCACGCCCACTTCTGTGAACCCCAATCTCTTCCATCAGCAAACCCAGACCAGTCACTCCCACAAGCAGACGTGATATCACTGGGGATTCCAGCACCTTTCTCTGAGTCACTGTTCTGGGAAGCTACAGGTTCATTTCTGTCTAGAGGCACTACTAATGCTTTCTGCTAGAAAACACAAGTCCTGAGGTTATGGTTTTAATGTTGGACACTAACCACTTTTGTTTTTCACTTAGGAAACTTTTCAGCATGTCTCCATTGGTGGTGTACATTCCCATTCTTTAGGTGCTCCAGGGACAGCTAGCTCTACCTGCAAGCACTTTTCCGACTAAGCTGTCTCCTCAGCCCCGGGTTCTATAGGTTTCACTGTGGATGCTGTCATCTCTTAGGTCATGCCCCATACAATATCTGAAAAATCAGAACACCATTCACTTAGTGGAGACAGATAAGAGGAAGCCGCATGAAACTGAATGCCAGTGCACTGTCTTAACTTCCCTCCAAAGAGAGTATGTGCAATAGACTATGGAAGGGAGTTTTATGGTGTTGCTTATCTGATACTGTTGGCCTTGACTAGTTTATAAAATCTCTAGATACTGAACTGAATTGTAATAAACTAATGAAAGAACACTTACTGTCCTTGAACTATGAATCAAAGAATGAAACCTGTGCACGGAGCTAGCGACATCAGAAAGGAGACTTTTCATTCTGCATTTTTGTGCTACTTTGTACCTGCTTTCGGGGACTCTCCTCCACCTCCCTGTTCACAGGTGAACACTGAATATTTTCTGAGGCGCCTCTTATGTTAATAATGACTCGAGGCAGCTCTTCTCCTAATTCCAGCTGATAATCAGGCCAGAATATTCAAATGGGGACAATCAAAAATCCAGATGCTGATTAGTAAAAAGAAGCATCTGGCTCAAACATCAAATCAAGGGAAGACACAAGCAGGAGCTGAAAATTGTACGCTTTTTATTAAAATAGAAAAGTTCTGAATCTGAGAAAATAGCTTGCAATTTATGGTAACCCAGGGCCTTGCGCTTGCTAGGCAAGCACTCTACCACTGAGCTAAATCCCCAACCCCACATTCTTTCTTAATATCAAATAAATTCAGTAAGGGAAGTGGCAGCCAATATCATGACATTTGGAAGGGGTTTGGGGCTTTCTGATAGTTTCTGTGATTGTTTAACAGAAATACGTTATCAAAGTTGTTGAAACAGTACAGTTATGTTATTGGAAGGAAGGAAGGAAGGAAGAAAGGAAGGAAGGAAGGAAGGAAGGAAGGAAGGAAGGAAGGAAGGAAGGAAGGAAGGAAGGAAGGAAGGAAGGACTACAACATGAGAACCCCCAATTTCTTGAAACTTTAGGTTAATGTCTCTACATTTCCTGTTTGTGCAATGAAGTGCCAGTCTCCAGGGCAGTAGAGAGAAGGCAGTCCCATCTCACTGTGCTCCCATGTGGCCCCTCTGTGGGCTCCTTGGTGATCAGTGCTGAATGCCAAGATTGGATCTTTAGGCAGTTATTTGTTTTCTGCAAAATTTTAATCTCCTGTTGGATAATTTCTTCTTTAGCTCTCCAAAAACATCTCTAGCAGGCTCAAATATGAAGCAGCTCTTCCTTAAAAAGTGAAAACATGTGAACAATTATGATAGTTGCATGACATACCTCGAGCCAGATTTTGAGTACTAACATTACATTTTCTTGTTCCAATGCTTATCTTAGAGGCTTTTTCTCCATAGACCTTTTTCTTTAGAGCTCCGTTTGCTGCTTCTCTCTGTGGTCTGCTTAGCTTGGGGGAAAGTTAACCAAAAGTGCAGGAAGTTTCTCTTTTTAATGAACTCACCTTTGTCTAGCTCCAGACCAAAGGACTGGCAGTGATAATCTAAGCAGACCTGATCATGTCCGTTATAATCACTTAATTAAAAACATGCCATTTCTGTTCTTTTGCTAGGCTCACACATTATAAATTCATTGGTCTAAAGTTCAGTCTTTTTAAAAATTACTTTGCCGATATATTTTTTCATGAAAATGTTTTATCGATATGAAGCATTCTGATACAAACGAAAGACTTCTTCTTCAAGGTAAATTTTCACTATCTCCCTTCACATTAGATGTACTCAGCTGTTGAAGTGTGCAGCACATCACTGCTGACAATAGGTATAATGCTACCCCCAGGGTATCTCTAGACCTTTTGTGTCTTGTGTGATTGAAATGTCATTGCTATGGATTCCTAGCTCCCATCTGCCCCTTGTGAGTCTCCATTCTATACTAATTTTATAAATTCTGTTCATTTAAATGCCTTACAAGAATGCAATGCTGCAGTATCTGTCTTTCTATGATTGGCAGTTGTTCTAGTTTGCTTTTTTGTGGCTGTGATAAAGCTCTCCGACCAAAAGCAACTTAGATGAGTTTATTTGGCTCACACTCCCAGACCACAGACCATCACTGAGGGAAGTCTGGAAAGGATTTATTTGGCTCACACTTCCAGGCCACAGACCATGACTGAGGGAAGTCTGGGCAGGAGCTCAATCAAGCAAGAGCTTGAAGCAGAAACCATGGAGGAATTACGCTTGTTGGCTTGTTCTCAGGATCATGCTTAACTAGCTTCCTTACGGCAGTTCAGGACCACTGGCCCAGCAACGCTGCTACCCAAGGTCAGCTGGGCCCCTTACATCAATTACCAACCAAGATAATCTCTTACAGACCTGCCCTCGGACCATTGTATGTGGTACCATGTAGACACTCCCTTCTTGGTGACTCTTGGCTGTGTCAAGTTTATAGTTGAAGCTAACTAGGACATCATGGACAGTCAGCTAGGGCAACTGTGAAGCATCAAATGAGTGAAGAAAAACCGGGTGAAAGTCACGAAGAGTTATTCCACCCAGCAGTACAGATGGTAAAAGAGGACATGAAAAATGCTTCAGTATCATGGACCACTAGCAAAATGTAAATGAAAATCACAGTGAGGTATCACCAAATGCCTGCAAGTGGCTGAAATGGGGAACAGTGACTACAGCAATGGCTTGTGATGGAGAGAACCCGGTCACTTGTGCATTACGAGAATGGAAACGGCACAGTGGCTCTGGCAGACAATTTGGCCGTGTCTTAAAACTACATCATAAGGCACAGCACTGGGAAGGCGGCTCGGTGTTTAAGAGCTCATACTTCTTTCCCAGGGGACAGAGTTGGGTTCCTAAGACTCACATCAGGTGGGTCACAACACCTGCTACTCCAGTTTCCGGATGTTTGATACTTCCAGCACATACCCACACATCGGCATGCAGGCATATGTGTAACTAAAAATAAAACAACATCAAAAATGCATAATTACATACATACCACACACCTCAGCAAATGTACTTCAAGATATTTAGCCAGATACATGAAAGTTTATATCCATAAAAGAAACTGCTTGTGAATGTTTATATTAGCTTTATTTTCAGTATCTAGAATCAGCAGCAACCAGGTATTCTTCAATGAATGAATGGGTAAGTAAATTGTGACACAACCATACTGTATAATCCCATTTGACAAAACAAAGGAATGGCTGACTGATAGGTCTGGATGAGTCTCCAGAAAATGCAATGATGAATGAAAACAAACCAGTCCCCAAGGATACACTCTATATGATTTCACTTATTTAACTCACTTGAAAGGGTAGAATTATAGTAAAAGGTAATATATTGATGGCTACCAGAAGTTTTCAAAAAGCCTAGAGATGGGGGGGTGGGACTGGAGAACTAACAAAGGGCACCTGGAGGGATTCTGTGGCATGGCAAAGGAACTGCTCTAGGTCCTAACTTTTTCAGTGTCAGGGTGCTGGTGGCTGTATTGAGAGCTGTTAGGTGCAGGACAGCCCTGCTGTGTCAGCAGTTACTGCTACAGGCCCAAGGGAAAAAAAGGTCTGTATGTCGTGGCAGAATGGGCAGTCGGCTCTAAAAGGCCCCTGCGTTTCATAAGTGACTCTTCCTAGTAGGTGAATCCAGGAACTGAAACCCCAAGGCTCTGATTCGTCAAGGCCTTGGCTAGCTCCCAGCCTTTGTTTTTCATTTTTCCTCTCCCCCTTGGAATTTTTTGACTGTCTTGCAAAGACAACAACAAACAAGAAGAAGAAGGAAGAGGAAAAGGAAGGAGAGAAAGAAGAAAATTTATCAAGTCTTCCTGAAACTCCATACATTCACCCACCTCTCAGAACTCCCAAATCTGCTCAGATTAGCCCATCAGATTTGTCTCAGCTAGATTCCTGATATATGTGTGGACAAGTAGTGAAGATCAGGGCAGACCCAATCAATCATGCCCACTATAATCCACTTACTTAGAAACATTTATATGGGATGAAATTGGTCTTTTCCTAGGGTATAAAAACAAACAAACAAGCTGGGCGGTGGTGGCGCACGCCTTTAATCCCAGCACTCGGGAGGCAGAGCCCGGCGGATCTCTGTGAGTTCGAGGCCAGCCTGGGCTACCAAGTGAGTTCCAGGAAAAGGCGCAAAGCTACACAGAGAAACCCTGTCTCGAAAAACCAAAAAAAAAAAAAAAAAAAAAACCAACCAACCAACCAAACAAACACACCAACCTGTTCTGTAATGACTCTTGGCATTCATTTTCATCTCTTTTCACCACTTATTTTTCTTGATCATGAGATAAGAAACTCAACTCTGAGACAAAAAACTAGTAACAATATTAACATGTCGTTTTGCCATATAATACCTTTAAAGCAGTGGTTCTCAACCTTCCAAATGCTGCAACCCTTTAATACAGTTCCTCATGTTGTAGTGACCTCAACCATAAAATTATTTTCATTGCTACTTCATAATTGTAATTTTGTACTGTTATGAATTGTAATGTAAATACCCGTGTTTTCTGATGGTTTTTGGGTAACCCCTGTGAAAAGATCTTTCAACCCCCAAAGGTTGAAAATTCAGAGAGCTGAATGATACCTGCAATCTCTATCCTTTCTACAACCACAGAAGAAAGGATATTATATCAGCCTCTGGAAAGTTAAAAAAATATCACAGCGCAATGCCCTCTAGTAAGATAGCATCATAGGTCCAGCTACTAGTAAAATATCAAACCTGGGAGAATGTTGAATTTCTTCTTTCAGATCAACCCACAACAGTTACAGGAGAAAAATAAAACCAAACAATAAAGAAATGCAGGGAATGATTTGAAACCCCCTGAAGTGACAGGATTTGCTTTGAACCCTCATGTGGGAGAGTGGCTTTTACCTAGAGAAGAGGCCATCAGGTGATACTTTGGGGGGGGGTGCAGGTGATGAAATGGATGTGACTCTACATCCCTTCTCCCCTTTGTAACTCAAGAGAAATGGAGCCTTTTCCTTGTACCCACTACTACTCAAAGCTTAAGGTCGGCTGTCATCAGATGTAAAATCATGACAAATAAGAAATCTCATAATTTCAAAGAGCAGATTTGAAAATCGAGTTACTTTGGACAAGATACTTTAAACTTCCATTTCCCAACATTTCCAACTACAGATTCTCCACAGGCTGCTGAACCATAATTTTAAGAAACATCAAAACATGCTTTTCCCTAGGAAACAGAGGAGTTACTTGGGGGGGATTAAGAATTGTTTTTATTGTTTATTGTATTGTTTTGCTTATTTTTTATACTCTGATACTGCCAGACAGTGTAGTGAGTAACCTCATAAGATAAGAACATGGAAGCACAAACAAATAGAATTTTAAAGAGTTCAAATACTTCAAAGGAAGGCAAAACAGCACACTGTATTGAAGGTTCTGATGTACAAAAGGTGATACAGGATGATGGTGATATTGTAACATTAAACAGGTGCAAGAAAGTTTTCAGACAAGATACATAAGTTATAAAAATTAAACATTTGAAGTAGAATCATAAAGAAATAAATTTCAAAGAATGTAAAGAATATGGAAGATTTCATACTGAAATGACCAGAGAAAGTCAAAGGAGAGAATTAAGGGAAAAGGTAAAAATCATAGCTCTTTGTACTAAAATAACATAACTGAATAACAAAGGCCAATAGAAAATGTTCTAAGTTTTCAAAAGCAAAGTATCACATGTAAACATCACATAAAGAAATGAGCTCATGGTATTTTTTTTCAACAGAAATTGAATATGAGAAAAATATAAAATATTTTTCCACGTACTGGCGAAAGGGGCAAAGACTGAAATGTTTTCTAGAGGCAGGCATTCAGTAAGACTTTCATATCTGTGGTTATTTAATACCTGCACACAAGTGGATCTAGACTTCAGGAGAGGAATGTGGAAATTACAAAAGGGAGTCTTGATTAGCTGGTCAATATCCCTTTCTTCCTACAAAGAAACCAAGCCTTACAGCAGGAAAATGATTCCTTGGAAGGGAAGGAGGGAATCTTTGGGCTACTGTTCATTGTATGTAAGTTTCTTAGGGATAAAGATAAGACAATCCACAGTTTACAGTCCTTGAAATATCTCCATGTGTATAGATTTTCCATCATTGTAATGATTATAATTAACTGGGGCAGTGGTTTAAATCAGTTTACACTTAGGGAAATTCTGTTCTGTGATTTATTAGCCACCCTGCCTTGAGCCTGTGGCAAAGCACACCATGGTAAGAGTGAGGGAAAGCAGGGTCACTTACACCATGGCCAGGAAGCCACAAAGAAAAAAGGGGAGAGGTGTTGGAGAGCCCCATGACCCTTTGGGGCATTCCCTTAATAACACAAAGAGCAACCTCCACTAAGCTCCACCCTCACGGGGTCCACTACCTCCCACAAGGATTCTTTGGGAAAAAGCTTTTATCCATAAACCATTGAAGGGAATCTGAAGATCCAAACTGTGGTATCTGTTTATGGGTTCCAGCTGCCTTTGGAGTACAATCCAGCCTCTCCATGCACATAATTCACACAGAGGGCTTTCATATTTTATTCAGTCTTCATTTAACTTTCAGTGTTGATCATGTAACCAAATATCTGCATTATTTTTTCTACCCAGAAAAAGCCCAAACAAACAAAAAACTGAAAAGGGAAGAATTAAATATTCTCTGATTTCAAAGCTTCAGAAAATTGCAGTATTAGAATCTCCCTCAAAAATTGCTTTGCATAAGTACATAGATAAGAAATGGTACATTCAAGTGTTGCAGAAGCCATATGAGGAGAGAATGATTAAAATCTGGATAAAATTACGTTCATTCTCAAGTTTCTTAAGCAAAATTAAAGAGGAAATAGGATACAAATACCCAAGAAATAAATGACTGCTGTGTTGTAGAATATTTTAAGATGTGTTACTTTTGTTTGTGTTGCATTTGTTTAACTCTTTGAAGCTGTGATACTGTGCCTATCTAAAACACCTGATGGTCTAATAAAGAGCTGAACCACCAATAGCAAGACAGGAGAAAGGATAGGTGGAGCTGACAGGCAGAGAGAATAAATAGGAGGAGAAATATGGGAGGGAAAAAAAGTAGCCAGAGAAGAAGAAGGACTCCAGGGGACAGCCACCCAGCTACACAGCAAGCCATGAAGTAATAAACAAAGAAAAGTATACAGTACAGAAATAGAAAAGGAAAAGCCCAGAGGTAGAAGATAGGTGGGATAATTTAAATTAAGGAAAGATGGCAAGAAGCAAGCCAAGCTAAGGTAATAATAAGACACTTATTGTTATAAGTAATAATAAGCCTCTGTGTGTGATTTATTTAGGAGCTGGGTGGTGGTCCCCCCAAAAGTGTAGTAAACAAAGAGCAACACTAGTGAATTCTACCCACAATGGGGAAGAGTAAATGGCGGAGCACAGCCCATAGGACGTGAGAACTGGCCAATATTCCTGTCACTCCTTGGAAGCCTAGTAGCAGGAAATAATAAAAATGAACCCAGAAACAGAAGGCAATATTGAAAAAGAATGAAAGTGACAGAAACAAACACGAATTCATTAATAATTATAAATGGGGATGCAATAAAGCAATGTAGTGACAGAATGAAAAAGGAAGAAGTATTAAAGACACAGTATCTAGAGTGAGTGTCAATAAGACAGCATACCCGGCCAGGCCAATGTCAACCAAAAAAACTATGCAAAAAAATGAATGTGGGATAAAATGGTTACTAACATAGAAGGTACTTACTGGTGATGGAGTATCATTATACTATGATACACGTTTCAAATACATCATGCCAGCACTATCTCTGTATGTTTAGTATGGTAGGCCATTGATAAGTGATGAAAACAGGAGATGGGGACAACTGAAGGGGTTGTTTCTTGGGCCATGATCAGAGTTAAAACAGTTTCCATTGTCACACCAAACCTCCCCGATGTATTACATCATCCCGAAACAATCTCTCGCTGATATGTTGGCATTGCAGGGTAGAATTGGGTAACACAACGGAAACATGTTTATGTGTAAGCACATGCATTCACACATAAATTAAATGATATATTTTAACCCAGGAAGATTGATGGCTAGAGGTACTAGGAGCTCATGTCTGGGGGTGGGGGGTTGAAATAGAGGGATCAATGAATATTCCTCCCCTTTCTAAAATGACTTGGGGTTGTAGATGGTAAAAACATTCCAGCTTTGCAGGAAAATTACTCATCACTACGAGTCATCCTAGTGTGTTTATAAAACAGAATTCTGGATCTTTCCCCAGAGCTTCTCATTTGTGCTGTCTGGCTTCTAGCCCAGGCTTCTGTATTTGTGACTTATGCCCTCAGAGCAACTTGATGATTAGACAAACTTAAGAAACATTACACTGTCAGCTCCAGAGCCTGAACTCCATGCACACATTACTTTGGTGTGGTTTTTATTCTTTCCTGTGAGACTTATCTGATGTCACACTCATTCAACTGTGACAGGTAGTTCTCATTCATTCCCCATATCAATTAATGCAACTCTGTCTTACACTTGTGCCTTGAGCCACTATGGTAACAATATCTAGTTCAGGGAGTTTTAGAGAATGCAACAAACTGGCATATATAAAGCCCTTACACAGAGCAGAGTAAGCATAGAATGATTTCACTTACCATAATCATTAGTTCATATGATAAACACATTTACTTGCCTAATATAATAACTGATTTAGAAAAAGTATTGTCATTATTCTTCTTGTGCCCAAACTCTTTATCAGTTGGATTTGCAGCCATTTTTATGGAGAGATGGAGACTACTTCTCTTACCATTGAAATTAGCGTGGTCTGGTCAGTTGTTTTAGGCAACAAATGTAATGTAACAATGCAATTCTGTTAATTCAGAATCTAGGTACCAAGAAGCCTTGCATACCTTGTCTTACTAGCAAAAACATACTGGCTTGATGAAAGGTGAGAGACCTACAGTTAGCTTAATGAAAGAGAAGAGGCCCAATGAGTGCAGTTGACTCAGGGACAAGAAGTCTGTTCCTGGGGCAAGACTAGGTGGTCCCCTCTGACTGGTCCAGGAGGAAGGGAGCACATGCATTAGGGTAACAAAGACTCTACACAAACTTGGATATACCTAGTTTTTCTTAAGAGAGTATCAGAGTCAGGTACATGCTAATCCCAGGGTCTGGTTGTATACTGCTGAGTCTTTGGCATACTTGTAGTGTGCTGGGAAACTATGCAGGAAAATTAACAAGGGCTATGCTGGGGCAGTGTTAGAAGTTGCACCTAGATATGGCAGCATTCTTGCCAAACTAAATTTACACATTTATGAAGGACACATTTTTGCTCCACTGTAGATGAGTCATTGAACTGCAGCATTAGCATTCTTGAATATACTGAATCATTCTTTTCTTTCCGGGAATACTAAATAAGACCAAATGCAGCACTCACAGATCTCATTCTAGATGTGAAGATAGGCAAGACCACCCTAATATGAAAGTACAGGCTGACCAAGAACATCGTGCTTAGGGCTCTCAGCTTCAACTTCTAAGCTTGAGAAACTTTGTAACAATCTGTAACATAATTTATCTGAGAGATGAGTTTGGCTACAAGAGTGAGCACAGAAGTATTATATTCTCTAGTTGGTGTATTGATAAAATGGGGAAGGAAACAGAAAAGTTTCCTGTTTAATTTATTCCACCAGCTGATACATTATGAATATGAAGTGTGGTCCCATTTCATAAAGCTGCTGCCATCCATCTCAAGGAAGTGAGAGAAAGGCTCTGACCTTTAGGAATACAATAAATTTATAGAAAACTAGTCCTCCAGGCATCCACATTGAAAAGTGCACTCTTATCTATAAACGACAGAGGCAAGCCACACTCTTAACTCAAATAATAGCTGTTCCCTCCTGAAAACTGCAGAACTATTCTGGGACTATAAAGAAGTCCAATTGTGAGAAAAGCTGTGGATGAATTTAGTGAGTTATTTAGATTGGACTGTGAAAGTAGAGATATGCCTTTTCCTCCTGAGTACAAATGCAATCTCAAACAAGCACATTTATGGATACGGGATGTTAGAAGTTGTAGAATTTGGTCCTGATGCTCTTGTCCTTAAATGGTATGTAATCATTTTATTAAAGTGAGCCAGTTCATACTTAGTGGAATAATTCTTTCTTTTTTGCTTGACTCTACTAATTCACTGCATGGAATAGTCCTTCCTGCCTTTTGATTAAAACTCTGGTGAATTTTAGACCTTCTGCAATCACTGAAATGTGTGAAATAATAATCGTCTTTTTAAAAGTCCCAGAATATGTAGTCAATGTAATTATCGTATCTATTCAGTCTTCATCAGATGTTAGCTTCCTTGACCAACTTATTTACAATTTCAGACTTCATTTTCACCCCATGATGAAGACATTGATTTTTTCCTGCCTTTTGAGCAATAATTTTCTGATTTTATTTATTTATTTATTTTGCTTTCCTTCAACAGTAAGTCCATTGAGGGGCAAGAATTTTTCATTTCCATTTTTCTTTTTCTGGTGTGTGTGTGTGTGTGTGTGTGTGTGTGTGTGTGTGTGTGTGTGTGTGTGTGTGTATGTATTCAATGATTTATTCCTTGAACCTAAATGGGTGGCAAGCACAACATCAATACTTAACAAATACTTATTGAGTGAAAGAGTTAGTCAGATATCTGGATTCTCATGCCGTTTGAAGCTTGTCTGCTCTCTTAGTCTGGGTAGACTTACAAGGAAGAAATGAGGAGTTGAAGAGGAAGTAACTTCACTTACTGTCTTCCTTTACACATCAGGTTTTACCTGTGGCTTCAAAAATCGGCTGCACAGCAGGATGAGAGGCAGGTGAATACAGAATTATTTATGGTCATCAGTTTTCATGAGAAACAATTTTAAAACAACTGCGACAGATGCTCAATTTGTAATATTTCCCACTGAGTGATATTTTAAAAGATATTCATGTTGATGGTGTTTTGAATGACAGGTTGGTTGTTATATTAAATAGCTTCTGTGTTCAAATGTTTTATGACTCAGAATAAAATAATTTTATAAAATATTTTATCACAAACAAAATAATTATATAACAGATATAAATACACAAAATATCTTTGCTCCTTATTTTACAAACACTCCCTATCAAGTTATCAACATTAGTAAGTCTTTTCCATAACTTTCTTTTATTTGTATAAATACATGCAAAATATGGAACACATTTTGCATATTTATATTTATTTAAAACTGTGTTCTGACTGACAAATTTGTGTATGTCACAGCTAAATTTTATTCAGAGACAATTGCTGTCTTTAATTTGAATATTTAAGTCCATAAGCAAACTTTGCTTTTAGTTTTTTGTTTCTTAACATATTTTTTAAGTGTCTTAATCTTTTTTTAATACTTGGATGAACAGTAAGGGATCACTTTAAGTCCTTCAGATAGAGACTCAATTAGGCAAACATAATATTCATTCTTAGACATTAATTAGTATTCAGGCTAGAGCATGAATTAAGATCGTCCTTTCCTGGTTTTGGTTCACTCTGATGGGGTAAGTTTCCATTTTAGCATGGAAGTTTCCAACAAACTTAGGATAGAATTACCACATGACCCAGTTCTGCCACTCCTGAGGAGACACCCAGGGGTTCTAAGTACTACAACAGAAATGCATGTAAATCCGTGCTTCTTGTTGCCCTATTCACTATAGCTAAAAACGGAGATAAAGAAAATATAGTGCATGTGCCCACTGGGATTTTATTTAGTTGTAAAGAAAAGTTAAATCACGACTTTTGTAGGAAGAATGATAGAATTAGAAATTACATTAAGTTAAATTACACAGGCATAGAAAGACAGAAATCACATTTTTCTCTCATAATTAGATATTAAATTTTAATTACACACACACACATACACGCGCACGCGTGCGGTGGGCTTAGGTACAGGACATAAAACTAGAGTGGAAACTGAAAGGAAAAAAAGGCAGTAAGATGTGAGGATGAAAAAGAATAATCTTGAACAACAGGAGATGTCTGATTTGTAAACATCCCCAACCATCCATTTCTCTGCTCCCATGACAATGGAACAGTGGCTAAACAAGCTTCACTCTGAGGCCTGATATTAGATGTCACTATACTTCTCTTAAATGCTTTCCTCCATCCAAATGTAGCATTTAGATTTTCCCATTATATAATTGGATTCCCTTTGGACATCCATGTTTTATCAAATATTCCTATTTAGCATGTTGAATTTTGAGGATAATATGGGGTGTCTGACTGTATTCTCAGAACTCAAAAGGGACTGAGGCAAGAAGGTCATGAGTTTTCTTGGCTATGAGACCCTGGTTCAGCCTCCACTCACCCCCAAAATGTGGAATTATTTTTCAATTTTGTTTTGGAATTTTACTATGTTTATGAGTTATATTTTATAGTTTTAGTTGTATAACTGTTTTTAT
The DNA here is from genome assembly GCF_049852395.1 of Peromyscus maniculatus bairdii. Lineage (NCBI taxonomy): Eukaryota > Metazoa > Chordata > Mammalia > Rodentia > Cricetidae > Peromyscus > Peromyscus maniculatus. Next base: position 24,106,067 of record NC_134856.1, read on the forward strand.
TGGATTTATTCCCAGGAATTTATAGATTTGGTTGTTAATGTAAACATTGGTTTATTTCTACTTTCAAGAGTTAATGTCTAAGCTAGAGAAAGCCTATTAATTTTGTATTTTTTCTTCCTAACAGCCATCTATACACTTATTTTATTTATTCTGAGAGTGATTGTGAATTTCTTGACTGGTAAATAATCATATCATCAATCAAAATCAATAACAATAACAATAACTAATTTCCTTTCCAATGTTTATACATTTAAAAATTGCATTTTGTTTACTAGTATCAGATGTTTCTAATGCCTGGTTTAGAATTTTCATTGAAATTATTTCACTTTTCTTTTCAGAACTCAGTTAAAGGACAATTTCATGTGTTCAAGTCTCCCTGATTTATTATAATTATAATCTAGCTTATAATTTGAATTTCAAATGTGTTTTAAAATTTTCTTTTAGTTTCTTAGCAAGAACTTGGTAAAATATTTAAATTCCTATTATTTTATATATATATATCAGTATTTACATAAAATATTTTATTGCATCTTTTGTAAAAGTTAAGATCAGAGAGAGGATATTAGTACTGAAACTGTGTTGCGTGCAAGTGTATCCTGACAGCATCACAGAGTCCATGACCTGAAGACAGAGTGCCCTCCAAGTGGAAAGGTGGGTCATGGTTACAAAGCCATGTTGAAGCCCCTGCTTCTAGCTTGGACAAAGATCGACCGTTTAGTAGCTTGTTAAGTCTAGGTGGAAGGGACAACTGTATGGAATTTGAAGGAAGAAATTCAGGACTCAAACCACTCCTCTGCTATTTCTTTAAAGACAGTCACGAGCCCATAGAGGCTCAGTTTCCTATCCATGAAAATGAGATAAAAATACCATCTCAGATGATCGCTGGGAAAATATGTAAGATCACACACAGCCTCTCGGATAGGTATCATTAGGCACTCAAGGAACACCTTGGTCCCAGTCATCACAACAGAGTGCAGATATTTGCCTTAAGACAGTAAAACTAATTTGAAATTCAAACCTCACATTTCTCCTGCAGGGAATAAGAACAATTGGAAAGAAAGCACCTTTTCCCTCCAGCCAAGCATGTCTGCATCCATTTCTCTGTTCACTCTTTCTCTCCAGACACACATGCAGAGTTGAAAGTACCTCGAACTTGCAGGTTTATGTCTCAAAAATATTCTTTAGACTTTGATGAGCAGGTACTTTTTTGGCTCGTCTCTCTCTGTAAGATGTTAGGAATCATTGGAGTCTAAGACTTGAACTCAAGAGATAATCAGGTACAATGTAGAACAAAAATTCACAGTAGCTGAGGGACATAATTAAATTTTGATTAATCTGGTATCTTAGCATGTCTTAGAGTGAAGTAGACCTCCTTACAAAATGATTTATCACTTAACATGGCACTGTGGGAAATACACAAGTCTCCATCTGAAAGGGAATTGTAGAGGCAACAGAGCCTCACTGCCCTCCAGGTACAGAGGTTTCTAACGTTGTCACTACTGAAAGTTCTCTCCTTTTGTTTTCTTTTCATCCTTTGACTTCAGGGCTTGGACCTTTGTATTGAACGCACAAAACCTGAAAGCTTGTTTCTCAAACATAATTCATCACAGGGCCTTGGCTGAAATCTGATTTTTGTCATTCATCACAAAATGTGAACTCTGTATTTCAAAAAACCTGGTACTTATATCGCAGATAAGTATGAATCTTGTGATCTCCTGTAAAGTTTTTCATCATACAGCCAACTGTGATCAACTCTGTGGAATTTTTTTTCTAGGTGTATAATTAGACGAATCCCACCTAAAGAAGCCATGGTGTTCAAAATTACTGACCAGACAAGTGTCACAACATCACTGAAAATTTTTGATAGAAGTGAAAAAAAGTGAGCTCCACTCCAGATACAGCAAGCTAGAAATGTAGCAATCAGAGTTTGAAAGGCTCCATGTGTGAGAATGTGCACTAAAGTTTGAAAATTACTGGACTAAATAATAAAGCAACAGATTTAAATAAAAACTACTTGAAAACTAATAAACATTTTGTATGGTGACTCAGCACTTCAAAATTATAGCTGATATTCATATGTTTTAAAATCTACTATCCATTTTATAAATGGATAAAGGAGTTTGATTAGTCTGTGATTGTAAATATCAGTCACCAGTTTGATAGTATCTAGAGTTGCCTGGGGGATGGGAATCTGGGCATGCCTTTGAAGGATTGTGTTAATTAGGTTTACTGAAGTGGGAAGTCTTGCCCTCTGTGAGAGGCACCATTCCCTGGGCTGGGAGCCTTGCCTGACCACGTGAAAAGGGAACTGTGAGCTGTGAACAGGCTCTCATTGCTTTCTGCTTCTTACTGTAGAAGCAGCTCCTTCCAGCTCCTGCTGCTGCCTTCTCCTCCCCAATGTCATAGGCTGCAATCTCAAACTGTGAGCCAAAGTAACAGAAAATGTTGCAATGACAGGTTCCAAACACAAAGGAATTAGAACATGGAAGTGTTCCTTGACTTATTTAATTGGTATACTGTGTTGAAATATCACAGTCACAGCAATCAAAAGTTCCATGTTTAATGAGCTGGAACTGTTAGCTGACTTGACCATTACATATAGTCTACAGTTACTAAATTATTATGCAGCACCCTACAGATTTGAACAACTGCAATAATTTTAAAACAAACAAAGATAAAGAAAATTGCCAAGAGACCATCCTCATATGCTGTGAGGACACAGTAAAGAAACCACCCAAATGGCCATTCCATGGTTAGGTGGAAGGTTTCTATTGTGTGTGGGGGGGCAGAGACAGAAGCACCTGGAAGAGTCCAGACAGAGAGAGAAAGAAGCAGACTAGCCATGGCCAGCTTGTGGAAAGATCATGGAGGTATAAGGACAATGAGTAGCTGAGGGGAGGCAGGCCTGTGCACTGGAGCAGCCAGGAAGTTTAGGGTACAGTAGGAAGTAAGAAGGGTCAGCAGGCTAGCAGGGACTTGGAAATTTATAACAGGTACATATGAGTAGGGACTGAAGGAGTCTGGAGGCTTACATGGGCTTTGATGTGTAACCACAGGCATACCCAAGTAAAGTGGCCTTTCTGGAGGGCAGAGACCCTTATCACAGGTTCCCAAGGAACACGGATTGTTGACTTTTATCTCTATGCCAACAATTCTTTTATAACCTAGCTTGAGTTGAGCTAAGACTGTCATCTTGGACATAATCAGTGGGCTTGCCCTTTGGGTGTGTTTGAAGATTTTCCCTTTGGACCTAACACACATCTTTGGGTTAGTGGGTCAGTATGGACCACTCTCTGGGAAGCAGTTATGTCACAAAGTTCTTTGTTAAGTGTCAGTCACATAGACCAGGAAGTCCGGGTTCCTTGTGAGAAAGAAAACATAGTGTGAAGAAGGAATTCTGTTCTCTATTGATCTATTTCTAGGCCTCTCTGCCTACAATGGCTCCATTGGACAGCAAACCAAAATTTTCCTATCAAAGAATTAATACTTACCTCTCAGGAAGTTGTTGTCTCCTCTGAAAATGTAGAAAATAATTAAAGGTACTTTTGACACTTTTCTAGAAGAAAGTAAACTCAGGATTGCCGCAGTTGAATTCATGACCTCTGACTTCAGTGAACATAATTAAGGTGATCCTCCAAAGGTCTGCTGTCATGCCTTTCCTCACCTTTTCACAGAAAGCTTGAAGAGGCCCTGGTTTGTGAGGGGAGGAAAATCCTCGAGCCTGGCTGTGAGGAACAGGCACTCGACAGGTGACATGCTCGAAATGTTACCATCAGACTCTTCATCCTCCCAGGCTCAAATCTTATACAAGATTCGGCCCCTTTAGCATTCTCTCTTTGCCTTCTCTGATGTGAGTAAGACACTGCCATTTAGGTCTGTCTACATGTTACTTGACGCTGAAGGCTTCTGAGTATGTAGACCCCTACCCACACTCCCTACCCCTAGATATGGCTACCAGAAAACAAACAAACTTCAACAGTATTTCCATGTCTACTGTGAATTTTACAGTTTTCAAATTGGATGTGCCATCCTTGTGGTGGTATAAATGAGAATGCTTGCCCTGAGACTCATACTTGGTCCCTTAGTGGCGAGGTTTCGTGGATGGATTAGGAGATGTGGCATTGCTGGAGGAAGAGTCTCACTGGAGATGGACTTTGAAGTTTCAAAAGCCCAAGTCATTCCCAGTTAACTCTCTCTATCTCTCTGTCTCTGTCTCTCTCTGTCTCTGTCTCTCTCTGTCTCTGTCTCTCTCTTTGTCTCTCTCTGTCTCTGTCTCTGTCTCTCTCTCTGTCTCTCTGTCTCTCTCTGTGTGTGTGTGTGTGTGTGTGTGTGTGTGTGTGTGTGTCTGCCTCCTACTTGCAGTTATGAATGTGAGCTCTTAGCTACTGCTCCAGTGCCATGCCTGCCTGCCTGCCATCATTCTGCATGGACTATAACTCCCTGGAGCTGTAAGACCCAATAAACTGTTTCTACTAATAAGTTCCCTTGATCACAGTGACTCTTTAGAACAAGAAAAAAGTGACTAAGACAGAAGTAGGTACCAAGGAGGGGGCTATTTCTGCAACAGGCCAGATCATGCTGTTTTATGGAGAAATACAGAAGACTGAGAATTTGGACTAGGAAAGTGGTTGAATGCTGTAATCAAGGTCTATTAGACAATTCTGATGAAAGATTGGAAGACAGTTGTGCTGAAAACAATGAGGACTGTGGGGGCCTGACTCAGGAGATTTCAGGGGGGAAGATATTATCAGCTGGAATAAAGGCCATTCTTGAGATATTTTGTTATTTTCCTACATCCTTGCTAGCATTTATTATCATTCCTTTTGCTGGTTTGCTTGGTGTGTGTGTGTGTGTGTGTGTGTGTGTGTGTGTGTGTGTGTGTGTGTGTTATCCACTTTTAGTGGGATAAGATAGAATCTCAAAGTAATTTTAATTCTCATTTCCCTGATGGCTAAAAGGATGCTAAACACTAACAAGTACTTGTTGGCTATTTGTATGTTTTTCTTTTGGAAACTCTCAGTTAAGTTCATGGGCTAACTTACTGGTTAGTATTTTGTTTGATTTTGAAATTGTTTCAGTTATTTATGTAGTCTAGATATTAACCCTTTATCTGAAGAACAGTTAGCAAAGATGGTCTCTTTTTCTGTAGTCTGTCTTTTCACCCTGATGATAATTTTGTGCTGATATAGTGTGTAGCCCAATAAAGCTTGCCTGGGGATCAGAGTACAAAGCCAGCCACTAGATTAGACACAGAGGCCAGACAGTGGTGACACACACACACTTAATCCAATCACTTGGGAGGCAAAGATTCTTCTGGATCTCTGTGAGTTCAAGGCCACACTGGGAACAGAGTCAGGCAATGGTAGCATATGCCTTTAATCCCAGCACTTGAGATCTCATGTCTTTGCTTGGAAAGCACACACACCTTTAATCCCAGAAAGTGACAAGGCAGGGTGGAGAATGGTATGTAAGGCATGAGGAGACAGGAACTAAGTAGCAGTTCAACTGAGATCCTCGGGGTGAGGACTCAGAGGCTTTTATTCTGAAGATTCATGGAAACAGGATCGGCTAAGAAGCGGGCAAGATGAGGTTGGCCGTGGCTTGTTCTGTTTCTCTGATCTTTCAGTTTTCACTCCAATATCTGGCTCTGGGTTTTTTGTTTTGTTTTGTTTTGTTTTGTTGTAATTGTAAGACCTTTTAAGATTCGTGTTACATAATTTCTTTCATTATGAGGAATTTTTAAATTTCATGCAGTCCCACCTGTCAATTTTAGGCCTATGTGCTTTGCTCCTGGGTTTTATTCAGTATATTCTTTCATATATTTGCATTCTGAAGTATCTCCCCTACATTTTATTCAAGCAGTTTCAGGTTTTGAATTAAGGCTACTGATTCACTTTGAATTTATTTTCTGTGAGAAGAAATAGGCATGGATCTAATTTCATTATTTTGAAGGTAGACATCAATTTTTGCCAGTACAGTTTGCTGATAGGCTGTCTTTTGTCTAGGGTATATTTCCTACATCTCTGTTACAATTTAGGTGTACAAGGCTTGCAGGTTTGTTTCTAGACCCTCTATTGTATTCTATTGGTGTGTGCATTTTTTTTTGTTCCAATATCATTCTGTCTTTGTGTCTACATCTTCCCAGATCAGTTCCCAGATACCTTATACACCTTTGCCCATGCACATATACAAGCCCCCATTCTCAATAGACTCTGTGAAGTGGGAACATTGCTGTTATTGATTATCCTACATTAATGTTCTGTGATTACATAAACCCCATAGTTTGCATGAGACTTCACACTTGTTATTGTTCTTTGTGTGGATATGGAAGAATTTGTACCTGTGTTCACTCCTATGGTATCATAAGTTATAAGGAATATTTTCACTGTTCTAAGCCACATCTGTGATCTGCCTGTTCAACCCTTTATACCCTCATCACAGTTTTAAGGAATTTAAGGTAAAAGAAGATAAAAGAATTTCCACAGTGTGCAGAAGAATAAAAACAAGATGGAATTTGTTGCAGATTCTCATTGAGAATCACAAAATAATGGGAGAGAAACACAGGAAAGTAGGTGGCAGTCACTCACACAAAGAAATTGAGGCTCCTTGTGAGAAAGGGAACTGAGTACAAGGAGGGAAGTCCCTCCCTACTAAGTCTATTCCTTGGACTCTCTGCCTAAAGTCTCCAGTGAAGAATAAACCAGAATTTTGTCCACTAGATCTGTGTTTTATCTCTGACAATTTGGATATCATTTTACTGGGTAAAAAGAAAAACGTGATTACCAATGTGCCTGTCACTGCCCAAGAACATCCTATGTCTGGCAAGATGAGCATGATCTCTATCTTCCTCTTTCTTTGAACACTGTCCCTCTGAGTCATCACTACATAAACATCTTTTAGTGCTGAGATAGGCAGGTCCTTTCAGAATTCTGACCTTATCACAACAAAATCTGAGACTGAGAAACAGACAATTCACTTGCTCACTGCTTGAGGCATCTTCTCTTGCTTCAGGGAAGAAACATGGCAGGGTTCATAGCTTATCACAGTAATTGTTTCTTGTGGAAACAAGCCTTCTGGAAGCAGCTGTCTGTGAGGAAAGTTCAGTCACTTTCAACTTGAAGCTTTCCTAGGCTGGTTGCATTTGATACATCTATAGATAAAAGGGTCCAGCCAAGAGGTGGGCAGATCCTACTGGGTGCAAGGAGCCCCGAGCCAGCCCTGGGTCCATTGCCTTCAGCTGCCCCTTTGTTATTTCCCACTATACCTAGCCATAGTATATCAGAAAATCCTAGAGATTTAGACAGTTATTTCAGTAGGCTAGGAGTACAAAAATTTAGAAATTTGAATCTCTCAAATGTGATTTCCCCCCATCTTACGTTATCACCAGAATCCTATCCATTATTTGCTTAGCTTAAAAAAAGAGTCTTTTGATACATCCTTGATGCTCCCCATGGTCCCAGGCCTCAAGCAGAAATCACATGCAATGTGAAGAGTAGATTGCTGGATGTCATCTACAGAGATGCTTCTGCCCGCAACTGCAAAACTACCTAGCCTAGCTGCTAATGTGTGTCTGAGAATTTTTCTGCTAGTGCCTTTAGAAACCCGTTCAAAGTCTTCCTGTATCAACTGCATGGGGTCTCCCTGCTGAGGGTGCACCAAGGGCTCACTGATAAAGAGATAAAAATGATGGTTTTTTATCTTTCTATAAATTCTTTCTGTGTTGCTCTAACATTCATTCCTTTCTGCAAACAAGATTGCATCAATCTACACTGGATTAAAAAATAATAAATGTTGATGGTGTCCAGTGCCAAAGAGTGAAGTTGTGACCTTTGGCTCCAATGGTCATAGTCTCTGTGCATATGTATTTTAATTTAGCTATTCCTTTACTAGAGATATGTGAGGTAGATTAGTAAAGCATAGACACTATAACAAAATAATGACCTTCATGAAAATCTTTACAAAGTAAAATCCAAGTTAGAAAATAAATCTAACCAAAGTAAATGTATTACCCATAATTCAGCAGAGAGACCCTATACAACGTCTACAAGTAGACTTTAAAAGGGCTTCTAAATTGACTAGCAGAAACATTTTTAGATGCATATCATTGGCTAAGTGAGGCAATGGCCAGGTGGGGAAAAGCACATCTCCCACCTAAAGAGGAAACTATGTTCTTGATAATGAGAACAGAGATAGAATCTTGTGGATCTTAAAAATGCACACATATTGTGATATAATGGACAGTGCTCTTATAGTAATATAAACAGTAGACTTACTGTTTCCTTTCTCGTGGTGTTCATGTCTTCATGTACACAAGTCGGTGGCTTAGAACATGACATAAGCACAGTCTATAAATGCCTTGATGGGATGGAGTAGTCTCTTCACCTCTGGCCAAAACAAGGGGCAAAAGTGAACCTCTCTAGAGGACAGTGTTACATGCTTTTCTTGGAGTGAGGAATGGGTTAACCAGCATTTATTAAGCTCCACCATAGTAATTGGACATAGCTCTTCACTTACCTTCAGGCACTCAGTTAAATATCCATAGTACAACTCTTGCATGATGTTGTGTATGCTTTAAATAGTCCCAACTGCCAAAGAATCTGAGGCAGGAGGATTGCAAATTCTAGAGCCAGCTTGGATAAATTAGTGAGAACCTGTTTCATAGTAAAAATGGCTGGTGGAGTGCCTGCCAAGCATATGCAATGCCCCGGGTTAAGTTTAATGTGCGGAAGACAAAGGAAAGGAAGAGAAAGGAAAGGGAGGGAGGGAAGGAGGAAGGGGAGGGAGGAGGAAGGGAGGGAGAAGGGAGGGCAGGGCAGTGGAGAGGAGGGAAGAGGAATTAACCAGTAAATAAGTAAGTAAAGAAAGAAAAGGAATGTTAAACTTATCGTGTTTACCTTGTTTCTTGCTCTTTGGGGAGAATCATTAATTATAAAAATTCCTCTTCTGCTCCATAACCAACTTCTTGTAACCCCAAAGATGCAGGTATCTTAGCAAAATACACAAGGGTTTCAGATTTAAGCAATTCTCCTTAGTCCATCATTTCTGCACATTTACTCTGGTCTCAGGGAAACTAAACCCTTCCTTCGTGGGCTCTCTTTTCTCTGCACATCAGTGTGCTGTTACTCTGTACAAAATGCTTTCTCTACCATAATGTACTTGGCAGGCTCCCTACCTACACTTCCATTCAAACATTTCATATCATTTACCCAGATAGGATAGCATATTCCATATGAAATGAAGATGCATGCATTTTTACAAATTGGTTTTTAATCAATGCTGTCTCATTAAGTACTACAGTGAGCATAAAGAAGACCACACTCCATGGTGGGGTGTGGGGAGAAAAAGGTTTCTTGAGACAGCCGGATACAAAAGAAAAGCGAAGGTGTTCTTTGCATTGAATTAAGGTTACACATCTCCTTAATTACCTCTTTTTTTTTTTTTATGGAGTACGTGTGAATGATTGTCAGGTTCATCATTTGTAATCAGAGGCTGAAACAGATGCTGAAGGTGTATCTTAAAGTGATGTGGATCTGTTATAACAAGTTGCAATATGCTCTCCAAGGACTACTTACCTCCCACATTCTACAAACTCGGCAGAAGAGAGTTTATTCTTAAAAGCATTTGAGGTAAATTAGGCACAATGAATGCAACTTTTTCAGAGATAACATTTAGCAAAGTTATAATAGGGCTTCCTGTGTTGACTTTGAGGTGTGCGTTTTTGCTGCAATGGCTTTGATTAACAAGATTGCGTTCCTTGCTTATGTGATTTAAAGTGTTCTTACAAGTATTTGCCCTCCAAAATTTTATACCAGTATGTGCCAATCACTGCTGAGACTATTCTAAAAGCAAAATTGGTACTTAAGAGAAAAAAGTGAATAGGCTTCAATATCGAGGGTTAATGGTAAAAGTCTAAGTCTGTTATTCGTGATCTGAATCTAGATGAGTGGAATCTGATCCAGGTTCCTCTGATCCAGGTTCCTCTGACACACACAATATTTTGCAATTCACACATGAGTATCAAGTGTCTTTGCAGCATGGCCAGAGGGACTAGGAGAAAATACAGTTCCCAAAGCTAAGATAAAGCCATTACAATAGGTATCAGCTGGACAAAATTTGGGGTAAAGGATCATGGGAGAACTTAATTTAGTCTAATTCTGGGCTTTATATAGAAAATATGTTTATTTATCATTAATATAACTAAAATATGGTTGACAATAAAAAGGACTAGAAAAATGTACTAGAAAATAGGCCAATTTATAAATAAATTGGAGGGAGAACTTTATATAAAAGACTGCAAGAATTGTTTTTAATCTAATCTAATTTTACTACAAAATGAAACAAAATACTGGATGCTATTACAATTTTGATTGAGACACGGTAAATATTTTAAAAATGTTTTGTACAATAAAGCAAGTGAGTGCTATTCCATCTGAGATACTTAATAAACACTTCATTGGTCTAACACTCAGGATTGATAATTGGCCCTTCAGGGTTTCCCAGAAGATAAAATAGATCTGCAATGGTTATCCTCAATGTCAACTTGATGAGCTCTAGAATCACCTGTAGCAAGGGCCTCCAGACATGTCTATAGGAATTATCTTGATTAGACTAATTGATGTGGGAAGGCTTGCCCATTGTGGGCACTTCCTAGGCTGGGACTTTAGACTACATTAAAAGGAAAACATGAGCTGAGTCCATGGATCTCTCTCTCTCTCTCTCTCTCTCTCTCTCTCTCTCTCTCTCTCTCTCTCTCTCTCTCTCTCTCTCTGTGGGATGGTCTGTATGTCAAATCTGTTGCTCTGATTGGTCAATAAATAAAACACTGATTGACCAGTGGCCAGGCAGGAAGTAGGTGGGACAAGGAGAGAGGAGAATTCTGGGAAGCAGAAGGCTGAGGCAGAGAGACACTGGAGACAGGGCCAGGACAAGCAGCATGTAAAGACGCTGGTAAGCCACCAGCCACGTGGCAAGGTATAGATTTATGGAAATGGATTAATTTAAGCTACAAAAACAGTTAGCAAGAAGCCTGCCACGGCCATACAGTTTGTATGCAATATAAGTCTCTGTGTTTATTTGGTTGGGTCTGAGCGGCTGTGGGACTGGTGGGTGACAAAGATTTGTCCTGACTGTGGGCAAGGCAGGAAAACTGTAGCTTCTCTCTCTCTTTCTCTCTCTCTCTCTCTCTCTCTTGTTCCTGACTATGGATACAATGTGACCAACCATCTCAAACTGCTTCCCAAGGACTTAGCAGACATGATGAATTTTACCCTCAGGCTATAAATAATCTCTTTCTTTAAGTTGCTTTTGGCAGAGTATTTTATCGGAGCAACATGAAAAGTAACAAAGAGAAAGTATTTTCTATAAAACTGGGATATCTTTGAAGTGAGGAAGTGTAACTTCAGGAAATGCCTACCTAGCATGCAAGAAGCCTTGAGTTGGATTCCCAGAATCACACACACACACACACACACACACACACACACACACACACACACACACACACACTCACACACTCACAAGCATAGCACACAATATCTAGCTCATAACTGGATTTTCAGATATTTCTCCAATTCCATGTTTTTGAACTATAAACTATATATGGCATGTTTTGTGCAGTTCTTGTCTTTTAATGAAGTTGGCTGACTTCTTACTAAGGAAGTGGGTAGTTTTATTCGTTTACAATGAGTTTTTCTTTCAGGAGTTTTATCCCAACATATCCCAACACTAAATAAAAAATTAGTACTTAAAAAGTACTCTTATTTAACAAAACATAATAACGAGGTGGGGAGTGGTGAGCTAACTGTTCTGGTCACTCCCGTCTCTGGAAGAATGGCTGGGGAACGTTCCCAACTGTCTGCTCTCTCCCTCCCCTTCCTGTCTGCAGAGCCCTGTGTAAACTCACAGCTGTTGCCCCAGTGCCATGCCTGCCTCCTGCTGCTGAGGCGCTTCAAATCTCTCCTTCCATCCCATGTGGAAACTGCCACTTGTGCCTTTGTGGAGATAGAAATTTCTAGTTCAGGAAATGGATCATAGAGGACTTGAATAAGGCCTTGGGTATATCCTTCTTTCCTTCTTTCCTAGTCTGTCCCACTGTCCCATATGGCATATGCTCAGTAAGGGAAGACTTTTAATTTCAATAGACATTTTCAGACATTCACTCTGGGTAGGGTATAATCTATTTCACACACCTTTATCAAATGTAATGCTGCCGATCAGCCTTGCTGCCCACAGACACAAAGCTCAAGCTCCAAATGAAACTAGGTCATTGAAAACTTTCCAGTACTGATCTGAGTAGTATGCTTTATTTTACTCAAATATAACAATTTCTTCATTGATTAACATAGAAATGATTAGTGAGATGCTTTATTCTTTTGCACTAATCTGAAAACTGTCCCTTTGAACAAGCCATAGTTCAGGTGCTACAAACATGTGGATGGTGCCAACGGCTGTGGGCAGCAGAGGGCGAAACAAGGAAAGGTTTCAGAATGAGGTAGTTCTGGGTCTAACTCCTGGTTTAAGCTATACTCTCAGCAAGAAGTGGAGGACTTTAAAATTTTTAAATTCTTGCCGGGCGGTGGTGGCACACGCCTTTAATCCCAGCACTCGGGAGGCAGAGGCAGGCGGATTTCTGTGAGTTCGAGGCCAGCCTGGGCTACCAAGTGAGTTCCAGGAAAGGCGCAAAGCTACACAGCGAAACCTTGTCTCGAAAAACCAAAAAAAAAAAAAAAAAAAAATTTAAATTCTAATTTTCCAGCAGTTTTGAAATAGGATTAATCATATCTTAAACATGTTTGTGAAAACCAGAATATATGTACACAGAATATATATATATATATATATATATATATCCATATGTATATATACTTATGTACAGACATGTGTAGGCACACACATGTTTCCTACCACACTGGGACCTCAAGAGTTATTACTTCAAGAGGAATTTGGGGTTTCAGCATTTAAAGCATAATTTCTATTAAGTACATGATATTACCGGTGCCATTTTATATCTTTGAAATTCTAGAAAAAAATCTTTAGTTCAGCTTTCTTCACAGAGAAGCCTGTGCTGCACTGATGTGTGAAATGAAGCTTGTGATGGAGGGCCATCTTTAAGGTGACCTCATTAGCTCACAGTAAGAGAGATAATGCTCTTGTCACTTACTGTTAAATATTCATTTGTCTTGAAGCAGATCACCTTGCTCCCGAGAGGTCATAAGAAAAGTGACAGGTGATGCCTTCATTTTAGGGGAGGCTATCTTTACTAAAAGTCACACAAAACCTTGGAAACATTAAAATTCATCCTGGAGTAAAATAAAGCATTTGTGTGCACACTGGACTTCAGTTCACATTCCCATCCCCATCACTCCAGGAACAGAAACAAGATGTTTTTCCTTACACCACTAAGAGTATCCACAAGGAGAACAACTCAGGGTTCCTCTAGACAAGAATGCATGCTGATCTCTCTAAATGCTGTAAACAGATCCTAGAGGGAGAGCTTTGGGGCTTAGTTTAAAAACAAAGCAAAAGAAACTCACTGTCTTCCCAGCTTGAACACAGAAACACACTTCCCTTGGTTTAGAACACAGAACTCAAAGGCAGATGATACAGTTGAGCACTGTGTGGTGCATTTGTAAGATTTCCCACAGCGTTCTCATGCCCACTCTCTCATCTGACGAGGGCAGTGACTAGTGAATGACTTACAACAGAGCTGGCTGATTCTGTTGGTCCATGTTAGCCAAATAGTTATCAGTGTGGGGAGCAAACTGTTCTGTGAGCTAAGAAAGGCTGGTGGACAAGCTGAAAAGAATTTACTTTAAAATATAATAATTTAAAAATAAGTTGTTGTTGGTTGCTTTTTTACTCTTTACATTTTTGATTCTTTGTTCTTTTGGGAGGTTCACCGTCCAGCTCCCAAATAAATCACACACGGAGCCTGGCTTTAGCTTGGCTTGTTTCCAGCCAGCTTTTCTTAACTTATATTATCCCATCTACCTTTTGCCTCTGGGATTTTTCCTTTTCTTACCTCTGTATATCTTACTTTCACTCTTACTTCATGGCTGGCCGTAAGGCTGGGTGGCTGAGCCCTAGCATCTTCTTCTTCTTGTTTTCTTGTTCTTTCTTCCTTTCCTCCCAGATTTTTTCTTCTATTTATTCTCTCTGCCTGCCAGCCCTGCATATCCTTTCTCCTGCCTTGTTATTGGCTGTTCAGCTCTTTATTAGACCTTTAGATATTTTAGACAGGCAAAGAATCACAGCTTCACAGAGTTAAACAAATGCAACACAAAAGAATAGAACACATCTTTTCATCATTAAACAAATGTTCCATAGCAAAAAACAAATGCAAACATCTTAAAATAATATCCTACGATAGTTTTTTTTAAAGATTATGTTCATAATTATTCATGAATAATTAAAGGAAAAACCATTGTTTAAAAAAACAGGGTAATTGGATACTTTGATCTCTCTCTCTTTCTCTCTTTTTCCTGTCTGGTTTCCTGTCCTACATCTGCTCTGCCTTAGTATTTATCCATAGTAACTTTCTCTTTAACAGGACAAAACAGAAATAAAGATCAACAGGATAGTTGACTCTCTGGACTACCATCATCTGCCACCTGCACTTTATAGATGAGATACAGAAAAGAAACTGTCCTAACTGGAGAGAGAGGGGTTTCATTTTGAGCATCACAGAAATCTGAGTCCTAAACTAGTATTTCTTTTATAGCATGAAACTGTCACAAAGGAAAGTGAACACCAGGCTGGGGATGGTAGGGGGGGTGTGACTACCTGAACAGATCAAGTGGGGTGTTTTCTGGCATTTATTCCCCTTGGCTCAATCATTCACACATGATAAAGTAAAGACAATAATTAAATTACACTTTACTCTCAAGTCTTACAGCATAGCAAACTGAGCTGAGAAAATGATGACTACCTCTGGAGTGGATGGAAAAGAAGGGTGATTTATTCAAATAACTATTTCAAAGCCGTGCCTTATTGTGACCAGAGATCCCACTGCAATTTTTTTCAGTATGACTTTTATTTTCAATTGTTTTTGTATTTATGGATCATGAGCAAAGAAAGAGAAGTCATTCCTGAGGCATTTCTAGGAAATTCTTCTGGGTAATTAAGCAGTCATTTTTCTTTGAATTGCTGCAGAATCACACTTCCATGGTTCCTTGGAAATGGATCAGATGATCACTGGTTAAGGAAACAAGCAGCTGGAATTCTGAGTGTCTCATACAGAACAGGACCCTCTATATCACTGTTTTATTTTAGGGATCCATAAATCTGCAGGTGCCTTGGGAAAGGGTTTTCAGGAAAGACTCATTTTGTCTGAGATGTGAGATACTGTTTGATCTGACTCCCAGTTCTTTGACACTCTTTGTGCTTCCTGGGCACAAAGGGAGGTTACTTTTCATGACATATGAAGGTACAAATATTTCTGTGCTCTGAAGGGAAATCACACCTGCCAGTGTTAAGAGTCCCTGAGTCATCCCACAAAAGACCATTCCCGTATGCAATCAGCAAGTGTTTATTTCTCGAGAGTAAATATTCCAGCATGCAGGGGTCAGCCATATGATAAGATGGTAACCCTGAGAGAACCCCACAGGCTCCTTTTAAGCACAGCAAGGGGGAATTCCAGCTGTGGTCAAGTGTACTTAGAAGTGATTGGATATAGATCCTTACTGGTACAGGCATCATTTTATGATTGGCTCATGACATCTGGTCAGCAACCGTGGTTGCAGTGTCAGGGGACTGTCTACTGTGTGAGGGGTCTGTCTGCTATGTCAGGGGTCTGTTTGTCTGCTGTGTCAGGGGTCTGTTTGACAAAATAGCAAGAACAGTTCCTGCTTGTGGCTGGATAGGACCCTGATTGGCTACCAGATTGGACATACTTCCTGAGAGTCTGATTGAAGCCAGACATGAGTCATCATAGGATGTTGGGGTAATATGGGACACAGGTCTTAGCAAACTGACCCCCGGAAAAACAAACAAACAAACAAAACAACTTGTCTTGTTGAGGTCAGTCCTGTGGTAAGAGGGAATGGCTGTTTCAGTAGGCACTATTAAAAGAGACTCTCTAGAGAAAACTTAAGCTGTGAGGGCTGAGAGAACGAAGTGGAATATCTCAATAGTACTTCCCCTTCCTGATAGTAACATCAGGGCCAACCCCAGAAGTCAAGGTGAGATAAATATATATAGTTAGCAGGTGTCTCCATCTTCAAAGGGACAATTACCAAAGTTGAATAGTTTCAGTTTCCACAAAGAATTTAGTTTATAATTTCCTTAAGAAAGATAGCACTCACCCATGTGTACTTTCTTGTGATACCACACTGCCCCCATGAGCAACTGCTTGTGGTCACTGACAACAATTCAATTTTGTGTTCTCTGTTGTATACACTTCTGTTTCAGCAACACTTTTTCATTCATCCTGCACTTTTTAGGTAATCTATCTTTGACCTTCTTTACAGAAGTTTTGAGTCAATTCTAGTCTAGGTTAGATTTTATAAATATAGCATTCTTTCATGGCATTTATAGTCTTAAGCCTCATGACAACAAGTCTCCTTATTGATTTAACCCTTCCTAAGATTCTAGAATTAATCTTACTGTACATAAGGAGAAAGCAAAGGCTAATGAACTGGCTCAGCATGTGAAGGCACTTGTAACCAAGCCTAAGGACATGAGTTCAATTCCTGGGACCCACTTGGTGGGAAGAGAGAACAGTCCCATGCTCTCCTCTGACCTCCAGCCATTTGCAGTGACCTGCACATGCCTACACACACACACACACACACACACACACACACACACACACACACACACACGGAGGGTGGATAAGGATATTAAGTTAAGATTTCTGTGTCTGTAGGTAAGTCTGTAGAAAGTCTGTTGGGCTGCTGATACAAAATACCCGATTTTTTCTTTTTCTTTCCTTTTCTCAGCAGAAATGTATTCCTTGTAACTCTGGAGACTTTGAAGTCTGAGGTCAAGGCTTTATCAGATTTGGTGTGTGGCATGTACTCATTCTGCTGTATTGTTGATGCTTTCTTGTTGCATCTTTATGTAGTCAGAGGCACAAAGAATTCCCTTCAACCTCTTCTACCATTTATATGGAGTTCTTATGTTTTAGTAAATTCCCTTAGGTTCTTCTCTTAACTATATCCCATTCGACATTAGGTTACAACATATGATAATAGTCAACATCAAGCCTTGTCCTAGTTATAGTTCCCAAATATGGCAGAGATTGGCTATCTGCTTGATGACCCTGTCTTCTGCTTAGCAAGTGTACAGTTAGCCTCCATGGTCCAGCTATCTTTGGTCACACTCCTGAGTTCTGTCCCCCTAGAGTGCGATTAAAGTATGTGTGTTGATTTCATCCCTTGTCTGTGAAAAGGATATGGTTACTGACCATTTCATTTGCTTCCCTGTCTTTTGGCTGCTGAATGCAGATGGACATGGTGACCTTGAAAGCTCCATGATCAAGCTCACAGAATTTTAAGATGCAAGGATAGAGGATTTCTTAATATCTGCCTGGAGGAGGAATAGTCATCAATCAGAAATACATGCTTTAAATAACTAGAAGTGTTTCTCTATGTAAAGCTACTCAATATTTTGTGCTTTTTCTGTTAGTTTCTCTATATAATACCATGACACATACTTTTGAAAAAAAATGCTGATGCTTAAAAATATGGTTCCCACTTTATCCATCTTTGCTAAATCTCAGATGCCTCATAAAGCCTTGTCTTCTGTCTCCACACAGAAACCAAATTCTGTCCTGGACACCCATTCCAGATGACAGACACTGGTTTCCAGAAGCCCACTTGCACATGAAAGAGTGTTCTGTGCACTCAGCCCTCCAAATTGCTTTCCCACTTGCCTGTGTTGTGATATGGCTGTTTCCTGTGGGTACAACAATGCCACGATGGACCAGCGATTACTTTAGTATGTTCACGGGAAAGGTGCTGGAGCTGTTAATATTTTTCCCTGAAGGGCAAGGTCACCAGATGCTCACCTGAGATTTCACTTACAACTCTCAACTCTCCAGCGGGTTCTAGAGAATAGATAAGGGTAACTAAAGGTGAGATTCCAGGGATGAAGCTTCGTGAGTCATCATTCACATAGTGATAAAAGTCTTCAATGACGTGGTTGCCTTTCTGTCAATCCACTTTCCTAAAAGTAACCTCTAACCCATGTTTCCATGGGGACCCAGATAAACTCACTGGCTCCCTGAGCCAAACTTGGAAGCATTACTGCCCTCTGTCTCTGTTCTATATGAATAGACATCACTGTATGTCTCTCTAGGAAAGTCACATGCTGACCTGACTTTAGCATTTTCTACAGCATCTCAGGATTTGTTATTGCTATCTTTTTTTGGCCATATAAGTGGCTTATAGTTTGAAGTATTTCCTATGGTGGAAGAAATGTGTTGTGTATTATGTTTTAAAATTTGGCTTTTATCATTTATTTTAACTAAAGAAAAACACACAAGGAAAAGCAGATACTCTTCAAAATGAAAAAAGAAAGCACTCAGATTCATTGAACATCTTATAAGTTCAATGAAGTCATAATCAGTATTTAGTCAGAGCTTAATTAGAATAAAATTGATGAATAAATTTCTACTTTCAATGACAAACATTAAAACGTAAAGCGAACAAATTATACTTCTGTCTAATAAGCCTTCAAATAAATGAAGCTTCTTATAACAAACATCCATGTTTCCAATGTAACAAGCAGTGGTTAATCCCCTACACTTGCATACACATTCTTAATATACCAAGGCTCCTGGGAGTTGGGTGACCACATTAGTTTTTCACAAACTGAATCTGGATTGTCCATATGTATGTACTGAACCCCAGAAATGATGTTTATGTTTCAAGGATTCCAAGTCTAGGTCATGTAAAATGCTACATTGTTATCTCTTGAGACAGATCTTCTTCGGGAAGCCAGTAACCACTGAGAAATCTAATCCTACAAGACCCTTATGCTGCGCAGTGATGTAGTAGGTCATGAGATTCCCCAGTCTTCCCATGTGAAAGAGTCCTACCTAGTCAGGTGGAAAGAACACAGAGTCATCCAACCAGTGGCAACTAAATCCTCACCATAGGGATCCAGCTTGGCATGAGCAGCCATCTTGGTCATCATTGTTATCCCTCTTACCAACTAACCCTGACATTCACGAGATAAATGCCAGTTGTCGCATGAGCACATTGTGTCTACTACAGACAAGTACATCATAGTCACACTTTTGAAAATGCCTCCAACACCATGTCTTAGCCATGGAGGCACCAGGTTTGCCTATCTTAGCCTATAACTCCTTTACACATGCCATAGCTTGTGGAGACCATCCTCTTTTGCTGTTACCTAATACATGCTTCTGTTTTTAAGTAACCACAAAATTGCATTGCAGGCAATCCTGGATTTGCCCACCTCCTGCTTTCGTCTCTTTGCTCCTTATACCTTTGATGGTCAGTTATTATACTGAGATTTTTGCAAACACTTGCTATCCTACCTGAGGTACCAGCCCTGCAAATTAGCCTAGACAGCCAGCTAAAGGACTAGCAGGTGAATATCACCCCAGTCACCTGGCCATTGTCCTAGAATCAGGCAGCATCTATTGATGCAAATAATCATGGCCACCCGAAATACATTTGTTTTATTTTGGGTTTTGGTTTCTTGAAACAGGATACCCCTTAAATATTCTGGGCTTGCCTCAAGCTCATTGCCCTCCTGCCTCATCCTGTTGAATGCTGGTATTACAAGAATGTGCTACCAAGCTAGGCTTAATTATTGGTTTTAACCACTAAGTTGTGATGTTGTTTTCATGTTATTTGAAGGAGATAACTATGACAGAGGTCAAAAAGTTCTTTACAAAATATTAGAGCAAATATATATCCTTTATATTTTCTTTTCCTTATCTTTTTGTGTCTACATTGAATGTGTGCATTCAAGTGTGTGTGTGTGTGTGTGTGTGTGTGTGTGTGTGTGTGCGCGCGCAAGCAAGCAAGCAAGCAAGGGTGTGCACACATGTGCACATGCACACACACTTGTGGTCTAGACTTGAAGTTAACTCAGCAGCATTCCTTGCTTGCCACACACCATGTTTTCTTGAGACAAGATCTACCAGAGAAAGACTGGCCAGTGAGTCCAGGGATCTGCAGGTCCTCCCTCTGGAATAACAGGCATGAGCTGCATACCCTGCCTTTTTCTGTGGGTTCTGGGCATCACTCTTAAGCCCTCCTGCTTGTGTGCTAAGCATTTAACCCAGTGAACTGTGTCTCTAGCCCTCTTCCTCCCTTTCAATAAGCCGATGCTTTTATTTCCTCTCCCCACTTGAGCTCTGAATGAATAGAAGGGAAAGAGAGCAGCAGAGGCCAGTATGTCATTGTCCTTGTTAATCAAGGCCAAGTTGGAGGTTGTATGGAAGCCAAATGAGTCTCATTATATTGAAAAATTAAGCAGGCTTTTCCTACCTTGGCAACTGGAGCAGGGAAAGTGCCTGGCAGGGACATCCTGGGAAAGTTTCATGGCAGACAAGAACAGAAGAGAACTTGTGGGCAGGCTTGCCTCCAGGAGGGACAACGAAGTCACTCACCTGGGCTGAGGTCAGAGGACAAGGAGAGTACTGATGTCATATGCACCCCTAACTGCACAGGGAAGGGGGCTAAAAGGGCAGAACACGTTTCTCTTTAACATCTATAGATGTAACCAACCGTCTTATTAAATAAGAAACACAGAAACAATGTAAAGGAGAAAGCCAAGAGGTCAGAGCTCAGAGCTAAAATCTCACCCTTCCGCCTGCAGTGTCCCAGCTTCCCGAAAAAGAGCTACTTCCTGTCTGTAAATCGATTTTTCAGTCATTCTGCCTTCTCATTTGTTGTAAACACAAACACGTGACTGCCTCGTCACTGTCTGAATGTACAGCCCCCTAGGTCTTAAAGGCATATGTCTCCAATGCTGGCTGTATCCCTGAACACATAGAGATCTATGGGATTAAAGGCGTGTGCCACCACCGCCACACTCTTGCTATGGCTCTAATAGCTCTGACCCCCGGGCAACTTTATTTATTAACATACAATCAAAATCACATTTCAGTACAATTAGATTACCACCACAAACATCTGATAAATACTAAGAATATACATATATGTAATAAACATATATGAACTAAATGAATAATAGTGTGTCAACATTTTCTAATTGTCTTATTTTTAATGTTAGCTTATGTTCATGGTACAATGGGCTTCACTAAAGCTTCATACATTTCTGTATGAAATGTGCTTCACTTACCCCCATTGCCTTCTCTTGCACCCTGTTCTCTTTCTCCCTCTAGTCCCCTCATGCTTTCACTTCTTAGGACATTATCTGGGCCATTTGTAAGCAGAGAAAGTGCCCTCTCCTACATGCATGTACATCTATGCATTTATGCACACCCTGGCATGAACACATGTAAATGCCCCTACTCAAGACATACAAAAAGTTGTGTGTTATTTACTATCAGTTTTAGTGTAAATTATACTCTGCTCAATTTTAGCTAACAGCCTCTGTGGAGGGAGCGATCAGACACTGACACGGGGCACCACAAGGACACCCACAGCTTGTGAAGATACTTGGACAGTGTCTGTATGTCTGAGGTAACCGTGAATCTGGACGAGGGCACTCCTCTGCTTTCACCTGTTTCTTATGGCAACTTTGCCCTCGGTTTTCATCAGCATCACAGATCTGATCTGCCCTTCATGTTAACAAGAAAGGCTCTTTCAAGCTCTAGGCTTACTTAACACACCACAGGGTTATTCAGCTTCCACAGCAGTATTTTACTCAACAGTATACTTCTATGTTATCACATAAATGACTGTTGTGATAGGTCCCTGGTTCCCTCACCACCTCCAGGAAAGGTAACTTCACCAGCATGGTTTACAGTCAGAAAACACAGCTAAGGATCCGGTGCTTTCAGCTTGAGTATCACTTTTACTGCTCCTGGGTTGAACATAAAATCTAGTCAATGGGAGTGAAAAGGGTTCATCAGTAACATTAAAAGAAACACACAAAGCTGTGATTCCTGAATGGCTCTAGAATCCAGGAATAGTTACCAAGGCAAAATTCTAGACCTGTAGTCCACCATGGCATATGGTGAAAGCAAAGAACTGTACTACCCAATTTGGGAGATATGGTGCCTAGGAAGACCGTGATGTAAGAATCAGTGTATGCTCAAAACTTAAGTCCAAGTGGATCAAAGACCTCAACATAAATCCAGTTACTCTGAACCAGATAGAAGAGAAAGTAGGAAGTAGTCTTGAACACATTGGCACCGGAGATAACTTCCTAAATATAACACCAGTAGCACAGACACTGAGAGAAACAATTAATAAATGGGACCTCTTGAAACTGAGAAGCTTTTGTAGGGCAAAGGACACGGTCAATAAGACAAAAAACGACAGCCTACAGAATGGGAAAAGATCTTCACCAATCCCACATCTGACAGAGGGCTGATATCCAGAACATATAAAGAACTCAAGAAATTCTACATCAAAATACCCAATAGTCCAATTAAAAAATGGGCTATAGAGATAAACAGAGAATTCTCAACAGAGGAAACTCAAATGGCTGAAAGACATTTAAGGAATTGCTCAACATCCTTAGTCATCAGGGAAATGCAAATCAAAACAACTCTGAGATATCATCTTACACCCGTCAGAATGACTAAGATAAAAAACACTGAAGACAGCTTCTCTTGGAGAGGATGTGGATCAAGGGGAACACTTCCCCACTGTTGGTGGGAATGCAAGCTTGTACAGCCACTTTGGAAATCAATATGGTGCTTTCTTAGAAAATTGAGAATCAACCTCCCTCAAGACCCAGCTATACCACTCTTGGGCATATACCCAAGGAATGTTCAATCATACCACAAGGGCACATGCTCAACTATGTTCATTGCAGCATTATTTGTAATGGCCAGAACCTGGAAACAACCTAGATGCCCTTCAACTGAAGAATTGATGAATAAAATGAGGTACATATACACAATGGAGTACTACTCAACAGAGAAAAACAATGACATCATGAGGTTTGCAGGCAAATGGATGGAACTAGAAAATATCATCCTGGGTGAGGTAACCTAGTCTCAGAAAGACAAACATGGCATGTACTCACTCATAAGTGGTTACTAGATATAAAGAAAAGATAACCAGACTTCAACTCACAACTCCAGGGAGGCTACCTAGTAAAGAGGACCCTAAGAAAGACACAGGAATCATCCAATGACAGAGAAATGAATGCGATCTACATGAGCAAACTGGGGGTGGGGGGGTAATGGAGGGCAAGGGTTGGGGGAAAGAGAGCTTAGGGGAGCGGGAGGTCCCAGCTGGATCAGGAACAGAGTGGGAGAACAAGGAAAGATACCATGATAAATGAAGACCACATGGGAACAGGAAGAAGCAGAATGCTAGAGAGGTCCCCAGAAAACCACAAAGATACCTCCACTATAGACTACTGGCAATGGTCTACAGAATACCTGAGCTGACCTATTCTGGTGATCAGATGGCCGAATACCCTGTCATGATAGAACTCTCATCCAGTGACTGATGGAAGCAGATGCAGAGATCCATGGCCAAGCTCTAGGTGGAGCTCCAGGAGTCCAATCAGCACCAGAGAAGAATTATATGAGCAAGAGATATTGAGACTATGATTGGAAAAAGCACAGGAACAAATAGCCAAACTAGTGGAAACACATGAACTGTGAACCAATAGCTGAGGAGCCCCCATGGAACTGGACCAGGCCCTCTGGATAAGTGAGACAGTTGATTATCTTGAACTGTTTAGGAGGCCCTCAAAGCAGTGGAACCAGGACCTGTTTTTGGTTTCTTGAGCTGGCTTTTTGGAACCTAGGGCCTATGCTGAGACACTTTGCTCAGCCTTGGTGTAGGGAGAAGGGGACTGGACCTGCCTCAACTGAATCTACCAGGCTGGGCTGACTCCCCAGGGGAGACCTTGCCTTGGAGGAGGTGGACTAGGGGGTGGATTGGGGGGGGGAAGGCTGTGGGTGGGAGGAGGGAGGACAGGGGAATCTGTGGCTGATATGTAAAATTAAATTAATTATAAAATAAAAAATTTTTATATAAAAAAGAATCAGTGTATTCTCTTGGGTGCTAAATGTTTTTTGTGTGCTAAATAATGAGAATGGGACTTAGAAGTAATATGTTTATATTGCATAACGTTACAATTCACAGTAATCTTTTGTATTATGCTTGCTTGCATTTGGGCATTCTAAAACTCTGCAGTTACAGAGCAGTCTGCAGCCATCTCCAGGAGAAAAGCAACACAGACTCATCATATTCAAAAGTATTTTATTTTCATCCTTACGTTGATCAGAGGATGATGCAACCACTCGATGCTCAATGACCTCTCAGGTCAATTGAATCAGAATCTTGTGACAGAGATTCAGAACTGTGCACGCAGGCTGGCATTAGATGCTGGGAGAAACTCTGAGAGATGGGAGATTAAACCTCTCTGAAATTTGATGTATATGACCCTCAAACTTAAAGCAAGTCTAAAGATTTCACATCTGCGGTCTGTGTTACACAGTCTCCCAACTGGTGAGGTAACAGACTTTGTTGACTGGGCAGGAGATACTGGCTCTGTCTCTGAGGAAGCAGTAAGTACATTCCAGTCTCACAAAGAGAATCTGTAATCACTATGCCTGGCCTTGATTTCAAACAAGATCTCTTTATTTTACCTTGTAGTGAAAGTAGTTCACCGAAGCCTGGTCTAAATCGGCTGTTACAAGGAATGTGATTTTGTTTTAGGTTTTCTGTGATGACCCTCTTGATAGACTGCATGGCCACTGCATGGAATCACCCCAGTGCTTGCATCTGCATATGTTGTTTTCCCCTCATATTCTGCAACTGTTCCAAAAATTTACAACTCAATTACTTGGAAACAGAGTTTTATCAGGGGGAATCATAACATCAGTGAAGAATTGAGGGGTCACTGTATGGCACGCTATTAGGGGCAAAGGATACCAGCCTTGAATTAAGATGTGTGTGCTGCTCTCAAGTAGGTCATTCTATACAACCAGTGACCAAAGCTAAATAATTAGGACAAAATAAATACATTTAAATGAGCTTTCAGTATTTTTTTAAAGACATTTTGTGCCCAAGAAAAAGAAACACATGGGCAGAAGGAGGAAGCCGCATAGGAACTGTGGGAACAAATGGCCTTGGTTATTCAAACACTTTTTATCTGACGAAAGTACAGACAGGAAGAAAATATAGAAAAATCAGTCACTATTGCCAACAATGCACAATACAGAAAAAAAACAATGTGTTTCACATTTATATGAATGCATACATGGATGTGTATGCATGTGGCTTATATGTAACATTTGTGTATAAGCATGCATGTGTACTTATGCTATACATCAATATATGCTCTCACAGTTGCACACACATGGCATATGGGTATATTTTAGCACACATTTATACACTCATATATGCTTCTGTACTCATTTGTTTATGTATGTGTACATGTAAGACGCTAAATGACCCTTCCTAATGTTTCTATCCCTCTGGGTTCAGATGGAGGAGCACACCACACCTGACTAAAGAGACGTTCAGCAAGCTCATCCCAGGAAGGTGCCATATCCTCAAGGTCCTCAGACATTCTTTTTTAATCAATTTTTTGTATTTTTCTTCTTTTATTAAAAATGGATTCTTTTCTAATATGATATCTCCTGATTAACAGTTCCCGCTTCCCCTGCTCCTCCCAGTATCTTCCTACCTCTTCTCCCATCCAGATCCACTCCCTTTCTGTCTCTCATTAGAAAAGAAAGGCTTCTAAGAAATAACAACCAAATAGAACAAAATAAAATATAAGATAAAGCAAAAATCATCACATTGGAGTTGGACAAGGCAAGCCAACAGAAGGAAAAGAGCCCCAAGAGAAGGCACGAGAACCAGAGACCCACTGGTTCACACAGTGAAGGGTCTTACAAAAACACTAAACTGAAGGCTATGGTACCTACTCAGAGGACTTAGTCCAGCCCTGTGTCAGCTCTGTGCTTGCTATTTCAATCTCTGGGAGTCCATACCAGCCTTTCTCAGTTGATTTAGAAGACCATGTTCTCCTGGTGTCCTTCTCCTCCTCTGGCTCTTACACTCTTTCTGCCTCCTCTTCCACAAGCCAATCGAGTTACCTTCTTGGAACCCATGATGTGCTATGATAGTTGGTAGGAAAGCCCTAGCAGATGCTATATTTTTATCTCTAGGCTATGTTATCAACCTTACTAGCTGCAGTAACACAGTACCTGACAACACAATGTGAGGAGGGCAGGATTTGCTTTGGCTTTATGGTTTGAGGGACATGGTCCATGATGGTTGAAAGGTGCAGAAGAACAAGCTGATGGCCCCTGGAGATACTGTCTCTATGAACAGAAAACACAGAGATGAGTCTGATGCTGAGGTCACTTGCTCTTTCCTTTCCATTTAGTTGAGAACCTCAGCCTATGGGTTAGCACTACTCTCAAGCAGTCGCATTTTTGCTGTTCAGTTAAGTCTCTCTGAAAATGCCCTCACATACTTGCCCAGAGGTGTAACTCCTACATATTCCTACAAAGAGCCAATTTGATGGTGAAATATCACAAGTCCACACCTTGTTGACTTGACACCCAACACATCACTTTTATTTATTTTAATTATAACAATTTTTTCATTTAAAATTTGTTCATACAATATATTTTGATCATGTTTTTCCCATTCCCAACTCCTCTAAGATCCCCCCTGCCTCCCTATCCACCTTACTATATGTCCATGTCTAACATCACTTTTGTAAGATTCTACCTCTGGCTCTCAGAATGGATATCTCATAATGCAAAATACATTGATTTCAGCTTCAAAAATGCCCATAGTATTAACAATTTCAACACTGTTGAGAAGTCCAAAAATCTCTTCTGAAATGCAAACCTAGTCATATATTCCCAACATGCAATGTCACAGAGTTAACATTCTTGTTTCAAAAGGAAGCATGGGCGCACAGCAAATCCAGCACCAAATCTTGAAATCCCATGGCACCTGAAGATTGTGGTAACATCTTCTGGGGTCCAACAAGTTTGGACAGCCCTGCTCCTCTAGCCCCAGGTCCCACAGAGAGAGGAACACCTCTCTTCCACACCAGCAGCTTTTCTCAGTAGATTCTCCACAGCCTTGACGTGATGCACGTCCTCAGGCTTCACACAGGCTTCTGCCACTTTTTAGAACCCCCCAAACCCTGTCAGTCTTACATTTTGAATGCATTGATGCAATGATACCATCAGCCTGAGATGTCACCTGCCCCTCTTCGCCTTACCTGTGGTGGCCACAGTGCACTTTGGTGGCTAACATTAGCAAAGTACTTTCCTATGTTTGTAAGTGCCTCCAGATGTGTTCCCAGTTTACTGTCTCTGGGCTTTCTGGTACATTAGCATTGCCACAAATTGGGGTCCCCTGAGTCTGGGGTCTTTCCTTCATGGCTTCTTTCCTATTTCCCCAATGGAGGACAGGGTTATTTCTCTTTGGTGACATTAATGTCTGCCACAGTTACATCTGCTTCGTCTACATTTGCCTTGTCTGTTTCTTTAAATTTCATACTCCTTTCTCCATCACACTGTAGGGTTTTGTTCTGGCTGCGGCTGTTTTCTCCTGTTTTTCCTTACTCCTTATCTCCGTGGACACTAAGAACAGTAAGTAGTAACCCTGCCACAGTTTGGACATTAAGCGGTCTGGAAATTCCATCTAAATGAATTAGTTGATTTGTTTCGGATTTTGCCTTACTCAGATTTTCAGGACCGAACCAGAATGCAGCTAGGTTCTTTGTCAGCATGTACCATGAACAGCCTTCACGCTCGTTCCCAACACAGCCCTAGTTCTCTTCTGAAACCACACCAACTGGGCCTTCACTGCTTGTGTTCCGGTTAGCATTGCGGGCTTCAATGCCCCGTAAGAACGGCTGACTAACCTACAAACTGCAGAGCTTCCCCAGACTGCAGAGCCTAACTCTTCCACACTCTTCCCACAAGCCCACAGCCACAGCGCATGAGTCCAGTCAGATTTAACACAGCAATGACCTTACTCATCAGTGCCAATTTCCTGGGTTGCTCTTCCTATTGCTTGGGCCGCCAAAAGCGACAGAAGGATGAAAATGTTTGGTTTGGCCCATGTTTTGAAGGGCTGCAGTCCGCCATGGTGGAGAAGGATTGGCAGTGAGAACGGCAGGGACATGAATGTTGAAACTCAGTCTGCTTTCTATTCTTTCCCTTTATTCAATGTGAGCTCCCACGAGATGCTGACACCCAGATTTGATTCGTGGTAAGTCTTCCATCCTCAATAAAATCTGTCTGAAAATGCTTTCACAAAATCATAACAATTGTGTATCACATAGACGATTCTAAGCCAAGTGGAGCTGACCATGAAAATGAACCTTGGGCTGTGGGGGAGGACAGGAGTCCAGATGTGTCTTTCATGTATCTCTTAAGAAGGGCAGCACTGAAGCAATGTTTGGGTCTTTGTCTGTAAGGGCAGCAGCTTCCTCACTCAGTGCTCAGAATGATTGCTCCCCCCAACTCAATGTTTTCTAAACTTCTTGACTCCCATTTCACTTGGAGCACTTCAGCCCTGAAGATGGGCTCTACTGAACAGCACTGACTCTAAGGTGTCCTCTGAGCAGGCTCTCATACACAGGCGTACAAATCCTTGAAATGGAATTGCTATTGTCTAAAAATACACGCCGTCTATAAAAGCATTTACTTCAGAGCCAGTAGAAAATCGCTCTCTGAAGACTGCTGGGCTGAAACTGATCTGGAGGCATGAGGGCAGGTGTTTGTAGGGATTGTATAGGGCCAGGCAGTTTACAGTGAGAGCCAGAGTCCCAGTCCTGTGTTCCTCCAGCGTACACAATGGCTGTCTTTTCCATGTCATAAATTTCTTAAGTACTGTGAGAGCCACATGCCCAGCTACCATAACCATCATTTTAAAGTTCACACTAATGCTCTTCAGCATATTTCTATTATTGAGCTTTTGGATTAACACATAGAAAGGGGTAAATTTTGAATAGTTTGAGGCTGAGTTCTAAAGGCAGAAAGATGGACACCTATTGCCACCTGCAGCAAGAGACCTGAGATGCGCTCTGGTGTCTGGTGTCTGGTGTCTGCAGCCCCCATGTAATGGTGCCGCCTGCTCTGTAGATGCAAGTAATAACCCTACTTTTGTAGCAAGCGACACCAAGCCAGACTGTTCCTGCGTGGTAATAAACTACCAGAGCCTGCAGCCCGAGGCCCCACACCTGCCAGGAAAGCTGCCTTTCTTTGCTGAGGCCCTTGGCTCACACAACTCAAGGACAAACTGGTGCAGTGTGTACTCTGAGGCCAGCCATATGTGCTGGCTTTGGTCCTCTACTGAAGGTCACCTGGGGTCAGAGGCACAAGTTTCAGCCATAAGACAAAGTCAAAACTACCTCACGTCTAGGGCTGAAGGGCTATTTATGGGTCTAACAGTACAAAGATAATTATGCCGAGTAAAATCTATTGTGCTTAAACTAATCTCTACAAAGCACCAATGTTAAATTGTCCCCTAGATAGCATGGCATAATGCTGCATCTGAAATTTTGATAATTTCTTTTGTAGTTTATCTTTAAACATTCCTTCATCTCATTTTCAAATGTTATTGGTCATTGGACAAAAAATGTTGTTTAAAAACACGTGTGTACATACAAACATCTATATGCTTTGTCTTTACTTTTCTTCTAAATTCAGTTCATTATAAAACAATGAAAGATGTTGATAATCAATAAATTAATGAGCAAGAAGTTATTAAGCAATATTAATAAATGGTTTAGAGGAAAAGCTTTGTACTATTTAGTATGTCAGTGCTTATTGTTTCCAAATAAAAATAATACAACTAAAGTTATTTCATTTAAATGAAAACATCAATCATTCACAGAAGTGAGAATCTCAGCAGATCCAGATATCTATCCTGCATGCCTTTGCCCACCACCAATACCTTTACTTCTTTCTTTTCTGATCTCCTTAGCCCTCTAGCCATAATTGGCTGCTTATTAATCATGCCACAGACACAGTACAAATGATGGTTATTTGGTGAACATTTTTGAGTGTCATTATTCTGTCTCCTAGATGAATTATGAGAAATATATATTTTATGATAAATATTAGAATAACATTTTTTACTGAAATGAGACAGAAAAATGCAATGCTTGTTTTATGTTTGAGTGTAATCTAACTTGTTTTAGTTTTTCTTACTATAACTATAATCTTGGATTTTAATTATTTTCAGAAGAATTTACTGCACTTATTGATACCTTGAGTTAGGGCTTAATGCCTTTCCACAGGGAGGTGATTTGGGAATGGGTTGTATCCACTATGCAGATGTGCAGGCTAAAACTGATTTCTGATGTTAGATATGAACAGCTCGATTTACTAAACAAAAGAGTTAGGATTCAATTTGAGGTTTCCTTATTTATCTACACTACAATACTTTTTGCTGACATTATTCCTGCAACTGCTGATCATGTGGTGATGCCTTCAGTTCTTAAGGAGCTTGCTTTCCACATGACTTGACTCTACCCGTCTACATTCCCACCAACAGCTGGAAGTTTCTCTTTTTCTCTGATTTCTGAGGAGTATATGCTGGATATCCAAAAAGATGAGCAAAATCGACAAATCAAATCAGAAGTGAAAAAGGAAAACATTACAATTAACCCAACAGGGACATTAGACATTATTACAAACAACTGTATACCAAATGTTCAGTATCCTACAAGGAATTGGAGAATTACTGGATATGTGTTTACCTACCTAAGGTTGAATCAGAGGAAAATACAAAACCCGAACAAGCCAATAACACACAATAGTTTTATCAGCAAAACTATGCTATCAAACCAAAGGCCAAGACAAGATGGTTTCATGGCCAAATGTTATCAAATACTTATAGTAAAAACAATATTCTTAGATATGCCAAAAAACTTGAGGAGGTAATTCTTCCAAAATTCTGATGCCAAAACCTTATGAGGAAACTCTACCAAGAGGAAACTACAGGCCATTAACCTTGATGAATGTAGATACAAATTCTTCAACAAAATAAGTACGAATAACCATGTCAACAGAATGAAGATCAAAGACTAAAGACCATATGATCAAGCAAACAGGTAGTTGAAAGATAATTTATAAATAATACTTTATAAAAACTCTAACACAATTCAATTAGGTATAAAAACTTTGCAAAAGAAACAACTTCTAAAATCTTTGGCAACATCTGATACTTTTTTTTGTTTGTTTATTTTTAAGATTGTAAATTAATTACAGCATTTCTCCATATTTTTTACTCCCTTCAAAGTCTCCCACATACCCCTTTCTCTCTCTTCTCCTTCAAATTCATGGTCTCTTTGTTCACTAATTGTTATTGCATGTGTGTATGTTTTTGCATATATATATATATATATTCTCCTAAATATAACCTGTTGAGACATCATACAATGTTACCTCTCTGTATGTTTTCTTTCAAGATATGAAAAACACTGATGTCACTGTCAGCACTTTATTCAACACGGTACCAATTATCTACATTGCAGAAACGAGAAGGATCATCCAAACTGGAAAGGAGGACATTTGAAACTTCTTGTTTTTAGATGCTATGTCTGGCATGCAGAAATTCTAAAGATTCCACAAAAAAATAGTTGAGCAAATAAATCAATTCAGCAGAGTTTTAGAAAACAAATCAACACACAAAAATTAGTAGTGTTTTTATGTGTAAAATTTAATCATCTGAAAAACAAAAGAATCTCATTTATAATAACTATAAAATAAGAATCCAGAAATAAATTTAATCAAATAACTAAAAGATATCTAGTTGCAAGTCACAAAACATTGATGAAAGAAATTGTGAAGGACAGAAAAAGATGTGGAAATACACCTCTTATTTACAAATTAGAAGAATCCATGTTATTAATGCATCCACACTACCCAAGGCAAGTTGTTGATTCAGTGTCATCATATAGAAATACCAATGGCACTCCTCCTATTTCTAGGAAAAAAAGACATAAAGGTTGCAGGGATTTTCACAAAACCCCAAATAGGTAAAGCCATCTTGATCAAAAATAACAAAGCAAAAGTTATTACCTGTCTTAGTTGCTTTGCTCTTGCTATGATAAAACATGATCCAGAGCGACTTCTAGAGAAAGATTCATTTTACTTTACAGAGTAGAGCCCTTCATCAAAGGAAGCCATGGCAATAACTCGAAATGGGAACCTGAGGTAGGAGCTTAAACAGAGACCACAAAGGGTTGCTGTTGACCAGCTTGCTCTCTGTTGCTTGCTGGGCCTGCTTTCTTATTCAACTCTGGACCATGTGTCCAGGGATAGCATTGCCCGCAGTGGGCAGGACCTTTCCACATCTATCATTAATCAGAAAATACCTCACAGAGTTACCCATAGGCCAATCTGTTGGAGGCAATCACTCAATTGTTGTTCCCTCTTTGGAGAAGATCCTGTCTGATGTCATAATATTGTATTAGCTGTGATAATCAAAACAGCATGGTATTGACATAAAGACATCCCACATAGGCCAAGGGACCTGGAGATGGGTAGTAGAACTAACCTCTCTAACCTATGGTCAACTGATATTTGACAAAAAAAAAAATACTACAACAAACATCGGAGAAAGGACCACCGTTTCAAAATGGTGCTGAAAATGCTGTATATCCATATGTGAAAGAATAAAATAAGACTGCTCCTTCTCCCCATTTATAAAAATCAACTTATACAAGATTAAAGAATAGTGTGTGAGACCTGGATTTAAGAAATTACTTGAAGGAACATAGGGAAGTTTTCAGGGCATCAGAGAGAACAAGGAGTTTTAGACAAGTCTTCAAAAGCAAAAGAAACACAATTAAAAACAGGCAAATCGAATTGCATCTAGCTAGAAAGCTTTTGATCAGCAAACAAAACAATTGCCAGTGAAGGATAAGAGAAATTGTTTGCAAAGCATATCTGACAAGGATTGTGAGGAAGAATATACAAGGAACTTACAGTACTCAGAAGATATAATAACAAATATCCCATTTAAAAGTTGGCTGAAGTTCTAATTAGAAAGTAGCACATGTCTACAGTCTGAGTTCCTGGAAGACTGAGGCATGAATAGGAAACACCTGGGAACTATACCATTCTGGGCAATAGATACAAAGACTCCATTCTCAAAGTAATAGCAATGATCTATTACTTTATATACCATATGATATATAAAGAAAGAGCACAGGTTCTCATACCCAAATGAATGAAACCTGGGTTAAAATTGTTATACTACTAAATATTTAAGATTGTAACATGTTGTTATGCATTAGTTACCAAATCCCAAATAAAATTTAAAATCTTTATAACATGTATGATATGTCAAAACCTTTTTGCAAACATTGATTACTGAAGATTTACAAGCTTACTTAGTATTAATGATTTTGCAATCAAGCTGTGTGTTTACAATGTGTATGAAAACAAACACATCACACATATCTTTTCTGAGGTAGGCATTCATTGTGTAGACCAGGTTCGTCTCAAATTTGTGATCCTCCTGCTTCTGACTCCAGAGTTCTGGGATTACTGATATATGCCACCATACCTCATTCCATATGATCTAAATTTATTTTAATAGTAAATATAGACACATATAAAATGAAAAAACTATATGCCAGTTCATTTTAATAAACCAGTAGATACAAGATGCATAAGAAAACAAAACTGAAATAATTTTCTTTGTTTTTCAAAATATTATCCTTCACATGGGATATTAGGAATGTTTTCACATTTCAGGTGTTGCAAAAGATATTTTGATATAGCAACACAAGAACATTCTGCTACATTTCAGCCCTTTATCTCAAAGACAAGGCCATTCAACTAAACTGCTCAGTTGTCAGCATGGGCACAAGAAGGAAGGAAATTGCATCTCTTCTCTGTTGAAATAAAAACACGATCCACAGCATCCTTAACATACCACGTTAGTTATGTATCCCTCTGTTTTTTCTTCCAACATCCTTATAATTTGACATATTTCCTCTATGTCTGGCATCAGAAATTTATTCTTTGTTGTGGTATTTGTTTATTTAAACTATGCTGACAGCTTTGTTTATTAAAACTGTTTAAACACGCCGGGTGGTGGTGGTGCATGCCTTTAATCCCAGCACTCGGGAGGTAGAGCCAGGCAGATCTCTGTGAGTTTGAGGCCAGCCTGGTCTACAGAGTGAGTTCCAGGAAAGGCGCAAAGCTACATAGAGAAACCTTGTCTCCAAAAACTAAAAAAAAAAAAAATGTTTAAACACAACATAATTTTTTCATTTGTTCTAAGGCATCTGTCAGTTCCTTTAGCCTCTAGATGACTGATGAGGTGTGGATATTAATCAATCTGCACAAGTTTAATCAGAGAAATGAGTAAAAATTAAAAGTTATACAAATATATAAATATAGCCTGATGAGTCCTTTTTTGCTGTTCATACACATGTAATTTCAGGAATAACTTCTCTGTATCATCTCTCTCTCTCTCTCTGCATATGTGTACCAGTAATAGTCAAAGAAAAAATGCCACCAGTTTGAGAGGAAAGGGTATCATTGAACTTCAGAGGAGGAGGGAGGATGGCATGGGTTGGAGGGAAGAAAGGGGAGTGGGGGAAACGATATAATTATTTTTAGATTAAAACATATCAAGTATATAAATAAAATAAGAATTGCATTGCCACTTTTTAAGAAGACAATGTCTTCCCAAATGGCCTTGGGAGCTTATGCTCAATTTAGAGGTACAGACTACTTTTTACTGAAGAAATGCAATTAGACCAGATTCCCAAATATAATTTTGTAATGCCAGCTGTTAAAACCATCATATTATTGATATCAAGTAGCCACTAGGAACTGAGAATCCAAGAAGAAGAGAAATCAGTATTTAAATTACTATTTGAACAAGCTGCATTTTTGGTACTTTGTAATTAACATGAAATCTTCAGTGCAGGTACCTGATTATGAAATTTGTTTCTACCCAAGCCTCACAATTACCTTGGCCTTTAAAACAGACTTTTAAACCAGCCAGTGCATGAGATATTTTCAAAATCACTGTTATTTGCTTATTTCCTTCATTTTTCATATAACCAATGTAGATTATGACACGCTGCCTTCTCCGCTAACTCATTTGATAATTAGATGTTCCCTATTGGAAAGGCAGCTTATTACGGGGAACAAGCTGTCTTTGAAATTTTCTCAGCCTGTTTAGGAACCATCAGCTACACTGGACATCTGTCTGCTCTGCTGTGGGCTTCTGAGAAGAGATCATTTCTGTCAAGTAGGCTCCAGGTTCCTTTCTACCTTACCAATGCAGCATCTAACCCATTTTTAAATCTATGGTTTGCTATTTTCCCTTCTTAGAAAAGAGTTGGAAAAGTGGGAGATGCTCTTTATTAACACTTTCATGAAAATAATTAAACATCATCTCCGAAGAGCAGGGGTGTGGGCTACCACACTGTCAAAAGGCTGAAATTGCTTTTGTGTGATTATCTACTCTCAACACTTTTGTCAAAAATTCAACATTTAATACATTTAAATGTTTCTTATTGAGTTTAGTGAAGTCTATTAACTACTTCAATGGGAAAAGAATCAACTATGCACAATGGAGTCCCAGATGAGGCCTGTTCTATATTAGAGGTCTTTTGCATGTGTTGGGGCTTAACCTTTTACAAAATTCAAACCAATTAGATTGACATAAAAAATCACTACAAATATTTGACAGGAAATTAGTGATATAAGCTATGCATTGTGTAACTACTTAAAATGCTTTAATTTGTATTTGGTTTTATTGACTAAGCAAATGAATTGTAATACTAATAAAACCAACTTTAAATTTTTATGTAAACATATGCTGTTGAGGTCCTTCTCCGAAGGCTATTAATATGGCAGATAAGCAGACAAATAAACAGATACTGAGTAGGGGCAGTCTTTACTTCAGAGACAATCATTATTATAAATAAGTCACAAGCTTGTATTTTAGCAAATAAGCTATATTACTCATTAAGCGGCTATACTATTCTATAGTTTTAATGAAGTCCTGTGTCCATTGACCTCAGTTCCACTTATTAAGAGAAATCAACAAATGAGAATGTAATCCTTTATGTTATGTGAGCTGATTAAATTGGCCTGGTCCAGAAATGTATGAATGGAAAATACCGTGAAATAGTTAAGTACACACCTCTTCCCATGTTGCCGAGAAATGAATATCGTCTTGAGAAAGCATCAGGTTTAGCTATCAGAGCACCTGGAAAAGTGCTGACAGGCCTTTACTAGCTTGCATGGTCTCCGAACTCCTCAAATAAAGGAGATGAACCAACATTTGTCATACAGAAACTCTTTACTTAGCTTAAATGGTACTGTTTTGTCAATTTTAGTCTTTAAATTGGGCTAGAGTTTCCAGAAAGGAAGAAAACAATTCCATATATTCCATAGAGTCTCATGGTAACATATTTTTAAGTGAAAAGAAAGTTATTATTTTAAATTTTTGTTATTTAAAACAATTTTTAAATTTAAATATATTTTGATCATATTGTTCCCCTCCCCCAATTCCTTCCAAGTCCTTCCAGGTCCTCTCCCCCTCCTTATGCACCCAACAACCAAGAAAAAAATAAAACCAAGATAAAAACATAAAACAAACAACATCTTAAAACAAAATTCTAATTAAATAAAAGCACACACACACACACACACACACACACACACACACACACACACACTCAAAACAAAATTGAAGTCCAATGTACGTTGGTTAACTACTCCTGAACATGAGGCTTGTCCTGGAGGGGTTGATATACCCAGTGTCACTCCATTGGAGAAAATTGATTTTCCTTCTCCCAGCAGGTATAAATGACAGTTCAGTTGT
Organism: Peromyscus maniculatus bairdii; assembly: GCF_049852395.1. Lineage (NCBI taxonomy): Eukaryota > Metazoa > Chordata > Mammalia > Rodentia > Cricetidae > Peromyscus > Peromyscus maniculatus. The sequence goes on from NC_134856.1 coordinate 24,142,996, forward strand.
TAACCTTCACCCTAGTAGCTATATATTCATTCATTCATTTTTAAATATAACAAAATACAATAAGATAAAACAAGGCCTATCACTTTGATGTTGAACAAGACAAATGAACAGAAAGAAAAGAAGTTTTATGTAATGTATTTGATTATGTTTTCCCCTCTTCCAAATCCTTCCAGATCCCCCTGCACTCTGGCTACCCAACATTATGTTCCATTTGTCTCTAAGCAATGAACAGGAAACGAAAGAAAGGAAGGAAGGAAGGAAGGAAGGAAGGAAGGAAGGAAGGAAGGAAGGAAGGAAGGAAGGAAGGAAGGAAGGAAGAGAGAAAGAGGGAGGGAGGGAAGAAAGAGGAAGAAGGATATCATCATATAAGTTTTTAAACTCTCATCATCTGCCTGTGTGTTTTTTCTTCCCTCTAACTCCTACAAATCAGAATTAGAACTACTTTTTTTTTTTTCAGAGCATATCTCTGTAACACCATCATAAAATATATTGTGTGGTGAGCAACAACTTAGGCTAGTAAGATTGAGTAATAGATGAACAAACAACTATTTCACTCTAAAATCACCTCATCTCCTTGACAGCTAGAGATATTCATAAAGTAACTGTAGCTTGCTTATCTATCACCAGCCAATACCCTACGTGCTCTGGGTGGTAATCAGTAGTATCATTGGAGAGCCCAAAACTGCACTCATGTCATCCCACATTCTCTTCAACATCTTCATCTGGCCTTTTCCTGTGTTACTCCTTTAAGAATCCTGGTAATTTCCCTAAGGAATTCATTCTACCTTCTGCTTGAGTTGAAAGCAATATCATATTGACTATGCCTATATTGACACTGGATTTCTGGTGACTCCTAGGTTTCTCGTTGTACTTAACTATTTCACGCTATTTTCTGTTCATACAAAGTCTCATCAGGTTAATGAAGAATGTGCTGACTTTGAGTTTTTGTTTTACCTGTTTGCAAACTAAAACTGCCAGGTTGTATTAGCACAAAATAATTTTGAAAGTCAGTGTGGGAATGGATGTAATTATTAAAATATGTGTATGTACCCACCACTCCAGCACCCCACGATGTGGTATGTACCCACCACTCCAGCACCCCACGATGTGGTATGTACCCTCCACTCCAGCACCCCACGATGTGGCATGTACCCTCCACTCCAGCACCCCACAATGTGGCATGTACCCACCACTCCAGCACCCCACAATGTGACATGTACCCACCACTCCAGCACCCCACAATGTGGTATGTACCCTCCACTCCAGCACCCCACGATGTGGCATGTACCCACCACTCCAGCACCCCACAATGTGGTATGCCCCCACCACCACAGGTTCTAAGAAGATGAGACTGTGTTGAAAGCGATGCTACACAGAAAAGCTGACAGCAAACACCAGTGTGGGCTGGTGCTCAGCTAAGCTTTTCAGAGTGTGGGTTTGATGAGCAACTCACAGTTGGAGCAGGCAGGTTTTAACTGAATAATTTAGGAATCCCTCCTCCGTGTGTATTCTTGTCCAACAGTCTCAGCACTGCATAGGGAGCAATCTCAGGAAAGAGATGACCAATATAAACACTTTCATAAAATAGAAAACTTTTCAGCTCCCTCAGAATGAATTAGGCATGAATAAGAACAGCACTGTTTTTATTTATTTTTCATTATCTTCATAAAAATTCACACAGGAAAATGCATTTCCAGTCTGCTGTCAAATTCAATTACCACTCCATTTGTACTTCTTTTATAAAGAAGAGTGGATACCAGTTTCAAAAACTTTGGCTTGATCTTCTCTAACACAGCTACTCCTTATCATGGCTATTCAAAGTCTTCTCTAGGTCTTGGAAATTGCAATACAGATATTATAATAATTACATCCATTCCCACACTGACTTTCAAAATTATTTTATACTAATACAACCTGGCAGTTTTAGTTTACAAACAGGTAAAACAAAAACTCAAAGTCAGTACATTCTTCATCAACCTGATGAGACTTTGTAGCAAATGATCCTTCCTTGAAGAAACAAAAATAGTTTGAACAGATCTGATCCTGAGCATCCTCTTAAGATTATCACAGCCCTTAAAAGCAAACTGCTGTGTGCCACGGTCCTTTAAGCCATGCTGGTGAATCAATAGTCTAACAATTTTATTTGCTGTCTTTTGCTCCAACAGTATTGAAGAACTGTCGGGAAGAAAGGCTCCCAGAGAGGGGGTTCCTTTTAGTCTGCAGAGCAGAGGCTGTGCTATTGATCTATTTATTAAGGGGAGAAATGGGGACTGCAAACTTGGATATAAGGCTCGTGTTTTCCTTTCTTTGCTCATTGAGAGGAATACAATAGAATAAAGAGAACCGTAAAGTGCATCAGCAGATCTTCTTTCATCCATTGGACGGCGCCTCCCCACTGCTGCTGGGACTATAATTATGGCTTGGTTCTGGTCAGAGGAGTGCTAATGACAATTTACAGGGATTTTGTGAAGGAGACACTAAGTACAGAGGGCAATAATGAAGCTGAGGAGACGTGGATATTGCACTCTCACATTCCAATCCGGTTTCCTGTCAGCCTGGTTTCCCTTTGAGACATATGTCATGAGTCACCCACACTCAAAGCAAGGGATGACATGGCAACTGCGGTATCCTTAACTGTCACCCGAAGCACTAACCACTGTCACTTTATCTTTATTTTCAAAACTCGCCTATTGGAAATATGTAGATAATTCCTATTTAGTAACTGACTCTTTCGTGCTGAGAATATCATGTGTGTTAATTAGTTTACTCAGCACAATTTACCCAGGACATATACAGTTATTCTCTTAACAGTTGAAGTGACTGGGCTTTTGCTTTGTAAGCTGCTTAAGTTCACACAACAAATAGAAAGAGAATGGAATTTGGTTTTTATTCTATCTTATTCCAAAGTTCACTGTTTTTTTACTCTATACAACAATCCAGTGTTTTGTTTTGTTTTGTTGATGTATGTATATGTGTTAATGTTTGAGTCTGTATGATTGTGTATACCTTGTGTGCATATATATGCATGATATATACACACATGTGTGTAAGGTTTTGTCTTAGTTAGTTGCTGTGAAAAAAGCACCATGACCAAGTGCAACTTGGAGAGGAAAAGGTTTATTTCAGCTTAGAGCTCTCAGATCATGATCCATTATTGAGGTAAGTCAGAGCAGAAATTCAAGATGGGAACATGGAGGCATGAACTGAAGCAGAAGTCCTGGGGTAACACTGCTTCCTGCCTTGCTCCTCATGATTTGCTCAACCTGTCTTCTTAAACCACACAGGACCACCTGCTCTGGAGTAGCACCATCAATAGTGGGTTGGACCCTCCCACATCAACCATTAATCAAAGACATTCTTTAACATGTGCCTATAGGCAATTTTATGGATGCATTTTCTCAATTGAGGTTCTTTTTTGCAGATATAACCAGTAATTGATGGATACAGTGGATGAGCCAGCCTTTTACTTCCATCATTTTCTTTAGGTGACTTCTCTTAAGTTATTGATGAGAACCTGCCTTGAGTTTCTGTCACAGTTCATTGATAAGGGCAAAGCACTATTCTAGGAGTTAGTACAGGTTATCTTCTATCCTCCTCCCACCCCACCAATCATGTCCATCCCAGGGTCCCTGTCTTCCTTAAGAATTTCTGTCACTACAGCTTCTGCTGTGGCTAACTGCGAGGCCACCTTATCAGCAGCCAGTAAAGCTTTTCTTACAGCCTCTGTTGAAGAACAATTCCCTTTCCCATTGTGTTCACAAAATCTCCAAGCACAGCTTCATAACCAACTTCTGAGGAACTTTGCAAGAGCATCCTCAATGAACAAAGGTTCCTCAACACCTGCATTCTTAGCAATGGTCACTGCAGAAATCCTGAGTGCTTTTGAATAATTTCTTTAGCTCTTTTCTGATCTTCATTAGCAGGATTTAATGAGGCCAAGACTGTGATGGGATGCACTGATGTGGCATGCAGCCCCTCCTAGAACAATGGCCTTTTTAGCAGCTGTTCTTGTAGCATTGAGGTCATCCAGAACTCTTAACTCTGTCTGTGTTCTCATTCACTGGACATAACTTGTTCCTTCAGCCTCTAGCACAGCTAGTCCTTCTGAAGGTTTAGTGAGTTTTCCCCTTAGCCTTACCTCTTCATGTGCACTAGTTGGGATGTGTGATTTCTTCAATACATTTCTCAATTTGAGCTTTTTTCACCTTTTCTTTTCAAAACATGACACCATCTTAGATAACAATGACCTCTCCAACTTCTAAGTCATGAGCCTGAACATCTTCAAGACTTAGATTCAACCCCACCTTCTCCAAATACTGCACCACCAATAACAATAGTCATAATTTCAAGTGGTTGTTCCTATTCTCCCCAAACCCTGGAATTTTGACGGCTACAACCTGAAGACCAACTTTTAGCCTGTTCAAAGCCATTGTGCTTAGAGCATCTGCATCAATATCTTCAGCAATTTTGACCAAGGTCACCCTTCTGATGAGCATTAGCCTTGTCAAGAGCATGTACAATGGACTGAACACTAGACATTTTCTTTTAACTCAACAGAACAGAGGTATTTTGGAATTTACATTTTTGAGCTTTTGATATATTAATAAAATGTGGTGAAATATATCCTCCATCTAATTTCATGTCTGCAATAATTTCCAATTCATAATTCAGGGTTTTCCCATCCTTCATTGTGATGATGCCCTTTCTTCCAACCTTTTTCATTACATCAAAAATGATGTTTTAAATGTCTTTGTCTCCATTTGCAGAAACTACAGCAACCTGAGCAATCTCTTTCTGATTGTCATAAGCTTAGACTGCTTTTCAAGTTCAGCAATTACAGCATCAGCAGCCAGCATCACACCTGTCCTGATTCCACTGGATTAGCACCTTTGCTGTGATTCTCGAGTCCTTCCTAGGCAATAGAGCATGGCAGAGTAGTAGCAGTCATGGTGCCACCTAGCTTCTTCATCTTGAACAAGTTTAGCTCTGATATTGCAGGGGACCATGGGAATATATAGCAGGTGACAACTAGTGTTTGACAAGTCGACCCACTAGACGTATAACTTCCTGATGGGGAGCCCCACCTGGCAAAGCCAGAGGGTCACTGGCTGTGGAAACCAACTGTTTTCTGTCTGTAACTTTCTCAGGTGCCACCATTATACCTCCCTATAAGAAGAGCTGTGGGGTTCCTTCCACAGTCCATTGATAGTGTGTTTTAACATCTTTGGGCATACTTACAGTTGTGGATGGTCAGGTTATGATTTCTGTTTAAGATGTATAATTCTGATGTATAAGAATAATACCACAATATTCTTCTTTACTGACACAGGAAAGTAACAGTATTCTCCGTTTCAAAGACAGCTAATTTTAGACTTTAGAACAAATTCAAAGCAGATTAAACTGCCCCTGCAAAAAATACACAAAGACTAACTAACTCTCAGGTGTTGTTTTTTGCTAAATCAAGACCAGGCAGTTTACACTGAGATATAGCTCCTTGCAGTAGCTCTCTTTCTGCATGTACCCTGACTGCCCAAAGTTCAGCCAATGTTTAATGCCTGGGATCCCTCACCAACTTAGAGCTAAGTGCATGAGTCAATGTGACATCACTATCCTAAGAAAAACTATGTGACTTATTTTGTGTTTTGAGAATGTGTAAGGCCCTGAAAATGTAACTTATAATTGTCCAGAGTTTGGCTGTGAGGCAACCGTGTTGGTGTGGAGAGAGACAGCTGTGTAGAGCTATGTGAGACCTGCTGCAGTGTGTGTGTGTGTGTGTGTGTGTGTGTGTGTGTGTGTGTGTGTGTGTGTGTGCTGAGTGAGAGATGAAGAAGAAGCATAAGAGGAATGTGTAGATGGAGTGAGTGGGTGAAAGAGTGAGAGAGTAAAGAGTGAGTGAAGAATGCAGAAGTATGTGTGTGAGTAAGAGAGAGAGAGAGAGAGAGAGAGAGAGAGAGAGAGAGAGAGAGAGAGAGAGAGAGAGAGAGCTGCTGCTATGCAGAGGAGCTGTGCCTAGGAACTGTGTAAAGTGCTGTATGGTGACAGAGCTGTGTAAATAAGATGTTTAGCTGTGGCTGGGTGGAGATTTGTAACTGTGTGGAGGCAAGAAAGATGAAGCTGTAGAAAAAAGATATGTAGAAGAGAAATGTATGTAAAAGAGAGATGTGTGGCCATGTGAAAATGTGTGTAAAGATGTGTAGCTGTGTGCAGAGAGCAGTGTGGACATATGTAGCTGTGTGGAGTCAGAAACAGGCAGAAACCATTCCTAAGATGATGTAAAAGAGAAAGTTATCATCAGAAAGCATGTGTTTCCTTATTTACATCTCAGACAGAAAAAGGCTAGCCTTTAGATATATAAGAATTTTTCCTAAGCCCTTGCCACATTTGAGGATTTTCTTACAAAACTCAGGAGGTGGCCTTGGAACAGGTTCTCCATAATGCCACTGATATGATGTTTTTATGTTTATCCTTTCAATCAATTCACTTGACAGCTGTAATCCCTCTTGGAGAATATTATTTTAAAGTGTGCTGCTTTTGTTTATGTTGCATCTGTTTAACTCTGTGAAGCTGTGTCTAAAACACCTGATGGTGTAATAAAGAGCTGAATGGCCAATAGCAAGGCAGGAGAAAGGATAGGTGGGGCTGAAAGGCAGAGAAAATATATAGAAGGAAAAATCTGGGAGAGAAGAAAAGAGCAAGAGAACAAGGAGGAGGACTTCAGGGGCTAGCCACCCAGCCACTCAGCCACCCAGCCACTCAGCCACCCAGCCACCCAGCTACACAACCAGCAAGCCACAGAGTAAAAGTAAGATTTACAGAAGTAAGAGAATGGTAAAAGCCCAGAGGCTAAAGGTAAATGGGATAAGTTAAAGTTAAGGGAAGCTGGCTAGAAACAAGCCAAGCTATGGCCAGGCAATCATAATTAAGAATAAGCCTCCGTGTGTGATTTATTTGGGAGCTGGGTGGCAGACCCTCCAAAAGAGCAAAAACAAACAACACACTCCATCTTTTGTTACTTTGGAACTTCCCAGCTCTGTTCAATACTCACTGTTCTTCCCTTTGACCCCATTGTCACAGCTACAACAATGGCTAAAGGTTGAAAAAAAAAAAACCTTTAAACAGTAAGATGAGCATTCACACCAATTTTACTTCTTTACAGTGAGAAGAGGAGCCAGTGCTACCTGGACATTCCAGGAAAGGTCTCATCTATCAGAAGACTGTCGGTATTCCAAACATTTCTTTGGAGTGGCTATTGAAGAGCACATAGCAAGGCAGGCCTTCAGCAGGGAGTGAGGACTATTTCTTGATTTGCTTACACAGAAGCTGGTTTCATCATGGCATTTCAAAAATAGCTTTTCTTGACCCCCTCCCCCTCCCTTCATCCCCTGATCCTCCTGCTTCTCATCCAAACGAAAACCTGGGTTATCTACCCAGGAGTAGTACAACTGGGCCACATGGCAGTTTTAGGTTTTTTGTTGTTGTTTTTTTTAAGGTTTCTTTTTTTTTTAAATTTTATTTTTCCTTCTATTTTATTTTACAATACCATTCAGTTCTACATATCAGCCACAGATTCCCTTGTTCTCCCCCTTCCTGCCTCCCTTCCCTTCCCCCCAGGACACCCCCCCCATTCCCACCTCCTCCAGGGCAAAGCCTCCCCTGAGGGAGAACTGAGATCAACCTGGTAGACTCAGTCCAGGCAGGTCCAGTCCCCTCCTCCCAGATTGAGGCAAGTGTCCCTGCATAAGTCCCAGGTTTCAAATAGCTAACTCATGCAACGAGCCCAGGACCTGGTCCCACTGCCTAGATGCCTCCCAAACAGATCAAGCCAATCAACTGTCTCACCTATTCAGAGGGCCTGATCCAGTTGGGGGCCCCTCAGCCTTTGGTTCATAGTTCATGTGTTTCCATTTGTTTGGCTATTTGTCCCTGTGCTTTATCCAACCTTGGTTTCAACAATTCTCGCTCATATAAACCCTCCTCTTTCTCACTAATTAGACTCCCCGCGCTCCACCTGGGGCCTAGCCGTGGATTTCTGCATCTGGATTCCTCAGTCCTTGGATGGAGTTTGTGGAACAACTATTAGGGTGTTTGGCCATCCCATCACCAGAGTAGGTCAGTTCTGGCTGTCTCTTGACCATTGCCAGCAGTCTTTTGTGGGGGTATCTTTGTGGATTTCTGTGGGCCTCTTTAGCACTTTGTTTCTTCCTTTTCTCATGTGGTCTTCATTTACCATGGTCTTCTATTCCTTGTTCTCCCTCTCTGTTCTTGATCCAGCTGGGATCTCCCACTCTCTTTCCCTCGACCCTCACCCTTCATTGCTCCCACTCATGTCCAGGTTGTTCATGTAGATCTCAGCCATTTCTCTGTCATTGGGCAATCGTCGTGTCTTTCTTGGGATCCTGTTTTCCAGGTAGCCTCACTGGTGATGTGAGTAGCAGTCCAGTCATCCTTGTTCCACATCTAGTATCCTCCTATGAGTGAGTACATACCATATTTGTCTTTCTGAGTCTGGGTTACCTCACTCAGGATGATTTTTTCTAGATCCATCCATTTGCCTGCAAACATCATGATGTCATTGTTTTTCTCTGCTGAGAAATTTATTTATCCATTCTTCAGTTGAAGGGCATCTAGGTTGTTTCCAGGTTTTGGCTATTACAAACAATGCTGATATGAACATAGCTGAGCAAGTGCTCTTGTGGTATGATTGAGCATTTCTTGGGTATATGCCCAAGAGTGGTATAGCTGGATCTTGGGGGAGATTGATTCCCAATTTTCTAAGAAAGTACCATATTGATTTCCAAAGTGGTTGTACAAGCTTGCATTCCCACCAGCAGTGGAGGAGAGTTCCCCTAGTTCCACATCCTCTCCAGCATAAAGTGTCTTCAGTGTTTTTGATCTTAGCCATTCTGACAGGTGTAAGGTGGTATCTCAGAGTTGTTTTGATTTGCATTTCCCTGATGATTAGGGATGTTGAGCAATTCCTTAAATGTCTTTCAACCATTTGAGTTTCCTCTGTTGAGAATTCTCTGTTTAGTTCTATAGACCATTTCTTAATTGGACTGTTGGTCGTTTTGATGTCTAATTTCTTGAGTTCCTTATATATTCTGGATATCAGTCCTATGTCAGATTTGGGGTTGGTGAAGATCTTTCCCCATTCTGTAGGCTGTCGCTTTGCCTTGTTGACCGTATCCTTTGCTCTACAAAGGCTTCTCAGTTTCAAGAGGTCCCATTGATTGCTTGTTTCTCTCAGTGTCTGTGCTACTGGTGTTATATTTAGGAAGTGACCTCCTATGCCAATGCGTTCAAGACTACTTCCTACTTTCTCTTCTAGCAGGTTCAGAGTAGCTGGATTTATATTGAGGTCCTTGATCCACTTGGACTTAAGTTTTGTGCACGGTGACAGATATGGATCTATTTGCAGCCTTCTACACGTTGATATCCAGTTATGCCAGCACCATTTGTTGAAGATGCTTTCTTTTTTCCATTGTACACTTTTGGCTTCTTTGTCAAAAATTATATGTTCATAGGTATGCAGGTTAATGTCAGGGTCTTCAATTCGATTCCATTTGTCCACATGTCGGTTTTTATGCCAATACCAAGCTGCTTTTATTACTGTAGCTCTATAATAGAGCTTGAAGTCAGGGATTGTGATGCCTCCAGAGGTTGTTTTATTGTACAGGATTCCTTTGGCTACCCTGGGGGCAGTTTTAGTTTTATAGAAACACTTTACACTTATTTTCACAGTGATGGAGCACACTGAATAGCAGTGTGTAAAGTGTTCTCTTCCCCACATCCTTCCCTCTGTTATTTGTTTTCTTGATAATATTCCAAATGTTGATAATGTTACTTGAGGTCTACAGTGTTTGGCAGCAGTCAGATAATCTGCTCAGAAGAAACCAAGCAAATGTTAGATAACTATTTTAATTTAAATGGTACAGCAAACCATTCATGATGTAACTAGCAGAAGTTTCACACATCTCTGTGTTTCCCCAACATTAGATATTCTCTAATTTAATATTTATTTATTTTGATTTTGTGTGTCTGAGTCTATATGTATATATGTCTACAATATTCATTCAGTGCCAGAGGAATCCAGAAGAGAATACCTTAATCCCTGGAACTGGAAGTACAGGAGGGTAGGGGAACCAAACCTTAGTCCTTTGCAGGAATAGCAAGTGCTTTTAACTGCAGAGCCAGCTCTCCAGCTCTGATTATATACTCTTAACTTGTGAACCGTGTCTTACGGGATCATTTTGGAGAATGAATTGTATTGAAGACCTGTTCATACAAAGAAACAGAGAAAATTGCAGAGTGACATTTAAGTATCTGGATTCAATGAAGAATCCTTCAGCTTTCACCATGAAATTAACTGCTTAGAATGCAATCCTCTATGTTCTTGATTAGTCCATTATTTCCAACATCTTGGGGCACCTGGAGTAGATTAATATTATTAGGTAAAATAATGCTACACATACCTTGAGGCAAAACTTTACTATTATTGTCAGCAAGCCAAAGACTGTCTATGAGATCAGGTCTGTGTCCTATCTCATGCTTTACCACGTTCTTCATGAGAGAATGAATTCACTCTGAGAGTTGCTTTGTCTTTAATGAGGTGGGGAGACCCGTCTTCTCATATACACATAGCTATTGGAGACCACCAATACTCATGAAATGGACTCTAATAGAGGAGGCTGACCAAATTGACTAAGATTAAGTCAAGAAAAAAGGTCAAATCTTGGTGGTATATGATCCTTAACTGTGCCGTTAACTAAAGGGCATTTATTTCTCTTTCACATTTACTGTCTGCTTTATTCTAGACTTGGTCTTACTATGTAACTGAGGTTGACCTGTACTAGTTATCCCCTTAACCAACTGAGGGCTGGGGACACAGCCTGACTTACTATTAGTACCTTTATGTCACCAAAAAAGATGTGTTTCTGTCAGGTTCTTACATAATTTCCAGGCTGGATTTTGGATATATTTGAACTTGTAGTAGGTATCTTCAGAGACTGATAGATTTCCAAGAAACTTTCATGTTCCTGATCTACAGAGCAGTGTCCAAAATGGCTGAACCCACAACATAATGAAGCAAGATTTCCATTCAAACTTGAACATAAAATGAACATCTAAGATTTAGGATATGACCCTTCAAAATATCCTCGTGAAAATCACCAAATATGCACCCTCAACATTATTTTCAAGGCGAGTCATTGGGTTATTAGGCCTAGAAAACTTCCGTTCACATTTGCTGTCTCTGGTGGTGGAGAAATATAGAATAGCTTCTCAATTTCTCATGGCTGTAAGTAGAGTTAGCTTGGCAGAGAAGTTGGTTCCCTCATCTGGGACCTCTGAGCTTGATGAAATGAGTTATGTTAGTAGATTTTTAGCACTGGACTTAAATAGATCAATTTCACCAACGGGAAATCACATTTAATCGGTATATACACATTTGGATGATATTTGGCAAAAGATTTGACTTAAGGCACAGTCTTTGAAAGCAAGCAGATTTTTATTTCTACAAATATCTAAAATCTTAATAAAAAACATATTTCTGAAATCTTGTGACTCATTCCTAAAATCTGGTATTATTGCTTGTACCAAGGCTAGAAGAACATAACTCTTCTTAGGTATTGGTGGTTAAAGAAGCCTGCAGTAAGAGGAGGTCGGCAAAACAGTAGCCAAATGAAAATAAAATGTAACTTCTCACTTGTTCACTTAAGTACTGCTGGAAAGAGAATACACTTCTAAGGCTACTCAAAACCTAGTGACTTTTAATGTGAAAAGAAGTCTATGAAAAAATTATATGGTAATTATGAGTAAAACAAGTTCTGGATTCAGACTTGATAATAAATTTCAAATTTTCCTCTTTCCAGTTAATATCTACATCAAGCAATTGTTTTGAAGATTCAATGATATAGTTGACATTAAGTGTTTAAGACAATATTTATAATATTTACATGACTATAATAAATGGATACTTCAACTCCCATTTCAATTTCTTTAAAATGGAATTATTTATTTATTTCAATAATTTGGAATTTTTCATGAGTCTTATTCGCTTCCTTAGGAGGAGTCAACAAATCATTGAGAACAACACAAAAACTAAGGATGTGGAAGAGAAGCCCTGCTCTGAATTCTTGTGATGTAACTGACAGTAGGCCAAGTAATCTTTGTGTTTCATCTTAAACTTGTCCTGAAAATTTAATGAAGAAGACCATAACAGCAGAAACAGCTGGTCCAAGAAATTGTCTTAAACACTTAATGTCACCTATATCATTGAATCTTCAAAACAATTGCTTGATGCAGATATTAACTGGAAAGAGGAAAATTTGAAATTTATCATCAAGTCTGAATCATTAGTAGATTCTCCCATCTAAGGTGTCTACTGGGGGATAAGAAGTCTGTTATAGACTCCTCTTTATTACTGTTGTTATTTGGAAAGTCTTGGAATCCACCTGCCAATTAAGTATCTCCAGGCTTCATAGGCAGAGTGCATATCCACTATATTTGAACATGTGACTCTGTAACTCATTATGTAAGCTTGATTGTTTTCTCTTCGATGTGTCTGAATGCTCTTCTACACCATAGAACTTCAACCATGCTATTTCCTTTACTAATGATGTCCAAACATGTTAAAATAAATTGCAGGGAGACACAGTGGGAAATGAGGCTTACCAGGTGGAAGATCAAATGGAATTAAGCTCTTGACTAAATGTCTGTAAAATTGATTTGACTTAATAAATTTGATGCAAATTGAGTTGTATCATTTGGGGGGGGTGCGCACACATACATACATGTCTTTAACTTGCCAAGTACATCTTTCCACTGTCCTCTTAGAAAATCTCATGAATAAATAAATATAAATTGGTCATTTTCATTTTAAGAATTCACACTTTTATCTGCAATTGAAAAGCAAGTATAAGGCAGCCTGAGTGCGGACAGACTTTAAAGGCCACGAGGAACTGAGGCTGCCCAAAGATAGCTCTGGTTGTTAGGTTGACATGTTGTTTTTGAAGTTAGGGTTACTCTAAGTTCATCTCAAGTTTCTTTTTACATCTGTTTATTTGTGGAGGGAGCAAGCATGATATGGCATGAATGTGGAAGGCAGAGGACAGCTTGCCGGAGGCAGTTCTTTTCTTCCTCCGTGTGCACTGAACTCAGGTCTTCGGGCTTAGTGTCAAGTGCCTCTACTTACTGAGCCGCCTAACCGGCACCATCACAGGTTCTTCATTAAACCCGATTACTTTCCCTAAACATTTTTTTTGCTGGGGAAGGAGAAATTCCCATACTTGTGTAGACCTTCAAGTTTGTACAAAGAACTCTGGGGTTTCAGTTGTGAAACATCTACCATTGAATTCTCTGTGTTCCCGTGAGTATTCCCTCATTCATACTCCTGTAAGTAGCCCCACTAAACTCATTAAATGACCAAGTTCTACTTTGATAGTATCATTTCACTTATCTGTCATTGGTGCCCTATATGGGTTGAATAGTGCTCTTTTGTTTGTTTGTTTGTTTTTTTTATTTTTAATTTGTTTTGCTTCTGCATTCCAACCAATGTTTCCACTCCCTTTTCTCCTGCCAGACTTCCTTCTCCGCTCTCCCCCACACCATCCACTCCTCCTCCCCTGTTTTTGTTCAGAAAAGGCAGGCCTCCCATGGATATCAGCCAGCCATGGTATAACAAGTTGCAATGAGGCTAGGCACCTCCTCTTCTATTAAGGCTGTAGTAGGAATGGGTCCCAAAAGCAGGCAATAGAGTCAGAGACAGCCCCTGCTTCCACTGTTAGGAGTCTCACACAAAGACCAAGTTATAGAACTATAACATATATGTAGAGGCCTAGATCAGTCTCATGCAGCCTCCTTGGTTATCTGTTCATTCTCTGTGAGCCTCTATGAGCTTAGGTTATTAGGTTCTGTGAGTTTTCTTGTGATGCCCTTGACACAACCGGCTCCTATAATCCTTTCTCTCCCTCTTTCACAGGATTTCCCAAGCTCAGTCTAATGTTTGTCTGTGAGTCTCTGCTTCTGTTTCCATCAATTGCTGGGTGAAGCCTCTCTGATGACAGTTGGGCTAGGCACCAGTCTACGAGTAGAGCGGAACATCATTAGGAATCCTTTCACTGACTTTTTTTCTAGTCATGTTTGGTTCTATTCTAGATTTCTGGGGTATATACCTCTGCATCCTGGCCCTCGGGAGTAAGTTCTTTCTCATGATATGGGTCTCAAGCTGGGCCAATCATTTTGTTAGTCATTCCTACAATTTCTGTACCATCGTTACAGCACATCTTTTAGGCTGACAAACTGTAAGATGAAGAGTTTTTTGGCTGGGTTGGTATCTTAATGCCTTCACTGGAAGTCTTGCTTGGTTACAGGAGATGGCCAGTTCAGGCTCTGTATACCTCCTTGCTAGGTGTCTTACTTAGAGTCACCCTCATAGATTTTGGGGAGTTTCCATTGCATTAGATTTCTAGCTTGTCCTAGAGATGACCCCAGAACCTCCTAGTACTCTCTTACTCCATCCTCCCTATACCTGATCCCTTATGTTCCCATCCCAATCCCTCCCACCCAGACTCCTCCCCCATCCATCAGCATTGTCTATTCTATTTTCCCTTCACAGTATCCCCCCTTGAGCCCTCCTTGCTACTTAGCCTCTTGGATCTGTAGATTGGAGCATGGTTCTCCTTTACTTTATGGCTAGTATCCACATATAAGTTAATACATACCATATGGATCTTTCTGGGTCTGGGTTACCTCATTTGGGATGATCTTTTTTAGTTCCATCCATTTGCCAGCACATTTTGTGATACCATCCTTTTTAACAGCTGAGCTATATTGAATTGTGTAGTGTACCACATTTTCTTTATTCATTCTTTAGTGGGGGACATCTAGGTTGTTTCCAGTTTCTGGCTATTACAAATAAAGCTGACATGAATATAGTTGAGCAAGTGTCCCTGTGGTATGATAGAGCATCTTTTGGGTATATTCTTAGGAGTGGTATAGCTGTATCTTGAGGTAGATTGAGACCCAATTTTCTGAGAAACCTCCATATTAATTTCCATAGTGGCTGTACAAGTTTGCACCCCCACCAGCAATGGAGGAGTGTTCCCCTTGCTACACATCATTTCCAGCATGCACTTATGTTTTTGTTCTTAGGCATTCTGACAGGTGTAAGATGGAATCTCAGGGTCCTTTTGATTTGCATTTCCCTGTTGGTTAAGGATATTAAACATTTCTTTAAGTGTTTCTCAGCCTTTTGAAATTCGTCTGTTGAGAATTCTCTGTTTAGATTTATACCCATTTATAAATTGGATTATTTGTGGGTTTTTTTTTTTTGGTCTGGTTTCCTGAGTTCTTTACATATTTTGGATATTAACCCTCCTGTCAGATGTGGTGTTGATGAAGATCTTTTCCCATTCTGTAGGATGCCATTTTGTCCTTTTAACAGTGTCTTTTGCCTTACAGAAGCTTTTCAGTTTCATGACATTCAATTTATTAAATGCTGATCTTAGTGTCTGCACTATTGTTGTTCTGGGCAAGGAGTGGTTTTCTGTGCCAAAATTTCAAGGTTATTCCCTACTTTCTTTTCTATCAGATTCAGTGTATCTGGTTTTATGTTGAGGTCTTTGATCCACTTGGACTTGGGTTTTGTGCAGGGTGGTAGATATGGATCTATTTGCATTCTTTTACATGCTTCATTCAATTAGACCAGCACCATTTATTGAAGATGCTTTCTTTCTTCCATTGTATTGTTCTGGCTTCTTTCTCAAAATCAGATTTCCATAGGTGTGTGGATTTACATCTGGTCTTAGATTTGTTTCCATTAATCAACTTGTTTTTTACACCATTAACATGCAGTTTTTTATTATTATTGTTCTGTAGTACAACTTGATATTATGGATGGTGATAACCCTAGAAGTTCTTTTATTGTACCTGATGTTTAGCTATCCTGTTTTTTTGTTTATTTGTTTTTCCATATGAAGTTAAGTATTGTCTTTTCAAGGTCTGAAAAGAATCATGTTGGAATTTTAATGCAGATTGTGTTGAATCTGTAGATTTCTTTTGGTAAAATGGCCATTCTTACTATGTTAATCATACTGATCAGTGAGCATGGGAGATCTTTCCATTTTCTGATATCTTCTCCAATTTCTTTCTTCAAGGACTTGAAGTTCCCATCATACAAGTCTTCCACTTGCTTGGTTAGAGTTACCCTAGATATATTATGTTATTTGTAGCTATTGTGAAGGATGTTGTTTTTCTGATTTCTTTCTCAGCCCATTTATCATTTGTATTTAGGAGGGCTGCTGGCTTTTTGAGTTAGTTTTGTATCCAGCCACTTTGTTGAAGGTGTTTTACCAGCTATAGGAGTTCCCTAGTAGAATTTTTCAGGTTGCTTATGTCTACTATCATATGATCTGCAAATAGCACAGCAATACTTTGATTTCTTCCTTTCCAGTTTGTATCCTCTTGATATCCTTAAGGGTTTTTTATTGCTGTAGCTAAAACTTAAAGTACCATATTGAATAGATATGGAGAGATTGGACAGCCTTGTCTTGTTCCTTATTTTAGTAGAAATGCTTTAAGTTTTTCTCTGATAAGATGTTTGCTATTGGTTTGCTGCATATTGTTTTTATTATGTTTAGGTATGTCTCTTGTATCCTTGATCTCTCCAAGACTTTTTATCATGAAGGGGTATTGGAGTTTATCAAAGACTTTTTCAGCATCTAATGAGATGATCATGTTTTTTTTTTCTTTCAGTTTGTTTATATGGTGGATTACATCGACAGATTTTTGTATGTTGAAGCATCCCTGAATTTCTTGGATGAAGCCCACTTGAACATGATGGATTGTCTTTTTTATGTATTCTTGGATTCAGTCTACAAGTGTTTTATTGAGAATTTTTTCATCTATGTTCATAAGGGAAATTGATCTGTAATTATCTTAATTCTCTTTCTTTGTTGAGTCTATGTGTGGTTTGGGTATTAGGGTGACTGTAGCCTTATAAAAAGAATTTGGCCATGTTCCTTCTGTTTCTATTTTGTGGAATAATTTGAGAAGTAATGGTTTTAGTTCTTCTTTGGAAGTCTGGTAGAATTCTGTGCTAAAACTATCTGGCCCTGGGCTTTTTTGATTAGGAGACTATTAATGACTGCTTCTATTTCCTTTGGGGTGATAGATCTATTTAAACTGTTTATCTGATTTCAGTTTAACTTTGGTAAGTGATATCTATTGAGAAACTCATCCATTTCATTTAAAATTTCCAGTTTAGTGTGGTATAGGTTTTTGAAGTATGACCTAATGATTCTTTGGCTTTCCTTGGTGTCTGTTGTTATGTTCCCCCTTTCCTTTCTGGTTTTGTTAATTTAGATATTATCTCTCTGCCTTTTACTTAGTTTGGATAAGGGTTTGTTTATCTTGACTTTCTCAAAGAACCAACTTTTTGTTTCATTGATTCTTTGTATTGTTCTCTTTGTTGCTATTTTATTGATTTCATTCATAGGTTTGAATATTTCCTGCCATCTACTCCTCTTCATGGTTTCCCAGATTTACTGGGTATTTCTCATTTGGAGTTTTTTAGAATTATCATTTTCTTTGACTGATGAATCTATTTTTCTTCTATTGCATCTTCAATACCTAAGATTCTTTCTTCTATCTCTTAAAATCAGGTGATGATGCTTGCCTCTGTAGTTCCAGTTCACTTATCCAGATTTTTCATTTCTTGAATTCCTCCAGTATGCATTTTCTTAATTGCTTCTATTTCAATTTTCCCTCACCTGTTTGTTTTTGTTTTGCTTTCTTGGCATTTTCTAAGGGATTTATTTATTTTTTCCAATGTTTTATTAGTCTTCTTCTTGATTTCTTTAAGGGGGCTTTTCATTTACTCTTTAAAGGCCTCTATCATCCTTACAAAGTTGTTTTTAAGGTTGTTTCCTTATGCTTCAGCTGCATTGGAATATCATAGGTTAGCTGAGCTCTAGTGGTACCATATTGTCTTGGCTGTTGCTGATTATATTTTTCATTGCCATTTAGGCATCTAGGTTTGGGATAATTATTATGTCTAGGCCCTTATTTCTGAGACTGTCTTTGTTAGATGGATGTTTTTCTTTTTCCTCTTTGTTTTTTTAGTCTTTATGTCTTAGATATCTGGCAGCTGGAATGGCCTTTGATCTAGTAAGAAGTCTCTGTCCAATTTGGGAACTGGCCTTCCATAGGTTAGCTTGGCCTTCGATACAGTCCATAATCATCATGGTGGGACATGGTGGCATGCATTGGTACAGGAGGTAACTTTCTGAACAGAAAACCATTAACACAGGCACTAAGATCAACAACTAATAAATGAGACCTCATGAAACTGAAAAGCTTCTGTAAGGCAAAGGACATGGTCAATAGGACAAAATGGCAGCCTAGGGAATGGGAAAAGATTTTTTACCAAATCCACATATGATAGAAGTCTAGTAACCAAAATATAGCCAAATAATACAATTTAAAAATGGAATATAGATCTTGACATAGAATTTCTAACAAAATAATCTTAAATGGCTGAGAAACACTTAAAGAAATGTTCAGCATCCTTAGCCACCAGGGAAATGCAAATCAAAACTACTGTGAGATTTCACCTTACTCCTAATAGCTAAGATCAATAATACAAGTTACAGCTCATGCTGCTGAGGATATGGAATAAGAGGAACACTCCTCCATTCTTGGTGAGAGTGTAAACTTGTACAGCCACTATGGAAATCAACTTAGTGTTTCCTCAGAAAATTTGGAATCCAGCTACCTCAAGATCCAGCTATACCACTCTTGGGCATATACTTAAATGACACTCCATCCTACCACAAGGACACTTGACCATCTATGTTCATAGTAACTTTATTCACAATAGCACAAAACTAGAAACAATCTAGATGTCCCTCAACTGAAGAATAGATAAAAAAAAGTCTGACATTTACACACTGGTGTATTACTCAGTTTTTAAAAAATGACATCATGAAATTTGAAATTAAATGGAAGAAATTAGAAAAAAATCATCTTGAGTGAGGCAGCTCAGACACAGAAAGACAAATATGGTATATATTCACTTATAAGTGGATATTAGCTCTTAAGAAAATTATAATCAAGCTACAATCCATAGACCCAGAGAGATCAGGTAAAGAAGAGGGCCGTAGAAGTGATGAATGGGTCTCCCTGGAAGGGAGAAATAGAGTAGATTTTTTTGTGTGGACTGGGGGCAGGTAGGGATAGAGGTAGAAGTGATCAGGTGGAGGGAATGCAATGAAGGGAGTGTATGGGGGTAGAGCTATCTGGAATTTGGGGATACCAGGGGTGGGTAGCATAGAAACCTAGCACAGTGGAAACTTCCTGGAATCTAGGAAGGTGATCCTAATGAGGACTCCTAGTAATGCAGGATATAGAGTCTGAACTGGCCAATCCTCATAGCTAGGCAAGGTTTCCAGTGGTGGGAGCTGTTGACTGAGAGGGTTCAATGTAGATTCCTAAGCAACCCAGGCTAATTCTAGGACAGAGGGTTTCTCTCCAAAAAACTGACAGTTGGCCACAGTGCTAAGCACACCATACACACAGCTCATTGAATGTAGAGTGGTTGAGCAGGTATCTGCATGGAGCCTTCACTGCTATGTTCTAGTTTCTTTGGCACAGGAAGGTACTTTGCAGGCTATGGAAAGAGAAACTTGGATATCAACCCAGCCACAAAACCCTCCACCTACAATTTGTCTAGCATGCAAGATCTGCTTGGGTAATGGTGGCACAGAAATTGTGGGCGTGGCCAACCACTGTCTAATTTAAATTGAGACCCATGCCACAGGAGGGAGCCCATGCTCAACACTGTCTGGATGGCCAGGAACCTGAGACTGGATAGCCCAGGGACCTAAAGTAGAACCAAACATGACTGGAAAAAAATCAATGAAATGATTTCTAGTGATAATCTGCTTTATTCATAGATCAGTGCCTTGTCTGATCATCATCAGAGAGGCTTCCTCCAACAGTAGATGGGAGCAGGTGCAGAGGCCCACAGACAGACATTATGCAAAGAAAGAGTGTCGAAATTGGAGGCCTCCAATAAGGTCCTTCCCCTCAGAACTTGGGGAGTCCATCAGAAGAGGGGAAAGAGAGATGATGCAGGACACCAGAACTTGGCCTATGGAGTCAACTAAATAGGGCTGTCATGGGCTCACAGAGACTGCACGGTTGGCACCAGGTCCTCTGCTTACATGTTATGGCTTGGTGTTTTTGTGGGACTCCTAACAGTGGGAACAGGTGTGTCTCTGACTATTTTGCCTACACTTGGGACTTCTTTCCTCTTATTTGGTTGCCTTGTCTAGCATCAATATGAGGACTTTTGCCTTGTCTTATTGTATCATATTTTGCAGTGTTTGGTTGTTGTCTTTTGGAGATCTGCTCTTTTCTGAAGGGAAACAGAGGGAGTAGGTATGGTTCTGGGGGAGGGGGTGAGGTAGGGACAGGAGCTACGAGGAGTGGAGGAAGGGGAATCTGTGGTCAGGATATATTGTACAGAACAGGAATTTATTATCAATTAAAATAATTAAATAAAAAATTTAGAAGTAGAAAAACCTGTACATCTGACAAGGAATTAGCATCTAAAATATATAAGGGATTCCAATAAATCAACAGCAAAATCTAAAAACCAGAAAAATGAGTATTTTAAATAAATAGGATATTTCTCAAAGGAAGATTTACAGTTACCCAACAGGCACATGCAAACAAATGAACAAACAAACAAACAAACAGACAAACAAAACAACCTTACTCACTCAAACATCACTAGTCACAAGGGAAAGGAAGATCAAACCCAGAATGAGATATTACCTCACTACAGGAAAAATGACTATTTCCTTATCAGAAAGACAAATGATGTAAGTTCTGGTTAGAGCTATGGAGAAAAGGGCAGATATACATGCTGTTTATGGGAATGTAAATAATGCAAACATTATGGAAAATAGTATGGATATTACAAAAATATTTTTAAAACTATTGGTACTAAAGAGATGGCTCAGCAGTTAAGAGCATATACTCCTCTTTCAGAGGACATGAATTTAGTTCCTAGAATACATATCAGGAAGCTGACAAACATCTGTAACTCTAGTTCTGGGGCATGTAACACCTGTGTCTTCTGTTGTCACTCTCTTCATGTGATTGTAACCCTCTATAATGGAAAATAATGAACATATATATGTTATCATATATATATATATATATATATATATTATATATTAAATTTAATGTGTATGCACACACATATAAATAAAATAAAACTACCCAAATAATCCAATGCTTCCACTAATGGTCACTCATCCAAAGGTAAGGGTCAGTGTGTAGAAGAGACCTCTGAACTCCCAGTCTGTTGGAGTTAGAGTCATAATGACTTAGAAATGAAACCAACAGGGATCCCTTTACTTAGTGAAGTGATGAAAAAAATGTGGCACTATGAATAAGACAATGCTCTTTGCCCACAATACAGTGATTTTCTGCTCTCACTTGTGACAGCACAGATGTAGTTAAATATTCCTACACTACATGAAATGATCCAGACACAGAAAGACCAGTGCTTGTGACAATTTCCTGTGGGATCTGAAAGTGCTGATCTCAAGAGTGCTAGAGGAAGAACAGTGGTCAGAAGAGGCAAGGACAAATGGAGTGGCATGGGAAGGGCATGGGGAGGGCGTGGGGAGGGCTGGGGAGGGCATGGGGAGGGCGTGGGGAGGGCTGGGGAGGGCATGGGGAGGGCATGGGGAGGGTGTGGGGAGGGCTGGGGAGGGCATGGGGAGGTATGGGGAGGGTGTGGGGAGGGCTGGGGAGGGCATGGGGAGGGCTGGGGAGGGCTGGGGAGGGCATGGGGAGGTATGGGGAGGGCATGGGGAGGGCATGGGAAGGGCATGGGGAGGGCATAGGGAGGCCTTGGGGAGGGCATGGGGAGGGCGTGGGGAAGGCTGGGGAGGGCATGGGGAGGGCGTGGGGAAGGCTGGGGAGGGCATGGGGAGGTATGGGGAGGGCATGGGGAGGGCATGGGGAGGTATGGGGAGGGCATGGGGAGGGCATGGGGAGGTATGGGGAGGCCGTGGGGAGAGCATTGGGAGGGCATGGGGAGGACATGGGGAGTTATAGGGAGGGCGTGGGGAGGGCATGAAGAGGGCATGGGGAGGGCTGGCCAATGAGTACAAACTACAGATAAATAGAAGTAAGAAGCTCTAGTCTCTTCACACTATCAGTAGACTGTACATGATAATTGCACAGTGTCCATTTCAAAAGAACAATAAAAGAGGTTTTAAAGTATAAATAAATGATAAACAGTTGAGGGACTATATATTTTTAAACTGTTTTATGCAGGATATAATGCACACATGAATAGAGAAGCATCAGTTGACTCCCCTATAAGATGATTCCCCTATAAATAAATGATATATATTTATATCAAAATATTTTTAAAAATTATAAAGTAAGTCATGTAATAGCTTCTACAAAATACAGTTTAGATTTGTAGATGGGCATCCATGTCGCATATTCTAGGCTAAATGAGTTAATTCTCTTTGTTCATTTCCTTGCCACTGAATTTAATAAAGGAGAAATTAGCATGGCTGAGTGGCAGGTGCCTTGTAGGTTGCCATGGTTTCTGCATCACCTTCAAGTGCTATTCTGGAGTAGCATCAGCAAGCAAATTCTGTTGAACATTCTGAGCAGGTTCTTCTTGTTTCTTTCTGAAAACTCATTATGCATCTTAATATATTTTAAAGGCTCCCCACCCCCAGTAGTCTCGTATTAGTTTCTGGCTCCAAGGGATTAAGCCATATAATGTATTCTCTTGCTTACATTTGTTTAAGTGCTTTTCTTCCCCTCTGGGGAACAGTACTAAGCATTGGTTCCAAGTTGATCTAAGCAGTTTGAACTATAATATATTCAGTATCTATTACATTTGGGTTAAATGGCAGATTAAAAACTTAAAATTATTGTTATAGGGACTCACAGGTTATATTTGGGAATATATGCTTATGCGAATACATATATGCATGTAATGATAACTTTGAAAAAAGAGGCCATGAATGTAAAGGAGAGTGGTATATAGAAGGGGTATATAGAAGGCTTGGAGAGAGGAACAGGAAAGATGAAATGTAATTAAAATACAATCTTGGACAAGACAAATAAACAGAAGGAAAAGAGGCAGAGAGAAGGCACAAGAATCAGATACCCACTAGCTAGAACACTAAGGAATCCCATAAAATCACTAAACTGGAAGTCATAATATATGTGCAGAAGACATGGTGTAGACCTGTACAGGCTGCTTCAGTCTCTGAGTTCCTATGAGCTTCGCTCAAATTGATTTAGAGGACATTGCTTTCTTGATGTCTTTCACCTTCTCTGGCTGTTACAGTTTTCTACCTCCTCTTCCAAGGGGTTCCCTGGGGCTGAGTGTTCCAAGGCCTCTCACTCTCTGTGTAACATCTGGCTGTGGGGCTCTGTATTTGTTTCCATCTGCTGCAGGAGGAAACTTCTCTGATGATGGCTGAACAGAATATCATTAGAAGTCATCTTATCACTACCCTGAAGCATGAATCTAATTAGTAATACTCCATTGTATACATTACCACAATTTCTTTATCAATTCACTGTTGAGGGACATCTAGGTTGTTTCCAATTTTTGCCTATTATAAATAAAGAAGCTATGAACATCATTGAGCAAGTGTCCTGTGATAGGATAGAGAGCACCCCAATACCTCAGAGTGGTATAGCTGGGTCCTGAGGTAGATGAATTCCCAATTTTCTGAGGAACCTCCATATTGACTTCCATAGTGGCTTACAAATTTGCACTTCCACCAGCAATGGAGGAGTGTTCCCCTTGCTATACCACCATCATGAGCTGTCACTTGTGTTTTTGTTCTTGGCCATTTTGACAGATGTAAGATGGAATCTCAGTTGGTTTGATTTGCATTTCCATAATGGCTAATGGTATTGAATATCTATGAGTGTTTCTCAGCTATCTGAGATTTCTGGGGAGCTCTCTGTTTAAATATGTAATCCATTTTTTAAATTGGATTATTTGTTTTTGATGTCTAGTTTCTTGACATTTATATTGATATATATTGGAAATTAGTCCTCTGTGGGATGAAGAGTTAGTAAAAATCTTTCCCCATTCTGTAGGTTGCTGTTTTGTCCTATTGATGGTGTCCTTTGCCTTACAGAAGATTCTAAGTTTCATATGAGGTCCCATTATTGATTGTTGGTTTTAGTGTCTGCATTAATGTTGTTCTGTTCAGAAAGTCATCTCCTGTGCCAATGCATTCAAGGCTGTTCCCCACTTTCTCTTCTACTAGGTTCAGTGTAGCTGGGTTTATGTTGAGGTCTTTGATACACTTAGACTTGAGTTTTGTACAGGGTAATAGATAATGAAATATTTGCATTCTTTGACATGAAGACATTCAGGTACACCAATACCATTTGTTGAAGATGCTTTCTTTTTTCCATTGTCTATTTCTGGCTTCTTATAAAAAATCAGTATGTGGATTTATGTCTCAGTCTTTAATTTGATTGCATTGATCAACCTGTCAGTTTTTATGCCAATACCATGTGGATTTTTTGTTTGTTTGTCTGTCTGTCTGTTTTTTTTTTTTTTTAAATACAGTTTCTCTGTGTAGCCCTGGCTATCCTGGAACTCACTTTGTAGACCAGACTGGCCTAGAACTCACAGAGGCCCACCTGCCTCTGACATTAGAGTGCTGGGATTAAAGTTGTGTGCCACCACTATAGTGCCATAGTATAGCTTGAAATTAGGGATGGTGATACCTATGGATGTTCTTTTATTGTAGAGGATTGTTTTAGACATTCTGTTTTTTATTTGTTTGTTTGTTTGTTTTTCCATACAAATTTGAGTTTTGTCCTTTCAAGTTGTGTAAATAACTCTTGGGATTTTTATGGCAATGTGTCAGATCTATAGATTGCTTTTGGTAGGATGGCTATTTTTACTATTTTAATTCTACCAATCTATAAGCAAATGGAAGATCTTTTCATCTTCTGATATCTTCTTCAATTTCTTTCTTAAAAGACTTGAAGTTTTTGTTATACATTCTTTCACTTCAAAGGTTAGAATTATTCCAAGATATTTTATGTTATTTGTGGCTATTGTGAAGGGTGTTGTTTCCCTGATTTCTACCCAGTTTATTTTTCATTTGTATATAGGAGGGTTACTGGTACTTTTGAATGAATCTTGTATCCAGTCACTTTGCTAAAGACGTTTAACAGCTGTAGGAATTTCCTGGTAATTTCTTTTTTGGATTGTTAAATTATACTATCATGATATTAACTGCAAATAGTGATACTTGGACTTCTTCCTTTCCAATTTGTATCCTCTTGATCTACTTAAGTTACCTTATTGCTCCAGTTAGAACTTCAATTACCATATTAAATCGATATGGAGAGAATGTGTAGCTTAGTCTTGTTCCTTATTTTAGTGGAAATGCTTTAATTTCCTGTCAATTTAATTTGCTGTTGTTTACAGGTTTGCTGTATATTTCTTTTATTATGTTTAGGAATGTCCTTTACATTCCTAATTGCTCCAAGACCTTTATCATGTGGGTGTTAGATTTTGTCAAAGGTTTTTTTTAGCATCTTATGAGATGATCATGTTGTTTTTCTCTTTCAGTTTGTTTATGTGGTGGATTACATTGACAGATTTTCATACGTTGAATCATCCCTGGAATGAAGCCTACTTGATCATGGTGGATGATCTTTTTGATGTGTTCTTGGATTTGGTTTGCAAGTACTTTATTGAGTATTTTGGCATTAATGTTCATGAGAGAAATTGGGTCTGCAATTCTCTTTTGTTGTTGAATCTTTGTGTGGTTTAGATATCAGGGTGACTACGGCCCCTGAAAATGTATTTGGCAGTATTCCGTCTGTTTCCGTTTTGTGGAATAATTTGAGGAATAACAGTTTTAGCTTTTCTTTGAAAGTCTGGTAGAATTTTGAAACTATTAGGCCCTGGGCTTTTTTTTTTTTTTTTGGCTGGGAGACTTTTAATGACTGCTTCTTTTTTTCTTCAGAGTTATAAGTTGTTTAAACTGTCTTTCTGATCTTGGTTTAACTTTGGTAAGTGGTATGTATGGAAAAAATTCTTTTAGATTTTCCAGTTTGTTGGTATACAGATTTTTGAAGTATGACCTAATGTTTCTTTAGATTTCTTTGGTGTTTGTTGTAATGTCCCTCTCCTTTTGTTTCTGATTTTATTAATTTGGATAGTCCCTCTGTGTCTTTTAAGTTAGGTTTATTAAGATTTTGTCTCTCTTGTTGATTTTCTCAAAGAACCAACTCTTTGTTTCATTGTTTTTTTCATATTGTTCTCTTTCTTTCCATTTTATTAATTTCAGTCCTGAGTTTGATTATTTCCTGCCATCTACCCCTCTTGAGTGAGCTTGATTCTTTTTGTTCTAGAGCTTTCCAGTATGCTGTTAAGTTGCTAGTAGAGCATTAAATGAAAATGAATGTACAATATACCCAAACTTATGGGACACTGTGACAGTGATGCTAAAAAGAACATTCATAACTCTAAGTACCTGCATAAATAAATTGGAGAGTTCTCATACATTTCTCTTTTGAGAGCATGCAGAGTACATTCTTGTACCAAATATGCTGGAAGGTAGATTTGAATGATGTATGTAGGCATTGGTTTAACTTTGTCTTCATCATCAATGAGTTGTGTAGGTGTTGTCTTTGGCAATGGACCTCGCTGTCAGTTTGTGCAGAGCAACCTATTGCCTGGCAACAGCCTGGGTTGTTTGGTGATTTGGTGGCTCCCTTTGAGCCAACAACTCAATTAGATATAATCCAATCCTGGTACTGGAAGCTTTATTTGGTGACAAGAGGTGGCCAATTTGGACTCTATCTCCCCATTATTTGGTGATTTCAATCTTTTGCTTAATCTTATTATATTTTATTTTGTTATTTTTTTTTAAATGAAGACTGAACCTAGTCCCTAGGGTAAAAGCTAACAACTGAACTGTCACTTACACCTTCTGGGAGAGGAAATCAGTTTCCTTCAATAGAATGACACTAGGTATATCAACCACACCAGGACAGGCCTCCTGTTTAGGAGCAGTTGACTAACATTTAATGGACTCCACAGTCTTTTGTGTGACAGTTTGGTGGGTTTGGGGAAGATGGGTGTGGTTTTATTTTGTTTTCTTTGTTTTGGAGTGTTCTGTCATTGTATTGTGGGGGTTTTGTTTGTTTGTTTTGAGAATGAACTCAAAGTTGAGTAAGTGATGAGAGTGAGAAAATCCAAAAGAACTTAGGGAGAGGGGAGGGGAAGAATATGATCAAATGTTTTTAAATTTTAAAATTGTTTTAAATAATAAAAGAAAAATATGCTAAAAATAAAGAACAACCCCAAAATCTTGTTATAAATATTAAGGAGCCAGTTAGAAGACTCAGTAGGTAAGGGTGCTTGTCACCAAGCATGGTGACTGGAGTTCTGTCCCTGTAACCCACAGGGTGGAAGTAGAAAAGACTATCACAAAAGTTATTCTTTTGTACACACACACACACACACACACACACACACACACACAGAGAGAGAGAGAGAGAGAGAGAGAGAGAGAGAAATGAATAAATGTATATGTGTTTTTTACTATGAAAACTGAATATTTACATGTAAAAGAATGTAAATTGGTCTTTATTCATAGCCTTTATAAAAATGAATTAACCTTTTAGTGTTTTTTGATTGCTTGGAAGTTTTACGCATGCATGCAATGTGTTTTGATCAAGTCTATTCCAGTCCCTCACCCCTTCCCATTCTTCTTCTTTTCCTTTCCACCACTCTTCCTTCTCAACTTAGCCACTGAGTCTACTTAGTGCTACAGATGTGCACAGGTGCAGAAAGAAAATGCTAGAAGAAATAGTAATGTGAGAAAGCAAGAAAAACAAACACATGTGTTTGTGTGTCTTTTATTGTAATAAGGAATTCGAATTTTATCCCAATGCAAATATTTTAATTAGTTTTTTTTACAATTTTTCTTTTTTATTATATTTTTGTTATCTAAATCAATATTAAAATTTAAATATATCTTGACCACATTCTTCCCTTGCCCCAAATCCTTCTAGACCTTAGCCTCCTTCCTACCCATCCAATTTTAAGTTCTTTCTCAAAAAATAAACAAAAACTCAATATAACAAATCACTTCAAAACAAAGAAAACAGAATAAAGCCAAGTCCAAAAAGAAAAAACAAAACAAAACATCAAACTACAACCAAATAAAAGCACACACACACAAATTATGTAGTCCATTGTATGTTGGTCAACTACTCCTAAACATGAGGCATGTCCTGGTGTGGTCAATCACCAGTATCAACCAACTGAGGAAATTTGATTTTCCCTCTCCCAGAAGATATAAGTGACAGTTCAGTCGTTACCATTTACCAGAGTGCTTAGATGTTATTCCTTCACTCATTCATTATAAAAAAAATAGCAAAATAAAATATAATTATATAAAACAAAAATCATCACTTTGAAGATGAACATGTCAACCAACTGAAGGAAAATTGTCCAAGAGAAGGCACAAGAGGTTCCATTGCTTAGTTTCCAATCTCATCCCATTCTCTTAATGGGTGGCAAATGTGCTGGTTATTCTAGACATGCCACACTTCCGGGTTCCGATAGGAGAAAGAACTGATCCGGGTATGTAGCCATGCTTGTCCATGAAAACAAGACAGAGCAAGGGATTACAAATGAGAAAGAGGAAAACTAGGATGTACTCTCTGATTTCTACCTTTTTGTGAAAAGTCTCAATTCATTGTTGAGTTCCTTACACAGTTTGTAGCCTTTTTCATTCACGTTATTGATTTCGTGTACATGTGGCTAGCTTTCTCACCCAGGTGGCTGATTCTTCTCCAGGTCTTGTATTATCTCACTCATCTGTTCATTTGTATCCTCTTTGAAAACAAAGATCATTTCACAAGAAAACTTTCAAAGTAGCCAACTAGCATTTTTCATATTTCTGATCGTCGCATTGGTTTTTCATGTTTATGTGCTTCTGTGTTGTGATTTGTGCAGTCTTTGGAATGAATATCTCATCTGGGGTGCATGAATATTGTATGTGTGTGTCTTATTCTCATTTTCCCACGTAAATGCCAGGATTGTAGAAGCTCACACCAATGTGTTCATTTTTTCATGGGAGTTCTGGGGATTCTAGGGATTAAAATAAAATGACAAAAGAGTATGATAAAATAAGGGGATTCAAATGCAGGCCCTCAGGCTTGCTCAACAAGGGCTTTTCTCTACTGAGTCATTTCCCAGTTCAGATTTGTTAATTGTCCTGATGAGTAGCCTTGCCAGATGAGGTGC
This sequence comes from Peromyscus maniculatus bairdii, assembly GCF_049852395.1. Taxonomy (NCBI): domain Eukaryota; kingdom Metazoa; phylum Chordata; class Mammalia; order Rodentia; family Cricetidae; genus Peromyscus; species Peromyscus maniculatus. The sequence continues at coordinate 24,172,352 of NC_134856.1, forward strand.
ATTTCTGGTCCAACTTAGAGAGGGGAAGTCCATCCCTGTGACAGCAAAAACAGTAAACCAAAACAAATTAGATATACAGTCTAAATAGAGTCAAGCCAAGCACTCTACTACACCACCCATGAGGAAATATGTTGTACAGGGCACTATGCAGTTAAAAAATTACATAGATAAAGTAAAATAATAATCACACAAAAGAAAGAATTGGCAAGGAAGGTGAAATGGGAAAGAAGAATGTAGGCAGAATATGATGGTATCATAGACATATAGGAAAGAGGAACACATAAAAACCAACTGTTTTACAGAGAAGAAATCTTTAAGCAAAATTACTTAGATATATGAAGATTCCAAAACTTCACGAGTTGCATTAAAATAAAACAAATAATAAAAGACTGTAATAAAGGCAAAAACATTCAAGGCAAAAGGAAATTTAACCAAAATCAAAACCATACAACAACAACAAAAAAAAAAAAAAAAAAAAAACTCTAACACAAAAACAAGGGAATGCAGAAGCTTCCTTCTGAATTCTCGACCACCAGACCCTGCCAGCTGGAAGGCTGCTTGCTGACACTGGAGGTCTTCTCTTTAGACTCTTCCAACCTGTGCTGTACCCAGAGCTGGTTGTGGCTCACAAAGCTGCTGAGCAGTGCTGCTATCTCCATTTTCTTCTATCATTTCTGTACCAAGATAAGGTTTCAAAAACCATAAGCTTTGCAGCTAGTAGACATGCTAGTTTCTCACTCACTCAAAAGTCTCCCGGTTTGTACATGTTGTGACAGCTAATATCAAAGCTATGAGATCTCTCCCTGATGTATTTGGGTGTGGATCAGGCAGATAGAACACTGAGATCCATCACTAGAAGACCCCTCTTGGTTTTCCTGATCTTGCTGATCACAGTATTGAATGTGTCATGTGAGACAGCTGAAGTCAGGTCCCCTGCACGTATCTTTAGAGTTTTCATCCCGGAGTGGAACACTGTATGCCTTTCTGAAGCTACCAATTGTTTTTGTTGAGGGGCATCAGTCTCCACTGCAGTTATCCTTTCAAAAGCAAACAAGTGAGATCATGAACTTATAAATAAGACCTTCATGACTCAAGCTTCATGTCTGTTGAATGTCCCAGTGTAGCTAGGTCCATCCCTCTCCCAATCCACAGCAGCCTCATGTGAACATTCTCCTAAATAGGGAAGGGAAATGCTGACTTCCGGTTTCCTGGCATGTAACTGTCCCTTGTCATCCCACCCTTAACCAGTTCAGTCTTAAACAATATGTTCCCTCTCAACATGGTTCTCAGCCATAACACCCTAAGGCAACAAGTATAACAAAACGAGGGTCTTCTCCACTGACTGTCCATGCTATCAGGGTGCCTGTCTTGTCCAAAGGCCCAGCTTGATTGAGGACAGTAAGAAATGTGATCTAAGCCTGTGTTAGAACTGTTAATCTCTTGACCAGGGCTCCCTGGATTACCTTTTAACATTGCTTCTGCTTCCTCGTCCTCTGTGGGGGCCCCATGGTGGGAGCCAGGTGATCCATACTTCTCTTCCTTGGTCACTCTCTGTTTTCAGCAGACCTTTCAGGTTTAACTATTTGTACCTTTGGGATAAAGTCTACAGACTGTTATCTCTGCCCCCCGTGTTCACTGCATCAGATAGTGGCAGCTCTTAGTTCACTGTTGTTCTAGTCTTGTTTCTCCTGCTGTGATAAAACAAAATTTCCTTCGTGAAGAAAAGTTAATTTTAGCTTACAACTCAAGGGTCACAGTCAACCACTGAGGGAAGTCAGGGCCAAAACTCAGAAGTCATGGAGGGACGCTGCTTCCTGGATCACACTCTGCCTTGCACTCTGCTTGCTTTCTTCTACATCCCAGACCCACATGTTTATGGATGGCCCCTCCCCCAGTGAGCTAGGGCCCCCTGTCAATCATCAGCTCAGACAAGCTCTCACAGATATGGCCACAAGCCAATCTGATCAAAGCAATTCAACTGAGGATCCCTCTTCCGAGGAAATTTATGTTATGTCAAGTTGATATAAAACCTACTGAATGTAACTATTATATCCCAGAACCATCTCGAATGAGCTTCCACAAGATGTTCTAGGTCTAACAAGAGCAGAGATGGTCTCCTCTTTTCACGAATCTGTTGCCTGTCTCATTTTGCTGTTCACTGTAACTAATAAATCCACAGCGAAGCTGCAGCAGTCTGCAGACTTAGTACCTCCCCTTCCTGAGGCTGCTCTAAGAGCAAGTGAAGACCCATAGGGTGGTGGAGAGCCACCAGAAATCCCTTGAATGAGTCAGGACAGATTGCAGATTTCCAAGGCCATGGGTTTCAATCTGAATTTTGTTTCCTATACAAGTAAAAGCAGCCACATGGTTATAGATTTAACATTAGTGGTTCTGTGACGAGACCAGATGACTCTGTAAATTTACTCACCTATGAAGATCTAAAACCTGAAGACTTCTTGTAAATTATGGTGCAAAGATTGTTGAATAAGTAACTTTAAAGATTATTTTCTTATGAGTTACAAATCCATGGATTTTAAGTATTCACCATTTCTTCATTCTATTTAGTCTCAATTCAACATCAGGCCTTCATGGCTGGGGAGAGGCAAGGTTTTTCCAGCAGGTCCCATATGGGGTCTTCTGGGAACGGGTATAGTTCTTTCAGGTACCAGAAGTTGTAGTAATTTATAGACAACTTTCTCACGACCCACGTTTTTGAAGCATGGAAAGTCTTATTGAGGCCTGTTTCTATAATACCTGGTGTTGGGAAAAACAACCCAGAAATTCAAATGACACCAAAAGACGGAGAAAAACAAGAAAATGGTAAATGTTTTATTTATTTAGTCCTATTATTGTCCCATTACTGTTGGTTTTCTGGAGGGTTCATGATTTATGAATCTAATCTCAGTAAGTAGAAATCTTTTAAATGATTGTTACCACACTTGGAGATATAATCTGGAGACCCAGGGAAAATTCAGCACTGAACGCTTTCTATTCTCACAGTGGGCAGTACTAGAAACATTGGTACCATTTTACAAGGAGTCTGGAGGTCAGTACAGACAGACAGGAAGTGACAGAGAGAGAAAATCATATCAAATGGCAGAAAAGCAAGAAATATTGGTGTGGGTAGACAGAAAGTTGCTCGCATTTGGAAGCTGAGGTATCAGTGAGGTGTGGTTAGCTGGTGGCTGTTTCTCTGATCTCTCTCAGGCTTTAAGCCCTATATCCGGCTCCGTGTTTTTTGTTTTTTTTTTTTTTTTTTTTTATTTAATAAGACTGTTTAGAAATTTGTCTATAGTTCTCTCCTGTTTTGTAGGTGACTGTATGGAATTTGATAAGTGATTAACAATACTTTCATGGTATAATGCAGGACAATTTCACCACCCTACAAATCCTCTGTACTTTGTTCAAGACCATGCCAGTGACATTTTCATTTTCTTCAGAGTTTTGCCTTTTATGTGGTCATAAACTCATGTCATACAATAGGAATCATGGAATATATAGGTATTTTAGAGTGGCTAATTCCCTTTAAAGATACGCTGTTGGGGAATATTATTTTTAGGTCTGTTACTTTTGCTTATGCTATGGAACAGTTGTCTAATGATGCAAAGATGTGTTGCATTTTCTTTGTTACATTTGTTTAACTTGGTGAAGCTGTGTTACTTTGCCTGTCTGTAACACCTGATTGGTTTAATAAAAAGTTGAGTGGGCAATAACAAGGCAGGAGAAAGTATAGGTGGAGCTGGCAGACATAGAGAATAAATAAGAGGTGAAAAGGGGGTTGAGAAGAAGAGAGAATCAAGGAGAGAGAAAAGAAGGGACCAGTCACCCAGCCACATAGCCAGACATGGAATAAAATGGAAAGAGAAGATATACAGATATAGAGAAAGGTAAAAAAGCCCAGAGGCAAAAGGTAGATGGGATAATTTAAGAAATGCTGACAAGAAACAAGCCAAGCTAAGGGCAGACATTTATAAGCAAGAATTAAGTCCCCATTTGGGGGCTTGATGGTGGATCCCCCAAAGAGCCTAAAGAGTAAAAGTGTAAAAACAACCAACTACAATATGCAATTAAGGTTCCTCCATGTCCCTGTATATTCTAAAAAGTATGGTGTTCTCAGTGCTTATCTTTTTTTTTTTTTTTTTTTTTGAGACAAGGTTTCCCTGTGTAGCCCTGCCTGTCCTGGAACTTACTTTGTAAAACAGGCTGGTCTTGAACTCAAAGAGATTCACTTGCCTCTGCTCCTGAGTACTGATATTACAGGTGTGTGCCACCATACCCAGCCCTAGTGCTTATCATTTATTCAGGTTTGGGACAACCCCTTCTTGTGCATCCACTTAAATACATTTGGTGTCGATTCTTCAAACCCATCTTTGCCCTTTTGAGCACATCTTTCTAGTATACCATCCTACACTGAAATTGTCATTGCCTTCATCCTTCTTATAAAATGCAGTTTCATCTTGATTCATTGTGATGGATTCCATCCCTCTGGTCATGTTATCATCCCTTTACCCTTGTCTGTTGAAAATTTGGCCTCAGATAAGCACTCATCAGAAAGCCTGCCAAGGCTTAGGAAGAACCACACCTCAGCTGTGAACAGCTTTAGGAAGGGAGCCGAACTCCCATTCTATGAAAATGACTTATGTAAATCTCAAAGCAAATGATACTACATATATTTACTTTCATATTTTTTTCTTTCAGATTCTGGGTTTTAATTGTTACTTCAAACTATTCCTCCTGGTGGATTCAAGGTTTCTGCTCTTATGCATTCAACATCTTTAGGATGCATCTGTTGCTCGCAATCCGTGTGTTACTGAGCTTGTTGGTGTGTACTTGTTTGTAATAGTGTTTTATGAAGCATTGTATTTCTGAGGCACATGATGTTTGCATTCTCCCTTTGAATTTTATAAACTTGAGACTTTTTCTTTCTCTAGCTTAATCTTAGAATTTGTTGGTTGATTTTCTTAAACTTTAAATAACAACTTTTAGACTTACTGTTATTTTCTAATTTTTTTCCTGTAGTATATTTTATTTTATTTTCCCTTTGCTCTTTATTATTTCCTTACTTTGCTGTCTTTGATTTACTTTGTTTTTCCCTATTGTAGTTCCTTGGGGTATAATGTTAGGGCATTTGTTGGAAACTTTCCTGTCATTTGATGTAGGCTGTTATTGTTCAAATAGTATCTGTTGCATCCCCCTTGGCATCGGCTCACAATTTTTACTCACATTGTTGTTTATCTAGAGAAACTTTGAAATGTTCCTCTTGAATTTTTCCTGTGGTCACTTGATTTATTCTTTCAGTTTACTTAGTTATTTAATTGGCATGTTGTTTATTTTTCACATATTTGTATGTCTTCCAAAATTCCTCATATTTCATAAAATTTTGGTCAAAAACAGTACTTGGGATGGTTTCAGTGCTCTTAAATTTGTTAATAGTTGTTTGTTTCTCAGCATATGGTCTATCCTGAAGAACGTTCTATGTGCACTAAAAGGATTTTGTTACCTACTATTCATGTATGTGAAGAAATATATACATATGAATATATATTCTTTATTAAATTGTTATTTTATTGATTCAAGGACAACATTTAACTATTCAATTATTATTTCCTTTCTTTTTGTTTATTCTTCCATATTTATTACAATGTTTATGATTTAGAGACTCCCAATATTGAATGAATGTATTTATTTGTAATTGTTATGTGCTTTTTTTTTGTTTTTTTGTTTTTTTGGTTTTTTTTGTTTTTCGAGACAGGATTTCTCTGTGTAGTTTTGGTGCCTGTCCTGGATCTTGCTCTGTAGACCAGGCTGGCCTTGAACTCACAGAGATCTGCCTGGCTCTGCCTCCCGAGTGCTGGGATTAAAGGCATGCACCACCACCACCTGGCATGTGCTTATCTTAAAGCAATCCATTTATCAACAATCTTATTTTATGTCTGTTGGCTGCTATATCCATGGTATATCAGCTTCCATCCCTTACCTTTCAGCTTAAATATGTCCTCTAGGCTAAAGTCAATCTTATTACTTAGGGCTGATCTATTTGGTCTGTGTCTTCTGATTGGACAACTTAGCCATGAACATGCAAAAATAATAATAATCGGTTTGATGGTTAACTTTGACTATCAATTTAAAATGGCTTCACTGAAGTATAATTTTATACAGTATATGAAACTCATTTGAAATGCAGAATTTGGTGAATTTTGAAATATAATTTGCTATTATCATTCTGATGGTATAGTTTCCACTAACTCTCCTCCATTTATTTATAAGTTCCATATACATCACACATTAATAAATGCTTATTCATCACTTAAAGATAGAGATATGTTCTAATAAATACATTGAAAGACAATTTTGATTGTGTGAACATGATAGAATTTCTTACATAAGCTAAGGTATCTTCAATGTCACCAGGCAACATGATTTTATGCAATTACCCTTCTTAAGGGTTCCTCATTAAACAAGTTGTTATGTGGTGCATGACTCTGTTTAAATAAAATATAAACATAATAAAGGCAATGAAATCACAGAAATACCAAGTTGATATTCTATATCAGTGACACAAATCTATCCCTCTACCTCCAACTTATACCAAAGGCAAGCGTTCATCTTCTTTCTACAACTGTACATTACATTGGGTTCCCCAGAATTTGTATAAATATAGTCATGTAGCATACACTGTTTTTCTCTTTTACCAAAGTCAGCATAGTTCTCTTGAAGATCATCCATGCCCTTGTCAACACTTGTTATGGTAAGTCATTTCAATTTTAATTGTTTCTTGATGTGTGTAGCTGTATATATGACTTCTAAATTTAAATTGTGTACTAACTTATTTTAAAAATCAATTAGTAATTGAAATTTAATCGAGAAAATGGATAAAAACATTAACTAAATTTACACAGATAATGTATTATTTTAACACCACAACAGAGACACATTATGTCCTGAAATTCTTTTGTGCTCAAGTGCTACTCTCAACCCATAATTTTTGGCAATCAGTGACCTCTCTATCTGCATTGTTTTCCCTTTGACATGTGACACACTTGAAGCAAACAGTACGTGAACCTTAGGGTCTCATTTCTACCATTTTGTAAAGGTGAATTTGAGAGCATTAGTTGTATATAGAAATAATTGGTTATTTTCTAGTTAGTATTTTACTGAGTGTTATTCCAAGACACATGTGAATCATGGAATCTTTATCCATCCAATGACTGAAGAACATGTTAAAAATCCAGGTTTAGAAATTTAAATTAGAGTTTGAAAATTATAATCAATGTAAACAGAAACATTCATATTTTTATATAAGTGTATATTTTCATTCCCCAAGGGGAAATTACTAAAAGTGAGGTGCATATACCATGTGCAGATGTTTGTTCCATCTTATAAGAAACTGAAATCATACTCAAAACTAGACACATTATTTTGAATTCTCCATTGCTGCAGTGTGTGAATGTGTGGTTTCCTCCACACTCTCATGTAGGACTACTTTGATTTTCATTTGCTTCCAATGATCAATATTATAGGCATCTGTTCATATTTTTACCAGTGAACTACAGATCTCCTTTGTAAAATGTGTCATTTCTAATGTTTTGCTCATGATAGTTTTATTTTCTTACTTGTCAATACTGAGGTTTACTTATATTTGTAATTTCAAGTCATGGGTCATACACAGCTTGCATACTTTTTTCCCCATAGTCAAGCTGTCCCTTATGTCAATAGTGTGACTATAAAATACATATTTCTAATTTCAATGAACTTAAGTCGATCAATTATTGTACTTTCATATTTTGTGTCTTTGATATTATATCTAAAATCTCTCTACCTCACTAAATATTCAAACTTATTTTTGTTTCCTAGAGAATTTTATCATACTTTGGTCTGTCTTTACATTTTTAGTGAAGCATATGTAGTTTGAAGCTTGGTGAATATTTGCCTTCATGAATGTGTGAAAATCTATCTTCCGTTTTATTTTGTTGCTTTTATATCTTTGTAAATGCTTCTTTTTATTTAATGTGAGTTGATGAGTTAGAAAACTTTAGTATAGGCAATTACATATCTATGTCTGTCATTTATCTTACGTTCTTCAACTTTGTTAGTTTATGTATCACTTCTTTTGTATAAATTTCACTAGACTTTCTACATAGTTGCTTTTTTCTTAAGAGAGAGATAATTTGAAATCTTTAGAAATTTGTGTGTTATCTCTTGGGTTATTTCACTGATTTATTTGTCTAGAACCTTCAATGCAATGCCCATTAGAAGTGAGAACAGATGTCTATATCTTATTCAGATCTCAAAGAGAAAAACATCAGTTTTCACATTAAGAGGTTCATTAATTTTTTTTCAATGAATGCCCAGTGTCAAAGATATTGCTCTCTTTTTTTAGTCCCTTGGACTCAGCTGTTTTTTATGCTGCTGCTGAGGAAGATATTACATTATTGGTCCTTCTGTAATTGGTTCATATGAACAATCATGCTGATTGGATGTGGAACATCAAACCATACAGTCCTTGCACTAATTGCCAATTATTACATTTGATTTCCAAAATTTTTCAGAATTTTGTATTTATTTATAAGTAATATTAGTTGTTGTGTTTTCCTCTCCCTGTAGTGTATTTATTCATAGAAGAGTAACACTGGCTTTCTGGGAGATTTGGGGATATTCCCTCTTTCTCAGTTCTATAAAATATGATTTCTGTAGGTAGGAAAATATCAGAAAACAAATAGGTATTAGGTAAACTATACCTGTTCTCTTCATCTTCCCACACTGAACAATCAAATCACAAAGGCAGTGCCAACAGTCTGTACGTCATGGAGGACAATAAATTCCACGTCAGAAGTCAGTGCTAATAAAGGTGAGACACAAAGTAAATTTTCGTAATTATATTTTCTTTTTTAACTATACAAATAAAATAAATTCAAGACAGCATTTCCCCCCAGGAGGCAGTTCAGGACTTCTAAGATCCAACATGAACTGACAAGGAATGTTTCAGAATCCCCCAAAGTCAGGTTGGTTTGTTGTTCCCAGCCGTTATGGGCCACAGAGAAGCAATTCCAGCATTGTTAGTTAACATAGAATGAAGAACAGAAAACAGACAGGAATTCATTTGTCTTTCACTACGGCCTACCCCCCCCCCCCCCCCGCCACCGCCGTGTTCTTGTGACATGGAACGCACAATGGAATCACCTTGCACATTCATCTTATTGGTGACTCTAGAGTGTAGCTGTGAATTATCTGCACCTTTCCTTCAAGAATCCTCCTTAAAATAGGTTGTTTTTTATCTGCAGCCTTGATTCTTGATATTGGAGCTTCTTCAAATTTATATCTGGGAATTTTCTCACTACTTTGACTTTGTAAGTGGACTTACCTTTCTTTTGTGTTATTTCTTTGTGGGAATTGGTACTTTCTGGTGATAAAGACATGGCAAAGCTGTCATTAAATGTACTCTGTTCATTCACCATAGATACAGAGAGGAAAATCAAACTGGCCCATCAGTCTCCACATAGGATTCAGTGATGAATAGAGTCTATTTGGTGAGTTATATGATTTTTTTTTTTTTTTTTTTTTTTTGGTTTTTCGAGACAGGGTTTCTCTGTGTAGCTTTGCGCCTTTCCTGGGACTCACTTGGTAGTCCAGGCTGGCCTCGAACTCACAGAGATCCGCCTGGCTCTGCCTCCCGAGTGCTGGGATTAAAGGCGTGCGCCACCACCGCCCGGCTGAGTTATATGATTATTGAGAGGCCAAACATCTTCTATTTTGTTGATCATGAACTGAAATTACCTTGCAAGCATGGAGTTGGTAGAGTCATTCTAAAACTAAGTAAATATAATATAATTCAAAGCTACAGTCCATGAAATGTACACACACACACACACACACACAGAGAGAGGGAGGAAGGGAGAGAGAAACACTTTTAACAAAACATTTACTGCTATTGGAAGTGGTTTGAATCACTTAACATATACTGAGAGCTTGCCTTATTATATTTTCATTTATGCTCTGCTCCAAATTTTAGATTCACATCTTTGATTATACTTATTTGACTTTCTCCTTGGGCTGCATGACTAAGAGGCAACTGAACTCATAATACTCAAAGCCAAACATTAGTTTCTCCCCAAAATTTATACAGATTAGTGCATCTGCCTCTCAGTATGTGATTACTGCCTTCCTGTCAGCCGGCCCATAGACTAGTTCTCCTGAATCACCTGTCTCCTCTCACTGGTCACACCACCCTTCAACGGGACTTGGCTCTTGCCTTCTAAATGCTGCATCAAACTCTCTACTTCTCTTCTTTCAAACCCAGTCCATGCCAGCCCACCTGTCAGTATACACTTCTCCAGTTGCCTCAGGACTTTGCAGTTCGATTCCCTACAATCTGTTTTCTGTACAACATTTAGAATCTTGGAAAATGTAAGCTGGATTCCTTTAGTTCCCGCTCAGAATGTTGTATTTACTTCTGATTGCATATAAAGCCTGAATCCATTCTTATAGTAAAACAGACTTCTGATAACTCTGATCTCAACTCTATTTCATCCTTCACCATTGGTCACTACACATGCCATCCTTTGTGTGTCCCCATCTTCTTCTGACTGAATGTTTCTCCTCCTCTATAGCTCAGTGTAGATTACATCTCTTTGAGAAGACTGCCTCTACCTACCATCTTTAAAGAAGCAACTCCTAACTAAAATGAGAATAAATTTATCAAGCCAACTGTAGTGTGTTATACCTGCAACTCAAGGTTGAGAAGAATAAATACAGATCACGAGTTAGAGGTGACCCTGGGCTACATAGTGGGACTGTTTAAAATCAACAAAATCAAAATCCTTAGATAATATTCCTCATATCTTTTTGCAATTAGTACTTGTAGTTTAGCTAATTTTCTTTTTAGTTGGTTCCTACACTAGACCAGACTGGAAGGTCTATTAACAAGTAAGTCATTACTCTTACATGCCACAAAGCATGCTGGATCTAGAGCAATGCTAGATTCATGATGCTCAGAGACCTTCTGACTGTGGCTGTGGCTGTCAGAGGCCATGCAGGGCACCAGCAGGTAGCATTAGAACTCATGGAACGTGGCTGGGTGGTTGGCAAAGCTATGCCTGAGTGAGCCTTGGAGAGGCAAAGCCCCAAGGACTATGTGTTCTGAGGATCTCATGCCGTTATTGAGTATAGCTCTGATTGTTGTTGTCAGGGTCACCACATTCCTCATCATCTGTGGGTTGTGTGAAAGCTCTCAGGAGGTTTCTAGCCCCTCACTGGGAAGTGTTACTGGTACTTAAATAATAGTGATGGACTTTTTCCAAACATTGCTGCTGGAGCAGATTAATGATTCAACCACCACCCTTAGAAAGAATTCAGACAATTGTTAGGAAGGTTAGCTTAAGATGTTTTTGTTTATGGCTTTGAGGTAGAAAATCTTGGGGAACAAATTACAGTTTATAAAGACACACTTTTCATAGTTGAACAAGGGATTTGTTGAGGTCAGAGAACAAGAAAAATGAGAGCCTGGCTATTGCTGGCTGGCATATATTTCTTGATAGGATGGGTTGGTGATCAAGGGTGATGATTAATCCTTGTGCCCATTTCTGCCCTCAGCTTCCTGATATAAAAAACTGTTGATAAGTGGGTATGCACCCTGGGGATTTACACATAGAGCTGACTGATTGTTTTTCATATGTAAAAGTTTAGGTTTATGATTATTTTAAGAATTTGTATAAGATTGCTTTTTAAGATAAATAATGAAGTGATTGATCCCTTTTTGTAACTACAAAATGCATGCTGCCAGCCAAAGAACTGGCTGTAAAAATCCTGAGCCCTCTGCTTCCCCTCCTCATGAGGGAACACCTTTGTTATCTCATTCAAGAGTTAAGAAAGAGGCAGCAAAGTATCATTATCCTAGTTGGACTTCCCTGAAAGGCTTAAATTAACTGTAAATGACTCTACAGGACCCCCTGAGAAACATAAAAAGGGGCTGGTGGAACTTGCTGCCACCACTACTGTAAGTGAGGCCCACCAGCAAGGGCGATTCATTAGGGAAAGAAAAGAAAGAGTTAACTTGCAAAATGCTTGGTGGGTGTGGGAAAATAACTTGGAGTGGTTGCTCAACTTCAACTAACAAAGAAAGCTTTGCTGACAGCGTCTGCCCTGCTATATCTGGCCCTGAAACTAAACCAAAAAATTTCAAAAGGTGATCCCCAATGTCCACCTTAATCCTAGCACTCTGGATAATTCTATTTGCTCATCTCTCCAGCTGTTTTCCCCTCTTCATGCTCTAACCACTTGTCACTCCCCTCCTACTGGGTAAGTGTCATTACCAGCTTCCTGCTTGGCTTATTTTTACTATGAAAGCCAGCATGCCAGGAAGCTTCATGTCGCCCTACCAGCCCCCATCACATGGAGAGAGACATTTCTGTCTAACAAGTCATTCAGTCCACTTAGAGATGTCCCTGATTGAAACTCTTATTACCAAGACACTTATCCTCTCTGCTTCCTCACACTTCCTCTTAGCCCCCTCCTGTAACTTCCTTACCCCTCTCTAAGAGCTGCCTGCATTCTCCAATTCTCATTTAACCCTGAAAATCCTTCTAAGGGTGGTGGTTGAATCATTAATCTACTCGAGCAGCAATGCTTGGAAAAAATCAATCACTACTATTGTTAAGTACCAGTAACATACAGTGAGGGGCTAGAAACCCCCCGAGAGCTTTCATACAACCCATAAATTATGAGAGATGTGGTGAATGAAGGCAAGAACTGTAGCTATGCTCAGTACAGTATGAGGGCCTCAAGGCTCACTCAGGCATGGTTTTGCCAACCACCCAGTCATGTCCCATGAGTTCCAATGCTGCCTGTTGGTCCCTTCAAATGGCCCCCAACATGTGGCTGAGGAGCAGAGAAATCCCTTCCCCTGGCATTTCTGAGGATCTGGGTTTGATCCTAGTGCCACAAAATTATATTAAATAAATATATAAAGGAATGGACATGAGGTATGATACAGATAAAAATTAAAAACAAAATGAGATTGATTCTGTTTGAAGGAATATTATAAGATTTCTGTGTTCCAGCTCAACCATCCCATTCCCTTATGTTCTCATTCACCATCCCCTACCCTCCATTGACCACTCCTCATCCCTAGTTTACTCCTGGAGATCTCATTTATTTCTCCTTCTCAGGGCGATCCATGCGTCGTTCTTTGGGTCTTCCTTGTTAGCTAGCTTCTCTGGAGATGTGGGATGTTGTCTGGTTATCCTTTGCTTTACTTCTAGTATCCACTTATGAGTGAGTACATACCATACTTGTCCTTCTGAGTCTGGGTTACCTCACTCAGGATGATATTTTCTAGTTCCATCCATTTGCCTGCAAATTTCAAGCTGTCATTGTTTTTTTTTTTCTGCTGAGTAGTACTCCATTGTGTATATGTACCACATTTCTGCATGGCGAGACAGTTGTATAGCTTGATCTGCTTGGGAGGCTCCCTGGCAGTAGGATCAGAATCCATCCATAGTGCATGAGCAGGCTTTTTGGAGCCTACTACCTATGATGGGACACCTTGTAAAGCCTTGAGGCAGGGGGAAGGGCTTGAACTTGCCTCCCATGGATGTGCCTCCCCATGGGAGGCCTTGCCTTCTTGTGAGGGGGAGTGGGGTGTGGGTTAGGAAGGGGAGGCTAGGGGGGTGGGAGGAGGGGAGAGGGGAATCTTTGGTGTGTAAAATGAATGAAAAAAAATGCTTAATAAAAAAGATAAAATAAAATAAATAAAAATAAAAAAGATTTCTCTGGAATCGAAAGTGTAATTGTTTAACCCGAAATGTGTGTGTATGTGTGTGTCTGTACTTTTGCTTAATGCAATGACTCCCATTTTGGAAGTCAATGATTTTCCTTAAAGGGAAAGTGAGGCCAAATTGTAGAAATGATTAAATAACAAACTTCACTTATTTGGGGTGGAACTACAATTATAAGGGTAATGGAAAATGCATTTGAAAGAAATCCCTTTGGCAATGGAAGGGGGAGGCATGCTTACAAGGCTCTGTGGTGGTAACATTTACAACCTTAGTGACAAAAGGAAGCTAACACACACCAACAGACAAGGAAGAGTCAAGGCTAATTCAAGCTTACAGGTCTTTGTGACTACTACACTGATCCCTTGAACAGACAGGAGGGCTATGCATAAATCGGGGTGAGAACAAGGCAATTATGAACATCCTGAAGCAGGGACATCACTCACAGAAAGCAGATACCCTGAAAGACAATGCCAAAACACAGCTTACAAAACATGAAAGATAAATATGATAACTAGCAAAAAAAATGAAATAGGAGTTTGATTTTAAAGAGTATTATTATTTATAGCAGAAAATTGAATGCTATATTTTATAAAGAGAATAAGATAAAATCATCGAAACAGACTTTGAATTCATCCATCGTAAGTAAGTGTTGTGGCTTCAAGGACTCTAAGGAGCTATCAGGAGCCACCATTGTTACTTTGCAGTCAGGAAGATGTGGTTTGGTGTCTTCTGCCAACACTGACATCATAGACACCCCACGCGAGGAGCTGGGGAATTGAGCATAGATGAGGGAATCCACTCAGGCTTGCCTGTGTGCCCACACGGGTGCAGAGAAGCCGTCCCCTGGCCCTGCTGCCTTCTGGGTGGGTATAGATGGATGCTTCTCACAGAACTTTTATAGTATCCTGAGCAAACATGTGGAAGCGATGAAGTTTTAGGTTTTAGCCCCTGTATTTCAGGTACGTGGTCTGCAGGGGTGTAAAACATAATGAGGCTGGGATTTTGAGTGACAGCAAAGGAGTAGATCTCTGCCCCAGAGCCACTGCTGTCGGGACCATACAGGTATACATGCTTTTCTTATGCTTCACAAAGCAGTAAGCCATATTATTGCCCTCATCTTACAGATACGCAAGAAGGTGAAGACATAGAAACATTAAGTAACTTGACATATGCCCTCATCTAATGAACAGGGGACTGATGGTTTCTCTCTAGGTACAACCACTCAGAAATGCACATTCCTTAGCTTTGTGCTAGAGTTTTCTCCTTGGAAACAATAGCTGTGAACCTGAAGGGAGAGCAGATTGAGCGAAGATGAAGAATTCACCTAGAATTTAGGGTATTTATTAGAGGCAGGAAATGGATACAGAAGGCAGGAGATATAGAGTAACTGGGACTGAGGACATTTAAAAAAGAATAAAAACTACAGATGGGTTGAACTGTCACCAAGGGTGTGGTAACTGATTGAAGTTTATGATCAAATGAAGAGGGGCGAAGCCATCTTTCCAGGACAAGGAAGCTGACTATTTCACAGTTCACAGTTCTGAAACTCGGGACCACATTGAAGAGTAGTCTCATGTACAGGAAGGTATGTGTGATGTTAGCAAGATGGGGTCACCCTCCAGTGTCCTACTCCAATTGACTTTCCCCATCTCTCACTATTTGACTTAAAGATTATTGAAAGAATTTTTCTTAATCCATGGTTTTTATCAAAATCAAGAGAAGAGAGAACTTGGTGCTTGCCAGTAAATGGACAGGTGGACAGAGCCACAGAACCATGTCTTGGTTGCTACACTGGCACAGACAGGTGTTGGCTTGACCAACAGCAATTATACCCACACTTCCTCCTGAATCCACTCTCCAATCAAATCAAAACAGTGTCCCAGAACAGTCTCTCTGCGTCCATTGTGGTACTCTTATCATGACTGATGATTTCATCCCTTGTAAGAATCCAAGGGCCCACACACGGATGTTTAGTACTATTTCATAAGGCCATTATCCAGTTCTCTAGTAAGCAGCATTTTACTGTAATTTACTGTGGGCTATCTCACATTACATCTACCTCCAGCAACTTTCCTGTGCTGATACAGAAAGATGCATTATTAGTAAGAACACGTCCTGACGGGGATGAGCTCACAGAAGAAGAATTCTCTCTCTGCTGTATCAGCTATGTTCCTGAAACACACCAGACGGTAAAAGTTCACTCTTAACATGTGCCCTGAGGCTCCCTCTGGTTAATTCCTTTGCAAAAAGATCTAAATTAATGTCTTTGGAATTTGTCTTCTATTGCTATCTGCTCTAAAGAAGCACAAACAAACAGCTTGAAGAAGTCTATAAGAAAAAGAATTAGTTTGATATGTTCAAATGACTCTACATTTAATCTAGACAACAAAGATTAATGATTTGCTCACTCCCAGCTGGGGAGTTATCAGCAGAGGATGGCTACTTGTGGAGAAAGAATCATATTTTTAAGAGTGTGGCCACTGGTAAGTTGCCTGTGCCCTGGAGGATGACCTTATACACACACATTGGGCAGCACTAATTGGACTCAGTGGGTTAAATCTACCCTACCCTATCTTATCTTATCTATCTATATTCTGTCTATCATCATCAATCTATCTTACATCTATCTATCCATCATCTAAAATTTTTAAATAATTACTGATGATTCCTTAGTGTAGAATCATCACAGCTGTTTTTGACTTTATTTGGGGATTGTGCTTGATGCTTCCCTTAGACCATGGAAGCCCACTCTGCCAGGAAAATTAGATTAAATAGTCATCAATGTAAAACACGCATTGCTATTGTGGTCTAGCAGAAGTGAGGTCTATTCTCCTTGAAATGTTATTTGTGCTATCCTTTTGTTATTTTCAATAATGTTTAAATGTTGCTAGATGGATAAAAATAAAAAATAATGTATAATGGGGGAAAAAGACAGAAACATAAAAATAAAACCATATTTATTTCAACAAAAATATACACACAGTGAACAATGAATATGATTACACAAAATAAAATGAATGTGATATTTCTTCAAATGCTAATATAAAACAATGTATCTATTTGTGGCTCATTTCCTAGGAAAACACATTATTGGTTCATGTAGGATATATATTTAACATAAAAAGAAAGCAAGTGCTGACCTTTCAAATGAATACCACAAGACTCTGAAAATGCATTACATGAAAAGATAAAATGTTCACCTGAGAACACATGTGCACAAAGGGTGGCCTGTGCAGATAAGACAGCCCTGCCTTTTGAAAAGTGTGAGGGTGCTTCAACACAGAGAAGTTATGATGTTGATAGTGACACAAATAATTCCAAAAATTATGTAGATATAATAGACATATTGGCCAAATTTGAGTCTCTAGAGTCTGCTGATGAACAACATCATGGGAAGACATACTATTATATTGTGCCCTTTCATTACATAGGAATAATTTTAAATGTTTGTAGAAATTCTTCCAGTGCAGAATGGTATATATCTCTCTCTTTTAAATACTGCTGTTACTGAGAGACATAGTATATTGGTGTGTACCTACAGCACATAGCTTGTAGACTGAAGCATTTTTACAAGTTGCATTTACGCTAATGCCCATGCTCTTTGGAGCTAAAGTCTGGACTTTGAATACATATGCCTGAGTATGTATTGGATTCATCATTTGAGGGATTAATATCATCTTATATACATTCCTTTCTTTAGTTAGCATTTTCTGGTCTTCCTAAATCAGAAGTATAATTGATGTATTTTATTGTCTTACAAATCAAATTTAAAGAGAAACTGACATGTCCCATTGCTCAGAAAGACAGAGTACAAATTCCTGTTCCTTAATTCCATATTAACTCTCATTGTATTTTATCTAAAATGTTGATTTTTATCTTTCTATTTTTAAAGACAGTTTTTTGCTATAGTTTGCATCTTTGTGTGGAAAGATGCAAACGAAAAAAACCTAATTTCAAGCTGTCAGAGAAAGAAAACTCTACAAAGACATTTTACTTAAAAAGCTAATATCATAAATATGGGAGCATAGCTTAAACAATTGGAAGTGGGCTAGATGAATACGAATTTATGTTAAACCTGTCCATCAATCATGCAAGTTTTTAGAAAATTGAATGTCATGTTCAGTTGTGGGTAGTGCACACTGTATACAAGCTTCTAGACAGTAGAGATGTTTGTGTCCTCTCTGCTTGCTTCCGGCCACACTGCTGATCAGTGCCTCAAACAAGTTTCTAAAACATGTGCTAAAAAGGGAACCCTGCCTTGAACACCCCAAAAAGTTCATTTAGTTCATAAAAGATTACAAAATGTGTACCTCAGATTGAACTAAAGTAATATGACATTTGGGATTTAAATAGCTGTATCTGGTTGTCTTAGCATATTTATTGCCAGAGTCTAATGTATTTAATCAAACAGTTTGGGTTTCAACTGTGTTCAGTTTAGTAAACATCGGACATAGTGGTATGATTCTGTTTTCCTCTCTACAATGCCGTCACCATCAGTTTAGAAAGTGAGATGGAGTGTATTTCAGTGATATTATGAAGAGCTTAACATTCTCCTGACTTTAGTCCTGATGTATTATTTACAATAAGGCTATTTTGCTAAGGGTCACTTGCAGCACATTATTGATAATTTTTAAACTCATCTCTCTAATTAAATAACCAATTATGAATAGAATATGTTTCCACTCTACTGTATAGACATGCAGGTTTCCTTAAAGTGGACAAAATCCAATATAAAATTATAATATTCTGATTAAAAACTACTTTCATTCAAAACCTTTCTAATAATCATAACCTCCGTCCAATAATTTGTTATTTTTGGGAGAAAAAGGTCGTAGTGGCACAGAACCATGTACTGGTTGATAAATGCTTAACAACTGGTATTTCAGGACATAAATATTCTAGGTTATAGCCTTTGCCAGTTTTTGTGGTGTAAATGTTCCCACAGTGGCTGATTTCAAGATACCAACATTGTGTTCTTAAATGTGGATTCAGGAGATTCACAATTGCATATTATCAATACAGCATTTGTGCAATGCAGAACCACCAGAGCCAACTACATTGGAGCAATGAGGGTCAAGACCATGATGGGAAAAACCAGAGGCAGCTGACCTGTTCTAGTGGGCACTCACAGACTCTGGACTGACAACTGGGGAACCTGCATGGGACCAAACTAGGCCCTATGAATGTGGGTGACAGTTGTGTGGCAGTGAGACCAGGACTTATCCCAGGTACATGAACTGGCTTTCTAGAGCCCATTTCCTATGGTGGAATGCCTTACTCAGCCTTGATGCATGGGGGAGGGGCTCAGTCCTGCTCCAATTTGGTATGCCAGCCTGTGTTGACTACCCAAGGGAGGCCTTACCCTCTGTGAGGAGTGAATGGGGTTGGGATGGGGTGTGTGGGGGGAATGGGAGAAGGGAAGGGAGAAGGGGGAACAGTGGTTGGTATGTAAAATGAAAAATGTTTAAATAAAAAGAGAAATAAAAAGAAAAAATCTGGTTTTAGAAAAGCCAGGAAGTTATAAGCTTTGACTGTCATCTTTACTTTTAATAAACTCAGTTCATATCTTATGGTTAGCCAGACAGACACTGTGCAGCAACCAGCTTGTACAATTCTTGAAAGCTCCATCACTTCCCGTGAGTCAACTACCACCAGTTTTGACACCCGAGAGAACGTCTCTTTGCACAGCATCTTTACAGAGGGAGGGATTTGATTTGATTAGGAAAATAACTCAATTTTCCCCCTTTACCATTCTGAGTTCTACTTTATGAAAACACCAAAAGGGTGGGTGTATCATGCAGTCAATGCCAGCTTTCAAGGCTTCCCAGTTTGTCAGAAGCATTAGTATTATGAGTGGTTAGTGGCCATAGGGAGCATGGCCCTGACTAAGGCATGGCCTAATTTTATATAATTCATCAGCAACATCATGTAGTTACCAGGACCCTGCTGCATTGCCAGACTGACCAAAATTTTAGCAACTAGAAGATGTTTTAAGCAGTGTGTGGGTAAACTCAAGGCAATATTTATGAAGAAAAGCAGAGGTGGGAATTCAGTGAGCTGGTGTACCCAAATATGGCCCTGTTTCAGTCAGATATTTCAAGTATATATTTAACTGTCCAGAGCACACGTGCACACTCTGGACCTTTGGGTAATAATTATGGCTTTGTCTTTTTTTACTTTTAATATATTTTTGCTAGGGCTCTGTAAATAGTTAATCCAGAATTGATACTTGCATTTGATGAGATTAGGAGAAAATCTTATTTGTGGGAAAGAAGACCGCATTGTTTAGAAATGTCATTTTCTTGATAAATTCTTTGCCTCAATGTGCTCTCCCTAGATATGGCCGCAGTACAGCTTTTCAGTGAAAACGTGGATAGCACAGCATGACAGTGGCTGATAGAACTGCGTGAGTACAAACTTATGTTTGTACGAGGGCGACTCTGATTCTGAGGAAGGTCTTGGTAATAATGAGTCATGAAGTGCTTGTCTGAGTGCATTTGGAGAAGTGATCATGTGTAGGAAATGAGGATTTTCTTGGTGAGATCCTCTACTCATCCTCTGTTCCCACCGGAAATGATGATAGTGCTGTCAATGACTAAGAATTCGTGTGCATGTACAGTGTAGACAGGTCCACCTTTCATGTTTCTGTACTAGCATTTGTTGACAAAGAAAAAAAAATGTCCTATGAAATGTCATACAAAACTGGAAAACCTTATTATTGGCTTTCCAGTTAATAAATATTTAGCATATTTGAGTTAAGATGGTTAATCTATAAAAATATATAAACTATTATTGTTTATAAAATATTTATGAGCTACAAACATCATATAAGATGTTCTGGGATGCATATCACCACTTCAGATACTAAGAAAAGCTCAGAGCTAGACACAAAGTTCCTGTGATCACAACTCTTTCTATCTTAAATCAATACAGTAATGAGAATAACCACAAATCCTACCACCTAGTCAAAAATCAATTAACAGATTACATTAAATCACTGAAATGGAGACTAGCTCTCAGAACACTAGGATAATTATTTCCATATTTAGATGCAACTTTTCCATTTTAAAGGCTACAAATAGTTTGGCAACTGCTTTGGCAACAGCCACAGGCCGTTAGCTAAAATAAGAAATGAGTAGTTGCATGGAGAAGCCTCAGGGGGTCATCGGCTGTTCTCAGACTTTTGAAAAACTCAACACGGGACTAGAGATCTACCTAAAACTCCTTTACAGAAAGCATCTTAGGCAAATGGCTATCATGTTACTTTTGAAGACATGAAATACAGCCCCTTGAATGAAGTGATGACCAAGAGGTGTCTGTGGAGGAAACCTCTAGTGTCCTTAGAGGAGACGCAGCTTTGGACAGTACTTCCCACAGGTGAAAATGGGGAAAATGCAGGGTTTTTTTCATATCACTTTACCAAGCATCAACTCCAGTGATAAAACCTAATTTCTATTTGACCCTCCTCCTCTGTGTATTTTCATACATAGTGTAGCAATCTGCAGAAGACAGAAGCCACAGGTTAGGAAGTTTAAAAAAGTTAGATGGTAAGGGTGGCCATAATTGCTCTTCTGCAGTCATCTAAGTGACCTGCTTTAATTTACCCACTTTTCTGAATGATGGTCTT
The DNA here is from genome assembly GCF_049852395.1 of Peromyscus maniculatus bairdii. NCBI lineage: Eukaryota > Metazoa > Chordata > Mammalia > Rodentia > Cricetidae > Peromyscus > Peromyscus maniculatus. Next base: position 24,193,751 of record NC_134856.1, read on the forward strand.
ACACAATGTAGTCAGTCTCTAAGACAACCACTAATCTGGAATGTTTGTAATTTTACATATGGTGGTATTTTACAATAAGGACAAATTTGAAATCTCAATTAACTGAAAAATACTGTGTAAATGTATCACTGTTTATTGCTCATGTATGTTATAGGGTTCTCCACTCTACATATATTGACCTATGATAGACCACAAATTCACACTAAGAGGACTGCCAGGGAACACCGTATAGATATGTCTCTCACTTCTGTGAATTCTTCCAAATGAAATTCACGCTGCTGAGGATTTTCATTTGGGGCACCAACAGACACTATTTTTAAATTTCTTTGAAATTTTAGTTCCTTAAAACGTTTTCCCAGGACAGAGATAAAGGTTCTATGCTGCTCTATCCCTAGGTGGGTTTCTCAACCCATATTAGAGTTCTTCAAAGATCCATAGTTTGCGTTATAGCTCCTGGCTGTAATCACACTTTCATGTACAGCTTAGAAGGTGGAATCACATCTGAGTTGGGTGACAAAGATGTGTGCAAACATATCTGCAAACCGTGTCAGTAATCAAGGGCGAGGGTCACCATTACCTAATTGCATTTACTATGCATGTTTTATAAAGCCCACTAAGCTAGGCTGTGAGGTTGTCTGGAGTCAAGAGTCTGAACTATTGTCACGTGAACTCAGTACCTTTACTTGCTCCTCTCTACAGCTTAGATGGAGTGTGACATTCTCTGAGTTACCTCTGGCACCATGGGAACAACCTTGTTTCCTCAGGACATGGTTTATTTAAATACACTTCAAACAGAATTGCATTTTCTGAACTAACCTCAACCAGTGAGAGTTAACACAAGGGAGAGCAGATAGACAGGACACAGCAGTGCGGGGTCACTTTCTGAGTGAAGTATTGGTTTTGGTATGAGCAACACCCATGAGTGCCTCACCCCACAAACTCATAACAACATAAAACAAAAAAGACAGAGGTGGAGATCTTCCACAGTGTGTCTGTGTTCCTGCTTGTTTCCATGTTGGTAAGCTTAGGTGTCAGCTTTTCCATAAGTGCCTTCTGGAGGTCGGTAGCACTTGGGGAAAGCCATCAGCTGGAGCATGTTGAAAGCATACCTTCTGCATTTGATATTCTTCAGTACATTCTCTATGCGGCATCCTTCTCTGGTGAAAGGGGAAAAAGTACAACTTCATGAAACACAGAATAAATAAATACGCTTTATTTGTTCAATGCAGAGTTGCAGCAACAGTCCAAGTAAAAATAATAAAGATTCAACTCTACATTGTTTTCCCCACAAGTGATGATACATCTTACAAAATTAAATCCTAGGCCAGGCTCAATACCATTATTGCCTTCGGAAAGATATGATTAAGTTTCTTAACAGATATTTAACTTTTGATAAACTCTTTAAATATAATTTGCTCCACAATACAGCTATACTTTAGTTTCATAAATATATCTGCCTTTGTATAACTTTTCCACAAATTAACTACCGGTCCCTTAAAACACATTAAAATCTACATGTAGCCCTAAGGATGCAGCTCTAGGAATAAGGCATTGAATTTATTAAGTCTGGCCCTATAGATTTTTAAAAGGAGGTTCCGTTCCTAATTGACTTTGTTGTTTTAGCTATGCAGTGAAGAGAGCAGATGTCTTTTTCGGCAGCCTGCTCCAAACGCCAGCTTCACAAAAGAGGAGCGCTCCTCAACCACGGTACAAAAGTCACAGGTGCTAAAAATGGCGCAGCAAGACACAGATGAGACCTTGTTAAAAAGAATAGAAAAGTAGTCTGAAAGCCAAATCAACCCAAACAATAGTTACAAACAGGTCAATTTAATTACAAAACAAAAATAGCCATTCTTTCCATAAAGTTACTTGACACAAGAAGGTTAAATGCCGAGATGAATAAGAGCCGAGGAGGAACAGAGTAAGAAAACAGACACATTTCTATCAGCTGATCGCAACTATGTTAGCACAGTGGAAAGAAAGTCTGTAACCTCCTGCTTCCCAGATTGTCTCCTGGGTTTTACTGGTGCACAATGTCAGTCCTAATTTCTCTAATAAATGAAATGGGAAGGGGAGGTTCAGAACTTCAAGCTTTCAGGATTCTATTTTTTGTCTTGTTCCAAAGACAGTAATTTTAAAACGCATCTTTAGCTACTTAACAGTGGGAAAACACTTTTCCGTGAACAAAAGAGGAAAATAATTCACTTAATGCATAGTACTTTTGCCTTTTAGGATTTAGGAAAAACAAACAAAACCACAATTCAAACATTTCCTTTTTGTTGTTGTTTTTTTAAATTCTGTGAATCTGAAAGTGTATAAATATTACAACATTGTCCCCAGAATTAAAGTCCATTGTCGTTTGTAGAAAAGGAAAGAACACATCATAAAATTTATTGGTATTTGGCTAGGAGTAATGCAAGACTTAAAATAAGCCACACAACGAGCAGGTGAGAGCTGACGAGAAGCAAGGCGACAGGGTAGAAGTGTCGAGAAGTCGGCTTGTTATCAGTTAGACAGCCTGTCTCGGGGTCATCGGATTCACTCAAGGCTCCCTGGGTTTGTCTGCTGTTAGACAGGAGGAAGGAGAGGAGAGAAGAGAATAGAACAGCATTTGCAGAGCATCCAATGTAACCTTAGAGAAAACACACACATACCTTATGCAGTACATCTGCACCGCAAGTTTTTATGCTAAGCAGCCTCTGCATCTGTACATTTTTTCTCTGTGCTACATGGACAAACTTTTTTTTTAAGAGGATATTTCCTTTGATTTTTGGAGGAAACAGCACAATGGTGATTCTTAGACAGAGCTACATGCAGAAGGAGGAATTGGGTGGGTACAATGGCACTGAATAAACAAGACTACATGAATAAAATTAAATGATGGAACAGTTCATATAAAATGATCTGATAAATATACCATTGGGAAATGGAATCAAGATGGAATGAAACACAGGATTTGGGAGACAAGTGGATATGTTTGACACATTAAATATACCTTCTTCTGGTATTGTATCTGTGTAATGTATTTAAAGTTGTAAAGTGATTTCTCAACATGGTTTGGCCTTTGAAAGGGCTGAAGCACCTGGCATGTCATCTTTGGCAGCCATATTATTAGTTTAAGAAAATCCCATGCAGAGCCCTCTGTTAGCTCAGTTCATAAATCATGTTGTCTTCAGCTCATCTTATTTACAGGGCCAAAGCTATCACTATACCCTGTTTGCTGAAAACAGAGGCATATAGCAATTCTATTTCAGGAAAGAAAAGACTCTCATTCACGTATGTCCTGTGCAAGAGAAAAATATTTTACTTAAAGGCAGTTCTAATTATGACAAATCTAAAACACATAATCAAAATCTCAGTATAGTCAATGGGACAGAAGCAGTTTCCTGTCTATTAGCTTCTCCTGTATTTGGTCACAGTCACAGGCTGTCAACGTATGGGAGTGGACTGTGTATAGGCTCCTCAGCCATGGCCCCTTTCTAAGCATGTGCGTTCCCTGAAAACTTCCTGTACTGATTTTTGACCAGGTTCTGACACCACAGGGGTCACATTTGATAACCATCACAATCAGCTCACAGAGTGACATTTAAAACACTGAGTTGGTGGTCATGGGCCTGGTCTCCCTGCCCATTAAGACCTAAGCATTGTAACCAGAGACAGCTAGATGATCTGAAAAACGTGAGTCATTGCACAAAAGGGAGGTAATTTTGGACTGGCATAATTCATGTTCTCATGTTTACAAGAATTTGATTAATTGTTCCACTTCCCCCTAAATGTCTGGTGAACTAGATTATTTTATTTTTGTTTTAATTTTTTGAAATATTTTTACATTGCGTGTTTGTGTGTTTTTCCTGCACGTATATATGTGTATCATTTGCATACTTGGTGGCTGGGATGCCAGAAAAAAGGTGTTTGATCTCTGGAATTGGAGTTACAGATATTAGTAAGCCATGATGTGGGTTCTGGAAATTGAACCCAGCTCCTCTGGGCGAGCAATCAATATTCTTAACCTTGGAGGCAATTCTCTAGCCCAAATTTTACGTTTTAAAGATTTGTCTCTTTTTATTTTATGTGCATTAGTGCTTGTTTGCATGTATATATTTGCACCACGAGCAAGCCTGCTCACTGCAGCCAAACTGTACCCAGAGATGGCTGTGAGGCACCATGTGTATACCTGGAACAGAAACCAGGCTCTTGCGAGAGCAGTCAATGCTTTTTGTTGTTTCTTTTTAAAATTTGAAATCACAATGTAATTCTCCCATTCCTCCCCGCCCTTTCCTTCAGCCAACCCATCCCACGTCATCACTTTCTCTCTTATTCTCTCTCAAGTTCATGGTACCTGTTACTTTGTTATTACACACACACACACATACACACACACACACACACACACACACACACACACGTATGTATATGTATGTGTGTGTGTGTGTGTGTGTGTGTGTGTGTGTGTCCTTGCTCACATTAGACTTGGCAAGGCCAGTCTGGGGCTGGGGCTGGAGCCTCAAAGGAATTAAGGTTTCAGTTCCTGGGAACTTGGCTTTTCCTCCTGAAAAGACTGGAGTTATCAGGCCCACGGCTGCTGTGTACTTTGCCTGTAATGCTCTGGAGTACCCTGTGTTCGCTCCCTTTGTGGACATTGCTTGATAACCTCCTGCTGACTTTGTCCCGCTGAATGAGGGACTGCACTGACTCTGCCCCATTTCTCTCCTGGAAATAGCACATAAGGTGCTGTACTTCTTAAGAGTTTACTTGGCATAAGACCTAGCTTGAGTAAGACCTCCTGACTTCAACCTTTATCTTCTCTGTCTTCTATCTCCTTATCTTCTGACCTCCTGGTCCTCTGGCTAAAGAGAATGACCTGCTGGTCCAGGTCAAAATGGCATCCAAACAGAAAGAAGAAGTGCTGCCATGATATATAGATAAATAAAAGAAGTCAGCCTGGAGGAGGAAGCTCAAGCATCAGAGTAAAACATGGGAGAGCAGAATTTTCTCTCTCTCTCCCTCCCTCCTTCTCTCTCTCTCTGAAGATTTATTTATCATGTATACATTGTTCTGCCTGCATGCATGCCTGCTCACCAGAAGAGGGCCCCAGATCTCATTACAGATGGTTGTGAGCCACCATGTAGGTGGTAGGATTTGAACTCTGGACTTCTGGAAGAACAGTCCAGTGCTCTTAACCTCTGAGCCATCTCTCCAGCCATGGGATAGTAGAATCCTTAAGAGCACAGTTTTTCCTTTAGATCAGAGGTTCTCAATTGACAGGTCAGGACCCCTATGAGTTGAACAACTCTGCCTAAGACCATTGGAAACACAGATATTTACAATAAGATTCATGACAGTAGGAAATTACAGCTGTGACGTAGCAACAAAAAATTTTATGGTTGGGGGTCACACAACATGAGGAACTGTGTTAAAGGGTCTCAGCATTAGGAAGGCAGAGGACCACTGTCTTAGATCCCCCCCTTTTGTTTTTTTGTAATGCATTGCTACGGTGCCTAGAGAAGTTCTTTTCTTTCATTCTAAAACTGCCCTTGGTTCCCTGAAGAAGATCCTATAAACTGTAGACATAGAAATGTATAGGTAAATATCAAAGACAAAATACCACCTACAAAGGCCACATGCGTTTCCTATAATTAATTTGCATGATAGAATTTGATTAGAGATCGTTTAGACCCACAGCATGAAGTTGACTCAATTATGATTCAATAGTCCTGTAAATCTGATCACTATACCCCGAAACAGACTCCCAGACTTGAGATGGGGGGGGGGGGGACTTTTAGAGATAAAAGGCCTCAAGGACGAGAAAGCAGGGTCAGTCCTGGATTTCTTTCCCTTCAAGGTGCCTCTCTCCAGGAGAGGAGACTGTTTCCGCTTCAGTTGATACAGTCTGAAAGTCACCGGAAATGGCCCTGACTCATTTAACTGAGGCGAGCCCCCTCCTCTTTCATCATGCAGGATTATTAGGTCTCCTATTAAAGCCTTCTGCTCTTCATTTGGGGAAACTGCCGGAGCCTGAGCCCCCTGATACTTGGCGGGGGGGGCGGGGGGAAGCATGCTTGATGTTTCCACTACAGCAGGAAAAAGGGGGAGTGAAATCAAAACACGGTGGCAGAAGCTGCGTGGACTGGAAGCCCGCTCAGGCGGCAACAGAGCACTGGGCTCCTTGGCAGAGTGGCCCACCCATGGGTCCCTGGGAGACCTGTCTCCCCACAGCAGGCCTGCTAGGGGCCGCTAGGTCCCAAACAGGGCTGGTGGGGCAAAAGTGCTTGAGGGGCTGAGACAGAGTCGGACAACTTCACCATGACAGAAGGTCCAGAACATTTCCCACACCAAGTGTCCTTTCTGTTTTCGCTCCTTTCACTCCGCACATCGGCTTTTACCAGCTCGACTTTGGATGTTGCCGGGCTAATGAGCCCCCGCTTGTAAAGCAGAGCGACCAGCGCTGCCAGAGACGGACCCTGACATCTGGGATTTGGCCCTCCATTTCATATTCAAGCACGGATTTTCTCTGTATATCTTTGCCGCCTTTCCTGGGCCAGACTGGCCTCTGACTGTGGCAGGGAAAAGGAGGAGAAACAGATAGATAAATATAAAAAGTAAAAGCTGGCCTGAGCTGTTACCATTCCTTAGGGAGACTTGGAAACCTAACTCTCTCTTCCTCCTTCATTCATTCCTTCACTCCTTTCTTTCATTCGTTCTTTTTTTGTTGTGTTTTTTGTTGTTGTTTGGTTTTTTGTTTGTTTGTTTTTGGTTTTTGAGATGGATTTCTCTGTGTAGCCCTGGCTGTCCTGGAACTCACTGTAGACTAGGCTGACCTGGAACTCACAGAGATTCACCTGCCTCTGCCTCCCAAGTGTTGGGATTAAAGGCATGTGCCACCACCACCTGGCTTTTCTTCATTTCTTAAAAAAACAAAAACAAAAAACAAGCAAACAAATAAGTGAACACACACAAAATTATACCGCCTCTGTCTACTACCTTAGTTCAGCTTCCTTACGTTAAAAGATATGATGCTATCATTTTAGTATTTTGTTTTTATTTTGATGGTTTTATATGATATTATATAACACTAACTATGATATATAACTAACACCAACAAAGAGAGCTAAACAGCAAATCTCAAAGCTACTGCCAAGATGGGCTCTGCTGGGTCTTAGTCTCACTAAAAGACATTTGCTCCAAGAAGGCCTTCTAGGCCAATTTTATATAAAAATTGAGGGGGACTTGTCTATATAGCTATAAAATCTCTTGGTATTAAATATAAAATTTTATAGGGATAAAAGAAAAAATATTTTAATAAATGAAGAGTTATTTATAATGATCGAGATATCCATAATTATAAAGTAAACTAACTAAAGTACATTTATAAGTTATAAATGTTCTAGTAAGGTCTGTAGGCATATAGACGATAAGCTTAAAGATAATGTGTATGATATTAAAGTTTATAAGATATAAGATTAACAGTTACAAACAAAACTGACTATAATGTACATCAAATCAAGGTTTATTTAAAAATAACTGACTATAAAAATATCACATAAAGATAAATATATAAGACCAGTGCAATTGATCCTTTGTGTGTTTCTCATCTGAGGCACTACACTGCTCTCTTTAGCTAAACTGGGGACTCATCAATCATTCTTTTTTGTCTGTCATTGGTGATTCAAAACAGATACGTCCTTCTGTATGAATGACATGTATGGCCTATGACTTTGGAGTCTATGAGAAATCTAAAGTATACTTTCTCATACATTGTCAATTCATTTCTCACTTAAGTTTTCCAGTTTCTAACCATGCACGTGTTTCCTCATTGGTGGACATTTCCCAGTTTGCAGTGAGAATCTGGTGCCCTGGTTACAGAATGGTAATCCTTCCTGGGTGCATGCTTCATCATGGTTCAAAAGAACTCTGCCTCTGAGTAGATGAACTAGAGTGCTGATTGACTTGTCCTGGAGCTGTCCACCTGGTCTGGATAAAGATAAGTTCCTTGATTTCCTCATTGGCTACATCCTGTTATAATGTTCAGAGAAAAAGCTTCAACTGGACCTTTGGCTATTAGCTACCCCTGGACAGTGGGATCGTCTATGAGACTTAAAGGAGAAAAAAGAAAAAGAACAACTATAACACGGGCATCTTATCATTTGGACTCACTGCTTATGTCAACCCCCCTTATATAGTACTAAACAGGACTTCCTCTATTCCAGAAAATGAGAGACACTGCTAAATTACCTGTTCAATTGTCCCTTCACTAGTTGTGAAGTTCACAGAACTTAGGAGTCTTTTAAACATTCAGGCACCAGTAACTCATCTGGCCTTAAGAAATAAAATAGGAGCAGCTGGACCAATCCAAGGCTTTCTCACAGGCCCTGATGGAAGGACAAAAGGAAGCTAGTTCTGGTCCTTGCTCAGGATTGGACTTGGCAGGGACAGTCTGGGGCTAGGGCTGGAACCTTGAAGAAGTTAAGGTTTCAGTTTCTGGGAACTTGGCTTTAGTCCTTAAAGAGACTGGAGTTATCAATCCTAGGGCCGCTGTGTGCTCGGTCCGTGATGTTCTCCAGATACCCTGTTTCTTCTGTGCAGCATTGCTTGACTAGCCTCCTGCGGACTCTGTGCCTATGCACGAGAGATTCTGCTGACTCTGTTCCATCTCCCCCATGCAAATACTACATAATTGTAATTATAAATATCATCCTTACTAATATGTCCTTCTGACTTGTCAAGTTTTAAAGTGAAGGTTATCTCTGCAATTTTGACATTCTTCTTCAATACTCCCATAGAACATCCATCTATTGAAATCCCCCTCTCTTCCTTTCTCTTTTCTTTCCTTCCTTTCATTCCTTTTCTTCCTTCGTTCTCTTCATCATCACTATCATCATCCTCTATCAATCTTGTATCTACCTATCTATCAATTTATTGCAGTGCACATGTTACATTCTGATTGCAAATTCAGGTTCAAATGCTATCTACAATTCACGAGCATCAAGTACAGAAGTGCCCTGTTTCCTACTGAGGTGATCCTATAAATAGATACTACTTGAGGAATAGAGCACTCAGACTAAAAGAAAATGGAAAAACTAAGGGTGAGAAAATGTTTTCTAATAATGGTCCTTACTCCAAGTTCAGAGTGCTAATTTAGATCAGATTGCATTCCCCCCACCCCAAAACTCAAAGAAACACTTCATATTTTCCAGTCTGAATGCTTCATATGCTTTCCAAGTCAACATTACTAAGTCGAAGGGTTTTGTTTCTGGAAGGGTAATTTTAGAATCAAATTAATTTGTTGCTTATTAACTTCTATCTCTGGAGATTAGAGTAATGCATTAAAATTGCCTCCCATATAATCATGATATTACTCAGCTAGAATTCAAAATGGTCTCGTCACGGAGCTACTTGAGGTGTGAAGGTGGTGATGTGCAACAGAGCAGACAGGTGGTCTTGGAACCACCTCCCTTATTCCTGCCAAATATAGCATGAATGGACATTTCGTCATGGACACCAATGGGTTTTTAAGAACTCTGCTTGAACAAAATGTAAAGGATGCTATCAGCAATTGTTTCACCAGGATATTATGGTAAGTAATTAGTGGCTCTCTTTCAAGGCACCCTGACAATTCAGTGCCATTAGTGATAGCTAGCAGTGACTGTGTATCACCATGAAAGCAAATCTCAGTGGTGTCCCCAGAAGAAATGCCACATGATCAGACATTTAAGGGCAGTTGAATATGAAGCCTATAAAATAATCCCCAAATCCCTGTCAAATGAACCACTTAAGAACAGGAATGAGTCAAAGACATGTCTCACTTTTAAATGCACTGCTGTCTACAAGAATAGATCATTCCTCAAACAAACCGCAGCACACATGACTCGATAATATTTTCTTTTTTCCTGGTTTTGACAGTTCTGAAGGTGGAGGTCTTAACCATTCACCACCGGTATTCTCTCAAATCATTCAGAACTCTGCACTGAAAATTCAGATGCCTTGCTTGCCTTGTGGAGATAATTATTCATTGAGAGTTTTGCTATTTGATATTGTGTTTCTTCAACTGCTACATTACTTCAGGCTCCCCAAAGGGAAAATCAGAAATTAAAACAATTGAACACAAAAACTTTTCTTCTGACCAGCAAACAGAGACCATTACACATTTAATCGTCTGCTTTAAGTTTGGAGCTGTGGAAATACCATCCTGACATTATGACCCATTATTTTAAAGCCAATATCTTAAAGAGCTTTATTTGACTCAATAGTCACTTATGAATCAGTACTTACAAAGAACCATGTTTTAACCCCCAGTTTCAAACTGTATAAGAGTTTAAATAGTCACATTAGTGTAAAATAAATGTGATGCATGCTGGGTACCCATGATAGCTTTGGGAATGCTACAAGCAATCAGAGAACCAAATACCCTCACATTAAAAAAAGACTTTAAAGAAATCTTCAGTTTGAATCTAAACACTGAATACTGGAGGAACTAAAGCCACCCTTGGGCTTCTATGCAATAAGAAAAGGAAAGCTGCCTTAGAACATAATTTCTCTGGTCCATATTTTATTTATATCATAGTCTCAAGTAAAGAGCAAGTAAAGAGAGAAGTTTGTTTATATTTTTTTCTTTTTCAAGTTAGCTCAAGATTCATGAGACTAGATGACTCCAGATAGACTCAATGAGTATGCTAGGTCTGTACCACACATACAAATATACTTGATGACAAATGATCCTCCAACACTTTTCAAACTTCTGGGTTATTGTTAGAATATTAAGAGAACAGAACTATATAACAACTGTGTGAATATTTAAATGCATATGCAATTTTATTAAATTATATCTAGGGAAAGGTAATTTCTATTGACCTAGAGGTAAGGGAAGCCTTTATGGCCAGCCACAGGGTCATCAGCCATATTTAAAATCTCTTCTTTCTAATGTAATTCCAGATGTGAGTTCAGAATGTAATGTTAGCATGCAAACTTTAAGAACAGTTCTGTTCTAGGGCTGGAGAGATGACTCAGGCTTAAGAACACTTGTTGCTTTTGAAGAGGACCTGAGCCTGATTTTCAGAACACATGTTAGATGGCTCAAAACCACCATCATTTCCAACTCTAGGAGATCCATTACGCTGTTTTGGCCCATGTGGGCACTTGTGTGTGTGTGTGTGTGTGTGTGTGTGTGTGTGTGTGTGTGTGTGTGTGTGTGTACATGTGTTCATGTATATATGTGCCTATACATACACACACACATAGATGAATGCATCAAAATAAAAAAATGTAAAAATAATATTTCTAAATCTTCAAAGAAAGTGACTTGGAAGACACAATTTTATTTCTACAGTAGTCCAGGCTATGTTAGGCAGTGTTTCTGGCATCCTTGGAATGAAGAGGAAGTGTGTGAAGCAGAGAAAGATGTATGCAACTCATTCTTCCATGAGAGAACTATCTTTCCTTCTCTATGCTTTATTTGTTCCTTACAGATGACCAAAATGGAAATGTCATCTCCAGACCATGGCCAAGCAATGGTAGAGGCTTTGAAGCCCATCTCTTATTGAAATACTCTGCATCCCTTTCCTGTCGTGACTGGAGTCCCTATAGACATGTGTCCTGCGATCACTCAGATGCAGGCAGATGCAATGTTCCAGAGGTCATGTTTTCTCTCCTAAAAGCACAAGGAACAGTTCACCAAGATATCGCAGGTCAAAGGGAAATTAGAAGAATTCCAGGCAGGCTGAACTTCTATTGGGCAGCAATGTAGTTATCATTCAAATCTACTTTGTCTCAATTTTGAGAATTCAAATGAACTAAAACTGACCGATTAGCTAAAGTAATCTGATTTTCCTTGATACTACTTTTGGGTTCTGTTTCGATGTTTTCGTTTCACAAAATACATAGACAGCAGATGATGCCTTCTTGGGGGTGGCAAGCACTTGGTGGTCATACCTTCGGGTGTGTACAGATTATTTTAAAAAGAAAGTTCACACCCTCAGAGTTATAATTTGTGAACATATGGCAGGAGTGACCATATATACAGTCTAAACTTTCGTATTACTGTAAAAGAAACAGAATGGGGGGAGGCATGAGAAGTATAACTGGTTTTGGTCTTTGGACTTTAGAAAGGAGAGTATTTAGATCAGGTCCAGAAAGAAATACTATAAATGAGTAAAGGACCAAGGAGAAACATTTTGGTAAAACATTTATGCTTAGTTTTGTGTGTCTAAAAAGCTAATGGGCAATGTGCAGGTTATTTTTGGTGTATGCAAGGAATGGTGAAATGAATTTGATGTATCCATTTGAGGTTTGCTCTCGATTTTTCCTTCTTCCTCATGTTCTTTGAGGCTGGAGTTTAAAGCATGTGCCCCGGGGATGTTCAGCAGTATTGAAAGTATAGTCTTGCCTGGACTAAATAGATTTGCCTTCTTTCGTGACAGAGGAAATGTGAAGTGTCCACTGGGAAGGACAGTGCACAGTGACAGGATGTGTGAATGCTGAGGGAACAGGAGAAGAAAAGGGAGGAGAGAAACGGAGGGCCAGAGCACATACAAAACACCACCTTGGCGTAGGACGCAAAGACAGAGGCTGGTGCCAGGAGGATCTTGTGAACTGGCAGAGAGTGCACCCAGGGGACAGGCTGTGGAATGTGGAAGGGAGGCTAAACCCAGCTCAGCCATGCTCTCCAAAGACACGTATGTGAGGATGGACTGGATGCAGTGAGGTAAAGACGCTTGATGGCAGGAGATAGGAAAGGCGGGTTAAACTGAAGACTGGTGCAGGCAATGCCAAGCTCTAGTGCCAGGCAAAACCCATGGCAGGACCAGAGCACAAAATCGGAGATTTTGTCTTCTCTAGGCAGAGATGAGCCGAAATGTCCACTGCCACTTATTTCAAAGACATTAAAAAGAAACGTGCTCAGGAGATAGCTCAGTGGAAAAAGCATTTGCTGCCCAAGAGTGATGGCTTGAGTTCAGATCCTTAGCACTCTGTAAGCATCTGGTGTGCCTATATGTGCCAATTACCTCAGTACTCAGTGCAGGTGGGCCAGACACAGGGAGGACTGCAAAGGCTCATGGGAGTTCCAGACTTCTATACCCTGCCCTATAGTCTCCTCTGACCTTCCAACATGAGTGCATGGGCACATGCACCTGCACACAAACACACACACACACACACACACACACACACACACACACACACACACACAAACACACACACACACCACATACAAAGAAACAAAACCCCAAATACATTACACCTTAGTGGACAAAATAAATAAGGTACTTCTGCAAAGCAAAGGGTACATACATAGAGATATACACTGTCTAGTAACTATGTAATTATGATTTCATTTGTAAAGAAACTCCAACAACATGCCTTAGTTCTAATTGATCCAAAGAAACGGACCTAAGAGTGGTCACTAAAATACTGCTAACATTTATTTCAAATGTCAACCATCGTAGGGTCACCCTCTAATTAATAACCTCCTGAAGTTTATAATGATATACTCCCAATTAATAGTCAAACCCTCAGGCTTCTATCCATCTTGATAAACCTCAGCAGAAAGTAATGGGGCATGGCTATCCTTACCCCACTTCCCTGGAGGGAGCAGGATGCCCAGCCTTGTAGCTGCCTCACTCTGGCTCTTTCTGAAACTTCTAGATACAACCAGATGCCATGCATGTCGTTAGACTGAGCCTACTGTCTTTTCTCAGCAGCCAGGGATGTGAGGCAGATTTTGGTAACAGGGCACAGTGCATATAAAAACATAAGCAGGAGGAACATGAGAGAAAATAGCGCAGCTTCTTCTTATCTAACTCCATTAAGTCTGAACTTCTTCCTTTAAAATGAGAACATTTACGTCTCCCACAGGATTTCTGTGAGAATTACACAAAAGCACACAGCACTTTCACAATAGTCAAAATGAGTAAATAAAGCAATTTTAAAGTTACCTTCTGTTTCTCTCCTCTACATAAGTCTTTTGTGTGTGTGCAAACAGAGCATGTCCTGAGGAGGCACGAGGCTGCTTATCTCTTCCTTTCTGTCTCTTATGTATTGATGAAGAAGCATGAGGGATGTAGGGCAGCACTCTTTTCATTATGGATGAGCCAGGGTCACCCTTTATGTTCAGGCTGGTCAGGAATTCATTACAGACCAGGCTGGTCTCTAAGTGGCCTCAATCCTTCATCTTCTGCCTCCCAAATGCTGGGACGGCAGGTATGTGCCACACTCGGTTTCTACTTTCTCTATTTCAAAATGTTTCCTGAATTTATCCTTATGTTATGCTGATGAATCTTAAAATTGTGTCTCTAGCTGTCATGTCTGAATTCTGCTGTTACATCCAGTTAGGTGTCTAGCTAGCATCACAAGGCCAACATTCACCTCGGTGCCCGCTACTCAGCTTATGTCACACCTTCCTTCTCATGAAAGGTGCTGCGCTTCGGATGGAGACTGTAGAGTGCTCCCCAGAGGCTATTGGGCTTGTATACTTGGTCCGAAGCTAGTAGCACTGATGTGGAAGGTTCTAGAACCTTTAAGAGGTGGAATCTTGCTGAAGGAAGTGTGTCACTGGGCTTTGAGGTTGTTTAGCCTGGCCTCACTTCCTGTCCTTCTCTTCCTGACTGCTGATGCACTGTGGGAACGGAAGTGAATAAACACGGTCACCCACCTGACGAGAGGGCAGGAGTGGCGGCGGTAAGCGCTAAGAGCAGGCAGTGTTTGCTCAGTTCATTTTCTGTTTTTCTCTGTGCCCTTTTGTAACAACACTGAAGATGATCACCCGGGTCCAACAGAGCCATCATCTGTGCCACTTAAAACAATGTGCCACAGTAATGCTGGAAACGGCCGTGCTGTTTGCCAAGCAGATGGCCATCAGGAAGAGTAAAATACCACCCGGAGCCAATTGTGGTAATGGCTCAGAGCTAACTTTTCTGATTAAAATAATAAGTTGTTGCAGCCGCTTCATTCGAGAATTACCAGGAGAAGTCTATGGGTACCACTGATTCTGTTCCTAGCTATTTCTTAGTGCTTTGCTGCACATCATTCAGAAGGCACACTCTGGATCAGCTATTGTGTTCAACTGAGTAAGACAGACAGGCAAGTTTGGAAAGGCGTACTTTTCCCTGCCCCTCCCCCTCCACTATACTCCCCTTCTGTTTAGATTCCCTATAAATTGCTTAAAGCCTTTCTGCCACTCACATTGGTAGCATTAATAGAGACTCCTAGTGGCCCTCTTCCTCCAGCCTCTGTTTTCATCTGAGGCTCAGAACGCTAAGGGAGGAAAGCTGGCTCATTAGCAGTCTAAGGGGCACAGGACTGGGGCTGTGTGCAGAAGAAATGGATTAATGAGACTCTGTAGCTTTACCACACACATTTCTGCTCTTACATCCTATCTTTAACAGAGGATTCACTAACTCCTCGGCTTTCATAGACCATGGGGGCTCCTGAGTGCTCTCCAGCCCCTTACTCCATAGGATTTACACACTGTGGGGCCCATGGCCTATTCCTAACAGAGAAGTCCCTAATGCCACAGGTTTATGCACTATCGAGGCCAGTGGCCCATTTTTGTGCTGAAATGCTTCCAAGGACTGGGAGGAGCAGAGGTCACACATGTGATTGAGCTGTCTCTGCCTCAGTAGACCTCAGGGCACATAACACTCCTTTTGCTACATACTGATGAGTCTGGCAGGGTGGCTGCCACGGTAACAAACCAAAAGAATGAGAATTCAAAGACCTGCTCCAAGAAGAGCAACCGAGAAAGGCCACAAGTGTAGGAAAGTGGCATCACTAGGGCTTCTTTGCAGTGACAAGCACCATGACTGACTTGAGGGCTCTCCCCACATAAATAAACTGTGGTCAGGATGTACTATATGAGATATGATTTTAAAAAAGATTACAACAATATTTGAGACTACATCAAGAAGTATATACATGCACGCAAAATTCTTAAGGAGGGATTGAAAATGTGGTAGAAGAAATAAAACCAACAATGTAATCTACGATTGGCATTTCAGAGTTGGCCCAATACTTGGCGTTGATTAAAGGTGAGTGTTATGTGTGGTAGATATTTACTAATACATTTCTTTCCACAAAGCTGATTATATCAACAAGCAGGAATCCATTTCCTAGGCAAATTAATGGATGGTGATTTACAAAGAACTCTAAAAACAAAGTATCAAGAAACATGGAAAACACTTCAGAAACCACACATAACTTCCCCAAACCACAAATTAATTATCTAAAGGGCTTTGGCTTAGTCTTTGGGAGGCCCCATGGATGTTAGGAACTGATTTCATGTCATTTCATCAAATGGCTTACAATTGTCGAGTTCTGGAATCATAGAACGTAAAGTACTTCCGTTCTTTTCATTCCCTTTCCTAAATAAAAGCAAATATTTGGTGGGAAGCCAGATGACAGGAAGTTGATGATAAAACTTTGTATAAATGAGATTGCAAAGACAATTTAGTAGTGACCCAGGACACTCTTACTTAGAAATGGAAGGATAAAATTCTAGTTCCTTGTGCTTTGGATGGCTGCATTCTAATAAATGTCATTTCAACAGAAGACACATCTATCTCCTTCATTACCTAAAAATACTTGCCCAGTAGAAGCGGTAATAAAAGGCAATAAAAGATTAAAATGAAAATGTGTATTATTACCCTGTAAATTTCTATAGTTCTATAAATATTGGGATATTTTTTGTCCTAATGAAAATCAGTATACACAACACATAGTAATTCTACTATGAAATGATGCTTTCATCCCCGAGGACAAGACAGTTCTAGGATGGAATCTGGATTTCCCTTTGTTATTTGTATTGTTTGGACAGGATATATAATTTTGCTTTACATTAATATAGTGTTACTGAAAAGAGGGAAGATAATTGTATCATTACATATGAGTTAATGTGAAGCTACATAATGAGTGTGAAGAGTCTCTCTCTCTCTCTCTCTCTCACACACAAACACACACACACACACAGATCAATCAGTCTTATACTTTACCTTGTCTGCCTGAAGTTTTTATGTATGTGTGTATACATATATACATATATACACACATATCTGTATTAGTATGGCATGTCTGGAGTACTTGAAGTCACTGAGAATTAGGAAGTGCAATTATTGTGACTATTGCTATAAATATTGATATTTATTTATTAAGAAACAATGAAATGACCATGAAATATTTCTATTACTAATTAAAATATTTTGGAAAGCATAACATGTAAATTAGACTAATGATGCCACAGTAAGAGTATTTAATATCCATTACTATTGTAGTCTTTAGATTTATAATTATGAATAATTCATAATGTATTGCTTTTTCTAAATTCTCTTTAAATTTTTCAACTCCAAATTTGATGGGATACTATAAAGGTTTAGTTTTGCTTTTCTTCTTATTTGGTCCTCAGGATTGAACCTAGACTTCATGAATGCTAGGTACGAACTGTCTCCCTATGCAATCTCCTGCCATACATTCTGGCTCTTTCTATCAATAACCAAAAAGACCTACTTAAAAATACTGCTTGCTTTTATCATGATATAGATCATAGTGCTAATGTTTCCTATTCCATGTCTAATAGAATACTATTCACAGAGACACTGAATCAATCAATCTTATTATTTACTTTGTGTACCTGAAGTAATCATTAAGTTCTGAAAATATTTAGCTGTAATTTTTTCAATCATAAATCATTAATATGTATTGCAGTTTTTGTTCAAATGTTTATATCTTTAATAATTGTGAGAATTTAATCTCTTTAATTTAGATAATGGTAATTGGAGATTGGATGCAGAATAAATTAGTAACATGCATAATAATTTATAAAGAAGAATATTGTTGCATCTTTATTACCAACTTAGTTTATTTATTCCCCAGGAATTACTTATTGAGAATTAATTTATCCAGAAAGTATTAACTGATTACTTAAGTATAACTCATGTTCTCCCATGTTGATAAAT
The DNA here is from genome assembly GCF_049852395.1 of Peromyscus maniculatus bairdii. NCBI lineage: Eukaryota > Metazoa > Chordata > Mammalia > Rodentia > Cricetidae > Peromyscus > Peromyscus maniculatus. The sequence goes on from NC_134856.1 coordinate 24,211,690, forward strand.
ATAAGCTAGTGCCATACAGATACAAGACACATATTTATAAAATAATATGGAATAATTTGCAGTAGAGAATGAATTGACATTCCTTATACATTAAAAAATATATAATGCATTTGTTTCATCTACTAGCTAAAACTTAGGCTCAAATTGCCTGGTGCCTTAAGACAGAATTTGTATATTGCATCTCATGGGTGTGTAGAGCTGGGTTCACAGAAGTAAAGTTCTTTATGGTTGGGTTTTTCTATGACTTTAATGTATAAGTATAGTTAACAATATATAACTTGCTGGACTTTGGTGGTATTGGTTATGTATTTACCTTATAATTATTTAATGTACATTTTTGTTCAATTCACATTACCACTAATAGAAATAGAGTGGCCCCTTGGTTCCCTTGGGGAACTGCCTCCAGGATGCCTCCTATGGTTATCTGATTTGGAGGGTGCTCAGGTCCATTATCAAAAGTATTTATATACAGAGCTACACATCCTCCAAACATTTTGTAGATTACTTACACTAAACTAATATCTTGGGAATGCTTATTAAATGGTCATTTTCTGATTAAATAATGACAAGGACAATAAGTCTAAATTTGCTTAATGTGGACACTTTTTACAAAGGGTCATCTGCAAGGGACAGAGGTCCCAAGAACCTGGAGATTTGGTTGGGAGGGACAGGCAAGGCCACAGCAACACTGTGAAAGGCCACTCAACTGCTCCGAAGGAGACAGTGGATGGATCAGACGTGTTTTGAGACACAAATCCGAGCCATGAATGCAACATTGGCTCCTAGAAGGCAGTCAAGAGAGGAGCCTGGGGAGGGCTGCCAAGCTGGAACGAGAACAAGTGGCAGCTTGATGTGACCTTCTGCTGTAAGTAGCAGGATTCTGCATTCTCTTCACACTAGTTGTGGTGTCGATACTGTTTGGATATGGGTGGGTAAAACTGTACATGGTGACTTGTGTCCTTTGTTCCATTGGTGATCACTACAGTTTCATACAGACAAGAGTTAAAGTTGCATGTGAAGTTATGGCTCAACCTTTCAGAATATATACTAGTTAAAATTTAACCTGAATTTATTTCAATTATCCCCAAGAAACCGAAGAGAGGATTACCCTCACCTAGAAAACCAGAAAAGTAAATGACAATGATATAATAATTGCCAGTTTCTATCTGAATGGTACTTTAAAATTCCAACTGCAGGCCTTAACTGCTATGGCATTTCCCCTTTCATTTGGGCTCTAGCAACCATTCTTTAGCCTGCTCCAAGCTTAGTTATTCCACCTTGAATTTTAAACTCTTAAAGTCATAAGGAGCCATGGTAAATTCATATCTACAGAATATATTTCATCATCTCAATAATAAAAAAGAATGGAAGCATCTTCCTAAGAGTTTAAATGGAGATAGGATTTTTTAAAAAATTAATATTTGTTTTTATTTTTAATTATGTGTGTGTTGTGTGTATCTGTGCATGCAAGTGTGTGCATGCATGTGCCCATGAGTGTAGTGGCCTCACAATCCAAAAGAGGGAGTGAGATTCCTTGGAGTTGGAGTTACAGTTATATGTGCGTTGTCCTGTGTGGGTGTTAGAGATTGAACCCCTGGCCTCTGCAAGAGCAGTATGGTTTTTAACCCATGAACCATGTGTCCGGTCTCAGTAGTAAGAAACTTTTAGGGGACTGAAAAACAAGATCTGTTTCTTAGAAGTATTTTATAGTTTCAGTCAACCTTTGTCCTCATGTAATTTCTTTGGATAACACTAGTTACTTTTAGTATATTAATATGGAAACTTCTGATACCAGTCTTCCCAGGTAATTTATTTGTAAATGACAGTATACTGCTGTGTGTCCTCTGCTATGAAGAAACTAAAGTCAATCTGAACCTGGCTGGCTGCCCCATGCTGTGTGATAGTATGGCATTCATAACCCTTGCTTTGTTTTCTGATTCTGAAGAGCTGGAAACAGCTGTGTCTGAGTGCTTTGCTGTGTGTGCATGAGATAACCACTGCTGGAAAGCCAAGTTCATCACAGCCTCACTTCAGCTTCTAGCTGGAAACTGAACTTAAACTGACCCGGGAATGAGTTTTGTTATCCATACTGTGTAGTTTAGAGAAAGATGCATCATGGTGATAGGGAGAGTGATTGTCCCTGGGGCTGGTAACAGTTTGGGACAGTGCACATGTACTCACAATGATCTAAAAATGAGATCATGCCACAAAGTCTCATAGATACTTTTCTTCCTTGAGGATCGAGTCAGCCATGGTGTCTGCTTGACAGAGTTGGGAATATGTAGCATTACTCTTAATGTTCTCGGACCTCTTACTGTGGTAGGGGACATTATTTGAAGACGCTGGATAGAAAGCTCCATAAATTATGTTTAAACACATCTACTGACAGATAATGACACCATTGGGCAGTAAGTTTTGGAGATAGAGATAACAATGTACATAAGGTCACTAAATTTTCATTATGTACTCTTTATAAGAGTGACAGATAAAAGCCTCTCCCTATGTATGGTCACAGTCACAAATACCTGTGGTTGCTTTAATATCACTTACTTTAGCAATCAGTTGAAGATACACAAATATTAAGTATATATGTCATTAGTTTGAAGTCTCTAGATTTCTGACATTGTCTCATAAATTAAAAATATTTATTCCATTACGTACTCTGAGAATTTATAATTCCAAGTGATGTGAATCACAAAACTAACTTCTAAAAATACCATTTTTATACCATACCAGGTTCAAACTGGTTTCATCATTAAAAACACAAATAAGTAACCAACACTTAAAATAACAGAACAATTAGTACATTAGTAACGGTTACCAACTCTAAGAAACACTGAAATAGCAATTCAGGTTCTAAATTCATTGTTGTCATTTATAATGGGATGCATGGTGTTAAGGCACAGGTGGACTTTGTTTATATGGAAAGTTAACTCAAAATAACTATCAACCTCTAGCTAATGAATAAAAGCAGTTTCTTGTCAAATACAAAAATTATTCTCTATCATTTAACTGATTGGGTTACACATTTTGTAGCTAGAATGGTATGACCATTAAATTATTATAAAATAATTAAAAATTGTACTGCACTATTATCTAACTCAATCTCAGGGCTTGCTACACACACTTAAGGCATTAGACATCATTAAGTGTGCTGGTTGGTGGTGGTGCACACCTTTAATCCCAGTACTTGGGAGGCAAAACCATGCAGATCTCTGTAAGTTCGAGGCCAGCCTGATCTACAGAGTGAGATCCAAGACAGGCACCAACAGAGAAACCCTGTCTTAAAAAAACAAAAAAAGAAAGAAAGAAATCATTAAGTGGCCATTCTGAGTCCCGAGGGTCATAACTAGCACTTGTTTAATGCTATACAGATACATATTTATTTTCTACAATGAGCTTCTATACAATGTTTGCAGAAAGTTTTGTTCTACAGAATGTGAAAATAATCTTTCAATAATCAAGAAAGGAAGACTCAAGCAACCAGAATTTGTGAGTTTATGTGATTTATTTTTTAAGTGAGATTTTAATTCTGAACACTTCTATATTAAATAAATTTGAATTTTATTAAGAATGTTAATTTTAGATTAAACTTTCATTAAATCTTTTTCTGTAAGGACTCTTTCATTTTTTTTCTGTGAATAAATGAAGTTGTTAAAAGTGAGCTATTTAACACATCCTCCTCCATTCAGGCATGCCTGACAGATTTGACCTGGGAGCGATTGAAGGGGATTATATTCCAGCTGTAAGGAATATTCTAATCACAGACGTTGAAGACGTGGCTTCTGTTTCTGAAAGCTTCATGACAGTATCACTGGTACTGGCTCCAAAACCTTCACAACACCCCAGTCAAGTCCAGATGAACTTTGCATAACCCTGTTTTCAGCTCCTCTAGAGAGTCCTGGTTCTGGCTAACACTTTCTAACAGTGCCTTCAGTTGAGTCCAAAAGAACAGTTCAGTAGTGATTCATAGACACTTTTATGATGGACAGATGGATGGGCTGTGCCTATCTTCTGCTGTGATTGGTCTTTATAATGCTAGATGTTATCCTGTGATTAGTTAGAAGTTAAAGTCAGATTTTTATGCCATATTCTGGCCAAATCCACCTTTACCAGATTGTTAAATTCACTTTTGGAATCAGCTGGCAGCCCCTTCTGTGCTGTTCCTAACTCTGCATTAAACACAATAAAATGGGCTTTTCTCAAAGATCTTTGCATGCCCACTTGTGAGTTGTATCATAGATATCACTCTATGACCTAAGCTTATGACATACAGAGGAGGCAGACGCAGTGTCAATCAGAAACATCAGTAGCAGGGTCAGGGAGGGTAGTAGGTTGTGGAAGGCAGCTAAGAGAATGACTAGGGGAAAGGCAATGGGAGCAGAGACAGCTGGGATAAGGTAGGGCCATGGAACAAAGAAGAAGGTTATTGAATTAGAGTTTGTATTGCTGTGATAAAACACCATGACCAAAAGCAACTTGGTGAGGAAAGGGTTTTAGTTCACTATATTTCCATGTTACAATTCATTATGGAAGAAAGTCGGGCCAGAAACTCAAGGCAAGGTTCTGCAGGCAGGAACTGATGCAGAGGCCACGAAGGAACACTGCTTACTGGCTTGCTCCTCATGGCTTACTTAGTCAACTATCTTCTAGCACCCAGAACTACTAACTCACAGTGAGCTGCACCCTCTCATACCAATCATCAATGAAGAAAATGTACCACAGGCCAATCTGGTGAGGACATTTTCTCAAATGAGGTTCCCTCTTTCCAGATGACACTAGCTTGTGTCAAGTTGACATAAAACTAGCCAGTAGCCAGCATAATTGTCAAAAGCCAAAGTTGAAGACATTGCTCCTTGGAGGACTTCAGGGTAGCTGCTAAGCACCAAAGGACCAGGGTTCTGACAGTTAAGGCTTTGGAACTGTACTCTGAGCTGCTATGAATGGTGTTTTTCACTAACTGCTGAAAATGAGATTCCAGAGTTCCTGGGTTCCTGATAATCAAATATTAGGACAATAACCCTGCAATATCAGCAGCTAGCTCTGAAGATCCCCAGTTTCTAATGGTAGGGTGACAAGTCTCTGGGGCTACCAGCCTCTAATTCTGTCAGTCCAACACTCAGTAGACCTTCAACACTAAAGGGCCAAGGATTACCAAAACTAGAAAAAAGCCTCCTTGCCTTCTCGGTATTTCTATACAACCAGGGAAAAAAGGACACAAGCCAACTCACTGCTAACATCTTGATAGCAAATTAGACCTCACAGTTCAGGAAACAGAAAGTGCCAACATGGTAAGATGATGTGATGATACTTGAAACAGAAATCTGATCAAGGAAGTTGGTGATAGGAAGATGAAGAAAGTCAGTCAAGAGTTTTTTGTTTGTTTGTTTGTTTTTAAATTATCAAGACCTAAGTTCCAGGCCTCATAAAGAAGCTACAGTTGAAAATACTATGGTCAGTAAAAAGGTACACCAAATTCCTAGAAACAGCTAAGCATAAAATCACACATATTACAGGAAAAGAAAAACATCAAGTGCTAAGTTGGAAATATAACTTCACAAAGGGTTAGTAACCCAATCCTATCATGTCCATGATGAAGATGGGATGCACTGTTTAGTTGGAAGACTTTTCTATTCACCCTTAGAGGAATGAACAATATTAACAGGAGTAAGCTAAGAAGTCCAACCAAATAGAGCCTACCTTTTGCAGTTCTCTCAAATCTTGGCTGCTTGGTATGGTGGTTTGAAAGAAAATGGCCCCCAAAGGGAGTGGCACTATTAGGAGGTGTGGCCTTGTTGGAGGAAGTGTGTCACTATGGGGGTGGGCTTTGAGGTCTCTTTTCTCAAGCTTCACTCAGTGTGATAAGCAGTTGACTTCCTGTTGCCTGCAAGGTGTAGCACTCTTGGCTCTCGCACCACATCTGCCTGCTTGCTGCCATGTTCCTTGTCATGGTGATAATGGACTGGATCTCTGAAACTGTGAGCAAGGCCCCTCAATTAACTGTTTTCTTTATAAGAGTTGCCATGGTCATAGTCCCTCCTCATAGCAATCGTAAATCCTAACGAAGATGCTTGGGAATTCCAAAAATGTTCAAAGTCCTCACTTTCCATGTGTCAAACATATTCATGACTGAGATGAGGACCATTCTGAGAAGGTAACTTATTTTCTAAAATTGCATTATGCTATCTATGATGTCAGTATGCCCACATTCAAGAATGACAGGCATCATCAAAATGAGTGATTTAATAATTGAAGGATTTATGATGACTTTGTCATGTCATGAGTCAACAATAAGAAAGTGCAGCACATTTATATGAAGTGCAAAAATGACAAAAACATTGTATTTTAAGATAAGAATGTTAAAAGTTAAGCATATGTTTTCTATCTGTATCATTTTATCATTATTTTATTTTAAAATTACTGAAACTTTGCCTGTCATTGGGCTCACTGGCTGCCACTTCAAGCCACATTCATCCTTCAGTTATTGGTCAGTGAGGATAAGGTAAAGTTTCATTCAAAAAGATAGATGAATTCATTTGTTTCTACTCAAGTGTTAAAAATGAGAGAGCATCATATCTATTCCACATGCCAAAGTCAACTGGCATGTATGTGCATCTTTCATTTTGGATTTGAAATTAAGAGGGATGCAGTGCTGCCATTTGTGTTAGGAAAAACCCATAGGCCAGGCCGGAAATAAGCTTCTGTTTAAATAAACATTATGGAAATTCATACATATCCATGGGCAAAAGATGATGGTATAAAATCCAGAATGAGTAGAATCATATTTCCCTTGAGCTACTTCTGCTTAAATTCTGTCAAAATTATGCCCTGAAAATCCACAGAAATCCAATCCCTCTTTGTGTCATGCTCTTATTACTCCTCATTAAGCATTTCTGGAATCCACAGTGCCTAAGATCATGAAAAATGAAGAAATCAGTCCATTATCCCTCAAGTCCCAACTCAAATGCACCAGAGGCTGTCCCCTCCTCCTGAGAGGTCTCCATGCTCTACCTCCCTGCAGCAAATGATGCCCTTCAAAGCAGCCCTACACCTCTTTGTATGCTGTCCTTCACAACAGACTGGAGCCAATTTATGGAAAGGAGTATCTTATGCTATCTGTATACCATGCTGTATACTAAAGAACAACATATAAAATCACCCATGAATAAGGTCCTCCATGAGATAAGAGCCAGGTACTTTAATCTCTTTGAACTATGCTATATTTATTTGGGTCTATTAATAGGTTGAGTACTGTGGAAGGTGAACACATTACTTCAAAGTTATGTATGTCTTAGTAAACATCAGAGGATTTTGCACTACAAACAATGAAAGAGTTATTTTCATACTTTTCTGATTTTTTTCATCAGTTTGTATTATCAAAAAAGCTTCTCGACAGGTGGTGGTGGTGGTGTACGCTGAGATTAAATCTCAGCACTAAGGAGGCAGAGGCAAGCAGGTCTTTGAATTTGAGGCCAGCCTGGACTACAGAGTGAGCTCCAGGACAGCCAGAGTTACAGAGAGAAACCATGTTTCCAAAGACTGAAAACAAAACCAAGAAAACAACAACAAATGCAAAACCCAAAACAACAACAACAACAACAAACAAATGAGGAAACTTAAGTGAGAACAAACCCCAATTTCTTGGACCCATTCCCAGGAAGATAATCCTTCATTTTCATAAATGGGTTCACCTGAGCAGTGCAATATCACAAGGTTATTATTTCTCAGATTAGATGTGGTGTCTTTTTCTCCTTTAGAGTATCACCAAAGAAACCATTATGGGCCCAATCTGTTCTCTGTCCCAACAGCACATAGCTGTATGAGAGAGACTCTGCATTATCCAGTTCAATATCATGTTCAAACACCTGCAGAATTCAGGTAGCATGCTCACCTAACAATTATAAATGAAGGACTGCAAAGGAAAAAGGAGTTGAGAAAAAAAAAGACAAAGCCTGTCATGCAGTTCTATCTTATGTAACTACAATTTTAACATAATTTCACAAGTCTAATTGAAGATGAATGCTCTTGGGAGTGTTGTTGAAACAAACCACCACATGAGTATTTGCTGAAAGGTGGCTTGCTCAGACATAGCCGTCCTTGTCTGAGAGCAAAAGGCTGTTAGCTAGGCTTGAATAGTCATGGGCTTATTGGTGTTAGGTCAACTGCGGTAGAAACTAACAGGGAAGGGCGTTTTTGTTTGTTCCACATTTATGTATCTATTTATTCGCTCATTTTTAAGGTATATTTTCTTACTGGCCTAGACCTTACCACTAGGCTTGGTTAGCTGGCAAGTCAGCCCTGGGTTATTTGCCTATCTCTGATTTCACAATGTTGTGATTACAAAGGCAGGCCACCATGCCTGGCTTTTCATAAATGGCTTCTGAAGATCAAACACAGATCCTCATGCTTGGAAGGTAAATATTTTACCAAGAAAACCACATTCCCTAGCCCTAGAAAGAGGTTTTCAAAAACAGAAATCTTTGTAATTTGCTATGGGTAGAAAATATATCCCCTAACTGGCAACGATGCCAGGTGAGAGGTACCTTTTCCTCATAGCCCCCAACATGTCCTATACATTCTCCCCTTTCTCACTGACTTAACTATTCTCTGATCTTTGCAGAAGGATCCTGTACACAGGGCCATAGAGGAATATCTCTGTCACTGTTTATTCACACCTGATTCTCTCCAAACAGGTTTGGAGCTTTTTGAAGAGAAAGAACCTAGTACATGTTTTAGATGATTCCAGAATGTGGCATGATGTTTGTTAGACGATGTATAGCACCCTCAGACATTGCTCTCTTTGCTTTAGCTACATCCTGTGGTAGCTGTCTTCCACCACTGTGGTCTGATGACCCAGTATAAAATGGAATATGTTTTCTAGCTTTAACACACAATCAAGTCTACCCTGTGTTGTCTGCACATTACACAAAGAAGCAGAGTGGAGAAGCAAATCAAATTCCTGTGGTAGATTTGCTCTTTGTGGTGGTTGGCAGATTACTGAGCATGGCTCAGTGCTGTGACTTGTACCTTACTTCATCAAAATCAAGGGCATGGCCACTGCAACTTCACCAAGAGACACTCTGTTCCATTTGGCTTAGTTGTGCTGCTTGTGTTCAATGGGGAATTGAAGGGACCAAGAACCAAGCTGCAAATTAGCTATCTCCCAAAATTTCAAATTTGGTCAAGAATTCATGGTCCAGTTTAATCCCAGAGTCAACTGCAAACTAGTCGCAGAGTGGCTTCCTGTGGTGTACACTCCACTGGTTTTTAGTCTATGCTTTCATGATTTCGAAGTGTAGGTAACTCAGTACCCAAAGGCATCACTACTCTGGATTTACCTGTTAAATGATAATTTAGAGTACTTGCTTACTTATACAAATGCTGCTTGCTGAGCCCTGATTACTGATTAATTGGGCATCACTGGAGAGAGCCATGTTCTCTGAGAACTGGGAAGGCAGCTTAGCCAGCTAGTACTTTCCTGGATTCCTAAAACATACACACAAAAGCTATTCTTGACAGTAGGCACTTTTAAGTCCAGCATCAGGAGGCAGAGACACACAGATTCCTGCTGCTTGCCAGCAAGAAAGCCCTGCCCACTTGGAGAATTTCAGGCCAGTGAGAAACACTGCCTATAAATGAATGAATGAATGAATGAATGAATGAATGAATGAATGAATGATAAAATAAATAAAAAACAATCAAACAAATTAATAAATGTGGCTTGCACCTGAGGAACAACACCACAAGTTGTCCTCTGGCCCCTACAAGCAAGTACATGCACATTGACACACACACACACACACACACACACACACACACACACACACACATACACACACAACACCACATAATACATAACCATACAGAAAAATCAAGTATGTCCTATCATAAACTCCATCCCACTTCTTAAAACACAGGAAGCACATAATCCCCATTTACTTTACTGTTTTTATCTTAGTGATAATGCAATAGTAAGAGTGTATCTACTTGTATGTCATTGTGAAATATGAAGTAAAGATAGCCAGAAACCCTGCTGCAGAGGATACACAAGGCACTGGAAACATCTTTCTACTTAATTATCCAATGAGGCAGAGCACTTTTAAAAAATGTTATACAGTACATGGATCCAGGAATAAAGACAAATACAAGCTGGCCACCTTCAGCTCTTAGAAGCATGGATTTGAAGAAAGAAGGCCTCTCTCCAGTACCACATAGACATAAAAACATGAGCAACTGTACAACCGTATTCTTCGGACTTATTTCAAGACCTAATCCATGGGGTTAAAAGAAGATTCTAGGAACTGACACCTTTGGAGGACCTGGTATGTACAGAAGGTAGGAAGGCAGGAAGGAAGGTGATGGGAGAGAGGGGTGGGGGGGCATCGAGAGGAGGGAGGCAGCAGGATGAAGCTAGTTCTTTGACTCATGTTACTTTGTGTCATTCATATCCAAAACAGGCCATCTGGTTTTTGCTTGTAAATAGTTGTAAAGAATTAAAATAGAAAATGTATTGAGAAGGCAGAAATGACATTGAAGGAGAGTGGCACATGCTTTTCCATCATGAAGGATTTATAATAATTTCCTGCAACCAGGAAAGCACTTTCAAACATTTGAAAAGTGGATACAGGAGGAGGCAGTGACTTAAGATCTGTTGATCTAGATGGAGAGTGCATCCCCAGCAGGAGGAGATGAAGTGACATATTTCAGCTTTTCTGAAGCTTTATTAGGCACATAGCTGTCCACCTATGGGAAGGATTGTTGCATGAAGTAATGACCCCTGGTGATGAGATGTATTCAGGGAAAGGTCAGCTGACAACATGCCACGGATGTCATATAAAAAACCCTTGCCTTGGTTGACAGGGTCACTAGGTAATAACCAAGGTCTCTCCCAAATCCTTTCATAATAAAATAACATTAACATGGAAGGCTACAAGCACATCAGAAGAGAAGGCATTTGAAGCTGACTGATGACAGACGAGTAATCAATACATAGTGGTTCACCAACTCATGGAAACAAAGAATAAGGCAGTCAAGAAAAGTTAACACATCTATTTACAGTGCTTTTCTCAACTTTAGCTCACTTTAATAAGATCCATGAACACAGGGAAATTGAAAAGTTGGTATTAAATTTAGTTACTAGAAGGGTCTAAGGGTCTTAAAAGAACAAATCAGTCTCTAAGTACAGTCACAATGACTGGACGATGTGAATAAATTTACAAACACAATCAAGGTAGGTCTACGCAAAAGGAACATTCAAATAATTTTGTGCTTATATAGTTTAGTATAGATTATTATTTATGGGAACTAATTATATTTTATATATTGCTTAAATCTATAGCTTTGGTCTCCAGATCAAGTCAAAGAGTGACATTTAAAAAGCTTATTTCAATTCATTTTTCAATTTCAACTATTCTATTTGGATTATAAATTTTTCAATGTTTCCAAGGTAGGCAACTTTATGTTATTTGCTCAGACACATAGATCTAACCTTAATTACATATAAATTCTGACTTCTGCTCAGAGAAGCATCCCTTCATAGAGTGGAAACAGTTCAGATGCATGAGAACACCCCTGTCACTCATCAGAGAACAGGTCTGCCCTCATCAAACACACCATCAAATCCCACAGTACCTTGAGTGAGACATTCACTTACATTCAACACAGAATCCTCGATGGAAAAATCCCAAAGGGTTAATGCAAAGAATGATGCACAGACTAAAAATATGATGACGTAATTGTTCTCTAAAATATTGTGAAGTTTGAGAGAAATGATATCTACTTTGCTTCCCAATACTGATTTAATAGAGAAAAGTATTAATAGACTTTACATGTGTATGATGAAAAAATGGAAAAGACACTTACCTCTATTGAAGTTACTGAGGAGGATTTTTGTGTTCATTTGACATACTGAATCTTAGCCACATGAGCATAAGGCAAAAGTGTTATTTTGTATCTGAGAAGTGTTATTTTGTATCTGAGAAGATGCATTGTTTTATTATCTATGTTTCTTCAGGAGTATAACAAAGCTATCAAATGCTGAGCAGTTTCTACAGGGAGAAACCTGCACCTGTGGCATGCCATCTACCTTACTATGGAAGCTTCTCCTTTAGCCACTGGGAGAGGAGCACAGGTGAAGAGCTAGCTTACGGGGGAAGGCAGTCAGCTGTGTGGGAGCCACACACCACCCATGTGGGCCATGGTATCTCAGCCTTAAGAGGAAGAAAGAATCCACAGATAGTTCTGTGGTGTCAAAACCAAACAAAGGGGAACACTTGTTCTGGGTCTCCTTAATGAGCTGCATGCATGATTCTAGAGTCTAAGATCCTTTTAGTTTTATTCTTTTTCATTGTTTTCAATCAGTTCAATACATTTTTTTGTAATTATTTACCAAACGAAGGAAATGATCAGAGTCCATCGGCATTTGGAAATGTGTTAAGACATTGTAACTTATCTTTGAGATTAACATATTCCACCATTGCCCTTTTCTTTTTCTCCAAACTGCTCTGTGTATGGCTCTTTCCTTTCTTGATAAACATCTAACTGAGGTAAGGATGCCTAAAAGGGGAGTACTACCTTTCAAACTGAGGTCAGATATGAAAGAAGAAAGATACACTTTTGCCAAGTATTTTTGTGTTAACATCCCAAAATTATTAAGGCTCCTAGAATAGAATATTCTTCACTTTCATCTCAGCACCATTACAAGATTATTAATGTAACCCCATTCTTTGCTATTCAAGGGCTATAGCTAAAGGCAGCAAAATAACCATGCTCACATTTATCACAAGCTATATAGGGCAGACTGCAGAGAGTCATGACATTCCTTTACTTTGCCCTGTATAGAAAAAGAATACACCGTCCTTTTTCCATTATGATTTGAAACCATAACCTCTGCAGCATGAAATTTTAATTTATGAAAGAAGGAACCCGAAGCTCTGTATTAGAGCAGGTTACAGTGGATTATATGAATACCACAACTGTACCATTTTCTAAAAATAGATCTATTAACTCCTTCCCCACAAAAGAGCTATGGTTTAGAGCTGAGTTCTAATTAGACATAATGCCTGTAGATCATGGATGAGGCTTTCAAAACTCAAATTCACTACCAAGATACTGCAATACAAAGTTACATGGACCTGGATCATTTCCATTTCTAGCATATCTCACTTGCATTCATTATTAAGCTTATAAAAATAGGCTCAATTCTCTGTTCGGGAACTGCACAATTTATCACCAAACTTCAAGTTATTAATATACTTGTTAAGTTTGTATGAATTTACCCAAATCATTGAAATCAAACACCAACCTATTAAACACAGTTGGAGCTTGGGCTCTGGAAAGCCACCCAACAACAAATGTTCTGTGGTTAAGAAGCACTCGTCTATAGTTGGCCAGGGGTCATTTAACGTTATCATGAAATGCTCAATAAAATATACCATTGCTCTGTGTGTCATATGGATTTTGTATCTTATAATTTCTCTTCTTTAGAGTCACTGGCAATGCTGTGGATTTTCTATGAAGCTGTATATGTCAACTGCAGCTGCTAAAACCCAGCTGACTTCTACAGAGGGAGAGTAATTTCTTCTCCTACTCTGTCACAACTAATATCTCTTGGAAGCTCTCGCAGGCCTCTATCTCTTGTTCTTGTCTCTTTAAGAGAAAAAAATATTCACAGAATCAAATAAAATCTCATGTCATAAGAATTACAACAGTTTATGTTGTAAAGTTAAGAAATAAAAAGTTAACAAAGATGGTATAGATCGCCTTTCCACATTCAAGAACAAAGGAGCCATCAAGGTGATTGGCAAACTCTCATGCATGTAAAAGCATAGAGGCTTTATTTCTCAAATAGTTTAGAATATATACAATTTTGAAAACACATATATGTAAATGTAAGAGACTAAATTTGCTTGAAGTTTAGAAAAACTGCATTAGTAATACTCAATGTTGACGGAAAATGCATGCCACTCCTTTATTGTTGCTTAAGTGCTTGCACTCTGTCTTATTTTTTTAAAATTAGAACAATTTAAATGAGTATAACAAATTCAGCAAGTTATAAGAATGAAAAAGTTAGAAGCAAATGGTAAATGAATGAGGTGACTGCATTCAAAATGAAAACAAAAAGCCCCTAAAAATGCTACAGATTTGATATGGATGCGTCACAAAACTGGTTCTGAGCTTTTGACTAGTTCATCCAAGAAAGAATCCAATACATGTACACACACACACACACACACACACACACACACACACACACACACACCAATACACAAATAAATAGATGCTTGTTTTTAGAAAAAGAATGTTCTAAGTAAGTAAATCACTTAAGAGCCGGTTCTTTTCATTTTCTCGGTATAGTCTGAGGACATCACATCACCTACAGCTTTAGTAGAGACACTCCTATGGATATCCATCCTGACAAAGCAGCAGCTTACAGGGAAAAAAAGCAAATGGAGACCATTACTACACAGTGAGAGTGTCAGCCACAGCACCCTTTAATGCTGACTGAGGCACACTGTGAAACTAGTACTGTGTTATGTGCTTCGGGATGTTAAATTTACTACATGTTCATAAGGATCCTGGATGCTGAGATGGGGTAGCTGTGAAGGTATCACATTAAACAGTTCAACTTTATGATATGCTTTCCAGTCCCATTGTGTGTGTGTGTGTGTGTGTGTGTGTGTGTGTGTGTGTGTGTGTGTGTTTCCATTTTTACAGACAAATATCTAAGATCTTTTAGAATTTGACTCTCCTTGTTAAGAGATGAGAGAACTAGGTAATTTAACTCTGGACAGCATCTTTCTCCTCACTGTTCTGTGATTACTTTATGGACCATATTGAGGCACACTGTTCTCTGTAGGGCTAGCTCCACTTAGAGAGTCTAAGTATTTTTGAACAGTGATTCCCCAACAAACAATGCTGCAATGCTCTAGAAATGTCATGTGATTTGTTACAGCTAACAAACTACCAATTTTGCAAATGATATGCTTTATAAATTATATTCTTGATTCCCTATAATGATGTCACCCTTGCTCATGTGGATTCAGGGGTGCTCACTCAGTGGCATAGAATACAGTGTAATTGTACGTAATTACATGGGGCTTTTGGCCATGATCCTGCGGGCACAAATGTATTAAACTAGACATCTGAACGTCGGCAGCATCTGGGATCTCCCATTCTGGAGAAAAGCTTGCAGTCTTTTGGCTTGTGAAGACACTCAGTGTGTTCCATTGGACTGAAAATGGAGTAGCTTAGATAGAATTCAAGTTAGAAGGAGGATTGGAACTCTTTAATGATGACTGAAGGCATTCTGATGGAAGGCAAGAATTTCAGGTGGTACAAGATAATACATCATTTGCATCATCTTGTATTGATTTCTATTTGTGAGAAGGGTAATAGGAATATATTACACTAAGTATGTATATTCATGAAATCATCATCCAGCAAAGGGTTCAAGGACTGCTTATAGGGAAAGAACTCATGAAGAAATGCTAAGGTTGGGACTTGGTTGGTAGAGCGCTTGTAGGCTACGTAGGAAGCTCTGCATTGGTCCCCAGTACTACAAACAGAAGATGTGGTGGGAAGTAGAGGCAGGAGGATCAGCGTTTTAAAGTTATCCTTGAATCCAATGGGTTCCAGGCCATCCTGAGGTAAGACAACCTGCCTTGAAAAACAAACAAATCAACAAACAAGAAAGCATCACTAGGTTAGGTGACTGGCAGCATCTGGGAATCACTTCCTTCATTCTCCTGTCTCAGCCTTCTTGGACATGCACGGTCTTCCTAGGGTGGCCGTAAGTGCTTTAATAAAGATCCTTAGGTCCAAAGCTGCCTGCATCTTTGCTTCTTTAGTGAATACTGCTTTCTAAGACATGCTTCTACCACACCTCCTTTCCCAAGTGCAGAACCATCGGTTATTTTCCTAAGCTGCTGCAATTCCGTTTGTATCTCTGCTGGGACTTCCTTTTCCTTGTCTGAAATACAGTCTGCTCCTCTCACCCCACAGGCTTATAAAAATGCCCGAGCATTCCACAAACTCCCATCAAAACATCCTGTATTTCTCTATCTAAACCCAAGAGAGCCTCTTGTCCTATCCCACTACACTTCCCTGTTTTAAAAAGTGACAGCAGTTTAAAAAATACGTCCGCAACAACCACCGCCACTCCACCCTCTGGAGCCTGACAGAACCCCAAAGGCCAGAGGTTAATACGCGGTTGGCTCAATCTACCCTGTAATTATCCACAAACTCTCCATAACAAAACATCATGAAAGAGAAACTGGACCTAGTCTGGAGACTTCTGGAGAGGATGTAAATATGTTTGCATTATGAGGTAAATAGGAGTCTTCATTGGCCAGAATGGGATGTATTAACTTTTATCTGAACTGGTCCCCACCCTTTTTTTTAGTAAAGGTATGTTGCGAATCTGTTGTGGCATGAGGAGGTGGGACCCCGGTTAGAAGTAGGTTAGATTATTCTGGGTCTGTCTTTGAAAGCAATAATGAGTTTGGCTCCTTTCTATCCCTCTCATTTCTTCTGTGTCACTCTTCATTGAGCATCCTCCTCCACCACACACTCTAGTCATGATGCATTACCTCAGCAGGACCAAAGCAAGGGGGCAAGTGATGGTGGACTGGAGCTTCTGAAAGCATGACCCCAAATAAACATTCTTACACATCACTGACGAATCCCTCTGAGGTCATTCCTATTACTGGTCACATATCTGGACAGAGATAATACAGAAGCACATCATTGAAGTTCTTGATGAAGGCAACAGCGCTAACAGAAAATGTATCTCTGCCTACTGTGTTCTCTGCTGACATAGCCTTTAAGACAGTCTGCAATCATCTGCCAGCTTCAGTTACTTGTGGCTTCAGTGCTCACAAATCTCCTTAATTCTGAAACAGACTCTAGCGACTCATAAAACTAATCTGACCAATGAAAGTGAAGAAAAAGAACTGACATGGACAAAACAGAGACAGCCTGTACCTATTTGATAACAAATGAACTACCCTTCTTCGGGAGTCTTCTTACAAAGAAGCATCCTAAATACCATGTTGTAGACTTCAGTGCTGCAGGGGACACTTACTTCACAGAGCAGAGCATTTTGCAAATCATATCCCCCATGTTAAAGGCCAGGTGCAATATGTTGGGAATGAGGCCTTCCACTTGATAATAAAAATCTAGGAGCAAGAGAGAGGGCTCAACCAGACCAGTGCCAGCCTGTGAGAGAACCCTGAGGACCCAAGTTGTAACTCCATCAGTGACATACAAGCCAGGCATGGAGGTGTGCATAAATAACCTGAGCACTAGTGGGTCAGGGGACTGAGATGGGTGAACCCCTGGTGTGTCCTGATCATCCAGTCCAGCTAGTCAGTTGGCTTCAGGTTCAGCCCCTCTCTCCAAGGAAGAGGTGGGGGAATCAACTGGAGAACACAACTGACATCAGACTCTGGCTTCTACATGCACCTAGACACGTAGGCATGTGTACCTGCATGCATTGGAGCACAACGGCATGCACAACACACTCACATATTACCTCCCCCCTCTATCTCTCTCTTTCTCTCTCACACACACACACACAAATAAATTTACATAAAATCTAATAAGGTCACTGAGCCTTTAGTCTTTTACTAAAGAGGAATAATTACAGCCCTGTGCCTTAATGGAGATAACTGATCTCATACCAAAACTTACACTCTTCTGTCTCGTTAATGATTTATCAACTATTTTCATTTCAAGGGCCCTGGTGGAGTGACAAAGGGAGACAACTGAGAATATGTGTTCTATGTGATTCATACTATCCACAAGTATAACCTCTTGGTTCTTACTTAGACAAATAATTATCCCATGGCATTTTGTTGTCATTTACTCTGTAGTGGCCATTGAACTTCCCAATATATTATGTTAAAACAAAACTTTAAATCCAGTCAAATTTATTGAGCTTTTAAAGACTGGACCTGTATATCTATTAATCAAATGTGAGTTTATATTTCTGGAAAAAAAAATGCACCAAGATAAGATAGCTTTTAGCTCTCAATGGATATTCTAGAATTGAAAACAGAGGCCTCATTCCTATACTCTCTTCCTAAAAAAAAATCCTCAAATTCCAGGATCAAGAAACAACTAGCCAAGTATGTATCCACCATTTTGTGAAACTGAGTTTTGATGAGGAAGATTTTGACTAGACAAGGCACCTCATAACTCAAGAACATGATAGAAACTGGCTGTTAAATAAGTGAATTCCTTAGAACTTGTTTAAATGAGGCAGACTTGGAGTGATTCTCATTCTTGACTCCATCTCAGTGGCCAGCCTTCTGGGACTCCTGCCTTTTTGTTTATCTAATCTATGGATCTTCTGATAGAGTAGGGGATGATTGTTGCTAATCATTGCCCTGTAAAACACAGTCACTACAAAGCGACTGTGACTGAAGAGGAGGCACCCAGATTTCTTGCTACCTTTCCCATATGAAGAGATGGTCTGAAATCCACCATGTCTATCAAACACATCACCATGTCACAAGCATACCACTGAAAGTAACTCAGATTGTCCCCAGCTTGTGACAGAATCAAGTCCCAGGAATCCCGCTATGAGCTGACAATGCTGTACAAGTATTGCATCATATCTTAGTGCCACAGCACCACATGGCATTACATCAGTCCCCCATGTAGTTGTGTGACTGACTGGGAGCTGCAGGTCACTGCCAATACAAGCATCACAAGAGAATAACCTGCAATAGCTTTGACAAACTTTTGAAAAAGCCTGAAGAGTGTTTGGAATGATTCAAAGAAAAATAAAATGCAACTGCTGATAAATTAAAATTACAAGCGCAATAAGTAAAAACAAACAGTAAAATTTAAAACACTGGGCAGGTCAGGGGGTAAAGGTACTCCTGATAAGCCCAAGATCGGAGTTTGATCTCAGGAACCCACATGGTAGGAGAGACTCAGCTCCTAAGTTTCCCTTTGACCTCCATAAACATACCAAGACACATGAGTGCACTCACAAATTCGTATACACACAGAGAGAGACACATACACACACAACATATGCACACATACACAACACACACACACACACACACACACACACACACACACACACACACGTTAACTAAAACCTTAAGGTATTATTAAATCTAGTGTGGTATCTTAGAATATTAGTTAAGTTCTTAAATATTTTTTTATTTCCATACCTACCTAAGATCTTTCAATTATAAGCCATACAGACCTAAGCATAAGTATTTGTATAACTTCCTGAAGGTGTCTAATAATCACTCACGGTCAATGTCTGGAGAGTGGAACTTCACAGACCATGGAGTAAAGAGGTTAGAAAATAGCTCTAGCACCATGAATGAAAAGCTCGACTATTTCAATGGTAAAAAATTACCAGTTCAAGTTTCTGGTAATCAATTAAAGTCAACCAACAACTCGAGACATTCTTATTCCTGAGAAACTGCTGCCTGTACAGGAAGAACAAGTATCCTCTGTTGGGTTTTTGACGTTCTGCTACCTGCGTGTCCCTGTCCTGTTATAGTTATTTTATCGAGGACAAGACACTGCACTCAGTGTCTACATAAATTGGTGAACATAACAGAGCGTGCTGGCAGGAAGGAATATGAACTCTGCCATTATATTTGACTCATTATGGGCCAGTGTGGACAGTGCACTCTAGTTTTGTACATAACCTTGAAGTTCTAAAAAAACATGACTATTTTATATGATTTCTATTTTAACTAATGAACTTGAAGTAGTTAAACACATAATAAAATAATTTCATGTGATACCAGTACAAAGGATGAATGTGACTGGAGACCATTGGCTGGCTACAATGCTTCCGTGAGTGGTCAACACCAAACACTGGACATCAGGTCTATTGTCTGTTAGAAGTAATTTTCCAGATGACTTTTTGAGACCAAAGCTCATGATTCTTTGTAAGGACATATAATAATATATGTAAACATCAGTTATATTCAGAGGGAACCTTCACAGGCTTCTTTTGATACTTCTTTTTTATTTCCATAGTTAGTATCTGTAAACACACACACATACCTTTTTAATTGCTGATTGTTCTAAATTTGTAAAACACATGATTTGATGTTGTAGAATATTATTTTAAGATGTGTTACATTTGTTTGTGCTGTGGAACATTTGTTTTAATGATGCAAAGATATGTTGCATTCTTTTATGTTGCATTTGTTTAACTCTGTGAAGCTGTGTTACTTTGCCTGTCTAAAACACCTCATGGTCTAATAAAGAGTGACTGAGTCAGTAGCTAGGCAGGAGAAAGGATAGGTGGGGCTGGTAGGCAGAGAATAAAAAGGAGGAGAAATCTGGGAGGAGAAGACGAAAGCACAAGAGAACAAGGACACTCAGCCACACAGCCAGTCATGGAATAAGAGTGAAAGTAAGATACACAGAAGTAAGAGAATGGGAAAAGCCCAGAGGCAAAAGGTCAATGGGATAATTTAAGTTAAGGAAAGCTGGCTAGAAATAAGCCAAGATAAGGCCAGGCATTTATAATTAAAATAAGCCTTTGTAAGTGATTTATGTGGGAGCTGGATGATACCCCCCCAAAAAAAGCAAAGAGCCAAAAGAGTAAAAAACTAACAACAACAATTTCATATGTGGTACTGGAGTTAAACCTAAATCCCAACATTTCACAAACATGAAACTACAAAGGCTATACTTAGTTAAGTTTATTTAAACTGCAATGATATAATACCAACATTATAAGCTTTGATGTCTAGTTTTTATTTAATAAATGTAACTTACACTGTCAAACATTAGTCTCATTAGTTTGCATTTATCAATTTCTTTCATTCATGACACTCCCAAGAAGTGATTACTATTATGTGACCCTTTTACAGATGAGGACATTGAAGTACCAAGAGATTGACTAACTTCCCTGAGGCACAAAGAACCAATGAGATTAACTTGTTCCTGGGTAGTATTCTAAGTTAGTCCAACTGGTTCCAAGCTCTGTCCTCTGACCTCCAGTCCTCTGACCTTCCCTGCTGTCCTCTGACCTCTGTGTTGTCCTCTGACCTCCCCTGCTGTCCTCTGACCTCCGTGCTGGACTGATAGAGTACATATTCCTATGAGCTTGTCTTACATAGACAAATGCCCAAAGATGGAAACCCAGGCAGACACAAGTTTTTTTTTTTCTTTTCAATCAACTTGCCTTAAGTTTTTGAAATATGTGCACACCTCCACTCATTTCCAAAGAAACCCTCACACTCTAAAATAACCATTTTATATACACAAACTAAGAGATAAATTTGACTGGTTTGAAGGTTAGCATAAAAGAAATTTAACAGGAAAATATTACCAGGGTAATAGAGACATGAAATTTAAAAGATATAATTGGTTTTAGGTTAAATCTCCAGCAGCTTAATTTTTAAAAAGAAGAATAAAATAATTCTAAATCACAAAGTCCCATAAAAGTCACATCATAAACAAATAAGTTTCATATACAGTGCCAATTGTGTGCAAACCTATGTAATACAAAAAATATGCAGTCTTATGCTTCAGCATGTATAGGAACACATGCCTTTTGTTTACCTGTTTGAAGAATTTCCTTTCTAATTTAGAGGTCCTTTCTTCCAATCTTAAACAAATAGATGACAGTTTCACCCTCCAGACACCTGATAGCTAAGTCCTGTCAGTCCTGTGGTGGCCCTGGCCTATTTACTGTGCTCCCCCACTAGCTGGGCATCCATAGTGACATCTGCATTCCTGTTTGGCAATTAGATTCCATCTTCGCATTCAGCATTTTCCCCATTAGTACTGAAAGATCATGTTTGAAAGACATTTATGGCAACAAAGCATATTTTATATGGCTGAGACGTTCATGCCAGGCTTCTAACCCATCCTCAAATGGTTATCAAAACTGATGACAGAACTCTGCTGAGCAATGAAGATACCAGGAGACATGAAAAGATGTAAACAGAAGCCTCTTGTTAGTGGAAAACACAGGCATTGCATCAATGCAGGCAGGCATGCATCTGTGTCTCCACTGGGAGACTCGGAACCACAAAGAAAGTGCAGCCAATGGAAAGACAGACAGGAAGGAGCAGGAAGCAGCTCTCAGGGGGGCCGAAAATCTCTTCTAAGCTGACCTTTGTCACCTTTATATTAACACGTGTCCTTGCTCATAGACATCTTGAATGAGACACCTTTTCTTTCCAATTATGGCTTCCTTCAAGTTCTGATTTAATTATTGTAGAAATTAATCAAGATATAACTTGGGGCATAGTATTTTAAATGCTGGCAGAGTTGTAATATCAGATCTCTAAAGTATCAAAGTAACTGCCTTTCTGATGGCGAATGTCACCAATGTGAAGACCATACCAACATGGGTAGACAATCTCTTTGTCACAGTCTGGAGAGATTTTGTTTGTCTATTGACTTAGTGCTATTTTGTAAATACTCAAACATGTCAAGAAAATGTACTCTTTAAGGGGTGCCTTAGCTATACAGAGCCATTCACCTCAAGATGAAAAGCTAACCGAGTGTGTTTTCCATGCACATTACTGAATGCGTGCATAGCTGTATTTCTTTTCATTGCCCCAAATGAGTGGAGGGAATGCTTCTAATTGAAAGTGCGAAATACAAAGAAATCATGAAGTGTTTGGTCTTCTAGTGAGGTCTGTATTCTAATTTTTTTTAAAGTGACCTTAACATAAACAGAATTTAAGACATATTTGATACCTTCTCATACAGTCCAAGGCTCGGATGAAAAAGTCTTTGTGCAACTGATGCTCGTCTCTCAAGATGGAGCACTGTTCCAGCGTCACTGACATCGAGGTCCTGTCTTTGGCACTTTTACAGCAAGTAAATCGAATACCGTTGAGTTTGCGACAAATCTACAAGACACAAATGAAAACAAGGAATCAAGTGGTTCTGTCTACCCTAGAAATTCAGCACATTGCCTTGTCCTTTTCTAAGCTAGAAGGCTAACTTTAACTTGTTTATTTCTTTGAGTGGGTATGGGGCTACCAACCACTACATGAGATGTCCCAGATCCCACAGAGGAGGCATGCAGGATGCCTGATTTGCATAAATGCCACTCACAGCTCAGGAGCAATAGCTTGGCTGGAAATGAAGCAAGCCATTTAGCTTATCCCAGATTAAATGCTTGATGTTTACCTAAAGCTATTTTTTTAAGATCAACAAGCCAAAAATCTTATTACTGATATGAGAGGGTCTCATGAGTTCCCACCCCTAGCTGAGAAACTATTGGAAATTGATGACTGCTGGGGGAGGGAGAGTCAGTTTACATCATAGTTCCTGTATCCGAGAGGCTACTCACGCTCCATAGATGGCTCTGCATGCATTCACATATAGACAGCACTAAGTGGATTTAAAAATTCAGTATGTTTAAAAGAGAGCACAAGACACTGGGAGGGAGAAGTGGTGGTGTGGGTAGAGAGGAGGAATTAGAGGGAAGTGATTTGGGTAGATTTGATCAAAACACATTATATGGAGGTATAAAATTGTCAAATAATAAAAAATATTAAAATCACCTATTGGAAATAAAAATATTTTTTGGACTTGAATTTATGCTTCAAAATATCTATATAGATAAGGGAACCCTATGGCAATATTGGGAATACTAAATAGGCTACCATTACTTCACATTGATTGTCACAGAGCACAGAGTTACAAGTGACGATAGATACACTCTTCTAATGAAGTGAGCATGAGCCCTGGCGGAAGTCATAGTACCCTCACTCTACAGTGGGGAAAATGGGAACTTATGTAAACTGTGTAACCTGTCCGTGCACAGCAGAGCAGGAACAGGCTGGAAATGCAGGTCTGCCTAAGTCCAAACACCACGTTTTTCACTTCTGTATATCTGGTGTCCCTCTGTGACTTTTGTTATTATAAGACAGACAATGGTCTCTGACTCAGGAATACTCATTTTCTCATTGTCTTACACTTAACATGTAGA
Organism: Peromyscus maniculatus bairdii; assembly: GCF_049852395.1. Lineage (NCBI taxonomy): Eukaryota > Metazoa > Chordata > Mammalia > Rodentia > Cricetidae > Peromyscus > Peromyscus maniculatus. Next base: position 24,235,640 of record NC_134856.1, read on the forward strand.
CCCTCTGCTCCATTTTCTTCTAGCCCATGATGGTTTCTGAGATGAGATACCAATAATTAACTGCAGCATCAGCAATGCTAATCAATGTGCATTTAAGATAAATTTAATGTGACACAATAACCATCTACTTTATTATCTGTAATCAACGGGGCCTTAAAAGTGCCTGCTTGGAGAAGAAACATTAAAACTGTTTTTATTGAGGATTTCTTTCACTGTATTTTAATTGTAATTTGGTACTTAAATTAAGATTTATATGTCCCTATTAATTCAGATTTTTACTCCTTTCTATTTCCAATAAAAGTAGCTAAAGAAAAATGAGAGTATGGTTTTATCATATCATCTCTTTTTACTTAGAAAATTTTAATTATTTCAAATAAATAGTATTTTACATTTTCAAAAGCTGACTATATTCACAGTCATAAAATAGACCTTAATGTATACTTTTGAGTTATAATTTTAAAAGAATTAATATTCCTTAAAATATATCGCTACTTTCACATGTACCTCTCCTGCTGGAGATATTTAATGCTTTGCATTTAAAGTCAAGAGGAGGTGGAATTCTCCATATCAGGCAAGAAAAGTTTCCTTTTCAGTCTCTCTACAGCTTTTGAGTGATACAAGCTTGATTATACACACTCAGAGCACATTTGGTTTTTTAAATTTTTCTTTTTATTATTTAAATTAAGTAAAGAAAAAATTAAAGAGCTGTGCATTTTAATTAGACTGAAAAATCCACAAAGGCAGTATTTCATTAGACAGATATAAAGGGGACAAAGGGAAACCAAAGTAAAATCCTTTGGAATGTCAAGGAGGATTCCTGGATTTCTTCATTTTAGTTGTATTATTCAGTTGTTCTGGTTAGGAAGCTGGTATTGAAACTGAGCTGTCGCCTTACAATAGTGCTGGGAACACACAATCACCGGGGAGTTGTGTAAGAACCTTATGTGATTGGTACACACACCAGAATAACATTTAGAGATAAGATTGATGAGAAGTGTTTATATATTCAAATGGGGAAGAGAATATACCAAGAGAAGATATGCTTTCACGAATCTATGATTGATCTATCTTTTTAGATGATTTTATCTCATATATGCAATGCCATAGTCATAAGGTCCCCAGATATTGGAGGGCCTTGCAAATGATCAGACTTCCTGCATCTGTTTTCAGCAAAATATGAAAAATAATGTAAAGCTTACTATAGTGAATTTTTGTGAATTAATAACCATGATGGTATCTAAAGATACATGGAAGGCTGTAGCTGGTGTGGTGGTGAGTGTGGCCAGTGTAAGTGGCCTGTCTGAAAGCAGTGCTTCCTGGTTTGGTTGCCTTTCATGTTTTTTCCAAGCATATCAGGGAGGCATGGCAGGAACTTTCCTTTGTCTTCTTTGTGGTTGATTATTTTTTGTGGTTTCATGGTAAATTATCCCTTCCTTTTTTCCAGAAGTGGCTAAGTAACATTGGTAATAGTAGGAAAGGGTGATTTAAATGCTTTTGATGGGGCTTAAGTAATGTGTGCTGCAGGGCTAATGAATCTGAACTCTGAATTATAGGAGTAAAACAGCCAAGGCTACAAACATAGACTCTTCACAGAGGTCTCCAGAGTGCCTTTCCTGGTGAAGGGATGTTTTTCCAACGAAACTTCCTAGGATTTGAGATTTTAACAAAATTCATAAATTTAATATGAACTCTGTCTCAAGTTGTCAGAGAAAAGCTTAAAACCACAAGCATGATTCTCTCCCTAATGCTTATGGAAGTCTAGGCAGGAAAACAGGCGGATCTTCACCCTGAAGGTGCCATTAAGCAAGAGAGATAGAGAGATAGAGAGATAGAGAGATAGAGAGATAGAGAGATAGAGAGAGAGAGAGAGAGAGAGAGAGAGAGAGAGAGAGAGAGAGAGAGAGAGAGAAAGATCCATTCACAGTCCAGCTTGTTAACCCATGGCAATCAATCAATAATAAATTCTGTGCCAATACCTAAACTAATAAACACATTTACAAGCTCATTAACTGAACAATGGGTCTAGGAGTCTTAAGTCAGGGATCTGGTAACCACACAATTGGAATCACGTGTCTACAATGGCAGTTCAAAATTCCAATTGCCACATAACATTGACAAGATACTTCCTTTTGACCTTGGAGTGATAAGCAAGCCCAAAGTCAGTAAGGAGGGTCAATAAGGAGCATTTTCCGTGTTGAGCTCATCTTTCTCCATCTCTGTTGATAAAATGATCAGCAAAGAGATGATGCCTTGTTAACTAGATAATGCAAGATGAAACCTAGGAACCAAAGTACGGGGCTCAGACCCTGCATCACAGGTTCCTGACAACGCTTGTTGGTAATGGTGTGAGGGGAAAAGGTGGAGAGGAGTGCTTACAGTTGCTGCCAGCCACATGATTTCTACATTCTTTCTTTTTTTGGCTTGAATATTTTGATGGAGATTGTCCAACAATCCTTTTAAATCATTTTGTTCTTGAAAATGTGAAATATCTAAAGGAGAAGAAACAAAGGAGAAAACCATGAAACAATGTCAGCATGAAACTTCCTCTAGAGTTTGCTTGCACCATTTCTCCAAATGCAATTTTCAAAACAAGAAATGTCCTTCGGAGGAAAAGGTTTGTAAGGGGAAGATATCAATCTCTTTAGTTTTATACTTTATCTGATGAGGTGCTTCTTTTTCATCTCCCTCTATTTTATTTAACTATGGTAATATTAAACTGCCCATGAAACAACGAGGGAAACATTTTCCATGAATGTTTTCCTTTCCTGCTGCATAAGTCAGAGATGTCTTGAGATACCATCTCTTTGCCACTATGTAGCTAGCCTGGATCGAGGCTGTATATTAAGTTAGACATCATGTGTGAGAGAAATCTGAAAGTTCAGTTTATAAATACAAAGCCAGTTTCTAGACAGGAAGTTTCCCCCATCTTGATGCGATTGCCATTTGGGATCAGATAAGATTCGCTTTTATTTGAGAGGGAAGTACTGACTATTACAGGATTTCCAACTGCCTCTGGAAATCCAGAAACTATTTGGGAAATTATTATATTCAGACACCAGAAGCACTCTTTCCAATTTGACAGTGAAGACTGTGTCTGAGCGTTACCAAATGTTTCTCCCAAAAAGAGGAAGAACCACTGCTGTCAAGGAGCCCATGCGTGACAGGGAAGGGGGACAGCACCGGCAGTGGTGAACAGCTGGAGAGAACCGTGGGACCAGGGTCCCGCTGCTGCTCCGATGTGTGCACACTAACAAGTGAAGCACAGATGGCGCAGCAAATACACCCACCGCCAACCGAAGCCGAAGGCCATGTACAATTATGAACCAAGTGTTCCCGGCACCTGAGGAGATGTGAGTCAATGAAGAGGACAAAAGTGATCCTTGGAAACAGCATTGGATCTGTAATGCATAGTATGGAAAGGTGATAGGCAGCTCACAAGCTGAGACATGAGGAATTCCTGAGATCCTAGACTAAGGCTAAAGGACAGGAGTTACGTAACACCTAAGGACCAAGTCTAGTTTATCTAATTACATGGAATACACGGAACAGACATTCCCAATTCTAATCATAAAACTAGCCCAGATTTGCTTTAATAGTGGTAAGAGTTTGTAGTTTAAAGTTTGTGCCAGATGCTTCATTAGCCAAATGACACAGACGAGTAATCCCTGACAGAGTTTCCAGAGGATAGAGGTAGCATCTCAGTGAAATATGCAGGTAATGCATATACACCAACGACCACGAATGGTTGTGAGGAAACACACTCACTGAAAGTGATCGTATTTCATCTCAGGTATCATGAGAATAGAATAAAGTGAGTATTCTTCCACTATATATCCCATGTTATAGAAAACAAATTTAAAACATCTATCTGAAATATACACATGATTTTACTAAATGACATAAGTTTGAAAAGTAAAATTTTCATCATGGAACTAAAGCTGATTCTCAAAGAGAAAGTTTGACCCCCAAATGCTCTCTTAGTTAAGGCTGCTATTGCTGTGATAAGACACCATTACCAAAGCAACTTGAGGAAGAAAGAGTTTGATTTTCTTAGACTTCTAAGACACAGTCCACCACAGAAGGAAGTCAGGACAGGAACTCAGACTGGGAATCTGGAGGCAGGAATGAAGCATAGACTATGGAGGAACATGGCTTACTCCTGACTTGCTCAGCCTTCTTTCTTATACCATCCAGTACACCTTCTCAGGGGTGACATGCCACCCCACTGAGATGGCCACCTACATCCATCACTAATCAAGACAATCAAGAAACCATAGATTATAGGCAAATCTTATAGATGTGTTTGCTCAACTGGGCATCCCACTTCTCATGCGACTCTAGCTTGTAGGATATTGACAAAAACAAACCAGCAAAACAGATAACATCACATTGCCAGGGAGGTCACACTCAGTCAGACACCAGTGTTTATACTGGCCAATTGGAAAGAAACACTTAGTAAGAAATGAACTGGTCACCTTAAGATTATAAAATGATATACATTTTTCAACTGCTTTTTAATCATTTAAAATAAATATATGTCATTTTAAGACAATGAATTTCTTATAAGACTGGCAGAACAGAATATAAACATGAGAGAAAGACTCTAAAGACTGTGTTGTAAAGGCCTGTCTTTAAAATCTCCAGAATCTAATAAGGACAAATAGATGCCCAAGCTCATATTAAGTGTAAGAGAGTGTCCTGAGGCTACAGCACACCAGTGAAGGTGTCAGGACTGAAGGAAGGGGTGGCCAGGTTGGTGCAGAGGGTCCTGCAGGGAATATTCTGGGTTGCCAGGAGCCTTTGAGGCCAAGGGACAAACAGAGAAAGACATGGGCACAGGCGGCAGTGCTGTGAAGGCTAGAAAGTTGGGGTGCTCTAGACAACATGCCCCAGCACTGCATGGCCCTGAGTGCAGGGTTTGCTTAGATGCAGAGTCTGGGTTCCAGCCAGAAAACAATAGCCACTGGTCACTCACATCTTCACGGTCACGACGGTTCTTTCGAAGCAGTTCACTCAAGTATATTTCAACGATTTTTAAACCAATGTAAAATAATATATTTACTCTAATGTAAGATAAACAGTCTGGAACTGCAAAGTAGGATGATCACAGTTAATTAATTAATGTGTACTTTGTTATATATTTAATATCTTCTCACATACAAAGAAAGTGGTAACTATTTGAAGTAATAGATACATTAAATAGTTTGGCTAGGGTGATTATTTCATTATATGTATATTAAACCATTAAATTTTATTCCTTACATGTGCAGTTTTTAATTATTAAATATATTTCCATTAATAATTAATACAACATCCTGTGGAAGTCACATATTATACACACATACACATGTCCTCTCTAAAACAAAATTTGTGTGAAATAACATTTAATCCTAGTGTGTATGCTGCATCATAAATGTGTTTTAGCCATTTAAAAATTCCAGTTGTAACCTACCAAAATTATACAACATCAACACAGAGAATCAGTAGATTAGACGTTATCTCAAGACGGAGAAGAAAGAAATATAGAATAATGATTTTCTAAATACAGAATATCTGTTTTGTGGGACAGAATTGCCCCACAAACAGACAATAGTATCAGTACATAATATCATGAATGTAATAAATCAATACAATTAATGTAATTAATGAATATCATAAATATAATTGTTGAATGAATACTGCGAATGTAATCAATGAATTCCACAAATGTAATTAATATTATGAGTGTAATTAAAAAAATAAATAAAAGAAAAAAGAAGGAAAAAGCTGAAAAAATAATAACTTTCAGTTCTAACATCAAAATAAAAAATCTGCAAAGTATTGACTTGGAGAAGACCGACCACAAGATGCTTGCTGTAACTTGGGTGTCGATTGTCCTCCCAAAGCCACACAGTAAATGCGTGGTCCCCAGGAAGAGCACAACCTTGGAAGCTGGAGGCCTAGTAGAAGCCGCTAGGGCGCGTACGTTGTGCTCTCAGAGGAGACTTCGGGACTCCAGGTTTTTCTTCCTCCTTTCTTTTGCTTCCTGGCCATAATGTAACTTTTCTCTGCCATGTATTCCTGCCATGTCGCCACAGGTCCAAAGCAGTCAAGACCTGGGACGGCCAACGTAAAGCTGTTCTCTTCATGTTTGTTAACTGAGTTATTTTCTTACAGTAACCAACGCTGCCTAGCACAAACTTAAGGAATTTTTTTTTTTTCAAATAAACTTACAAACTAGTTCCTGAGCTCCTCCTCTACAGTTTTCCCTCAAGTCTTATTTGTGCTTGCACAGTTACTTGGGGATTTACAAACTACTCTGGCATTTTTAAGATAGACCAATATATAAAAGAACAAAACATTTCTGTTTACTAACCGAATATGTTTTCATTGTGGACATAGAATTTTAGGCCCTGAGCATTATAAAGGAGTTCCTAGAAGATGGTGAGAACCTGAAGACTACCCATGCACTCAAAAATACAGTAACCTAAACAAGACAAGCATAATGACCACACCAACTGACATGACAAAGTTGTTGGGGGACACTTATAAGGTCCTGCCCCTAGATGAAGAGCTACAGGCAACCAATGGCTGCTGAGAGGAAGAATCAGTTTTGTTTTTTGTTTTTATTCCTGGGGCACAACTTCCTCATAGAGTCAGCTCTTAAGATTCAGGTGTGTGTGTGTGTGTGTGTGTGTGTGTGTGTGTGTGTGTGTGTGTGTGTGCATGCTCAAGGGAAGGTCTTGAATTTGGAAGTGAGTGGGGAACACAGAATAAGTTGGAGGGGCAAGACAGGTTGGAAAAATAGAGCCATTTCAAAACAGACTGTAAGTCTCCTAAATGTGCGTCAAATGGACACTCTCCACCCACTGCCATCTCATAGTGACTGTTTGTTAAAGCACAGCACACAGCTATGGTGTCCCCCAGAAATCCCCGCCCCCTTGGGCCACGCTATGAGAAAGAAGCCAGGCTGAGGGTCTTTACATTCCCAGGTTCTTCGCCTTTCTCTGTCCTCCTTACCTTTTGTCCTCTGGCCTCCGTTCCACTCCACATGCTCTCTCTCTCTCTCTCTCTCTCTCTCTCTCTCTCTCTCTCTCTCTCTCTCTCTCTCTCTCTCTTTCTTCCTTCTTTCTATGCTGGAGATCAAATCCAGAGCCTTACAATGTGCCCTTCTCCTCCAAACTATACACCTAGCCTTCTAATTATATCTCTAGAATGGCAATTACGGAAATTCATCAATTTTTTTCAGCCAATATTGTGGTTGGTTCCAATTTTTTCAGCCTAATAAAAATCCATGCAGGGCATAAAATCGGGTATAATTTGAAAAAGGGTTATCACTAATAAAGACCATTTATTTGTTTGTAAACTTTCAAGATGCAATGATAAGTTCAGATATATGAATAAATTCATGATCATGAAGTAACATGGGTTTGCTTTTGATTTACACCATGCTTCCTGAAATGTCCATAAAGTTAACAGATCCTGCTTTGGCCATGTGTGCACACATTATTCTAATATCAAATTTAGACAGTTCAATTGAATCTCTGAGCAACCTCCATACATGTATTCTTTTACTGTTTTTCAAATTGGGTTTTAGAAAGCAATTGGAGGTAAAAGGTGCAAAATCCTAATTGAATTATTGTTTCTAATAATAAACAATAAAGGGGAAAAGGTTGATAAAGACAATGGGAAAATTTTAAGTGTTAATTCACTATGCTATTACATACACTAAGAAATAAAATAAGAAAACAGTGCCACGCATATCAACATGGATATATTAAGCCAGAAAAAGAAATGAAAACAATAGTATGATTTAATTGTATAAAACTGATATACATAAATATATACATATATTAAAAACATACATGAGGATAAAAAATAATAAAATCAAGGTGTTGCTTTCCACAAAGGAAGAAAGACTTATGTGTAGAAAAGCTGAAGGGAGGGGTCACAAAAGGGGCTTTTACTTTATCTGCGAATATTTGCTTTTTATAAAGGTTTTTATGCTGGGTTATAGATTCCAAATTCCTAAACCTTTCTTATCTATTTTTTTTTACTTGTGTATTTGAATCTCTCAGAAGCCTCTGAAAACAAAGGCATGATTCTAGGAAAATTACTTTCAATGCCAGTTCCACCCCAGCTCGATGTGTGGTGTGGGGTGAGTGGTTTGGCCCTGTGCCCCTTCCACAACTGTAAACTGTAGAGAGTACAATTAATCAAAGCTGTGGCAGAACTGCCTACATTATTCAGTCCCGTGACAACTGTAAAAACAGAGAAAGACATTTTTTGCTCTTGGGAAAGCCAATCTCATTAGGACAAAACAGACTATCCAGGAGAGCAAACACTTTCCTCACACACTTGCGGATGCAAACGCTACCACATTCACAAAGCAGTGTGCACCTGTCCGCCATGCCCTTATGTAATAGAACAGGCAAGCAAAGGGTTACATGTTATACTTTTATCTTCCGTGGTTCACAAAATGATGCTACTTTAGCAGCAAGTGTTCTAAACAAAATAATGACCAGAACCAATGGCAGAGTGCTTGTACATGAACAGGATTGGACTATTCTTCCCAGTGGGTTGAGCTATACCACCAAGGAACTGTGGGATTGACTTCATTATCTCATGGTCATATGACGTTACATTGCTAGAGTGTGCCAAGTTCATAGGCATCTTTAGTCATGAGAGACTAGCTGCATAGTTAAAAGCATAATGATGTCAATGCACTAAGAAGAACACAGAGATTAAATGGGGCAAAGCTATCTACTTTGTACTTCCGAGTCACTGAAACCACCCTACTTTGAAGCTTGCCTTACTGCTGGATTTCTCAGGGACATTAACCAATCAATATTCTTTATTGTTCAAAATAGTTTGAGTCGGGGTTTCTGTCCTTTGCCACCATTTAAGGTAAATACATGGTGGTGTATGTGTTTTTAACACTAACCAGTCACTTTATAAATGTGTGCTGTTATAGAATAGGACAGACACATAAGATTATTTTTGGATAGCATCCAATCAGCCAGTCCTGTGATGATGGCTTTAAAACACTGCACCTTTATTCCTTGGCATGTTCTTCTTAGAGAGCTGGAGTCTATGTCCTCTCACATTAATTTGGGTAGAATTGTGACTGTCTTGACTAATGAGGAAGACATAAATAGTGGCATTTTCCAAGGCCAGGTTGGAAATGACTATGCAACTCTTATCTGATTATTCTCTTTGGTAGTCTTCCTTTCAAGATAGTCTCTTTTTTTCCTATAAGGATAAATCTAATATAAATTAGGAGATGATCATGCCATCTGCAAGTTCCCCTTAGGTGACCATGGCCTTGTGTCGAGCTATCCCAGGTACCAGGGAATGAATACAGAGACCTCTGCATGACTCCAGCTTCCAGACACTGCAGAGATCCCTGACCACTCTCCCTTCTACCCCAAGTCACAGATACAAGAGAGAAACTGCCTTGCCTTCCTCTTCAGACTCCCCGACCCAGCAGATCTGTGAGCCAGTTAACTGGCTCCATTGTGTGTAAGAGACCGTGGGATAGTTTGTCCCGTGACAATGGATAGATAGAAATGCCACAGTGGAAACAAGGTAGAAGGGGCCATGCTGCAGAGACGGCAGGGCTTTCACAGTGCTCTCTGTCCACACTGCATTCTGCAGTAGGACTCTGCTTTAAGTAACTGAACAATGAGAGTGATTGTATTAGCAGGAGACAACCACAACTGGGGAAAGTTGCTGCACCATCTTAAAATTATCAATTACATTCTTTTAGAGGCTGCAGAACCTTGAAAGGCATAAAGAGAGAGAGTGCTGCACTAAAACTAGCTGTCTACTAGTTCACTCTCATCACTTACTAGTTTACTGTCATCACTTACTAGTGTACTAGTTCACTCTCTTCACTTACTAGTGTACTAGTTCACTCTCTTCACTTACTAGTGTACTAGTCCACTCTCACTAGTGTACTAGTTCACTCTCTTCACTTACTAGTATACTCTCACCTACTTTTATGAAGGAGGCAATATAAGAAATCAAATACCAAAATTCCAACCTGCTCAGAGATGAATATTTTGGCTTACACATGTTCAGAATTTCCTCTTCAATTAATTTAGAAACTTGTCACCAGAAGCCACAGGGAAAATACCTCAAAATTATTGTTAAAATGTGTTTCAGACACAGTACTAAAGATTTTATGAAATTCCTTTTTTGTGTATTACACATTGAAATCCATGCCTGTATTGAAAAGAGAAGAGTGAGAGAATAACGTATTAACTATCTTATTTTTAAAAATCTCATAGATATAGATTATGGCTGGATTACAGAGTCCCAAAACATGTGACAATTTACAGCAGGCCTGAGAGATTCTTCTTTGTTAGCTGGCACTTCAACAGCTGAACTTGAACTGCCTGTTCTTCGTGAGCTGGCTTTCCACAGCAACAGAACTAGGTGGCCAAAGTCTTTGTAAGGGAGGCTTTGTGTGCAGACCAGTGCAGGACTTCGGGAGTCAAAGGGAGTGTGTGGATCATCACTTCTGTTTGTGCTCAGGTGGTAAAGGTCCTAGCAATGAAGGGAGGTGGGTGAGCACCCCCACCCACCCACGCCAACCTCCATGAACCCTATTTTATCCAACAACAGGTGAAGACAGGAACAAGAATGGAGTTTTCAAAATTTGGCTAAAGAAGGAACGCAGGTTTGGAGGTAATCTCAATGTCCTACCAGCTGGCTGCTGCAACAGAAGAAGGTCAGAAGGCAGCCCGGGGGCAAAGGTCAGGCCTTCTCCGTCCTTCTTTATCCCTCCTTTCTGATGACAGAGAAGGAGCTGATTCTTCCAACAGTCCTCTTCCTTAGCTTATCACTTGCCTTTGAGGGAAGTGAGATCTTAGCATGTAATCCCACAGGGTCAGTGAGGCATCGGGGAGGGTATAAATGAAGTAAAACATAGAAAGAAAATTATAGAATGAAAAAAAGTACACCAAAAGTCTCCAAAAGAATAAGGGAAGCACTGAATAAATAAGCCCATGAAATGTACATTTTATTTCTCTTCTATACCACTTCCAAATTGAAGTGGCCTCTTACTTGGCAAGCTGAGACACCCATATTCCCAGTTTATCAAGAGAGCACCAAGTACTAATTAATTAGCATAAACAGATGGCTCCCTTTTGACCTACCTGACCTACCTAATAAAGATACCCTTTAGTTCTCCCTGTCCTGCTCGCCCAAGGCCATTTCCACTTTTCTGGAGATTTGTGATGCAAGAATGGGAGGGAAATGATGATCTAAATTGGATGAGAAGATGGATTGAACACAGAATGTCTCACCTCTGTGGGTTGACAAGAAGAGGCATAGTAATTAAAGAGTAACTATTCATATTAAATGCTGGAGGGATTTAGAGTATAAAACTATGTAAAACATAAAACTATGACTATGTAAAAGGTCAAATTCTAAGTTATTAGCAGTCCCTTCTGTGAATTATTTTTATTTATTTACTTTTCTCTTATGTATGAGTATTTTGCCTGCATGTGTCTGTGCATCCTCGCAGGCCAGAAGACAGCATTGGACTTTCCTGGAACTGGAGTTACAGGGGCCTTTGAGGTATCTGTGGGTACTGGTGAGACCTATGGAAAGCAACATAGGCTAAACCATCTCTAACTGCCCCACTTTGATTTTAAATTAGAAGTTGAAATTACATTTTAGTCACCCCTAACAGATGTTTTATTTATTGAATATGACATCAAATGACACTGAGCCATTGGAGACCCAGGTATTAATCCAGGCCAAATCCAGATACTTGTATTCTAAATACAGATCTTAAAAATTGAGATGATGGGCTAGAGAGATGGCTCAAAGGTTAAGAGCACTGGATGCTCTTCCAGAGGTCCTGAGTTCAATTCCCAGCAACCACATGGTGGCTCACAACCATCCATAATGAGATCTGGTGTCCTCTTCTGACCTGCAAACATATATGTAGGCAAGACACTATATACATAATAAATCATTAAAAATTGAGATAATACTGTTAACCTACTTCTTACTGTAAGTCCAAAATATTACCTTTATGATGATTTTCTTAGAAACTCTTATAGATATTCCAAAAAGAAAGGTAATTATTTTTGAAAAGCTATCAGCGAATTGGTAATCACTTGAAATGGTAATTAAAGTTAATACAAGTCTGAAAGAGGGCATGCAAGACAGAGAAATAAAGGTTATTCAATAGAAAGAATGTATCAATTCTTTCAAATGATAGAAAGAATTCACAGCCTCTATAATGGGAAGGATCAGTTGACTTGTCAGAACCCTGCAGAAACGAATTCCCTGAGGAGCTCAGAATGCACAACAACCATTATCCCATCCATCTCTCTAGCTTGCCTACATGGAGTGGGACATCTTTTTGTCATAGAAACTGACAGTGGAGATATTAACTTTCTTTCCCTAGAGAGATAACGGAGGAATGTACTTTGGAGTACAAAGTGTATGTGTGTTAATTACCCTCCTGTGGCTGACAAGGACATACGGGTGCTCCAAACAGCCAGAGACCTATCTAAGTGAGCTTTCAACCGAATTCTTGTCTTTTCATCCTAAGCCATTGCATGCTGGCAGAAAAGGCTGGTGTATTGGGAGACCATCCAAATGCAATGCTTGGCAGAATGTGAAATGCGTGATGGGGCATTTTAAGTTTGGAAACCCAGTAAAAAGGAAAGAGGAAGAAGAGGGAAGTTGACAGAAGGTCAGACATCTGCCTGTAGGGATGATGGAAGGTCAGATACTCCCTGTGCACCCACACATAGCAGAGCAGAGGAGGGAGAAGCAGGAACTTACAGATCTAAGCTGTGAACACAGTAAGGCAGGACTGGGGATTCAGAGGTCAGTTTGGTTTTTGGTCAGCCAGGCTGGTAGCTTTTTGAATGCCTGCCTATGTGACTAATTTTGGTTTAGAAGCGTTTTTATTTCATGCTTCTGGCCAGTCTATAATTTAATGACAATTAAGTATCATTATCTCTGATTTTATGCATATTGAGAAATAATGATTGACTACTATTTTGTAGCACATTAAATTTTCAGTGTATGTGTGGTGTGTGTATGTATATTTCTATATGGAGGCCAGAGGACAACCTCCAGGAGTTGGCTCTGTCCTCCTACCATGGGGATTCTAGAGATCAAACTCAGGTGATCATGTTGAGTGGCTTTTCCTTTCAAGTGGGTCTCAGAGGTGTGTTGGAACTGAGTTGAGAACAAATTCCCAGTTACAAATACAGCAAATGGAAAAGCAAATCTCCAGCATAGACCTGGAGATTCCCAGATATCTTAGTATCTGTCTTTTCAGTCCCGACCAGAGGTTGTAGACAGCACTGGTAGTTGGTTAAAAGTTAAGAAGACATCCAGCGGCAAGTCATCATGTATGGAGCTGAATCACTGTTGTCCCATTATCCAGATGTGTGGACCTAAAAGAACTCAAGGTGGAAACCACGTCCTTCCTAACAAATGATAAAATTGACCTACATCATTTTCTAAAATGATGTCTTCAGGAGCACTTATTTTATGATATGCTAATGATGTATTATATGTGTTCATGGTCTCCCAATGCTAAAATAAAATAAAAACTATACCTTTAAGCACAGGTTTATTTAGAAATGCTCCTCTAGCACATGAACTATTATCTATTGGGAAAATCTGAAGATTCACAAATTCGTGTGCTTCTCACTTGGAGGCTAAAGAACATAGGTAGCCAGAACATGGTATCCTCATATTTTACCACAGGATAGCTGATTGCAGTATATCCTGTCTGACTTAATCTTGTCTTCAGGATAATCTCTCATGCACAGCCTGACCTCCTTTCTGAAACTCAGAGACAACAACGAAAAGCAAGTTAATACAAAATAGGTGTTTGGGCAAGAGCTATGCCAAGGGAGGAGAGTCTAGCAGCGCTGCCAGCTGCCCACAGTCCAAACCCCATACACGGGTGGTGTTCTCTCACAGAGTTCTTGCTAGCATCCATAAGAAGCAATGTGAACAGTTCAAGAAAATCTAGTGTTACTGCAAGTGGGGGGAAAGGTAGTAACTTACATATTCATTACGGAGCCTGGAAAATAGTCAATCACTGTGAAAACGTCTCTTTGCTAATTAGAAATGATTATACCAGTTTTGTTTGAAGACCTTAGTGATGCCCTGTACACACATATGTGTGCGTGTGCATGTGCGTGTGCGTGTGCGTGTGCGTGTGTGTGTGTGTGTGTGTGTGTGTGTGTGTGTGTGTGTGTGTTCACACACTGTAGTATAATTGCCTCACTTCATTTCCCCATTCCATAAACACAGGTCATTTCCAGAGCCCGATGAAGTATGGGTGACCAGGCTCAGGGTTAACATCAATTTCTGACGCTGGGAAGCATGGCCAAAAATACATGACAGCAACACATTCAAGCTCATGCTGTGGTGAGCCTGATGTGGCATCAAAGCATGTGTCATGTGGATGGTGACTGGACAAGACTCACAGGTTGTAGACACTGGCAGTCTTTGTGGCTCGGGTAAGCAAGCTGTCACTTGTCACTATCAATTCTACTGCATAGTCCTGTCTGAGACAGAGCTCATAGAATTATCAGTAACTGAAGGACACACCCATTTAAGTAGTCACAGTCTTTACTGATATGTAAAGCGCGACACAGTCTTCTCTGACCTATGCACCCACTATACACAGACCTGAGCTCTATTCTGTTCTCTAATGAATGGGTGACTCCATGACCGTGAGCATTATGTGAGGACAACAGTGTGGTTTGCTGAAGAAGCTTTTCAAACCTAAGACAGATTGTTTTGTCCTTATAGGATGGGTCACATCATCCCCCTCATAAACTGTCACTTTCAGTGAAACTCATAGCATCCCTTGTAGGGCAGCTTTTTCTTAGAATCCAGTCCTGACTGATCACCTGTCAGCTCTGCTCTTTGCATTCCTTTGGGGAACAAAATCCAATAATTTTATTCAGGAAAGTATTATCACATAGCTATTTCTCAAAACAATATATTATGTGGATTTTTGAAAAATATTTGTCCCATGTTTAAAAAGCCAGGCAGATATTAAATGGCTGGGTGGCAATATTAAAACATGAAAAGCATTATGAGCTGGAGAGATGGGTGACTTGGAAAAGTTCTTGCCTCCCAAGCATGATGACCTGAGTTAGACCCAGAACCCATGTACAAAAGGCTGGGTGAGGTAGTGTACAAGTGTAAGTCCAGTACTAGTTAGGTACTTGGAGCTGGCTAGTCTTCAACTCTGGAGAGCCTCTGAGAGATCAAATCCAAGATCATCCTCTGGCTTTTACACTCATTTGTACACATGTGCACTTGTACAGATATGAACACACACTAAACAAACAAATAACATTATCTATTAGGAGTCAGTTGTTTCTGTTTGTGGCACAATAAAATTCAACTTGAGTTATTGTACGTTGTATTTATATGTAAGCATCACTTACCTTCTATCTGGTCCTTTTATCTACAGGGTTCCTGTCTCAATGTGGTGACATTACTTTATAAATGTTTATAAAATTTGTATCATTGTTGGTTTCACTGTTTAAAGTTTCTTTATTATGTTGTCCTGAGAAAAGACTTGATACATGCAATCTATGTTTGGTTGAGATTAAACGCCAACTGACAGGGTACAAATAAAAAATGCTGACGGGTTCGAGAACAGCTCAGCAGCAGAGTTCCCTGGGTTCAGTCACAAGCATAAAGACAAAGAGAAAGTGGACACTGACAATAAGGTGAAAGGTCAGCGACGGAAAGCCTTTCGGCTTAAGTAAACTGCAATGTTTATATTATAACTGAAAAGAGTTCTCAGCATGCATGCACAGCTTTTGCAAAAATTATCTACAAAGTATATGATAGTTGAACATGGTGGCTGATGCCTTTAATCCCCAAACTCAGAAGACTGAGGCAGGAAGGACACTGAGTTCAGGGTTAGCCTCAAATATGTGAGGGAAACCTACATCAAGACAATAGAAGAAAATGAAAAAAATGTGTTTTAGTAATTATGATTGATACTATGATTGATTTAAAGATGGTGGAGTAGATATAAATCTTTGTTTTGTGATTTCTTCTTCTAAAGCCACTGGAGAACAGTGGGAACCCCATAGCTATGGAGAACAACTCAAATCATACTATGAGCCCTTGGAACATCACCTGCATGCAGGATACAATGCTTACCGAGCTATAACAGGCCTAATTCTGAGAGGCTTCACACTGGCAGGTTCATGGACTCCACACAGCCAGGGCAGCTTTCTCTTTCTAGAAGCCAGAATTCTGATTTTCTTCCCCTTAGGATCATCTAGTTTGCCTCACAAGGAAGTGGAAACCTCTGCTCATTCTATGGGCTTTACTTTGTCTTTCTGGTGGTGGCAAGGGTCCCATTGTCCCCATCTCTAGAACCTCTCAGGAAGACCATCTCCTTAGACCATATCTACCACCCTGAACTTTCCATCTATCCTTAAACATGCTCATCTGTTGTGCTGGTTTGAATATAATTGGCCCCCATAATCTCATTGGCAGTGGCACTGTTAGGAGGTGTGGCCTTGCTGGAGGAAGTGTGCCACTGTGAGGAGGGCTTTGAGGTTTTCTATGCTCAGCATACCATCCCATGTATCAGTCTACTTCCTGTCACCTGCAAGATGTAAAGCTCTCAGCTACTCCAGCACCACCACTGCCTGCAGGCCACCATACTCCCCATCATGAGGACAATGGACTAAACCTCTGAAATATAAGTGAGCCATCCCAATTAAATGTTTTCTTTGTAAGAGTTGCCGTGGTCATGGTGTCTCTAAACAGCAATAAAACCCTAAATAAGGCACCTGCCATCTTGACAAATGAAAGGGAACAAAAGATGAAACAGTGCTCCTACTTACTTCTATTGACTTGAGCCTGCCTGTGTCTCTTAGTGCACATTGTTGAGTTTCCAAAGGGTATGACTTTTACTCTGTCTTCCTACATGTACCATATGGGTTCTCTCCTTAAAAGCCTATGATGGACTTGTATTTTACACATTTTATTAAAAACCATTCCATGAAATGTTGCCATTGATTTCCCAAGTCTAATTGCTTTTTCTTGTTAATCCCCATTGTTAACAAATGCACTTGCTCTCTCTGTTCACCTCCCCTGGATGACAATTCTGTTACTTTCTTATTTGACTCCACTCAGAGTAACTTCCCATTGTGGTGCACTGTCTCCTGTTCTCTGCATGGACAGATCTTTTCTTCATTTTCTATTGGAATTATATAGAAATCTATTCACATAATTTATCTAAAATTAATTCTAATAGAACACAAGAGTCATATTTTATTTCCTCATTTTTGTCAGGGGAGGAGTTATGTAAGATGCTTCATTTTTTTTTCTACTACAGAACTGAAGGCTTTAACCATGTAGAGGCATGTGTATCAGAAACTATCCAGGAGAAAGTAAAGCAACAGCAGAAAAACCATAGAGCTAAATTACTTGAGAAAAATTCATCACCCCCAAACCACTCTCTTCTGCAAAGGGGTTTGGAGTTAATTGTAGATTATCACTTGATTACACTGACTCATTAGACTGCAAGCTACCAGGGCGCAGCCCTACTCATCTTCATCTTCTTTGGTGATTGACACAGAGTATTATAAATAATATCATCTCTGCCAGTGCCTGCTAAATTGAATGTGAATTCCAGCAAAAATTGCATATGTATGATGAAATATATGACAATATTACTTATTCTCATTGCAAACCTGAGATTTTTTTTCCTGCAACAAAGTATTTTATATGCAATTCTTATTGTTACAATGGATGAAATATTATATACGACAAGGATGTCAAATGTTTTAATAATAGTTTAGAACAGCTAAAATGTCCTCCCTGTTTTTCCTTCTTAGCTCTCCAAGCTGCACAGCCCATACTAACTGTGTGAAGAAAGAAGTTCATTTTGGTGAATTTCTAGTAGACCTGGGTGTTAATACCATTCACTGCATTTTGCATAAATAAAAAAAGGTTTGAACATAATATTAGAAAAAGGGACATGACTTTGGATGTAATAAATTAGCAGTCAGTCCTTCCTCCTTTAAGGAGGGGAGAACACATCTCTGGCTCCTTCTACTAAGCTCTTGCTTACATCTGCAACAATATGGAGACTTTGAAATATGAAGCTATCTGCACTAGTGAGTTAGAGAAGAGCTCTTTCTTTGACTTTATTCTGAATGCAAAAGTTAAACCTTAGTGCTTGAGGGAGGCAGGAAAGCCTTGTGAGACAGTTGGTTAGCTTGAACTGTTTGGGAGGCAGCCAGGACCTGTTCTTAGTGCATGAGCTGGCTGTTTGGAGCCTGGGGCCTATGCAGGGACACTTGACTCAGCCTGGGAGGAGGGGACTAGACCTGCCTGGACTGAGTCCACCAGGTTGAGCTGAATCCCCAGGGGAGTCTTTGTCCTGGAGGAGATGGGAATGGGGGGTGGGCTGGGGGGAGGGAGCACAAGGGAACCCGTGGCTGATATGTAGATCAGGAGGAGTGAAGCGCTAGTCTGGCCTGCTGATTGCCCCAGCTGGTCAAGGTGCAGGTGACTAGCACAGCAATGGCCAGGGGGAGACAGCTCCAGATTTACCCTGCCTTGGTGTCAGGGCAGAAAGCATAAACCCCTGACAACTGTAACACTACAGAGAAAACCAGGAGTAAGAACCCACAACAGCCGGCTGTAGACACTTGGACCAGGTCTTTATTTCTGATACACGCTAGTGCTTCGGACCAATGTTCAGCAAAGATTGGCAGGAGAGTGACTATGTACTCTGGAGAACTTCCGGCCCACTAAGCCTTCCAATACTGGTCCTTTTTTTTCATGTGAGGGAAGATGAGAGCATAGGATCCTACATGAATTTAAATGAGATTCTTAAACAGATTAGCTGGTAATTCACTAGACTGTACCAAGCATCTCAGAAGGACATGGGTAAGGCTGATGGGCCACTTTTTATTTTACATCACACTCCTACTTACTAACACATAAGGCTAAATGCTCAGTAACGTTCATAGCAGCTACTAAAGGAAAACATTTTTATAGATTACTGAATTGAGAATATCCACTGAGTCTGTGAATATGTCATGGAATTAGTGAATACTTGGGGAAGATTATACTTGCACCCAAATTTTCCTATATGAGTAAAAGAAAAATAAGAGCTCTCTGACACTGAGTGAAAATATAGCTTAGGGAAGACCCATCATAGTCTTGATGTGATAAAGGTAGAGGATATGCATTAAGATTAATGGCATCCTCAGAGAAGAAGTAATTTTTACTTCAAAAACCATATAGAATCCAAGCATTTCACTTGTAAGTAATTTAAAACACAGGGTTAGGAATTTCACAGGCAATAAGTATACATAAGTATAGTGCATTAATAAAAGCAAGTATTATATTTGATAAATTATCTGTCATTTAATATAAGCTCCTTAAGTTTATTGTAAAAATAATAACAGATTTTATGGGTTAAAGAGATGACTCAGAATGGTCATATCTACCAGAATGGTGGTTCTTGCCATCATAGCTAATTCTTTAGCCCCTCCCTCTCTTTTCTCCTAACACAGCTCTTTGGTTGCCATTTGAAAATATAAGAAACAAAGTAGGGAAAATCAAGTACACTAAGATTTAACACATCGGATGTGGTTGGCTCAATTTAATTGTTTCAGTGTGGTTATAAGGGTTAATATTTAGAATGTAGATAGAAATTTTGCTCGGTTTTGTAAAGTGGCAGTTGTAGGCCCTCCAAGATCCATGACTTCCACTGTGAAGTGCAGATCTGACCCCTCATCAAAGATGTGTCTCCTTGGAACAGACAGAGACCACCACAGAAAACTGCAACTGATCAAAATGCAGAGAACAAGTTTTAACTTGATAATTAGCCCCAAGTTATACATGTACAACACAACTTCTTCACTAAAGGACCACGAGGGAGGAGGTGACAGAGGAACAGGAAGTTTGCTCTGAGATTTAGTTACCTAGAAATGTTAGAGAAACTATGCCCACAAAAATCTCATCAACATGGCTGCCTATACAAGACCTGAACAAGGACACCAACAGACATGCTGATATGGAAGACGGAAAGTTCATACTGCCTCAGTCCTTGATAAAGAATTTCAGGCAACTAAGGGATGTTGAGTCTTTCTCAGGAAAGAGATCCCAAGTTGGTTACCCAATGCCAAGTGGTCAGCTCCAAAATCATACTTACAAGTAACCTTACACAGACAGATCAAATTAATTTAATATATATTACAAATAGTATATATAATAGTATAATAATATGCAAATGTGTTTGTGTGTATATTTAACAACAATTAAAGAAATAGAGGTCATGAAATCGAGAGCAAGAGAGCAAGAGAGCAAGAGAAGGTCTAATTGAAGGAAAGGGAAGGCAGAAATGATAAAACTATATCTTAATTTCAAAGAACATAATGATTTAAAAAGTATCACACTTTTAAAGAATAACAAGAAAAATTCTCTTGTACACTGTAAAGAATTGTCACTCAAATTGGTTTAATAAAACACTGATTGGCCAGTAGCCAGACAAGTAGTGTAGCCAGGGCAACCAAACTAAGAATGCTGTGAAGAGGAAGGGTGGAGTCAGAAGTTGCCAGCCAGATGCGAAGGAAGCAAGATGGGAATGCCATACTGAGACGTGGTACCAAGCCATGTGGCTAAACACAGATAAGAATTATGTGTTAATTTAAGTGTAAGAATTAGTTAGTAATAAGCCTGGGGTACAGGCCAATCATTTATAAATAATATATGCCTCTGTGTGGTAATCTAGGAAGAAGCTGCTAGGTATTTGGGAGTTACTGGTGAGACAAAAACTTCTGCCTACATATGGCAAAGGTCCAGCAAGAATTTTCACATAAAGCCTGAAAAAGCTTTGAAAATGATTCTAAACACACAAAAGTCGTGTCAAACTTGGCTTCTTGGTAACTGCTTTTTGGGGGGTAGGCTCTGTTTGCTAGTGACAAGCAGAGGCACTGCTCTTTTAAGAGAAAGTTTCCTGACTCAACATTAGCAGCAAAAATGGGCTCTTTTAAGAGGCCTTGCTATTAAACACTTACATGGTATTTATGAGCAGCCGGCAGCAAGCTACTCAGTGGCAACATGGACCTAAATACTTCTCAGAGTTGGAACCATAAACATGGCTCCCAGAGCTGGTGGTAAATGTACCTCTGCCATAAGACGGAGGGAACCAAGGAGGAGGAGTCAGCACCAGCACAACATGATCTAAGTCACACAGCAGGTTTTTTTTGCTCATGGAGACAGAAAGAAAAGGTTACAGATGCACAATAAGGAAATATTCAGAAAACAAGAGCCTCTAAATGAGTCAAAGTGTATTTAAAAAATATACATAGTTTTGGGAGAGAAAAGAGAATGTATAGACAGTTATAAAAAAGAGATATATAGTTTTAAAATAATAAGTAAAGTCCTTAAAAAGGGAGTAAAGTAATATTTTAAAAAGCCATGTAAAGATGAAAAATACACAGAGAGTCTGGATATTGTATGTTGTTGTGTTGTACTTGAATTGTTTGACTGCTGAAGAAGAAGTAACAGCTGCTAAGAGACATTTGATTATAAATGGTGCTGGATTCATCCAATTTATACATTTTTATTTTTTTTATTTTTTTATTTTTTATTTTTTTATTTTTTTGGTTTTTCGAGACAGGGTTTCTCTGCGTAGCTTTGCGCCTTTCCTGGGACTCACTTGGTAGTCCAGGCTGGCCTCGAACTCACAGAGATCCACCTGGCTCTGCCTCCCGAGTGCTGGGATTAAAGGCGTGCGCCACCAACGCCCGGCTACATTTTAAAATTATCTTGACTTCAAAATTTAAGTCAAAAGATATGTTGCTTTGGGGGAGAGGCTATGCATTTGTTTCCACAGGAAATCAAAGGCTGTGTATTTATTCTGGGTTAAGAAAAATCAGGTTTGATTGAGGAAGACCCCCTCAAAAATCTGACTACAAACATAAAGAAATCTAAAAGAACTACAAGACATGTGATGTTTATTCTACATGCTCAAGCATAAAACAAAAATTATCTTTGGCTGACTTGTGTACAATGCACAATCTGTACTTGTACTAATACAGTTATGTACGTTACCTTTAAAAGTTTTTATATTTTTCAGAGCAAGGGAAACAGACACCAATGAAAATAACAACCCAGGTGATCCAATATCCAAAACAGCTTCCAGATTGCTTACTGCAATGATCCAGCATCACAGAACACTCTAGTCCAGACTTAACCATAATCCTAAATTTTCTCAGGGTCCCCCAAAGATTACCAGCAACCCCAATCAACAAGAAGTAGTCTAGAAAGCTATGTCCACATTTCCAAAAATAAATTATGGATATTTGTAATTGTTTAGGGGGATTGGTTACAAGTTGTTATGGATAATAGTCAGGAAAAAAGCTAAACAAAGGAGACTAGATTCAGGGATTTTCTTCTGAAAAGAAAAGGGAGATATAGAAAGGATAAAAGAGTAGATTATTGAATCTACTTTAATCCAAAAACAACTATTAATCTTACATATTTTACATTAGTATGGATTTTGATTTGTTGATACAAATTTAATATTAACTTTATTTTCCTGTATGTATATTTCTACTCTTATTTAGAGTATTATGTTTATGCAGCTCATTTAAAAGTGTAATATAGCCGGGCGTTGGTGGCGCACGCCTTTAATCCCAGCACTCGGGAGGCAGAGCCAGGCGGATCTCTGTGAGTTCGAGGCCAGCCTGGGCTACCAAGTGAGCTCCAGGAAAGGCGCAAAGCTACACAGAGAAACCCTGTCTCGAAAAACCAAAAAAAAAAAAAAAAAAGTGTAATATATAATTAAGAAATACAGATTAACAGTCATCTATATAGCAAACTTATAATCATGTTAGGTATGTTTTCAAAGTCATACAGAGATATATTTCAGATAGATAGGCCATCCTCAAACACTTCAAAGACCTACAGAATATGTCATTTAAAATGTTTTAAGAACTTAGACTTTTCTCAACAGTGAGACATGTCTGCTCCTGGCAGCACAAATTACTTCAAAGAGGATGACGGACATTCAAGAAACTCCATATAGAGTTTGTTTTCTTTATGGCAAAAGTTAGCCATGTGGGCAAAGAAACTGCCCTTGTCTCAATTGCTGACAGTTACTGTCCAAACAAGACCAGCAGGATGCAAAAAAAAAAAAAAAAAAAAAAAATGACTGCTGAACTTTGCCAAGACAAGGTAGGACAGTCCCTCATAATTCCCGGCTTCATTGGACAATCTGTCAGATATGCTAAGCCTGTAGGCCAGAGTTGGATGTCTCAATGTTGTAGAAGAACATCAGGTGACTGTCCAGGAAGATTGAGATCCCTGACATTAGGTCGCATTTCACCCTTTTGGGGTCTTTAGTGGAGCTGAAGACTAAATAGTTATAATTATAGTTTTCCTTAGTTATAATAGAAAGTAAATTAGATACAAAACTTAAGACTAGCCATGATAAGGTAAATAATTATTTTCTATAATTTTCCAAATGCAAATGTATTAGATAATGTTACTGTAATTCTTAATAACTGCTTTTATTGTATATAATATAACTATGTTAGTTAAAACCTTCCTTTCTAATTAGACAAAAAGGGGGAAATAATGTGGAATAATATTCTTGTACACTGTAAAGATTTGTCACTCAAATTGGTTTAATAAAACACTGATTGGCCAGTAGCCAAGCAGGAACTATAGGCAGGGTAACTAAAATAAGAATGCTGGGAAGAGGAAGGGCAGAGTCAGGAGTCGCCATCAAACGTAGGAAAAGCAAGATGAGAATGCCATACTGAGAAAAGGTACCAAGCCACATGGCTAAACATAGATAAGAATTATGAATTTAAGTGTAAAAGTTAGTTAGTAATAAGCCTGAGCTACTAGCTGAGCATTTATAATTAATATAAGCCTCTATGTGGCAATTTGGGAAGCAGGTGCTAAGTATTCGGGAGTTGCTGGTGAGATAACTTCTGCCTACAAACAAATTTAACAAATTTATTTTTATATAATATATTTTAAGTTTCTAAATACACTTGGTTATATAGTCAGCTTTTCCACTCATGGGATTACCATCTATGAATTCAAACACCATAGACCAGAAGTGTTCAGAAATTCAACTACATCTGTCCTAATCTGTCATAGACTTTGTGTATATGTGATTATTCCCTAGAAAAATACAGCATAGTAGACATTTTCATACAGCTTAGATTGCATTCAGTTTTTATTAGTAGAAATGATTTCATTTAAAGTATTTGTAGAGTGTCGAGAAACCAATCCCTCATGGACATTAGGGAAAAATTCTATATAGTTGGTAATATAGAACATTTAATGTTCTTAAATTTTTAAACATTTATTTATTTGAATAGTTTAAATTACTTGAGTATATAAGTATTTTATATTTCATATGTTAGGCAATGCTTGTAAGTACTTTTACTTATTTCCTTTTTAGGTGATATGGTTGTTTTTGGTATAATGAAACCCTTCACAGTTTTCCAATAACCTGCTTTTGATTTACCCTGTGAATAAGGATGGCATACTCAAAGCTCTCAAACACTACTATGGATCAGACATCACTGGGAAGCATGGGCTCCTGGAGGATGCTGGAGTCTTAAAGGGAATGGAGGACCTGCATTACTGATGGGTTCCCAGGGATGATGATGCTGTTGTACTGGGAACCATATATAGTTTTCACAAATTCCTCTCTCCCCACTTCATGCTGCTTTAGTCATAGCCCTTGTATCCAGCCTCCCCCGAAGATTTTTAATCAACAATTGATTGTTAATGTTTTCTACAACTCATATACTTACAATCAGGAGGCATCTTTTCCATAAATATCGAATAATATTCTTGAACAAGTTCAAAATTTTCTTGGTTAATACTTTCTTGTAAAGAAACATCACCAAACCTGAAAATAGGAAAACAAAAACAAACAAACAAAAAAAACAACAACAACAACAACAAACACAAAGAAGGGAGTCAGGTGGCATGAAACAACACCAAAAAGTCACATTTCCTGTCTTGTCCTTTTAGATAGATGGCGATGCTTTTCCTATAACCCACTCCACACCTCTTCTGCAAGTCTGCACCCCATCTGTCTCTATCTATCAGGATCTCATGCTCACATTTACACAGAAGTCTAGAAGAACATATCTGGAAGCTGGACTAGATGTCATCTTGCCCTTTGCCAACCACGGGGTACACTGGTATAACCCTGAATTCTGCCAGAGAGGACTTAACTCTGAACACATTCGGTGTAGGCCTGTGACGTCCAGCAGCTGTGTACCTGTGCCTCTCATCCCCCTTCGTCACAAAGCTTGTTCCTGCATTCCATTGTGACTGCCTTCTCTTTGAGTGTGTCCCAGTTTCATACTTGAAGTTCATCTCTCTAGCAAGTGGCTTCCAACAAGAACCTCCATTCAAATTTATGTATGTTTTTCCTAGGTGTCAACTGAAGTCTCACTGTAGATTTACTATTTGTTCCCAACCACAAACGGAAATTATTTTCTTCTATTGATTATTTCTAAACTGCTTCTGATTTCTACCACAAACTTTTGGAATCTAAGCAGTACTCAGATGCCCTCACTTTCTCCCATTTTACTCACTGGGGTTTTCAAATTTCTGCTTTTATCACTACCGTTATACAAGGTGCAATTCCTCTCAAAGTGCTTTGCAGACACTTCAGTGTTACACCTCCGGCCCCTCTTTCCCCTTCCACCCTCATTTAACGTATTCCTAGAACTTGATTTCAATCAGAAAATGCTTATTAATATCGGTTGTGTATCAGACAGCCCACTGTGCATTAAGTTAAAATGTTAGAAAAGTTCATCTAGTTTTATCATATCAGGTCACTAAACTGAAGTGTTTCCCATCTCTCTATAAAAACCAAATTCATGACGGTGGTGGTGGTGGTGGTGGTGGTGGTGGTGGCGCACGCCTTTAATCCCAGCACTCAGGAGGCAGAGGCAGGCGAATATCTGTTGAGTTCGAGGCCAGCCTGATCTACAGAGTGAGTTCCAGGTCAGGCTCCAAAGCTGCACAGAGAAACTCTGTCTGGAACAAACCAAGTTCAGCCCCATTAGTTGTAGCATCTCACCTCCACAAATTCTTGAGAAGATGCTTGTGGGCTACAGTTAGACCATTCTCCCTAATTTAAGCATTATAATGCCGATGAGACTTTCCCCATGTTATCTTCCTCTAGTAAGAGTATACTATCTTACCTCCCATGTCAGCTGGATGACTTTCTATCTGTCCTTCAAAGCCAGTGAAAGGCAAATTCCCCTACAACAGTGGTTCTCAACATTCCTAATGCTGTGGCCCTTTAATACAGGTCCTCATGTTGTGATGACCCCAACCATAAAATTAGTTCATAGCTAATTCATAACTGTAACTTTGCTACTGTTATAAATCATAATGTAAATATCTGATATGTGACCCCCAGTGGGATTGCTACCCACAGATTGAGAACCACATCCCTACAAAGAAGTTCCTATCCCAGAATTAACATTCTTTCTTAACTAGCTTTGTCTCTTCAACATCTCTGATTATTTCATGACCCAAATTTCATGTGATATTTGCTGACCTACTTCCTCTAAAGGAGGGCAGTATTTTCTCACTATGTCCTAGAGCTTGGCAAAGCAGTGACTGGCAGAAGCCATAGTCTACATCTATATCAAACTGCCTGAAGAACAGGAATATAGTATCCACAAAACACATGCGACAGTTTCCTCAGGGGTCTCAGACCTGGCCAGATGCTGTAAGCAGCTGGAGGACTGTTGGACTAAAGTTTTGTGTTCTCACAAAAGTCATGTGGCAACTGTAACCTCCAGTATGTCTATATTTACTGATGTGGCTTCTAAAGAAATAACTGAGTTTAAACAATGATATGAGAGTGGGTTCTGACCGCATGGGATTAGTGTCCTTACAATGTGATATCAATGATCTCAGCCCTTCCCCTACCTATGTGTAAATTAGAGGTCATGTGAGCATTTAGATAAAGAGCCATCACCAGAAACCAATGCCCTGGAACTGACTCATGGATTTTCCAGCCTCTTAACTGTGAGGAATAAATTTTAATCTTTCAAGCTGTCTAGTCTTCTAGGCTAGTCAAAGTTGATTTATACAATTCACATTTATTTACCTAAAAATGATCATATAAAATATGTATTTATTATTTGAGATAAATATCAAATAAAATGTTATGGGATTTATGCAGTATATCTCACATGCAAGAGTTGCTTGGATAGACCAAAATTTGAAATCAGAAAAATAGGCACCCAAGAACAGAGGGGAAGTGATTTGGCTGGATCAATAGTGTGTTGATGTGAGAGTGCCAAGCAAACTGGCGTTCCCGCATCCCTCAGCTTTCCCCTCTTCTGCAATTTTGTTTGTTCTTCAAATCCTATCACTCTCATACAGCTCCCAGGTAATTAAAAGATACATTTTAATTTACCAGGGAGATAGAGGAAAGGAGAGTGCTTTCAAAAACAGTCACCTATAGTGCAGTTTCAATGACACAGATGATAAAACTAGTCTAGTCTGGAGGCTAACTGGTCCTTGAAAATCTTAACTAGCTCTTCAAAAGTCTGTGAATGAGAGAGGCTGAGATTACTCTACAGGTCACACTCACAGGCTGTGTTCATATTTTCCTATTACATTCAATATATTTCTCAAAGTTTGGACACATTTAAATTTAATTAGGGGCATGATTCCTTCATATGTACAGTTTATCTTGTTACAAGAAGTAACTAGATAGTGCATTGATTGAAAGGCAAATGCTATACATACATATGTCTAAATTCTCTAAGCAGAAATATGGCATTTCAAGGAAACGCTGAACATCATCCTTCTCACGAAGCTTACCTCTCAGCAAGGGTCTGCTGCTCATTGATCCCAACATTAAACAGAACTGGATACACATGAAGCAACTGCCCTTCTTTAATCTGCAGCGGGAGTGACTCAAACAGTGTCGCTGGAAGCTTGACCTCCACCACATAGTGTTCACTGCGGACAGCAAAGGACAAAGAAAGAACGGCACTTGCTATTGCTTTAGGTTGTGTGTGGTTCCTTCAGAGGAAAAACAGGTTGGAATACAACACTGACTTAGGCTTTTGGAGGTAAAATAGTTTAATAACTGAATATGTAACCTTTGGCATTTGCGATTCCTTTGAAAATTTTGCAGAAAACAGAAACATTTTTCATTGGAAAATTCCATTAAAAAACGATCCTAACTATGCAATGTTGAAAATTTAGGATCCATAAAACGAGCTCTTCTCCTTGCACATGTTACACTTGTTATCTGATGCAGGAAAGACTTGAGTGTAGACATGTAAAGTATTTACCCTAGGAAGTGGATAAAGCATATGCAGTAGGCAAGAGCATAATTCACATATTGGAAAAAGAACAGGACAAAGAGTGAGTCTCCTTCAGGCAATCCTTCTAAATTCTCCAGTAAAACATTTTGTTAAACACTGTTGATACTCATGTTATGGAACGGAATCTTTGTTTAACTATGTAAAGATGTGTTGCATTTGTTTGTGTTGTAGAATAATTGTTTAGCTATGTAAAGATGTGTTACATTTGTTTATGCTGCATTTGTTTAATGATGTAAAGATGCATTGCCTACCTTAGGCTCCTGATTGGTCTAATAAAAAGCTGAGTGGCCAATAGCTAGGCAGAACAGGGATAGGCAGGGATGGTAAACAGAGATAAAGGGGGAGCCAGCCAGCCTGCTAGGGGCAGCCAGTCAGACATTGAGGAAGCAGGAAAGCAGAATGGGCAGTATATAGATGAGGTAAATGAGCCTTGGTGTAGTACATAAATGAGTAGAAACAGGTTAAATGAAGTTAAAAGAGCTAGTGAGACAAGCCTAAGCTACAGCTGAGCATTCATAATTAATAATAAGTCTCCGTGTCTTCATTTGGGAGCTGGTTGGCAGTCTGAGAAATATGGCTACACATTCACATTTGTTTTTTCCTTGTGATGCCTGAGAAAACTGGGAGCCCCATGGATCCTGCAGCCATGGATACTGGCAGCACCCTTCAAATACAGAAACTGTAATTTTCTCTGTTCACTTTCTCTTGGATTATTTCTAATAGGCTGATATTTATTTCAACTCTTTCAAGAATATTAAGACACAAATGAGTCACTTTTCATGTTGAAACGTCATCCATGTTGCAGCATATGTAGGTGATGCGTGTTACTAAGTCACATTTTAGCATGTTAGTACACCTTGTCACATTTTGTCCATGCATTCATTAGTGAATACAGATAATGCCTAATTTTTATTGTGAATAGTCTCACAGTGAATATTTAGGTAAATATTTCTGGGTTGGCAAATGCTTCATTTTCTCTTGGGTATATAGTTAAGAATTAAAGTGTAAGTTTGGATTTGATTTTTAAAGAAACTGTTTAGTTATTTCCTTTTAAATTTTCTAATTACACTGTTTTTCTTTCCCTTCTTCCCTTTCCTCCTTCCATGTCCTCACATCCTTGTTATTCCTTCTCCAATGAATGGCCTCCTTTCCTTGATTATTATTATCACATATATGAACAATACACAAATGCAACCTGCTGAGTCCGTTTAGTGTTGCTTGTGTGCATACAATTTCAGGGCTTAGGACTTGGTGTTGAATTAAGGTACTCTATTTTTCCTTACATTATATTTTTAAGTTATCTTTGAGATATGAAAAGTCTTATTATATTTTGGGAACAAGTCCTTTAAAATACATACAATTTTTATGTTTTCTCTCAGTTCGTGGCTTGTTTTCCCATGTTCTTAGTGATATCTTTTAAAGGTATACATATATATGTGTGTGCATACATGTGTGTGTGCTTGTGTGTATGTGTGTGTGTGTGTGTGTGTGTGTGTATGTGTGTTACTTTCTGTGAGAAATATCCCTACATGTATTTATGTAACCTGTTCCCAGTTGGTGGTGCTGTCTGGAAGGTTATGGAACTGTTAGGAAGCCTTGCTGAAGGAAGTATGTCCCTGGAGCTAGGCTTGAAGATGTTCTAGTAAGTCTCACATCCAGGTCTCTGTGTGTGCCTCCTATGTGCAGATTAAATGTGATCAATCTTCTTCCTGACTACCAGGTCTCCCCTGCAGTGATGAATAATCTCCTCTCTGGGACTGTAAAACAAAATAAGTCTTCTCTTTCCTTTCCTTGTAACTTGCTCTTTGTAGGGATATTTTATCATGGCCACAAAAAAAGTAACACACACACACACACGTACAAATATACACAACACACATGCATACACACACACACACACACACACACACAGTGATGGTGATAGTTTTCTCTGGGCTGAGGATCAAACCGAGGTCTCTGAGCTTGATATGCAAGTAATTCAACTAACTAAGCCTCCTCCCCAGACAAAACAGCTATTTGAGATGGCTCTTGTTATAGCAGAGAGGATGTGCCCAGATACAGGTTTTTGTTTTTTTTTTTGTCCTTCTGGGAATCCTGCACTTTTTTTTGACAAGTTCTGAACATAAAGGCAGCTGAAGGAATGTCTTCAGCAAGAACATCCTTCTCTTCACTTGCATAAATGGCTTGGTAAACTTCTTCATGAATTGTGACGGAAGTATCAGCTTGTCACATTCGGTAATAAACTTCAGAATAATGTACAAAGCTGTGCTATTTGTGAACAATTTTTATTCATTTTTTCCTCCAATGAATAGAAAAGGATACATTAACATCCAGATGAGACATTGACTTTCCTAGGGCTCTGTTTCCTGTATGTGCCAGAGTTATCTTTCAACTATGCATAAGGAACTGGCTGTTTTGTATGCAACTTTAACACACAGTTCTAAGTAATTACTCTATGTTTACTTAGTCTGTTCTCCATCTTTCTCTAGTACATGTTTACATTGTGACCTGAGACTATTTCAAAATTAAAGTAACTCATAGAGTACTTAGTACTTAAATGTGTTAACATCAGATCACTTCAAATCTGGATGACTTCTGATTGAAACAACTTATTATATGGTATAATTCTTCTATTAAAAGTCTCTTTTACACACCATCATTTTTTATTATTTCTGGAAGTTTGCCTGTCATAGTCTGACCCTAGAAGCTATTTATTAAAAAACCCTTCTCGGAAATCTCACAGTCTGAAAATGAATTGTCAAAAATAATTAAGAAAAATGGTGGCATATACACCCGACATAGAATATGTCCTTCCTTCCATGTTGCTGCTTTTAACTGATTTAATTTGAAGTCATCTCAAGAATTATGAAGCTATTAGCTGAGCAATTCCCGCAAGCGTAGAAACACCCAGAGCTTCAGATCAAACAGTATTGAAGAGGAGTCTCTGGATGCCACCGCTGCTTCAGATTTCTTATATTTCACAAACATTATCAGGTTTAACCTCATGACCATTTTACAAACACTCATGGGACTTCTCAGTTTTCAAGACCTCCTTGTATCATCCAATCTGCATGTATTTCTCACACACACAAAAACGAAGAAAACTCCCCAAGCAGAATCCGATCTATCCAAGGACATTTGCCCACAAAACACCATGAGCATGACAGCATCTGGGCTTTGGGCAGGAGCACCACTCACCGCCTTCCTGTGAGAACGGGCAGGTCATCACTAGATTTGGCTTCGGTTATTTTAAATGCAACTTTCCTCAAATCTGAAATGCCAACAGCCATGTCCTCCAGCATTCCAATTTCATCACCTGCAAAGGGAGAGAGGTGCCTCGTTACACACAGACTATTAAGATAAAATAGTGCTTCCTGCTGTGCCTCCCTGCTGGAATTTTTCTAGCAGTTCAGTGAATGAGTTTCTGAATGCACTGAGTCCATTCAGCATACTTCCCCCAATTGGTTGTGAAGATTTTATCAGTGAAATAGAATGGTTTCAGTGGACTCCAAGTCAATGTCCCTTTGAGGGAAGAAAAATGTTCACCTTTATTGGGGGCCAGAGAGAGATTTCTAAGACTTATATGAAGCAAAGTATCATTTAGACATCTTTTGATTGACAGGACTGTTACTTGGTATTTTAGAATAGAGAGAGCTCTACTGATCATTTTATCAATTATCAATCGCCTAATGCTAATTTTGTCTTCAAACTCTGAAAAATTTAGCCTGGAAGCATAATAAATATTCGAGATTAGCATAATCCAATAGAAATAGATGAATAGGATGTGGGCTACATATATAACTGCACATTTTCTGATCTTCATTTCTTTAAAGGAATAAAATAAAACAAAGCAACATTAATTTTAATAATATATTGTATAAAATCCCAGTATATACAAACTGCAGATTCACATGTAAAACAATATAAGCTACTATAAAATGCTACCTTTCCTAGTCTTTGAAATCTGATATTCATGTCTAGAACATATTGATTTGGAATAGGTGAATTTCAAGCACTCCATAAATACACGAGGTTCCCATATTGAACAGCACAGTTCTAGACACAAAGCTGCTGTGTCTTTAAAATCCAGTCAATGAAACCATTGTTATCAATGAATCTCTATATTTAAAAAACATCCACATGGCTGCTCAAGAGTCCACTCTGAAATAACCTGCAATTCCATTTTCAAAGCATACTATGAATCCCAAGGGCGAATGAGTACAGAAGTTAGAAGCTCTGTTATTTCTGTAATATGTGGCATAGAAAAGGCTCACTTTTTATTTTTGATCTTATCTGAGGAGACTGATGTATTATCACTACAGCTAGCAATAAGATCTTCATATGAACCCACGCAATACTTACTATAGGTACTTAGCAGTCCTTCATACTGTACCAGCAAGCCCACCGTGTGGAGCTGCTGTAGGAAGTGAGGATCATGCAGACTTGTATGCAATTTGATGATAAAGCCACACACCAATCCAGCAAGCTAAGGAAAGAAATCAATCAAGAAATTCACTGGGGTCAGCAAACTCATCACTTCAGTTTTTAAATATCTTCAGACTTTTGAGACATCACAGATTTAATTAAAATTCCTCAAGTGTATATAACAAAGCTGCTAGAATTTGCACATATTTATTAAAATAAATTGATGGTCTTTGATCTAGGGTAGCATTGTCTAAGGGCTTGGGAATACAGAATTGAAAAGAAGCTAGATAAATGGATTTTAGAATCAGGGTGGGAAATCTTTGAATTTAATGTCTACCGTCTAAAACCATGGCCCCACTAAACTTTCTTAAGATTTTCAAATTATGCTATTATTGTGTTTTTGCACATGTGACTAGAGTCACTAAAAGAACATCATGGATGAGTAGTCTTAAGGGAGAGTATAATGCCTGATTAGGCCCATCTGCCACTGGACCACTAATAGCACAATATACTAAAAATGGGCAATTTGGTTAAAATACCCCTTTGCAATAACAACCCATGAAGTGAAGCTCTGTCCTCTCCTTTCCTCCAGGTACTTGACCTATGAACCTGAATCATTGGCTGGAGAGAGGGAACAAAAGGAAAGAGTATCCTTGCCCTGGGGGTAGAACTGGCCTTGGAGTCATGATTAGGGATGGATATGCAAAGGGAGTCATCCTGCCAACAGACAAGTCTTGCAGCCTTGAAAACTTCTTTTATGAATGAAAGAAGAGGTCACTGTGAAACCCTGTCCTGAGATCTAAGAGCAAACTGAATAAATAAGGGGTTCTATACAAACGGCCCCTTTGCTGCGCTCTTGGCCATCACTTGCAGTGCAAGGCCACAGTCCCTTCCTTTTCACCCATAGGCTGTCCCAGGGATGATGCAGGGAACACCGTCTCTTCCCCACAGAGGCCATCCACTGTTCAAGCAAAACATACATTTCACATTGAAATGTATCTTTTCACAAAGCAATACCAAATGTTCAAAAGTTGTCTGTGATGTATCAGCCTGTTTATCCACATAAACAAAACAAGGTGCCAGGCTCCCAGAAAGGATCTTTAAAAGTAAAACTAGGCAGGAGCTCTGCCCCTGTCATGGATGGGACGCCAACAGTTCACATGGCTCTGTACAAACAACAGTGGGCACCCACCGCCTGACTGAAGACGATGTCTCTTCTCAGAGTCAGCATCAGACACTGAGGCAGGCTGTAGGCTAGTTCCTGAAGCAGCACAAATGTCAGGGATTGCTTGGCTCGGCTCACCACTTCTCCCATGCACTCCTTCAGGGTAAGGATGAGAGGGTGTAGCTGTCCATACCAGTCCTCTGTGACAGGGCGTGCGGAGCAAGAACAGTGGGGAAGATGTGAGTCTCTGAGAGCAGAATCAACATTTCTAGTAAACTTGTACCTCCCATCCAAGGTTCCTGGATCTTTGCCCCTAGATGTGTGTTGACTGCTGGCTGCTTTTCTGCTTTACTCTTCTTTAATATGGGCACTGTCTGTCTGTCTGTTATGACGCCATCAAATTCTCTTTATGCTGAAGACAGGACTTTAGCAGGATTTCTCCAAAGATTTCATAGAAACTTGACCATCAAATCAGCTTTACTACCACAGGAGCCCATTTGAGACCAATCTTCCCTTCCTCTGCCCATCATGCATTGCTATCCCTAGGCTGTTCTGGTCTATCCCTAACTTATGTCCCCTCCCGCCTCCATCACACGCAGCTCATCATATCCTTCCTCTATAGTGTGGATGGGAACTTCCCAATCAGTCCAAATGTCATTGTTCTCTTTCCCTTATTTGAGTGATATAAAGCAAAAAAGCCAACCAAGCACCATCATCACATGTAGAATCAGTCCAAACTCATGAAGAATCTCCTCCATGATCCGACCTCGGCACACTTGTCCAGAACCACCTCAGAAGATACTTTGCAATGTTGTGCTCTAAGTGTATTAAAATATCCCCCATCCTGCCCTACTTTCTCATCCCAAGGGCTTTCAAGATATTCTCTCTTCTAGAAGTTTACTTTTCGCTACTTATCTTTCTGGCAAACAGTTTAGCCTCTCTGAAAACTTAGTCTGGGACCTCTATCCTCAGCGATGTCGCCCCCCTGAGTCTCCCTGTCTTCCCAGCAGCTAGGGCTCTGCCATCCCCTTTGTGTGCACAGCTTCCTCCTGTTACTGCTGGGAACTCTTTTGAATAAGAAGCTTGTTGAGGAAGAGGAATATGTTTATTTATTAATCATTGAAGCCCCAGAAACTAGCACAGGGCCAGCTTTTAATAGGCACCAAAATTGTCAACGAAATGGTCAATTTACAACAAATATTGTATGTTTTTATAAAATGCAGGTATATATGAGAAAGTCAAACTTTTGACATTATTGGAGTTTCAAATAATGTTCTTAAAGAATTGTGGTGTGTGTGTGTGTGTTGGTAACAGTGTATGTACATGTGTGCACATATGTGTACAGGTATGCATGTTTGTATAGAGTACAGAGGTTAATATCATGCATCTTCTTCCATTGCCCGCATCTTACATTCTGAGACAGTCTCAGACTGTCCCTGGAACCCACCCATGGGCAAACCTCCGGCCAGTGGGCTCTAGTTTCCATCCTTTCTCTCTGCTTTCCAGTGCTGGGAATGCAGGTGTCAATCACTGTGCCTGGCCTTCTGTTTGGGTGCTGATTGGTTGTGTTTTGTTTTAAACATTTTAAATAATGAAGAAAGGATGATGAGATAAGATCCAAACTAAGGTCTTCATCTTTGACAGCAAAAAGTATACTCACTGAGCCTCTCTCCAGCACCCAAATAGCCTTTCTTAAAGTCAAAATAAAAATTGAAACCAATTAGGTACTTACATTTCTAACATACATCAACTGCATAATTATGGATCTGTCACATGATATAAGAACAAATTATGTCTTATTCAACTTATTTGGAGAACAAAGACTTGAGAAATATTAAATACAACTTTTTGATTGTGTGACATTCTATTCAAATATAAATTAATTAATAGTTGACAAATACAAGTTAACAAGAATGATGGAAGCTGCAAAAGTAATTATCAAGTCAGTTTGTGATAACATCATATCCTCAAGACAACACGAATCATCTTCAAGAGTGAACTAAAAGGTCAATAATCAGGACCTTGAACAAACACCAGAGAGTGATAAAAATAATCATATCAAGGCCATGCTGTGTTTACTGCCATTTATTTGATGTTGTGATTAATAAACCAGATGACCTAATCCAAACGGTTGAAAAGATAATGAGTGACCCCAGCTTCACAAAGAGAGAAATGAGACAACATAAAACAGAACATTGTATGTCATCTTTTCAAAAGATACTGTAAACTTAAGTGTTAGTACTGGATTGCAGGGGAAAAAAAAACACTAGAGAAGGGGAGATTCAAGGAAGGCTCATTACAGCTGGATTCATTTGACAAAGAATCAGCTTATGCCTCAAGATGAAGTATGATCAGTGGTTCAGTTGAAGCTGTTAATTCTCACACCATTGATTTTATAGGAAATGGGAAGATCACTTCTTTTCACAATAAATGACATTGCAGGCACCAACAGTGTGTCCTATGTTACTCTGTGTCTTCCATGTTTATATTCTTGTGTATCTCCTCTTCTCTAACTCTATAATTGCTACCCTCAATGTGTAAGAGTAGTCTGTATGTGTGTGTGTGCGCACACGCACGCGTGCACACGCACTGACATCACCACCCTCACACATGGAAACACCAGGAGAAGGAAATTCTGATAAATTTCCTCACAGTTCAATGCTGACCATTAGCTGCAAAGCAGTCCTGTTTTATGATTGGTGCTGTAGGGTTGAGGTTCCACTGTGCAATTACGAAGCAGAAAATTCAGATTTTGTGCAGTAGGTGGAGCTGCTCTATCAGGCTGAAGTAGAACTACCTTTCACTCATTTCATTCAAGAATGAATGAAACATTTTTGTGTATGTTTGCACAGTCCTCAAGAAACATGTATCTATTGCTTAAGCACCTTAACTCATACTCTCCATGTCAGGGGGTAATAATGGCTCAGAGGTGTAATATGTTCTTTCTAGTTTGAAAGCAAAAGGCCAACTTAAGTGTCTAAGGTTTTGTCCTTGAATGAATTTGTCATTTCAAATGAAATACAGCTGTTTGCTTTTCTTAAAGGGTTTTGCAAATGGAAGCTCCATGGACCACTGGCAAATACCAGGACGAGAACCAAGGGGAGAGGAGAGAGGGCAGAGCAGGAAATGAAGGAGAGAAAGATAGAGAGAGAGGGACCATTTCTAGTCCTCCTAGAATGGGCTAGAAGTACACTGATGTTCTAATCCTGGGAGAAGCAGGAGGCACATCTCTCGCTAGCAGCATTCCAGCATCTCCATTTAATACAATACCTTGCATTCCATATAAGATGGCAATCATGTGTTTATGATTGTAATTCAAGAAGAATGAGAATATGGGAAGAGATTAGTAATGAATGAAGAGTTAGAAGTATGAGAAAGTGGTAAGGTATCTTGAAGGCCGACATTATGCTTTCTGTGGAGAAGCACAAACCAGGAAGGTAGCAGATGGGTATTTCCTAGAGAGAGAAACAATCAGCTAAGTCAGCAGATAAAGGAACTTGTTGCAGAAAATTTCAAGGACTACAGTTTTAAATCCATGGTAACAGTGCCCTCCACCCCATAACTCACAGATTATGACACTAAACACAAAAGGCTGTGATGGCCAAAATAAAGGCTGTGTTCTTGTCACAAATGGTCTTTCTGCCCCAGTGATCATTTCATATCATTCTTACAAAGAGCAGAATAAGCTTCCGTTTTCCCTTCAATAGTGACGGTTGTTTTTTGGTGGGGGCAGCTCCTGGTTTGGGAAGGAGCTCAGTCTTCACATCCTTCCATATTCTGTCATTGGCATGGTGGCTGTTTTCTCCTTCACATAAAACCATCTCTTCATGTTGTGTGGTCAAAGTAAAAAAATCCCCACATATCTACTTTCCCAAGGTTTTGTTTTGTTTTGTTTTTCTGATTCAACTGCGGTTTTACACATGTGCGTGTCTGTGTGTGCAAACACAGATACTCATTTGTGAGACAGGAAGCAGGGCAGCTGTGCTTGCACCCAGGTTTCGTTCACACTGGTGCTCCCTCACGCAGCTCATCAGCTTGGCAGTCCCTGACTTTGCTTCTCACCAACGGGCTTCCTTCAGCGACAGAGGAAAACACAAAGAGAATGCTTCAGGGTCTCCATAAAAACTTGCTGAGACTCCTTAACCCTGAGCCCACCAAGCAGAACCTTGTCTTGGGAAAACATAAAATGCGTGTGGCTTAGCTGAGCTTTTCCTGAGCTCTGTGAAGGCGCTGGAAGCTGTCCAGGCAGAGCTCTGCTTCCCGGCCCTTTATGGCCTGCTCTAATGTATTCAAGTGAAACTAGCCAAAGGATTCAAGGAATGAGTGCCGGGCGCCCTCCCGCCCCCCACACACCATCCATTTCCTGTACAGGATGTCCCGAGTCCTCTGAGCTTGATAGCTCTTACATTGCTCGGGAGAAAAATAAAAGGGCCGTGGAGCAACCGACTGTAGCCCGGCATAATGCCGTCTCGCCAGCTTCAGAGCCATTTTCTTCTCCGGTGTTTGACTGTCTGTCCTCATTTAAAATAATTAACCTCACAAAAGCATGTCACCATTTTTAGTTTTGTTATCACAACTTTTCATCGGGGGTGGGGCATCTAAAAGACTGAACGGCACTAAATGCTCAGCAAAGAGCTGAGAGATGTCCCAGCTCTGTCCATGTACTCAAGAATGTCTATGAAGCCAAAGAAATGGAGCAGCTCTTAAAGCAGCTGACAAAATTCCTAATGCCTGAGATGAGCTCAGACTAAATCCTTACTTAACATGTGTTTTATATTTCATACAAATCCCACATAATACCAAAATGAAAACACTGTCATGGCTGGGTGGAGAGGATGGGGAGATGGGAATGGATAGCTATGCTCTTAGAATTTCCCAGCACTTTCAAAAAACCCACGTCCTATAACAGCATAGATATGGCTTTTTATGAGACCCTCTGTGTGAACATGTGTTGTAGGTTCAAGTTTACAATGTGAACAACACTATACAATTTATCGATATGGGTATGGGTAAATTACCAAGAAACTTTCCTCTGCACAAACTTTCAGCAAATTTCTCTGTATGAGTCTAACACATGTGGCCAACTTCAATTATAGACCTAGACACCTGCTCGCTGGAAGCCTGAAATCCAGACATGTCCCGAGGGGAGGATGGGTGAAATCCAGACAGGAATGGGTAATTGAGAGAGGAAAAGTGTCTGCTGGGTCTTGACTGCTCGAAAGGTGTTTGCTTTTGTTTGTCTATCTGTCTTTGCACACTCAGTATCTTCTTCCCAGCCATCCCGCCCCTTTTCTTGCCCTTATGATTCATTTCCTATATCTGATCCAGGAATTGAAAACTCAATTTATATTTATTTTACCCCGACAAGAACCTATCTGGCTCCCTTACATTATACCCACAATATTAGTCAAAATACAGCAACTTTGAAAAGAACAAAGGTCTATTTTGCCTAAGAGCTTTGAAGTATCTAGTCCACGGCTGGTTAAATCCACTCCTCCATGGTGGGCATCCTTGGGACAGTGACAGGGAGTAAGAGAGGAACATATTGCTCACTTCATAGCTAGGAAGCAAAGAGGGAAAGGAAGAGAACAGTTCTCCACATACTGCTCAGGAGCACATCCCCAGTGACCTGTAGACTTCTCATGGGGCCCTACCTCCTGAAGGCTTCATCATCTCCCAGGAGTGGTGTGCTAAGGAGCAAGCCCTCAGTACACAGCAGATGGTCAGCTCCAAACCAGAGCACCACATCTTTGCTTTCACAGAGCCATCTTGAGAAACACATTTTTTTTTTTTTTGGTTTTCGAGACAGGGTTTCTCTGTGTAGCTTTGCGCCTTTCCTGGAACTCACTTGGTAGCCCAGGCTGGCCTCGAACTCACAGAGATGCACCTGCCTCTGCCTCCCGAGTGCTGGGATTAAAGGCGTGCGCCACCACCGCCCGGCGAGAAACACAATTTTACTGGACCACAACAGACATGCATTTGAATTCTAATGAGTGTAGCAATGTTTGTACCATACACCTCCTAACTTCAAGTATCATAAAAAATATAAGACAAGGAAGGTTAAAAGCAAACAGTGGTACCCACAATTGGAGTGAGTATGGAAAGTAGGAGTTGAAAGAATGATTTTAAAAGTGAGCACTTAGAGGGAAGACAATTGGTCTTCTGTGAGAAGCTGTGGTCATGTATGGATGTGGCCTGTTTGGAAGAAAGGGAAGACATCACGTATGGAATGAGTTTAGTGAGGTTTGTGTGGTGTATAGGCAGCCATTATCTACAAAGCTCTGGAGTGTTGGGGTTCAGAGTCTGAGTCTCATAAATATTGTATGTGCTATAAACTGTCCATAAACCAGAGATGACTCAAGGACCCAGAGAAGTAGGAATTTAATGCAATAAATGTTGCACATTTAAAATATTATTATTGTGTTGCATGGTGGGGGCATCTACCTGCTAGGACACACTCATGGAGTTCAAACAACAACTTTCGAGAACTCTCTTCTACCTTATGTGAGTTTCAGGAATTAAACAGACTGTCCAGTTTGCATGGAACTCATTGTATCCACTGAGCTACTTCTTCGTACCTATACTTGTTAATATTGTAATTCAAGTCAGTTGGGTTGATGTGCCTAAGATAATCAAGCCAAATACCTGGGGCCTCTCCTAAGGTTTCCAGAAGTAAAACCAGCCCCTAATGCAGGCTGCACCAGAACAGACAGGTATCAGGTAGACTAAGAGGCAAGGGACAAAGCCTAAGGGAACAGGCATGTTTCTCTCTGCCACCTGGGCTGCCATGACTTGAGCTACTCAGCTGCACCACTTTAACTTGCTATATCAAGCATTTTGTCCAAGAAACCAGAAAAGTAACTAATATAGCTTGCAGCTGTAGTGGCTGTTAGCCAATGGAAAACTTGAAGTGTGAAGTCATCAAAGGAAGAATAGGGAGCAGAGGAAGGTGGAGGTGAGGAGAAAACAAGACAGGTCATATTATCTATCTGAAAAGTTTGAGAAAAAGTCTAGAAACAATGTATGTCAAAGCAAATGAAAGCCCTGGGAGGGAGGTAGCACTTGGGTGATTTTCCCTCTCTCGCCTTCCCCACAGGACAGTATTGAAGCAAAGGACCAAATTGCATCTTAAAGGATAATCACTCTAGTGTCTGCTGGGTACATGACTGTTCTTGACAACTTTGAGATGTATCAAAAATGAGCATGCTGCTTAGTCCAAGACAAATGAGCATGAGAAGAACAGAGGGAACCTTCTCTCATGTCAAGGGACCTTGGGAACCTTCTCTCATGTCAAGGGACCTTGTTTGTCTAAACCCTCCTAGGCTGAGAATAGTATCATAAAACTTTCCATTCTCGCTTTAGAGAAACAGCAAAGGAAATGCATCAGCTGAAACCCTGGTAAAACTTCTCACTTCACAGCACAAAGTTGGAACCTTCAGTAAATTCTGCTAAGACAGCTTCAAGCAACCATGTTCATTCGTCACACAAGCCTTGCATTTGCCGCAGCACTGAAGCTATGACCCAGGTTCTGGACCAAGAAGGGTCCCAGCCCCACACGCCTTGGTGTTATTTGGCTCTAAATAAATCGAAGTCTTAAGACTCTGGTCTACATGTGGGCTGAGTGAGACAACAGCCGTGGGTGCTACATTGACTAAGTAGAGTTCTATTAACCACAGGAAATAACTGTATTTTCACCCTCAGTCTACCAACATAGATTCAATAGAAGGTTTTAGTGATGTTCAAGGGCAGTGGAATATAGTACACAAGATTTTTTTTCTTTATACATATAAAACTGGAACACTAATGTTAAATATGTACTCAATTCACCAACAGTAATGTGAACATACATTTACTAGGATGTTTTCTATTCAGTAGTCACATGTCCTAATGTTCTTGGATGGAAAGGAGCATGTCCTCTATCCTAACCTAGCCCAGGTTATCTCTAGGTATGAGAATGTCTACCCAGACTGGAATTTGGGTCGACCAGGACATCAGAGATGGCAAGTGATAGAATATTTCAACTCTATATATCACCCACATTGGTTGTACAGCATTCCTCCTCTGAGTGTTATGAGTTCCTGCTCATGATCTTCTGCAAAATGGGGACGAAATAATCATACTTCTCTGTGTGACTGTGTATCTCTACATCCACTAACATTTGTCTTTTGTGTCCTTATTTTCTTCCTACTTCTGAAGATGAACTGAGCTCTCCCATGCACATCATCAACTCCACTCAGGATACATTAGATGCCATCACTAATACCCACTTAGGAGCATCATTCTGGCAAGGCTCTTTCCTCCCTTCTGAGTCTGCAATTTTTACTAATTTATTCCCATCAGCAAATCAACATGATACTTCTATTTACCCCTAAGTTGAGCTCACTTCCTCTACAGTTCCTAACCTGTTTCTGTTTCCTTTACTGGTCACCCTTTATAAATGAATATACAACTGTCTCCAGTTCCTTTGATTTACTTCCTCTTTGTGCTCTCCAGTGTGCTTTAATCACTACCTACTAAAGTGAAATCAATTACTCACTGTCACCAAGGACTTCCACCATGCGAAGTTCAGTCCCACCTCAACCCGGCTTTGCTCAGTGCACCTAAGCCTGTTTCCGGTGCCACAGTCCTAACTCATCAGTGATTTTCCAATAAAACATGGCTGCTCTCTCCACTTCTTTCTTATCTACTATTACTAACATTTCCCCCCAAATAATCTAGAGATGATTTCCTTATTCTCTGAAAATTCAACATATTGTTGATATTCTTGAATAAATTACCTTTTGTTTGTTGGAACCCCCCCTTCTTGTATCTAATGTCATAGCTGATATTTGTATGTCAAACTTAACACAGTCTGGATGAATTCCTACACTCCTTTCCACAAGATTTATCCTATCTAGAATTTTCTATAACTCATACATGGACCATTCAATCTTTTACTCCTTCCAGCCAAAACTTTTTAGTTATTTTTGATGCCTGTTTGCATGCTTCTGTTTAAACTATTAAACCACATTAAATAAGACTTAAAATAGGTCCAGCACCTCAGTACTGTCTTACCCGCTCCACACCAGGAACTGCGCCATGTCTCACCTCTTTCTTACTGGTTTAACTAGGTTTGCGTCTTTCCACTTACATTCTAATTGCAACACAACTCTGTTTCTATCCAGATTTCACTGGGTTAATCCCTGTTAAGCCTCTCAACTGCTCCCCATTTTCCTCAGAGTAAAAGTGGACTCTGTAGAGATGTCAGAGATGATCCTTCCCAGGGCTTACCTCTGAATTTCATTTTTTCTCTTGCCTCTAATTTCACTCACTGTTACTGGAGCCTTGATGTCTTCTGGATACAGCAGGCACATGTACCCACCAGCTGTTTTCTACATCCAGTAATCCCTCCCCCAGATATCCATGCTGATCCCCCTCATCTCCTGTGTCTTTGCTCAAATATTAACGTTGAAATGAAGTTTTTGTCAACTGATTATTTCATTATCCCAGTCTCAGACCCACAGCATCATTCAAAATGCTTTGACTTGCTCCCTATTTTCCAATACCTTTGTCCTCATCCAGCCACCCATGCACCATGCAATGCCTACCATCTCTCATGTTGTTTCCTAGTATCTTTTCTACTAAAACACAAATGTGAGGAGGGCAAATGCCCCATCTGCTTTATTCAGTGTTTTATCTTCCATGTCTAAAATAGTGCCTGGCACAGAAGAGTTATCCAAATAAAATATGTTGAGTGACTTTAGAAACATGCTGTATCTCTTTTACCATCAAACAACTTTAGAATGGAGTCTCCCTTTAATTTTTTTCTTTTAGATAATCACCATTTGACTGAAAAAAGAAAGTGGGCTCTAAGAATTTCAGTGATTTTCAAAGGCCAAACAAACAAGTAAAGAACACATTGTATACCTGCCAAGTATTTTCCAAGTCCCACATAGCTATGCTACATCATAATAGAGTGTATGATTTTAAAAGAAAACAATAATAATTTTTCTGACAGGAATAGCTATTACAAATTTAACTTATGTTCAAGTGTTATTGAAATTCTACCATTATAGAGAACAGATATGGTCCTGTTAGATTTGTAATACATCTATTAAGTGGTTATAATTATAGTATAGAAGTCATTTTAGCTATTCAATAGTGAATTTTTAAAGCCAAATCCAAGGATGTTTAATGAGATTGTGCTCATTCAATATGTAGAAATCCATAGAATTCAATAATATTAAGCCCCTTTAAGAAACCAAGCATTGTT
Organism: Peromyscus maniculatus bairdii; assembly: GCF_049852395.1. Classification (NCBI taxonomy): domain Eukaryota; kingdom Metazoa; phylum Chordata; class Mammalia; order Rodentia; family Cricetidae; genus Peromyscus; species Peromyscus maniculatus. The sequence goes on from NC_134856.1 coordinate 24,279,864, forward strand.
TTTGATTTTTGTAGTTTAAAATAGCAAGGCAGATTTGTTATATATGGTAAAGTCACTAAAATACTTACCTAGTATAAAGGACAAGTTCTCAGGAGATCAGCTCCTTTCCATGTCTTTAAATGTGCACACACACTGTAAATGTGTACACACATTGAAGACATAAATGGCCTGAGCATTTCTGGTGGGTGGGAGACGCAGAGAAGGCAATGGTGTCTTTATTCCATAGTATGAAGAACTCACTATTTGTCAATAATTACATTATGTGCTGAAGACTCAGTAATAAATTATAACACTTAGTGTATTTCTCACAGAGCCGAGTCTAGTAGGGGAGGTAGCATTTAAGACAATGTATGTTGGACTCTGGACTCTGGACTCTGGGGAACATGCATGGGGCCAAACTAGGCTGTCTGAATGTGGGTGAAAGTTGTGTTACTGGATCTGTTTGTGGGGCCCCTGGCAGTGGGACCAGGACTTATCCAGGGTGCATGAAATGTCTTTTTGGAGCCCATTCCCTATAGTGGGATACCTTGCTCAGCCTTGATGCAGCGGGGAGGGGCTTGGTCCTGCCTCAACTTGGTATGCCAGCCTGTGTTTACTTGCCAAGGGAGGTCTTACTCTCTCTGAGGAATGGACTGGGGGTGGGATAGGGGGCAGTTGAAGGGTGGGAGGGAGGAAGAACTGTGGTTGGTAAGTAAAATGAAAAAAAAATTAAATAAGAAAAGACAGTGTGTATAATCAGTGAGAGACCTGGAGTTTACCAAAGAATTGCCAATGAGGCAGTCTTACTCAGACTGAGAATATACCTCCCTTGGCTTCACATGTTTTACTAATTCTGAGTCCTTAAACCTTGAGATGTATTATAAAGAATCCTGATTTACTTGAGAAATCTTAAGAGATGCTAACTTTTGGCTTGCCCATGTCCCACTGTGGAACTGGCAGGCTGGAGTCAGAGTGGTGGCCACTTCTGCAGAGATTCTCTCTCCTAGTTTGCTCTGGTTTCTGTTCGCTCCTGGCTTCATTCTTATTATCCTGTATGATGCCTTCAGGCTTTGTGCTTGCAGGCCCTACAGAAAGTGGAGCAACATAATTGGCAGAAGCCAGTGAAAATAAAATCCTGGGGCTTTATTCAAAAGCTGTAAACAAACGTCATCTTTTCTTCCTTGGTGGCGGTGGCGCTGCTGCTGTCCTGTCACAGCAGTTGGTAGCTTTAATTTACTTTCTCCTGTCACACTCCCTTGAGCACGGGGGTATGTGCCTGCCAAGCCTCAAAGACCCCAGCCTGACCCTGACTCCACAGTAAAGCTAATTTCCCTCAGGCGAGTGGACATGTGAAGTCCCTCCAACTGGGCAAGGATGGAGAGGCTGGGCAGACACTGCCAAAAGCAACCATAGGAGAGGGCATGGTAGAACTCATGAGTCAGATCTCCAAGTCCTGGCATGGGCTCCACTATCCCATCGGCCTTCACTGATGACACAAACCCATTGACATCACCAGGATTTTCCTACAGCAACACAGCACATTAATCCCAGAGCACTGAGTTCTCTTTAGGGACGACTCAAGAGCACTGACTCCATGAAGGCGGCTGAGGGAAGGCACACCAGAGCCGTGAAGGTCTGGCCTGTGTGAAGTGGAGCAGCAGCATCTTTCAAGGGCTGGCAGTGAAAAGCACAGGAGTTCTGAGTTCATGGTATATCAGAATGAAGGATGAAACCCAAGGAAGGAGAGCATGTCAAAACCCTTCAGCTAGACACCTGGGGGTTCAAAATCACGAGGGCTTGTGAAATAGGGAGGGCTTAGTACGCAAGTTATGCTGCCCGGTGACTCAGACACAGCACCTTAAAGTATGTCGGGAAAGACAGGCAGAGCAATCCACAGGTACAGAACTATTGAAATTTACGCATTCATTTTTTCAAGGGATATTCTAAGAACTCCAGATTCTTCTTGACTTAATTCTCCAAGTAGGAATCACTCTGTCCAGACTGCAATCCAATTTTGTGATTTTAGATAAATTGTTGAATCCCATCTATGAAATGAGGATCAATGGCAAATCTGCCCCCACAGGATTTTCATGAGGAGGGAGAGAAGAAAGATGGCTTGGATGTGTGCTTTACTATGTATGTAAGCACAGACCCTTGAGCTGGGAATGTGATTCTTATCAGGACCGACACCATGAAGGCTCTGTGCCATCCCAGCTCTGCATGGCTCCATGAATGCACATTTTATTACAGAAATGTGGCTGTTGGCTTGAACACGCTTACACTTTGGTATATCAGGACAAAAAATCCAGTTGCGCGGGATATTTGACCACAATGCACTGGAGAAAGACAGAAAGGAAGCCTATGCAACAGCCGACTGAACGCACATCCCAAAGGACACGACTCAACAAAGACGTTCAGATATACACAGTTGTTTCGGCCTTGTATCTTAGGACCTGGACTCAGTCCTGTTTTTCCCTCATTTTATCAGTGAACTCTATGAGCAGAAAGGGAATGTGTATGAAATGTGAATAAGATAAGCCTGAGTGGGACAGTAGATATGATGGATGAAAACACAAGTATTTATTAGAGTGTACTCTCAAAAGTGCTTCATACTGCAGTCATGGTGGACATCCATCTCTGCAGCAGCATCGGGATAGGTCATCTTACGCTCCTAAAGCCACAAATATTTCACCATATCGAGCATAGAGTGGTGCTTAAATGGTGTTTCAATCTTAAAAAACACCCGAGGCCTATGCCTGTCCATATTACTCCTAATGAAATGTGACTGCTCAAGCAGGTGTTATGGGTTTAGCTATCATTAAATTCAGCGGTAACTAAGAGTAAGGAGGTGATTCCCTTTATCACTCTGGAGTTACCAGAGGACACTGAGTCACTGCATAATTCTGGGGAAAGCCAAGACAAATGAGTACAAGCTTTGAGAAAAGCAGCTGGGGAGGGGGCTTGAGGCTGTTCCTTTGAAAAATGCCCCTCAAAAAGTGTCAGTTCAAACAGGACATGATAGCTGTTTGCAGAGATAATTTTGGCTTAATGTGGGAAAAACAAAGTAAAATTGTGTTTATTGCAAAGAATCACATCTGAGCCGGTGGGCAGAATTAAAGGAAGCATCTTTGGATCACTGTCTAGATTGTTCCACACTAGAAACAAAATGATGTTTCCTGTAACCACAGCTGTACATTACAGTCTAGGCTAGAGTTGGCAGAGAAAATGTAGGTAAGCCTCTTAACATAATTCAGGAGGCTTAATTGCATAATCGTTAAGTTCACATCAAAATCTAAGAGTTTAATATTCACTGATTTAATCTTTGCAGCCTCAATTTATTATGAAATTGAAGGCATGTGGTGCTACACAGAGAGCAGATGTCCATAATTGTGTTTCCGTGTACTGAAAGTAAAGGGGCAATCTGTGTTCATTAGCCACTCACACACAGATATATGAACACATACAAATATATACACACATATACATAACACCCATCTACATGCACAATACATACACTCAATATACACACACAAATGTACACACATATATACATAATAAACATATATTACACATGTACACATGTATACACACAAATACACATACATACACACACATAAATACAGACATTTGGAAAATCTATTTCAGTAGAGAAACAGAAATCTAAACAGTAGAGAAAGTGAGACTTCTTTTCATACTATTTATATTCATGATGAAAGAACTCTATAAAGCAAGTCACAGATCTATCTTAAAGCCCGCATTCTGAAGCAGATGATCCCACCCAAAACCCACACATCGCAAATGCAAAATAGTATTACCATGCTAATACACTGTTAGGAGAAGAAACTATCAACTCAGAGGAAGAAACGTGTACAGACTGAAGAGGAACACAGGAAAAGGATGAGTGTGCTGGCATCTTGGAAGGCTATCAGAAGAGTGATGTGCACACACATCAGCAAAGCACATAAATCAAGGCTAGAATAACAAATGAAGGGGGCAACAAAATGGAATTCAGCATGAGTTTGATTTACACTGTGAAATTTAAAAATATATCATAACATAAAGAACAATCTAAACATGTTACATAATGAAATCCCAGCAATAGTTTAAAAATATTTGCAGAATTTAATTTATAGAAACAAAGAGAAGCAGTGCAGCATGAAGAAATGGATCACTCCCAGGGTCAGTACTGTGGCTCAGAGAGTGCGAGCCCGGGCCACAGCCCAGTGACCTGAGTCTGACTCTAGGATCCATAGTGGAAGGAAGGAGCCAACACTCCGTAGGTTGTCTCCTCTCCTCCACGGCATGCCATGGCACATCTTCACACAACACAAATCAATCAATAAATAAATGAAAACACAACGTTTTAAGAAGCACTAACAATGATTTTGTAAAAATGTCAGATGGTATTTGTCATGTCAGATATACAATAAACATTAGATGCTGGAAATCACTAGGTTCATTGTAAGAAATAGAAACATATCATTTTTCTTTACAGCTAGTAGGTATGGATAATATGAGACTATTGAATAAACTTATCTCATTATTAAGACTATTTTGTGAAGATTGTATCGATTAATGCATTTTTACACTGTTAAATTTCCCATGTAAGCAAAATATAATTTTTGAAAACCAAATGTGGCATGGAATCAGAAAGGCAAAGGAGTGCTCTTGAGAGTGCATGCGAAAACACAGTAGATTCAGGATCTATTGTTACAGGAAAATGCTTCTGTAAACCAGGTGCTGGATCTAAGGGCAGTTACCCAATTAAAGCGACAAGAGTCCTTGGAGACTGTCTGAACATAGGGCTGTGGCAAGGAACTAAAAACACTTTCTGTTGCTAAAATCACAATGATTTGAGTCCAGAATAAATGGTAATGATATTAGATCATAAAACAAAAATAAAGAAGCATGTATGAGTCCACAGTGATAAAAATGATTAGTTGGATAAGTAATGCCTAAAAGGCAGGGGGATATCATAAAATATTCCCTCTCTTAGCAGTCTAACTTAAATGAGAATATCCACAGAACTGATGAATTAAATATTCAAAGACTCTTGTGTGTTAATTATAGCATTAGTAAAATAAATGAATATCTAAAAAAGCAGTTCCCATTTTGCTAAATTAGTTTACAATCATTAGAATCTCATTTCCACGAAACATTTATGGGAGAATGCTGATATGTGAGACATAAAAACATACAGTTTATTTATGATGTGTATTCCAGCTCATTTGAAGTACATTTGTGAGGGTGTCGATGTGTCTGCTTACAAACATAAGAATGCTTATATCCAGTTGAAATAAAAAGCATTTTCAATCCTATCTACTGCTTTTCAACAAACTTTGTAATGTATTACCTTTAATCATATGATTTTTACATGTAGATAAATTAGAGAACATAAGCACATGTCTCAAATATCCTTATCAATAATAATTTGCACTACAGCATGGACCCAATATATAACTTTACTTGATTTTTTTTATCAGTTCAAAGAGCATTACGTGTTTTTGTCCCATATTGCTTTGTGTGACACAAGTCAGTATAGAAACTGAAAGAGCAATCTGCCTCCATCAATGAGGAAGGCGATAAACTGATGAAAGGTAAAGAGATTTTTAATTAATAAACTGACTTAACTAATTAATGTCATTTTAGCTAAATGGTATCATCTGAAATTTATTTAAGTATTCTTAAAGACAGAATTATTTTCAAGACTCATTTACATAAGAAAATTACATTATTTTTTCATATCAATGGCTTACTTAAAACATACACCCTGTGTGCTGTTGACCAGAAGGTAAAATGTTAACAAAATATTTAACTTTGAAATTATTGAGAAAATATTCTACACTAAACAACTGCACATTATACTTTAGATAGTAACATCTAGGGAATTTTATAACACAAAAATATAAAATGAAAGAAATATCTATATAATAAAGTGAAAATAAGAAAAAAATATAAAACTTAGTTAGTGGGTGCACACTGTACCACAACTTGACTACAATAGTTCATGAGGGGGATCAGGTTGTTAATGTACTGTACCTTTTAAATTTTTATTTTTAATTTTATATGTATAAGCATTTTGCCTTCATGCATGTTTACATGCCTGGGTGCTGTTAGAGGCCAGAAGAAGGTCTCCTTCCCTGGAAATAGAAGCATGGTTGTGAGCTGCCATGTGGGTACTGAAAACTGAAGCCAGGTCCTCTGGAAGATCAGCCAGTGCTCTTAACCATTGAGCCATCTCTCCAGTCCCATTTTACTTTTGAAAAGTGTAACTTTAATCCAGAAGCATTGCTCTGGTTAGATACAAGTTGGGAAAAATTGTGTCATTTCAAATATTTCAGACCTTTATTTATATTGCTGAGCTATTTGAGGGGTTTCAAAAGGTAACAAAATCAGATACCCTTTGTCTCTGCTCTAATTAATATGCACTGACAATCCCCCAAGGAACAGCCTGATGCATTCTCCCTCTATCTGTGATCCTTGGGTTCTACTAACCGAGTCTGTTTTCTAGAACACAGCTGACTCTAGCCCACACTTGTTAGCCAATGCAGGTCCAACTGAAGAAAGTTAAACAGAACTATTTTTTAACACATAATTACGACAAGTTTCCATCTTGATTCATGTGAAATTTGAGACTTACTAGATTCATTAATTTTAAAAATTAGCATTGTATTATTAAGAAAACTTCTACAGACAGGGATACAAACACCCTGTGAGCATGAAGAACACTGGCTGTTCACTGATGTGGATGCACTAAAGAGGAAGATGGGCCATCCACGGAAGACAACTCTAGAATTCTATTATTTCCAAATAGAATTTAGGAAGGAGTCTATCATCAATCATGTGAGGAAACATGAAATTTTAAATTTATTTCTCTTATTTTTTTTAGATTATAATCATATCATTATCTCGTCCCTTTTCTTTCCAAAGCCTCCCATATACCCCTTTGTGCTCTGTTTCAAACTGGTAGCCTCTCTTCACATTAATTATTGTTGGTATATTTTATATATGCATATAATCACTGATATATGCATATACATATTAAACTTATGATGAAATATGAGCAATTGAACATTAAGATAAAAATTGGGAAAACATTAATTTTATAAAAGTCCATCCATACTTTGTTATGACTTCTTTTCTTAAAAACAATAAAGAATTGATTTTAGAAGTCAGTGTTAGAGAAATGCCTTTTAACTCCCTCTAAACACAAGATTCCCAGAAAAATGCTAGTTCAGTTATGATTGAATTACTGATGTCAATAAATATATGGGACATTGTTTGTTCTTGTTAACATTAATAGATTCACAACAAAAACAGCAAAACTATTGATAAATACATAAATATTGTTAAAATGTTCATTATGCTTATAACCAAGGTATCAATATGGCAAGCATTTGGATGCAGTTACCTGTCATCTATCTATGATCTATCTATACATCCATCTTCTATCTATTTAGTTATCAATTTCTATTCTTTTCTCTTAGATTCTGTCTATACAGTCTTCTATTCATACACACATACAGTTACATGAATATGCATATGTATATGTGTGTTTTGTGTACCTGTCTGCATGAAAATATAGGACTCAGATATGATAACAGACTAATGAATGATCAGAATCAAATCTTCTTATATGTCTTAGAATAACTGACAAAATGTCCTCAGAATAATGTAAAACTTCTGTATTGTGCTGCAGTCTGTTCAGGAACAGTGAGAGATACCATGTTCTGAAGCATCTAAGAATTTAAAAACACATGATTGATTGTCTCTCAGCTATCAGTTGGGAAAGTTGTAAAATTAGGTGAGACAGTAGCACACTCTACAGCAGTGGTTCTCAACCTTCCTAATGCTGCGACGCTGAAATACAGTTCTGTGGTGATCCGCAACCATATAATTATTTTTGTTGCTACATTATAACTGTAATTTTGCTATTGTTATGAATCATGACGTAAATATCTGTGTTTTCTGATGGTCTTTGGGGGTTGTGCCCCACAGCTTGAGAACCACTGCTCTAAAGAATGCACTTTCAGGAAGCTTTATGTAGTTAAAAAAAAAAAAAAAAAGAACATGGCAAGCAACCCTGAAATCACACCCACTGCAATTTGACAAATAACCCCCCCGTCGTCCACGGCAGAACAACGTACAGTCTTTCATGAGCTCTTCATGAAAGGCACAATTGACTCCTCTCTATCTCATTTTACCATGGGGTTCTCATTTCCTTTACTCAGCCAATGATTGGTGAAAAATGACTTCTTACCCTTTGGGTGAGATGTGATAGAATCCTCTAGGGAAGGAGCCGCGTCTCCGTCATTGCTACTGCTGCCTCCGGTACCTTCTTCATTGTGACTGTCTCTCTCAATCAGTTTGTCCACTGTAGCGATAATGCAGTTCAGGCTCTTCCCCACGTTGGCCCACACCCTATCCTGAAGATAGCATGGGTGTCACTACAGGTTTTATTACCAGATCATCACATTAACCAGCTTAAAGAAGCAGCCAGAGGTACAGTCATCAGAGCATTGGAAGGCTATGATAGTCTCACTATTTGGATTAGATTTCAGTTATACACAAAATCTATCTTCTCCCAAAAAGGTCAAGGTTAAATTCTGTTAATTCCTTAGTTAATATAGTATCTTTGAAACAATAAAGTACTATATAATGTTAACCAATAATTGAGCATAAACTGTGACATTTTGCTAGATACATGTCTTCTTTATTTACATAATAAAAAAAACCTAATATTTTAAAGAAAGGCTATCACATCAGAAAGTGTTTGTTCTTATGTCAACGTTCATATAACAGAAAAACTTGTGGACTTAGGTGTGTATCACTGCAGGGCTCTCGGTCTTTTTTTTTTTTTTTTTAGATAGCAGGGTTTCTCTGTGTAGCCCTGGCTGCAACTCTCTCTGTAGACCATGCTGTCCTCTAACTCAGAGAACCGCCTACCTTTGCTCCCCAAGTGCTGGGATTAAAGACGTGCACCACCACCACCCTCATCCTCATGTCACCAACATCTTCTAGAATGTGTTCATAAACTAAAAGTCTGTTGCCACTACTGATAACCTACCCTTCCCCCATGGCAACACATTTCTGACAACCAGATCCTTAGATCTTCTGCTTTTTATGTACGTGATGCACTGCAGCTACACAACTCACATCTTTTGTGTCTCCGCTCTGTGTGATGCACTGCATCTACACACCTCTGGTCATTTTTCCTTTCCTGGGAAACAGCTCATGTTCCTAAGGGGCGTCTTTACCACTGGTGTCCCCAGTTATGACAAGCTTGCACTTTTTGAATTTATTGATTCATAAGAACTGCACTGCATTTTAAATTAATATTTTAAACATAGTTGCTTTGATAGAGGAGACCAGTCTCCCTTCTTCGTATTCTTCTTACATAAGTTGGACACATAACTTGGAGAAAGTGATGACTCTGTCTCGATATATAGATATGAACCAAGTGGATTTGTGGTGTTTTTCACAAAGACAGAAATGTTTCAGTGGCTACCTCCTCTATGACAGAGCTATATCAGATACCTGGAATGCTGTTAACATAGAGCTAAGTAAAGCAAATACTGAATAATAGCACACCATCACTGGTTTATACATTTCCCTTAAGTGTGCATTTTCCATCTAAGTTAATTCTGTAAACACAATGATTTGGAACAGGGCAAATGTATGAAGAAAAACCTAAAGCTGAATTTAGATTATTTGATTGCTGTCTTGTAAAAGTTAAGTTGAACAATCTAGCCATGTGGGTTAGGTACACAGTTACTCTGTTTAGCTGAGAAAGTAACAGAATTTTCTTTTAAAGAGGCACATTCAAAGTGAGAAAGGTAATCTTGAGGATTTATGCACCACATGAATGTTGGACTGTGGGCAAAGCACCTCGTTTCTGAGGTCTCATTTGCCACCTACAATTTGAGATGATAATTCTTGCTCCACCTCCTTCACCATGGTGCCTTCAGAGCCAACTGCGCACTGTGCCTTGTGTGAAAGTGTTCAGGGGAAATCATTACAATTTAGCAGGCCCACATCCAGCCCAGCCTGGCTTTCCTCAGTGTGTCAGGCTTGCTTTCTTTCAGCCTGCAATCTTGCTCGTGAAGTATGCTATTAATCACAAATAATCATAACAATCTTTCCACAAGAGGCAGATCTTTCCTTCAAAGCACAGCAAGGACTTCCCCTCTCAGGGAAATTAAGACACTAATCACATCTGCGGATTACATCCATCCTCTGTGTGCTGCCTGGGGAAATGAGGCACAGGTGGTCCTTAGCTGAAGGGAGCTCAAGTATGCAGAAAATACTGGGCAAAGGAAGAAGCTGGAAGGAAGGCTGGGCTCCTTTCAGCTTTGGATTTGGGGGGAATCTACCTTCCAAACACAGTGACTTACTAAATGACCTGTGACCTCTATTCAATACATCTTAACCACTACCACCCACTTTATCTGTAAAGTGATAACATTAAAGAGTGACACAATTTTCTAGCTGAGCCTGGTAATAAACTCTATTACTGAGAAGCCGACAAGAAATAGACTCTCCTCAATTTTCACATTAGTTTTGCATGGAAGACAAATTTTCAGTTCTCTTTCTGCTGCCCATGTTGAAGGAAGCTTATGTTTTGATCCTATTGGCTCTTAGCTGCCTTTCTTATGTAAAGTAATACCAGAGATGACTTATTTTGCTCTTAATTCTGTCTCTGAAGAGCCAGAACACAAAGATATATAGAAAGGGATTTGAGATCCACATTCCTATGGGGTTCTCCATGTGTGTATCCCAAGACTATAAGATTCTACTAGTAGAGAACATGACTTCGGGTGTAAACAAAGGCAATGTTTTTGGCCTGAGGAGCACAGTGAAGCTTGTTCACTGAGCAAGGCCCTCAGGAATACAGTAATTGTGACAGATAGAAGGCATACATGCAGTTGTTCATGGTCAGAGGGCATTTCCTGAGAGTGAGAAATGGGCAGTCTCTTGTGCAATTCTTACATGCAATGAGCGGACAATCAAACTTTTATTACCGCAGCTGCAAACTCTGAGCAGAGTATTTCACTCTCCACCTGTGGAAGGGTGAACCTGTCTCCCCAAAGGGGGGAACACTGTGCTCTGCTCATCACTGTTGCCTCTTTTATGATCTCTGCAGATTAAACTTGCTGATTTGTGCCTGCCTCTAATGCTAGACTGTAAATTCTTTGAGAGTTCTGTTTTCACTCTATAGGACAGGAACTATCCCTCAGCAGACTTTTAGAAGTAAGGAAAAAGGATGAAAAGGCAGAAGGAAACAAGATGGGGGGGCAGTTGCTGTCTATATTCATCTAGCATCTATATACTAGTTAATTTCACCTTCAAAAAATATCAAATAATTACATATTTTGACTCAGTTTTTCTGAGGGATAAGACTTTAGATAAGAGAAGAAGAATAACATTCAATAGTAACATGGAAGAAATAAACTGGAACTTCATTTCTTTGACTCCAAAGACTTGATTCCTCCAATGAAGGAGTGCCCAGATAATGATGGCACACCATACCACATAGAACAGAGTCATGAGAAGATGTTCCCATGCAGGGTCAGAGAGACAAAGGTCATTTCACAGCAGTAAGGTTAGGCTTCAAGTATCTGAGATTGGACATGAGACCAATAGAAGCCATATTAAAATACATCCAACTACAACCACAGGTTAGTCACACACACACACACACACACACACACACACACACACACACACACACCTGTAAGTCTGATAACAAAGGATGTGTCAAGGATGCAGGACTGAAGAAGACACTTTAACAGTTGCCGATTAGTCTACTTCAACAAACCTAAGTGGCATGGCTAGCGGAGGAGGAGGAGGATATGTTCCTGATCCACTTTCTAAGTGGGATACGCAGAAGAGAAAGTAGTCCAGGGAGGAAAGATGACAGTTCAATTATGAAGCAACTGGACTCAATCATTTTGGAAGAGGGACACTAAAGACTTATTGGCAAGATTCTCGAAAGGGAACCTGGGTGTCTGAGTTCTCTCCCGAAGGAGCGCATTCCTTTAGATCTGAAAACACACATAGAAGGCAGTGAGCAACAAACAGGCCTTCTCTTTCAGATGGTTATTGCTGTGCCAGTCTGTGGCCGGGCTCCTGGAGCCTCTGCTGCTGACGTGATGGGGCCTACTCCTTTTTCCTCTCTATTGCAACCACACTGTACATTTCAGTCTGTTCCCAGGTCGAGGAAAAGCTTCTTAGTGGTCAGTGAGAAGACACCAGAAGCACAGAGATGTGACATTAATCCACATCTCTACCCTTTTCAGGCCAGACGTGCTAAATTAAGCTCGAATTCTGTGTGGCTCTTCTGTGCCCAGAGAGGTTTTAAAACAACCATTCCCCATCAGAGATCTAGCCTGGAAGGCCGTTCCCCAGAAATAGCAGCAATTATCCTACTGTGAAGAAGCAATAGAAGGTTGGTAGTCTACAGGCTAACCTTTACGAAATAGATCCTGAACTTTAATTGATGCCCTTAACCTTGATGAAGACTCCAGGACTACCCTTCTCCTGAGAGGTTCTAGTCACTGAGGGCACAAAGCAAGAGGGGAGTTATGGCAAAATTGACTCCATTCTAAGTCAGGTGCTAATCTAGACCCTCATTTATTTGAGGGTTAGGATGTAAGCTAACATAAAGGTCAAACCCAGTGGCGTAATTGACCACATTTGATAGATGCAGTAGCATGTAACAGGGGGAACATTACAGCTGCCAGAGTGAACCATGAAGGTAGAAAGCAGAGTGATTACTCAGTATACCACGTTTATGAACCCTGCAGCATCAAGAGAGAGCCTGGATCAGTAAAGAACTTGAAAAAGACAGCTCAGTAACGCTTAGATGATCAGCTTTTATGAGGCCAATTTTTGATCAGCAAAAATGCAATAACTCAGCCAGAACTGATGTGGATGTCCAAGGGAGAGAGGGGGGTGGGAGGGAGGAAGAGAGGGAGAGAGAGGGGGGGGAATAATTTTTCATTGGCTGTAACTCATTTTTAAGGTCTTTGATTAGAAACACCCAGTTAACTAACAAGGTCAATCTTCTCTTCAACTCATCCTTGGGTTAAGTAGAGGCTACTCTAGACTAAACACATTCTTTAACACTACAAATATCCGCTCCTTGTATGGATTGGTAGGTCTTCTCTCTGACTCTTCATCTAGACTATTAGTTAAAATGAGCTGCACATAAGATGATCTATAGGGCAACCAGCACATACATGATCAAGGCGACATAGGGCTTAAGCACTTATCTGTGCACATAAGTCCACTACAAATGCTAAGACCCATGGCTTCCATTGGAGTCAAGAGCAATTTCCTGGCTTTGCCTATTATAGATCTTCCTGCTTTACTTTGACTCAGCTGCAACCAAACTGAGGTTTCATTCATTCCTGACTTCATCCTGAGTTCCAGACTCTGCTCACCCTAATAGCCTCAGATAGCCACTATTGCAAGTAATGACCTCTCCACATTCACTCTTCCTGTTGGGGTCCTTGTCCAGTCTCACAGTCAGGGAGAAGTTACAGTCATCTTCAACCACTCCCAGGATGAAAGCTTAGTGCCAGAGCTGGTCCTGCACTGTTTCTCAGCCCGGAGCCACCCAGATAGCCAGGAAGACAAAGATAATTCCCATTCCTCTTAATCATCAGGAAAAATGCTTTAGCTAAGGCTACCATCCTTTCTATCCCCAAAACATCCTGTTAAAGTAGATCAGCACATGCTTCTCAGGCACCTGCTAGGTGCTTGGTCAGTACAAACATCAAAAATATGAAGGAAACATTGGAGGAAGCAAAGGAAGCAATATTTCTATTGTGAAGCGTCCTGAGTTTTATGTCCACTGATGACACAGTAATGATTTTAACTTTTTTTTGGAGGGGGTTTGTTTGAGACAGGGCTTTCTCTGTGTAGACCTGGCTGCCTTGGAACTCACTCTGTAGACAAGGCTGGCCTCAAAATCAGAGATCAACCTGCCTCTGCCTCTGACATGTGACACCATCCAGCTCAATGATTTTAACTTTTAATTGAAAGTTGCATGGACACATCACTATACACTCATATAATTATTAGCACCTGTTTTCACAGGTTATTACTTTTAATTGAATTTATGCTAATATAATCAGTCAGCTCTCTGTGTATAGCTCATCATTTTATTTACTTACTCAGTTTGGGAGCATCAAAAAATTTTTACACTGAAAAAAATCTCATCTTTCTTTATAGAATTTACATTGATGTCTGAGGGTACCTAGGTTAAAGGTATTAATAAATTTCTAAGGTATATAAGTACAAATCAATACAGTCAACAAAATATGTGAAACTAGACCAGGAATTGAAATAATTGGGAAAGTGTTCCCAAAGATATGGTGATATTCAGCATAAAACACCAATGAAGAAATCACAGTTACTAAATTTAATAGAATAAAACATCTCTGCTAAATCTCAGGTTGAGTTGGGGGATGACTAGTTATGGCTTTGGTCAATCCATCCAATCCATTTTTCCCACATTAACATAGAAGACTATCTTCCATTGGTATGTATCAAACCCCATGTTAAGTGCCATAAAGCAGGGACTGAAGGTGAAAGTATTAATTGTAGGTTGGGAAAATGTAGCTATGGGAGGGTTTCATGAATATGCATGCACATAAAGTTCTCATTTGGGGTTTCTTTTCTTTAATAGAACATTTGTGCATTTTAATGGACAGCCATGAACTCTGCTTAATCGCCTTTTGTAGACCTGAATAGTGGATAAGTATTCCAGGCACATATCTCCTGGGTGAAATGGACTGGAGAAGTTCAGGAATGCTTCCCATCCATCAAGGAAACTGATGAGCAACTATGTTCAGTTGCCACGTGGGGACCAGCTGGCTAAATTCCCTTCGCCTCTTCTCTGCCCTTTCTGGTGCTTAGGGCAACTGCTTGGAAAGACCCCATTTTTTCTTTTTGCTAGAGTATTTTTTCTCTTTATTTATTCTTCTTTCATATAATACATCTTGACTGCAGTTTCTCTCCCTCCAACTCCTCCCAGCCCCCCCCACATACCTCCCCTCTCCCCCAGATCCACTGCTCCTCCATTTCCCTTCAGGAAACAGTAGGCCCCCCTGGGGAGGAACATTCTAGAACATGAAATGAGTGCTGAGGAAAATACAAAATCCTTTCCTCTTCATTGTTTACTTGGATTTCCCCAATGTTATAAAAAAAATCAATAAAACAGGTTGTAAAACCAAATGAGTATAAAATTAATTCATTTGAATAGCCTGATAAAGAGCAGTTATGATTCAAGTTCTTAATAAATATAGTAACTCATGACTTTTTACATAAATAACTGAAATATAGATCACTAAATGATAGAAATAGTTCATATTAGACTACATAATTTAGTGATGTTTGCTTTTTTCTTTAAAGTTGTTGTATTTCCTTAATTTTTAAAAAGGAAAAATGAATTATTTTAATGAAGTCAGTTTCACTATTTTTAAGAAAATTTAAGGTCTATATGGGGAAAAACAAAATTGCTTTCTATATCAATGGTTCTGCTATTAATCTGCTAATGGGAATTGATTTTTAAAAGATATAGTATTATACAAATCACATAAATTTTATCAGCTGAAGAAATGCTGACTCAATATAACGTCTAGCCTGCTGCCTAATTCCTCATTTTTGCTGTCTCATGTGGACAGACACTGGAATCAACTACATGAAATAAGTGAAAGCAATCCACTCTCTATTATGTAACCTTGACCTTGTAACATGGGAGAACTCTGACGAAGTATTCCTTGTTAACTGTAAAACTGAACTTTATACTCAAGACAACTACCCCATCACTTATTAGAAAGACCCCATTTTAATCACTGTAAGATTATTGCATAGTTGTATAGTGTGGCTGAGGGATGAAAAGGAAAAAGTGGGACAAGGGAATAAGCTTCTTTGAATGTATTATTTATTTCAAATGTCTAAATTAAAAACAATGACAGAGCTTTGTATTCTTTGGAGGAATACCAAGCAAAATCAAAACTGCTGCCACCAAATTTCTAAGATGGGCAATTTCTCAGGGTACTTTGGCTCAGTAATCTCTGATGTAGTGATGTTGCAGTTTTCCTTCTCTCTGCTGAGAGATGAATAGTCACTGCAGTGCTAAAGAGTGGGGGATATGCACCCAAAGAGGAGTAACTGGAAGACGGAGGAATAGTCAGTTTGTGTTGGGACATTAATAAATAATAATCCAAGGCGCCCACAGTGCAGTGGCTGGTCCTACACCCACGCACAGGCAGGCAGCGCTGAGTGCACTCAGCAGTTTGAACAGAGAGCCCTGATGTTGGGATGGAAACGTGAGACGGGGAATAGGGAAGAAACTGGAGGTGAAGAAGTGGGAGGGAGGTTGATCAAAGCACATTAGTTAACTGCATGAAATAAAACGAACCTGAACTTTCATAAAATTTCATCCTACCAAAGGGCAGCATAGTTCACAAATATTAGTAGAATCTTGAAACGAATAAGGAATGGAGGAGATAACTGGGAACTTTTCATTATTTGGAGAATAAAAATTTTAAATTAATTAATGATTTCTAATACAGAACAATGTAGTAGACATAAGTAGATAATTACATGAAAATCAAATATTATGTTATTCAAACTAAGAAGATAGATATGAGTAATACATTAAAGGATAATTTAAAAGAAATCAATTAATTATATAACTGTATATTGATCACTGTTGGTAGGTATATAAGCTGTTTTGCCAACTTTGATAATATAGTAGTGAACAAGAGACTGAATTTTCCTATAGAAATTTATACAGTACACGAACAATATGAAAGAGAGAAATAAGAACAATTTACTGGGAGATGGTGGTGGTGCATGCCTTTAATCTCAGCACTCAGGAGGCAGAGCCAGGAGGATCTCTGTGAGTTGGAGGCCAGCTTGGTCTACAGAGCAAGATCCAGGAATTCCATAGACTATGTGAGCATGGGATTACAGAGTAATTATTAAAGAAGATCATTTAGATTTGAAAATATATGTAAGTAAATACGTACATACATACGCACAACTATCTGTCAAAACCTTCAGAAGTGAGTGGTCATATTTCAATGTGTAGAAGACTTATCCAGACAGCTAAACTACAGGTCACTGCTGCTGAAGAAGCATAACCAGAGGGTAGCTAGTGTCAGGCTGACTATAAGGATTAACCACCTCTAAGGAATGAAGAGGATTTAATTCCCTCTTAGTAATACCAGGTCAATAGTTTCACATAACATAACCCTAGCTAGTCAGAGAACAGAGCAGAATCTGTTTGAATATCAGTTTGCATAGGCATCAGAGTGTTTGCATGGAGTCTGAATCTGTCACTACAGGTGAGGTGAAAGATGGACGGGGTAACCCTCAAGAGGAGGTCAGCATGCAGACTACTACTGCTTGCTTATGGGGGTACCTGTGACTGAGTGTGTTTTGTCCTGAACAGTCTATAGCGTTTTACAAGCGAATATGCTCACTTCCACTACTTAGGGCAGTACACGTATACCAACATTCCCACAATCTTGAACACTTGTATTTGCCCCAGACATTACTAGACAAGGTGACAGTAAGGTGTTTGTAAGAACCCTATCAGAAAGCCATTCATAGAAATATGATTCCAAAGCACAATATTTGGTATCACTGAGTTACAGAAAAGCCTGAGTTTATTTCAAATTATAAATATGGACCTGATTAATGGGATGCTTGATATGAATATTGCTATGGAATCAACTATAAATTAAATATGACAGTTGTTTTCCTTATGTTAACATAAATACATTTATCTTAATATGGAAAAAATGTACTCTAGCTTAGGAAAGATTAGAATTTTTTTAATGAAATCAGGCTTATGACTCATTTTAAAGTTTGTATTTACTGGCTCTATATGAACAACATTTCCACATACAAACTCAGTGCCTTGTAATATGCAATGTATATATTCATGACCTAATGTTTAAGTCAGGCTAAAATACGCATTCTCTTAAACCTTAATTATTTCCTCCATGGTTAAAACTGTCACATTTTTAGCTTTTGGAAATGAACAGTGTGTGCACCATTCTTTTCCATAGCCACCCTTCTCAGGAGGAGCACATGGGAACATCTTATTCCCAGAATAAACATTAATTTCTGGATATAACTTGAAGTAGAAATCAGTTGGGTAATTTGAATGCTGAAATATAATCCAATTTGAAATGATAGTTTAGACGATTTCAATAATAAGAACAGTTTTGCTAGTTGTGTACCCCACTAGAATGGATTAGAATTTAAAGTATGATAAGATCATTTTTAAAACACTTTATTTGACTAGGAATAGCCAGATTTGGCTCCAAATCCACCAATGTATAATTCTGGAATTAAACCCCAATGTTGTAGAGAATAGTGTAATTACTGTAGCCACAAAATCTGGGACAGCCTAATCGTTTGGTTAGATGATGCGCTTTCACATGCTGGACAAACTAATCTTGGGATCCCAGCTGCTGGAAGCATCTGCTCTAGCAGGGTACAGAGAGAAATGCAGTATGTCATCTTCACAGGCTGAGAGATGAAGGATGCTGCACTCGTCAGTTTCCTGGCATAGACTGTCATAAAATCCCAAATAGTCTATTGGGGTTTAATTGTTTACTAACTTTTCAGG